>NC_091063.1:55083037-55689287 GCF_000393655.2 Nicotiana sylvestris
TGTGTTTGCTTTACAGTTTCAACAATCTTGTTTACTTTGCTGTTTATGCTCTATATTGAATATGTTGTTCTCTTTACATTTGTTGCTGTGTGAATTCCCTATACCCTTATTCCCTTCAATGTTTTGAGTTAAGGTTCAGGCATGGCAGTATCCAAATTGCTGCTCATGTCTGGACCTGATTCTTTAATGGATCCTAACTCCTAAACAATATGGCTACAGGCTGGTTAGGGGTGTGCCAGCACTCCTAATTGCTGGATATGACCACCCCTCTATGCATTTGCACTCTCTCTTAGATTCTAAGTTCTGCCCCCTTCCTATGAGCCTTGATTTGGGACCTTGAGCTCCCTCTGAACTTGGACATTAGAGGGCCGGCCCTTCCACACTGCACTATAATCCAATTCTTCAATATATTTGGGCGTAAGCACTGCCCGGAGTCCACTTGAGACTCTTAGGGAACTTTGACACATCCCAAATAGGAGAAATGCTTTGGAATTTGATCTTTGAAGTTGGGTTACTTCATGCTTCAGACAGAAGTCTGAATCAGGCTCTCCTTGGTTGGGATTTTAGCTTTCTGATGTAATTTTAACTTTCTTTTCTTCATTCTGAGCTGTAATAATTTGTAATAACTCATGGGGACTTATAGTGAAAAGCGGAGGGGTACTCATGTATGCATAAGGGTAGATATCATGCTCATTAGGTCTTTATTTCTGCAAATCATGGCAAGTTCTGCATTTTGGCATCTTTGAAATCTTGTTTTAGGTTCTGCACTTCCACATTTTCATATAGAAACCCTGTTTTAGGTTCTGCACTTCTACATTTTCATATAGAAATCCTTTCTATAAACTTCTGCACTTTTGCATCTTAGAAATCCTGCCTATAAATTCTGCATTTATATCATATCAATAGCTTTTGCATTTCTGCATCTCATATAGAGAACATGACTATAGGATTCTGCATTTTGCCTATCATATAGAAAGCATACCTATAGGGTTTCTGAATATTGCATACGTATCCATCACTAGGCAAACGATATATATGCTTAAATAATAAAATCAGCGTTTTAGACGCCATGCCTATAGGATTTCTGCATTTTCATAAAGGTTAAAATCAGTCACACTTAGAAGGAATGCCTATATGAATAAGCAACTAATCTGAATCTCTCAACTTGCTTATAAGTTTAAAATCAGTAATAGCATTGCTTAAACGCTTGTAGAACTTATGTTCCAGTTGTTAATAAATCTGCTTCTGAAATCAGTATCTTTCTCTCGTATTTGGATATCATGCCTATAGGTTTCACCTAAGCAAGCTATAAGGTAAATTAGCTAATTGAATCAGGCTTTGTTAATTCTAACCAGAAGGCAGGTCTGATTCTGGTTTCTTATCTGAAATGTGTAATAGACCAGTCTGCCTCCTTAACGTTTAAGTTTAATTCAGACCATAACTAGTATCTGCAAGACATGCTAAACAATCTGTCTTTAAGTGAGGAGGCATGTCTAAGCCTTTTAAATTGTTATGTGTTTCCCATATCTGCCTTATGTGTTTTTGTTTGTCGCCTTAGAATTTTATCCTTTTAAACCATACAAAGATCAAATCTCCCTTCCTTTTAGGACTAGTAGTCCCAAATACCTCCGGGACTAATAGGATTGGGGTGGGTACTAGCATGCAATAAGTAAACGAAATCATTATGCGTTTAATACCTCAACGAGGTGGGAAAGGGTAGATATGGATATGATGACCGGTGCGCTAATACCACATGTAACTCCCTCTTCTGAGGAGTGATTACCGGGTATTGCATTGATGTGATCCATATTATTTATAAACCTAGGACCCCCTTCCCTTTACTTGTTTATTTTATTACTTTCAAAATTTCAAAACTCCTTTTTTTCTCAAATTTCAGCTTCCTTGTTTCTTCAAACTTTAACTTATTTGCAATCACAATGTGACAACCCCTCATATTTGAAACCCTTATTTGCTTATTTATTGTTTGTACTTAAGTCACAATTGTAGTATGGCCGAGAACCACATTAGTGGATCTTGAGGGGTGCCTAACACCTTCCCCTCGAGATAATTTCTAGCCCTTACCCAAACTCTGGTTTTTCTAAACAAATTCTTCCTAGTGCCCTAATGCACTTAATCATTAGGTGCTGACTCTTCAAATCAGAAAACCCAATTCCCAAAAGGGAACGAGTTGTCCTCCCAAATGTCATAAACCCGATTTCGCAAGAAAGAGGGGGCGCGACACCTGCGCTGACTAGATTTTATGTGAATCCGAAGTTGTTTCTCCCATTTCTCCAATATTGCCCTACGGATCCGATGATAATATAGAAATTTCCCCAAGTATTCCTCACACTCTGCTACAAAATCCCAGTCTTCAGTCACATAACGAACCCCAAAATCCTTGAACACTGCATCTTAAATTCTTGAACCCAGTAGGGCCGTTGTTGAGAGTCACCCAGTTTGTCCTGGTCCTGAATATAACCAAAATCCAACACTCTGCTAACATATGAACATCCTCTCAAAGAAGCAACAAACTGAATTTTTTGCCTTGTAAATAACATCCACAAAAAGCATAAACTCTGAGTCTTCCCAAAACCTACACATGAACCGATAAGGCAAAATATAGCATACTTTTAACAAGTTCTCCGCTCGAATTATCTCTGATTATTTCTTTTCTTAGTCATATGTAATCCAACAATGCACCGATAACCAAAAACCTCACAAGCAAACAACCACGCGATCCAATCATAGAGGGTGGGTTCCCCCACTTAGCTTTAATCTACCATCACATAAATGTAGAGCCCACAAAGATTCCTCCTTCTCAATTACCATTATCTCACACCTTCAACCTACCAAATTTCTCGTAGTCTTTTGTTAAACATTTCATGAACATTCCGAATTATCAGCCACAATCCCGTACTCAACCTTCTGCCGGGTAGTAAGTAGAATTCTTCGTAGAAAATTCATCAAATCACGCAACCGCCAATATGCTCACAGGAGATAGCCCACCTGTGGGATTCCCTACCGACATCTCCTGATGATGCTTCACAAGGTACAACTACCACAAAATTAGTAAACCCCTCATGAGCCCATGCTCGTCCACCAGCTGTAAAAGTCTGTCCCTTCCCCATCGACATCAACTGAAAGTCCAACATTATATTCCAAACTCGAAGTCATGTTGCATACCAACGATAATCAAGTTTTTTCACACCCCCTTCCTTTTGAGCAAACTCCTTTCTGCCATATTTAATATTCCTCAGTATAGTATCCACCATCCCAAATACAATCCATAGACCTAGTCACTTTTCCACCATAATTCCCAAATAGTCTAAATTTTCTTCAAACAAGTACCACAAAATCCACATGCTACTCTTCCACTCCCACTTTGGTTAAACCACCTTCTTTAAGTAACTTCTCGACCTATGCTTTTCATGCTTGACCTGCTTGCAATTCAACCACGGCAAGACATCTCCCACCATATCCCTTCCTCATCCTTCACTACCCAAATGCTGCCTCAAATCAAAATCCACCTATATAGCACATGAATTAATAAATTGCCAACAACTCCAAGCCTCTTCGAAGAACATCTTTCTTGAGCTATTAGCATTAGAAGCACCGATTCGACTCTAAAACCACCATACACTGATATCTCTGACAACCGCTTCTCAAGCAACATTTCACAATACCCTACCCTAAAGGCAAATCGAGAAAACCATAACTTCGACGAGCTTTAATGCGTTCAAGCAAGGACGACTATACCACTTCACAAATGAGAATTCTACCATGCTAAAAAATATCATGTCTCCTAGATCCATCAACCAAATCCTGAACATCAACAGTCCGATTGCCTTTCCTCCATTGGAATTAAATGTCGAACCTCTAAACCATGTATTGAGAAATCCTCCTTTCGAGTCATTCAATGCCTCAACATATAAACAATCACCCTACCATTACACCAACAATGTGCAATAAAAATGCATGAACATTATAAAAATCTGTGCATAGCCTCAAAACCATAGTAAATACGAATACTGAGCTGAAACGATAGAACGCCCTTCCATAAGGCGATGATAATAGCCTGCCTGAATACGTAGGGAAAAATTTCTGCACCACGTCTGCAGTGCCACTACAACTCCTCGATGCCCAATTTATAACAAGCGCATCATGTTCCATAAGATTGAGTAGGAAGGAAATAAAGGCATAATCCTTAAAGGAATTAAATCGTGATGAGAAATAAAGAAGGGAAGTGCTCTTAACAACCATGTAGCCTCTCGAAGATAAGTACAGACGTTTCCGTACCGATCCACAAGACTCTACCAGACTTTCTCATGACTCGTGAGACCTAATTGAACCTAGTGCTCTAATACCAAGCTGTCACGACCCAAAGTCCAGTAAAGGCCGTGATGGTGCCTAACACCACCGTCAGGCATGCCAACGGTGAATGATTAACTTAATTACTCATTTTAGTATTTGAAATCATAATTTTCATTAAGTAAATACTATGAAATATAATTTACAGGGTAAATGATAATATTTACACGAACTACAATAATGAACAACCGGTTAGAACCCCCAAAACCCGATGTCACAAGTGCATGAGCATATATTAATGAGTACAACAATAATACACCTTCCGTCTGAAGTACAAGTTAGACGAGGAATATAAATAACTCTCACGGAGACTCTATATGTTGCGGATCGTATCAAGGAAGTGCAGCTCACCATAAAGTCCCTACAACAACCGTGCCTCTAGACCTAGAGGACTGCCAGAAACATATACGTGTACCTGCACAATAAGTGCAGCAAGTGCAACATGAGTTGTAAATCAACACGTACCCAGTAAGTATCTAGCCTAACCCCAGAGAAGTAGCGACGAGGGGTCGACATCGACACTTACTAGTGGTCCAATAAGACAGATACAGTAAGAAGTAAACAGTTATAGGGCAGAGTAATAAACGAAATAAACAAGTGTAAATGCGTGGTACAATCCTCCTCTCAACCATAACCTCAAACTCTTGATAAACAGTTACCTCGCCAACCGGAGAATATATATATATATATATATATATAATGGACCTCACTAGATAGATTGTCGTAATTCAAATCAGAAAAATTCCCAGATGGAGACTTTGTATGCTGCGGATCGTATCAAGGAAGTGTAGTTCACCGTAAGGTCCCCCAACAGCCACACCTCTAGACCCCGAGGACCACTATAAACATATATGTATACCTGCACGATAAGTGCAACAAGTGCAGTATGACTACGTAAATCAACGCGTACCTAGTAAGTATCTAGCCTAACCCCAGAGAAGTAGTGACGAGGGGTCGACATTGACACTTACTAGTGGTCTGATAAGATAGATACAGTAAGAAGTAAACAAATATGAGGTGGAGTATCAAACAAAATAAACAAGTGTAAATGTGTGGTACAATCCTACTCTCAATCATAAACCTAAACTCTCGATTAACAGTTACTTCCTCAACCAGAGAATATATATGTATATGTATATATATATATATATATAATAGACCTCACCATATAGATTGTCAAAATACAAATCAGGAAAATTCCCAAATGCACTGGCCTCTTGAAAAATATTACGCACGATCCTATAGGAGTATTTTATAGAAACGCCGAAGTGTAAGGCCCGATCCCATCATAATCTTGTACGCAACCATAGATACATCTATTATATTACCGAGGCGAATGACCTGCTCCCATGAGAGTATGGTACATAATCCTGCCGAGGCGAACAACCCGATCCCATAAAATGTGCGCACTACCGAGGGTCGAACGACACAAACCATAGATGTATCTATTACAATGCCAAGGCGAACAAACTGATCCTATTAGAATAAAAACTTTGATGGTTCCTTGACTCCACTCATGAATAAACATGTGAGTTATGAACTATAAGGATGTTTTTTTTATGAAGACGCACAACGCGGGAGAAATTCTTAAGGAGAGTACAATTATTCTGTGGATAATCATGAAGCCCGTCAAATCTCTACAATTGCAAGTCTATCACTCTACGCAAGTCTAGTCTCAAGTCGTAATGCGAAATAAAGGAATTAAACAAGCAAAGATAACTCAAATAGTACAACTATAGCATGGGGTGGACCTAAGTTTACCCGGACATAATCAGGAATTCTAGCATACGCACGGATACTCATCACCTCATATGTGCGTAGCTCTCACAACATGTAACACATAAGAATATAACACATACGGGGTAAATTTCCCCTCACAGGGTTAGATAGGAGACTTACCTTGCTCTGAAGTTCCATAACCGGCTCCAAAGCATCTCTAACACCTCAAACTGATGCTCGTCAATTCAAAACTAGTCAAACAATGCTCAAACCAATAAGAATATACTCTAATAACCATAATTAATCAATTTATAACAATTCCCAACTCCACTCGAAAAATCAATAAAGTTAACCCTCGAGCCACGTGCTTGGATTCTGAAAATTATCAAAAATAATTATTATCCATAACTTATATATAATATATTTCGAAAATCATCTAACTTCATCCATGAATTGACCCTCAAATCAAGAATTTACCATCTCATAATTTTGGGGCTCAAAACGTCAATTTTTACAATTCAAACAAAAAATAATAACTAACGAAAACAATCATTAAAAAACATCAAAATAAATGTTATATATTTACCCCCTTATTGATACGAGAAAAACTCCATAAATATCACCTCAAACGGAGCTCTTGAACTCAAGATATGCTCAAAATACTAAAATGCTCGGTCTGTCCATTTAAAACACTGTCCAGGAGATGTTTGTTCTTCGCGTTCGTGGGGCACCTTCGTATTCGCGATGAGCAAATTTTTGTATTGACTAGTCAACCAAAATTTCCTTCTTCGCGTTCGTGGGACCTTCCTTGTGTTCTCAAAGAACAAAGTTAGTACCATAAACCAACAATCTTTCTCATAACTCTCTCACACGACCTTGAAATTCAGTGATTTTTGTTGCTATGGTTCCATAATTACGATACAGATTTAATGGTATAATTCAATCACAAATCAAAGGTCATTTGCACAATATGGTACACTTTATGTCCAAAGAAACGACATTGAAACATCAAATAAGAGCGCGATACAACCCAAACACATCTGAAACACACTCGAGGACCTCAGGACCCTATACAATTGCACAAACCAGTCCCAAAACATAACATGAACCTACTCAAGACCTCAAATCACACCAAATAACATCAAAATCATGAATCGACAATCAAATCCTTCTTTTAACTTTCAAAAATTCAAACTTCGACGAACGCACCTGAATCACACTTAAACATTTTGGAATGACGCCAAACTTTACGCACAAGTCATAAATCACAATACTAACCTATTCCAAGGCATAAAATTCCAAACGGACATCGTTAACACCAAAGTCCAGTTCAAATAAAACTTAGAAATTTCTATAACCTTCAAAATGTTAACTTTCCACAATAAGCGCCGAAATACTTCCGGGTCATCCGATGCTCAACCCGAACGCACGCCCAAGTCCGAAATTATCATATGAACCTATTGGAACCTTCAAATTACAATTTCGAGGTTGCTTACTCAAATGTCAGTCCTTGGTCAACTCTTCTAACTTAAAGCTTCTGAATTGAGAATTTTTCTTCCGAAACAACTCTGAACTTCCTGAAACTCGATTCCAACCACACGTACAAGTCATGATACATGAAGTGAAGCTACTCAAGGCCTCAAACTGCTGAACGATGTCTGACACTCAAAACGACCGGTCGGGTCGTTACATTAAGAAAAAAAGAATGTTTTTTTTTCTTTCAACATAAGAATGGTTCCAGTGAAAACTACATTTTAAGAAGCACCCTTGATCTTTGGAAACATTTACCAATTTAGTGAATGATATTCAAATCAATGAAGAAACTGTGACAATTTAGAGTTGTTGAAGTGCAGAAAGGAAGCCTTGTTAATTGAATCAATAGTTTGACTAAAATGTGTGTACTACACAATGCATATATACACCAATCACTAATTTGTAGCTATCAACTGATTGCCAGCTATTGACAACCATTACTAAAAAACTACCAAAATGCGTCCACAAAAACCAAGCGAAATTGGTGGGAATCCAACAAAAATTGACCGATTTCCGATCGTTTTCAATTGGTCGATAAAATAATGGTCGCAAACGGGGAGCAACCAAACTCGATCGCTATTTTCTGACCGAAGTCGATCGGTAACTATCAACGTAGTTTGACCAAAATGTCGGACACAAATTAATTTTACCGACCGAACTCGGTCAATATTTTCTAATTATTTTTAGATTAATGTTCGAATTCAGTCGGGAATTTAATTATTCAATTTTTTAAATTATTCAGTTCCGATCGAAATCGGTCGGTATTGTTAAAATATATAATTATACATTTTATTTAAAATTGTTAATTCCTACCAAATTGATCGGTATTATTTAAATAATTAAAATTTAAAATCATAAATTCCGACCGAAGTCGGTCGGTAAATTTAATTTTATGGGAATTAATATGAACATTTTCGACCGAAGTCGGTCAGTTTTTTGGGTAATTTTTTGCCACTGCACCACCTTCCAACAACCAATCACCTACAATGGCAGCATTACATTGGTGCCATTCAACTAATAACAACAACAATAATAATAATAACAATAGCAGTAATAACAATAACAACAATAAGAACAACAACAAGAACAACAATAATAACATCTATCAAAACTATACTAACAAAACATTATCACCACCTCCATCTTCATCTCCACTAAACTATATTAACAAAATATCATACAACAACAACAACAACAACAACAACGACCCAGTAAAATCCCACAAAGTCGGGTCGGGGGAGGCTAGTGTGTACGCAGACCTTACCCCTACCCCGATAGGGTAGAGAGGCTGTTTTCGATAGACTCTCGGCTCATGATAACAAAAAATCATACCCAACAAAAAAACGTTTCACAAGTTAAAAGTTCAAACATCATTAAATGAGCGTTTTGTACTACATTATCTTCATCTCCACTACTATAGTGTTGATCGTCGGCATGGTTTGAAGGATTACCATCTGGGGAAGGCTGACGAGACCGGGGAATTGGGTAATCACCACTAGCAAGAAGATTGGCTAGATGACCTTGAAGGATATTAATTTGTTGGTCCCTCTTTTCTAGCTGAACCTGAAGGGTATCTAATTGTTTATCTCTCTTTTGTTCTCTAGCCTTTGTCTCTTCAAGCTTTGTTGTCAGCTTTGCAATTTTCTTCTCTATAGATGAGAGAGTCGACCTATCTATTACCTCACCCTAGGAGAAAGTCCGTATACCTTGCAATCCAGCCATGTAGCGCTGAAATGATCTCTCTGGAAGGCCGTATGCTATCCCCTTTTTAGGACCACCAATAACATCCAACCATATCTTCTATGCTTCTTCGTCTGAAATGGGTGGTCCCTCGCCTTGCTCATTCGATGGCAAATTCTTAGTGTACTTCTCCACATTATCCTTGTAGCTACCCTTTATTTAGAAGATAGAAATTATTAATTATACACTATTATAAACTTTAATTTCAAGTTATAGTAGTTGTCAAACTTATATATGCAGTATCCGACCGGTCCTCGACCCATCTAAATGGATCTGTCGGTTCCTTCTTCTTCAGGATGTGAGTCTCCATGAAGATCTCATCATGAGTCATCTTCCTCCCATATATTTTTTTTCCTACAAATATAATAAAATATGTTAACTAAATTAAAATATATAAATATAGTTCGATAAAAATAGATGTAAATATTTTAAGGAATTACCAGTAGTCTCCTTGTAATCCACATGCTCCTTGCACCCACCACCCTTCTCAGATGCTCGGGCCTTCTTTCCATGTTCACTCCTCTTCTTGAATTACTCGGTGGTCCATTGCGTCAGCAGATCCTCCCATATATGCGGTAAGACCTATGAAGGCTTCTTGCTCTTCTTTCGAGCAGAGCAGAAGGAATCATATAGTCTCTTACGGTATTTGATCAAAAAATTTGCACGAATTTCACTATTATGCCGGTCCTCCCAGGTACACTTAGTTTGCAAATTAAAACCTATGCTATATTAATATATGCTATCATATTCATGCTATATTAACATATGCTACATTAATATATGCTATATTCATATGTTTTTGTTGCTAAAACTTAAGTATAAATATAGCACTACATCTTATAGAACTATACTTAAGTTGTAGCAACAACGATATATGTATACATATTAATGCTATATTTACATATGCTATATTAATATATGCTATATTCATATGTTGTTGTTGATAAAACTTAAGTATTAATATAGCACTACATCTTATAGAACTATACTTAAGTTGTAGCAACAACAATATATATATATATATATATATATATATATATATATATATATATACAAACTAATGCTATATTAACATATTGTGACGACCCAGCCAGTCGTCTCATGAGTTACCACTATGTTTCCCCCATTTCTACTTCTCATTGCTTTGTTTATCGGTTCTATATGTGATTGGGTTGGTTGACTCGGGTTCGGAAAGGTTTTGAGAAGGTTTGAGACACTTAGTATCTTTTGAGGAAGCTTAAGTTGAAAAAGTCAATTAGATATTGACTTATGTATTAGAGGGATCGGATGTGATTTTCGATGGTTTAGATATCTTCGGGAGGTCATTTGGGACTTTGGAGCATGATCGGAATGTATTTTGGAGGTCCGGAGTAGATTTAGGCTTGAATTGGTAAAATTGGAATTTTGGCGTTTTCTGGTTGCTAGGTGAGATTTTGACATAGGGGTTGAAATAGAATTCCGGGAGTTGTAGTAATTCTGTTGGCTTATTTGGGATGTGTGTGCAAAATTTCAAGTCATTCGGATGTGGTTTGGTATACTTTTTGATTAAAAGCGTAATTCGGAAGATTTTGGAAACTTAGGCTTTAATCCGATGTGTTTTGGTTGATTCGATATTGTTTGAGGTGTTTTGAAGATTGGTACAAGTTTGGATGGTGGTATGTGACTTGTTTGTACTTTTGGTTGAGGTCCCGGGGGCCTCAAGTTGATTTCGGATGGTTGATAGAGAGTTTGGGAATTTGGTGAAGCTGCAGATTTTTCTATTCTGTTGTTTCCGCACCTGCGGATAGGGGGCCGCAGGCGCGATGCCGCAGATGCGGGAAACCAGTCGCAGAAGCGGAAGAGCCTAGGAAGTGAAAACCGCATAAGCGGTTCAAGGACCACAAAAGCGGTACCACAGAAGCAGTAAAAGGGGCCGCAGATGCGAAATGCCTGGGCCAAAAGGTATAAATTATTTCCTTCACAATTTTTGATATATTCCACCATTTCTAAGTCGGTTTTTAGAGTTTTTTGGGCGATTTGAAGAAGGATTTCTAGGGGATTTCATTGAGGTAAGGATTTTGGACCTAAAACCCGTTCCTAAGGTATTATTTCACGGATTAGAGCTGTAATTAATGGAATTTAAGGATAAAAATTAGGGAAAACTAGGGCTTCGTATTGGAGGCCTAGACTTGAGGATTTGAGGGACGATTTGTGGTCAAATTTTGGTACTTTTTGTTATGTATGAACTCGTGGGGAGATAAGGAATCGATGTGAATTTTATCAAATTCCGAGACGTGGGCCCGGGGGTCGGGCTTTGGTAATTTCGGGATTTATGCTATAAATTGATTATATTCGCTTGGGCATCATTCCCTTAGCATATTTTGATGTCGTGATTCTGATTTTGGATAGATTCGATGCGAGTGGAGGCCGATTTGAGAGGCAAAGGCATCGCAGGCTAGAGTTCGGACTGGATTGAGGTGAGTAATAATTTTAAATATTGTCCTGAGTGTATGAAACACTGGATTGCACATCGTTGTGCAATATTGAGGTGACGCAAGCACTAGATGACGAGCATGGGGTCATGCACTATTGGGGATTGTGACTTAGTCCATCCCGAATGATTGTTTTACCGCGTATTTGACTGAAAACTATTTGCTATCATCTTGTTTTGGGCTTCATGCCACCTATTTGAACCCTTAGGGGATTTTTACTAATATTTCTTCACTGTTTTGTCTTTATACTTGTACTCAGTCATGCTATATTCTACTTTTTTCATAACTCAGTCATGTTTACTCTGTTTTTTAAATATTAAATGGTATTTTCAATGATAAATTGGGTTGAGCATCATGTTTTACTGTTTCCCGAGTGACTTGTGAGATTCTGACTGAGTAAGGCCGAGGGCCTATGTTGTGAGGAAATACGGATTTATGATTATGAGGCAAGGCCTGAGATTTGTACGCCGTGAGGTGGCTTGATGATATGAGGCCGAGAGCCTATGTGATTATGCTAGGAGATGGCTTGATATTGTGCTTGGGTAGTAAGGGGCCTCTCCAGGAGTCTACACACCCTCAGTGAGCGTGTGTACCCATTGTGATGTGCGATAACTATTGTTCCATGTGTTGCCCGTGGGGCTGATTCTGTTGGTATTTTGCCCGATGGGCATTTCTCTATGTGTTTACCTTTTCTAATTGCCTGCCTTTTACTTGCTTAACTGTTTAAAAAGGCATTTTACGAAGCTTAAACTGAACTAAAGTGACTTTGCATATTTCACTGTTTCGTTACTTTTACTGTCTTTTACTGCTTCCTTATAGCCTGTGATGTGCCTTACGTGATTTCTTATTACTCAGTATGCATTTATTATTATTACTCACTGAGTTGGAGTACTCACTTTACTCCCTGCACTCCGTGTGCAGATTCAGGCGCTTCAGGTCCTGCTGGCGAGGGTTGAGAGCTTCCAACATATTTCGGAGTTCACGAGGTAGGTGCTTGGCTTTCGCAGCCCCGTCATTCTCCCCCTATCTCATTTATTTTCTCTTGTTAGTGATTCTGTAATAGCTGTATAGACTCTTCATACTTGTAGTATATTGATAAATGCTCATGACTGGTGATACCCCGATATCGGACTGTGTTGGTTTTAATTCCTCAAATTGTATTATTCACTACTTATTTGGGATTCTATCATGGTAAAGACTTAATACTTATCATTTTTAATTGCTTAAAATTGAAGTGGGAATGTGTCGGCTGGCCATGTCTTTACGAGAGGCGCCATCATGACTGGGTCCGGGTTTAGGGTCATGACAAGTTGGTATCAGAGCCTAGGTTACATAGGTCTCACGAGTCACGAGAAGGTTTAGTAGAGTCTCACAGATCGGTATAGAGACATCTGTATTTATCCTCGAGAGGCTGCAGAACCTTTAGGAAAAAACTTTATATTCTTGAAATTCTTGTCGTGCGAAGTTGTTGATCCAATTACTAAACTTTTGTTATTCTATTCTCTCAAAGATGGTGAGGATACGTGCTACAGGTCAGGATGGATGACCATCAATACCACCAGCTGTGGCCACTAGAGGCCGAGGACGTGGTTGTGGTCGCGGTAGGGGAAGGGGTGTGGCCCGCACAACATCTAGGGCAGCAATTGCAGATCCACCAGCCATCCCATTTCAAGATTAGATTCTAGTGGAGGACGCTCCAGCAACACTAGCTGTGCCCATTGTGATTCTAGGTCTTTAGGAGGCCTTGGCTCAAATTCTGTCAGTATGCACTGGCTTAGCTCAGGCGGTCTCAGTCACTACATCCGTAACTACTTTTCAGGTCGGGGGAGGCACTCAGACTCCCGCCGCTCGTACACCTGAGCAGGTCGTGCAGGGACTTCAAATATTGGGGGTGCATCCAGCCTAGCCGGTTGCAGCTGCTCAGGACTATGTAGTTCCTGCCATTCTGGAGGATGAACAGTGTAGGTTGGAGAGGTTTGGTAGACTTCAGCCTCCGACCTTCAATGGTGTAAAGGGCGAGAATGCCCAGAGTTTCTTGGATAAGTGTCAGAGGTTGCTTCGTACAACGGGTATTCTGGAGACCAGCGTGGTTGCTTTCACTACTTATCAGTTTTTTGGAGCTGCTTTCACTTGGTGGGAGGCTTTTGAGAGGTGTAGGCCTATTGGTGCAACACCCCTTACCTGGAAGCAGTTCTCTATTCTCTTTTTGGAGAAGTATGTGCCGCAGTCTCAGAGAGAGGAGCTGTGCAGCCAATTCGAGTGGTTTTGTCAAGGAGAGATGACTGTGATGCAGTATGAGATGAGCTTTTCCGAGTTAGCTCGTCATGCTATTTAGTTGGTTTTGACAGATAGAGAGAGAATTAGGAGGTTTATTGATGGCCTCACTTATCAGCTTCGTATTCTCATGATCAGGGTGAGGGTGACTGGTGATACTTTTGAGGAGGTGGTAGATATTACTCGTGAAATTGAGTTAGTTCATTGCTAGGAAAGAGAGGAGAGGGAGGCCAATAGGCCTCAAGGATCTGGTAGTTATAGTGGTACTCCGTCAAGAGGTCAGTTTCAGCACTATAGAGGTTGTCCATTCAGGCATGCTCAGCCAGCTCGCGTAGGTTATCGTAGGGCGTCATCGGGTCATGGTTCTCACAGTTCTCATCAGACCAGTCATCACTTAGTACCCTTCCAGCTCAGAGTTCATCCCGGGTTTTATCAGTCTATGGCTCTTCTATGCTAGGTCCATCTCCTAGTCATTCCGGTGCTAGGGGTTCCCTTCAGTCCCTATCTCCAGCACCCGGGAGTTGCTATGAGTGTGGAGAGATAGGTCATATATGGAGGCAGTGTCCTCGTCGTCTTACGGGTTCATCTCAGCAGAGGAGTCAGCCATCGACGTTAACACCAGTTACTTCACCACCACCCGCCCAGCCAGCTAGGGGTGGAGGTTAGTTAGCTAGCGGTCACCCTAGAGAGGGAGGTCGATCAGGTGGCGGTCAGGCCCGTTTTTATGCACTTCCAGCTAGACCCGATGCTATTGCTTCCAATGCTGTTATCACAAGTATTATTACAGTCTGCCATAGAGATGCCTCTGTATTATTTGATCTCGGTTCCACCTTTTCTTATGTGTCATCATACATTGTTCATTATTTGGGTACGCCCCGTGAGTCTCTTATTTCACTTGTTCATGTATCTACCCCGGTAGGCGATACAGTTGTTGTAGACCGTGTGTACCGGTCATGTCTGGTGACTATTGGGGGCCTGGAGACCTGAGTGGATCTTTTATTATTGTGTATGGTGGATTTCGATATTATTTTGGGCATGAATTGGCTATCTCTATGTCGTGCTATTCTGGACTGTCATGCTAAGATAATCACATTGGCTATACCGGGTGTGCCACAGATTGAGTGGCGAGGTGTGACTGATTATGTTCTCAGTAGGGTAATCTCATTCTTGAAGGCCTAGCGTATGGTTGGGATGGGTTGTCTTTCGTATCTAGCGTTTGTGAGGGATGTCAGTGCAAAGACTCCCAGTATTGGTTCTGTCCGAGTTGTGAGGGAGTTTCCCGATGTGTTTCCTGCAGACCTACCGGGCATGCCACCGGACAGGGATATTGATTTTGGTATTGACCTGGTATCGGTCACTCAGCCCATTTCTACTCTGTCATATTGTATGACACCAGCGGAGTTGAAGGAGTTAAAGGAGCAGCTTCAGGAACTCCTTGATAATGGGTTCATTCGGCCTAGTGTATCACCTTGGGGTGCGCCGGTTCTATTTATGAAGAAGAAGGATGGCACTATGAGGATGTGCAATGATTATAGGCAGTTAAACAAAGTAGCAGTTAAGAACACGTATCCCTTGCCTTGCATTGATGATTTATTCGACCAGCTTTAGGTAGCGAGAGTGTTCTCCAAGATTAATCTCCATTCAGATTATCACCAGTTGAAGATCAGGGACTCAGATATTCTTAAGTCAACTTTTAAGATCTGATATGGTCATTATGAGTTCTTGGTGATGTCTTTTGGGCTGACCAATGCCCCAGCAGCGTTCATGCATTTGATGAACAGCGTGTTCCGGCCTTATCTCGACTCGTTTGTCATAGTCTTCATTGATGATATTCTGGTGTATTCGCGTAGTCAGGAGGAGCACACAGAGCATTTAAGAGTTATGTTGCAGAGATTGAGGGAGGAGAAGCGTTATGCAAAATTCTCCAAGTGTGAGCTTTGGCTCAGTTTAGTGGCTTTCTTGGGGCATGTGGTGTCCAACGAGGGTATTCAGGTTGATCCGAAGAAGATAGAGGCGGTTTAGAGTTAGCTCAGACTGTCCTCAGCCACCGAGATTCGCAGCTTTCTTGGTTTGGCAGGCTATTATCACCGATTTGTTCAGGGATTCTCATCTATCGCATCGCCCTTGACCAAGTTAACTGAGAAGGGTGCTTCATTTGTATGGTCGGATGAGTGTGAGGAGAGCTTTCAGAAGCTCAAGACAGCCTTAACCACGGCTCTAGTGTTAGCCTTACCATCAACTTCTGGTTCATATACCGTGTATTGTGACGCTTTGAGAGTTGGTATTGGGTGTGTATTGATGCAAGAGGGTAGAGTTATTGCTTATGCTTTTCGTCAATTGAAGCCCAATGAGAAGAATTACCCCGTTCATGATTTGGAATTGGCTGCCATTATTCACGCATTGAAGATTTGGAGGCATTACTTGTATGGTGTGTCCTGTGAGGTATTTACGGATCATCGTAGCCTCAAACACTTGTTCAAATAGAAGGATCTCAATTTGAGGCAGCGGAGATGGTTGGAGTTGCTAAAGGATTATGATATCACTATATTGTACCATCTAGGGAAGGCCAATGTGGTGGCCGATGCTTTGAGCCAAAAGGCGATGAGTATGGGGAGTTTGGCATATATTCCAGTTGGGGAGAGACCTCTTGTAGTTGATGTTCAGGCCTTGGGCAATCAGTTTGTGAGTTTAGATATTTCGGAGCCAAGTCGGGTATTGGCTTTTGTGGTTTCTCGGTCTTCCTTATATGATCGCATCAAGGAGCACTAGTATAATGATCCTCATTTGCTTGTCCTTAAGGACAGAGTTCAGCATGATGATGCCAGAGATGTGACCATTGGTGATAATGGGGTTTTTGAGGATGCAGGGCCGGATATGTATGCCCAATGTAAATGGGCTTCTAGAGTTGATTCTGGAAGAAGCCCATAGCTCGCGGTATTCCAGTCATCCGGGTGCCGCGAAGATGTATCAGGATCTGAGACTGAATTATTAGTGGATAAGAATGAAGAAGGACATTGTGGGATTTTTGGCTCGGTGTCTCAATTGTCAGCAGGTGAAATATGAGCATCCGAGATCGGGTGGCTTGCTTCAGCAGATGGATATTCCAGAGTGGAAGTGGGAGCGGATCACCATGGATTTTGTAGTTGGGCTCCCACGGACTTTGAAAAAGTTCGATGCTATTTGGGTGATTGTGGATCGGCTGACCAAGTCCGCACACTTCATTCCTATGTGTACTACCTATTCTCCAGAGCGGTTGGCAGAGACTTATATGCGGGAGATTTTCCGTTTTCATGGTGTCCTAGTTTCCATCGTTTTAGATAGGGGCACTCAGTTTACATTGCAGTTTTGGAGGTCTGTGTAGCGTGAGTTTGGTACTTAGGTTGAGTTGAGCACGTCCTTTCACCCTCAGATAGACGGACAGTCCGAGCACACTATTTAGATATTGAAGGACATATTGCGTGCTTGTGTCATTGATTTCGGAGGGTCATGGGATACAGTTTCTACTGCTTGCAGAATTTTCTTATAACAATAGCTACCAGTTGAGTATTCAGATGGCTCCATATGAGGCTTTGTATGGGAGGCGGTGTAGATCTCCAGTTGATTGGTTCGAGCCGGGTAAGGCTAGGCTATTGGGGACAGACTTGGTGCAGGATGCTTTAGAAAAGGTGAAGGTAATTCAGGAGAGGCTTAGTATAGCACAGTCGAGGAAAAAGAGTTATGCTGATAGGAAGGTTCAGGATGTGTCCTACATGGTTGGTGAGAAGGTGAGAATCTGCTACAATCTGTCCAAGATATAGCGAGACTAACATAGTCTAGAAATGTAATTATGAACAACTACAGGAAGATAGAAGGGAGAAGAGTAGGGTTGCGATCTCCAGTAACTACCTTGCTAACTCCGAGAAAATCTACAGCTGGAATAGTCAACAGCCACTATCGGGTCCTCATATGCCTGGATCTGCACACAAGGTGCATTGAGTAACGTGAGTATGCCAAGTTAGTAAGTAACCAAAGTAAATAAAGACTGAGAAGCAGTGACGAGCATTAAATCATATAAAGTTCATATCATGAAATCTCAGTAAAAATACAACAGGCTTTTAAAAAGCAGAGTTTGAATCAAATCATTTCGTTTAAACTCAGTTTCAGTAAAATCATTTGAAGATATTTTTCAGCTGTTCTCAAATAGAGGCTCACTGCAACAGTGAGCAAAAATAACGAAAACATAACCAGCCCCTTGGGGAAACCTCTCAGTCACTTGTATACAGCCCCTCGGCCACACCTCATCATCACTCACAATCAGGGTACCCGCGCTCATTGGGGGTTTGCAGACTCCGGAGGGACTCCTTCAGCCCAAACGCTATATCAATCAGGACCTCAGCCTCACTCAATTATGAATCAGTAACAACATGTACGGCGTGCAACCCGATCCCATAAATATCCTTAAAAATTAGGCCCTCGGCCTCACTCAGTCATAAACCTCTCAAGCCACTCGGGCTATTAGTAAAAAACAGGGTACTCAGCCCAAAACAACATTTTTATATGCATCAATACAAAGTAATAAAGACTGAGTTATGAAATCAAAAAGTATAACATGACTGAGTATAGATTTTTAACCAAAAACAATGAGAGAATAATAAGAAAAAGGCCCCTAAGGATCCAAACAACTATGGCACAAGGCCCAAATATGGCATTCAGCCCAATTTACGAAAATTCTTTCTAAAACACATAAGTATCATATAGTTTCAATCAAATACGCAATTTATAGTTGCTACAGGATGGACCAATTCACAATACCCAATGATGCACGCCTACACGCCTGTCACCTAGCATGCGTGTCATCTCAAAATAGTAAAACGATACGAAATTCGGAATATCATACCCTCAGGACTGGATTTACATTCGTTACTTACCTCAAACTGGTCAAATCCCTACTCTGCGATGCTCTTGCCCCTCGACTCGACCTCCAATCACTCTGAATATATTCACAACCAGAACAATACCATCAATAAGAGCTAATGGGATGAATTCCACAAGAAAAACTATCAAATTAGACACAAATCCCAAAATCCACTCAAACATGGCCCCTGGGCCCATGTCTCGGAATCCGACAAAAGTCACAAAACTATAAAGCCCTTTCACTCACGAGTCCATGCATCAAAGATTTATCAAAATCCGACTCCATTTGACCCCTCAAATCCTCAATCAAACTCTCCAAAAATCCCAAGCCCTAACCCCTCATTTTCACCCCTAATCTTCACTAATTACATGATAAAACAACGAGCATTTACCATAAACATGAGTATTAGGGCTCAAGTAACTTACCTCAATGAAAACCCCCTTGAATCCCTCTTCAATTCACTCCCAAAATCTCCAAAACCGCATAAAAATGGTGAAGAATGACCCAAAACTCGTGAAGTCCACATTTTATACCTTATATCCAGAACTTCCGCATATGCGGTCCATAAGTCGCTTCTGCGATGCCGCACCTGTGGAAAATACATCACAGGTGCGATTCCTACTTACTCCTAAGAAATAGTTTCTGCGGTCCAAACATCGCACCTACGGTCTCGCAGGTGCGCTCCACTCTTCGCACTGGTGTCTTCTGCCCCAGCTTTCCAAATTCTGCATCTGCAGTTCACCTTCCACATCTGTGACCGTCGCACCTGCGGTTCCCACTCCGTAGGTGCGGAAACATCAGAAGCAGCATCTTCAACTGCCTTATTCCACTTCTCAACTCTCCGTTAACCATCCGAATTCATCCCGAGTCCCTCGGGACCTCAACCAAAAAAACCAACAAGTTACATATCAACATAGGAACTTAGTTGAACCTTCAAAACACTCAAAACAACATCAAAACACCAAATTACCCTCAGATTCAAGCCTAAGAACTTCTAAACTTACAAATTATGCAAACGATGCCGAAACCTACCAAACCTCGTCCGAATAACTTGAAATTTTGCACACACGTCAAAAATGATACTACAAACCTATTCCAACTTCTGAAATTCTATTTCGACCCCTATAACAAAATTTCCACTACCGACCAAAAATTGGCAAATTATCAATTTTGCCAATTCAAGCCTAATTCTACCACGGGCCTCCAAATTATATTCCGGACGCGCTCCCAAGTCCAAAATCACCTAACGGAGCTAACTGAACCATAAAAATTCAATTCTGAGATTATTTACTCATAAATCAACATCAGATTGACTTTTTCAACTTAAGCTTTTAAATAGGAGACTAAGTATCTCATTCCACACCAAAACCACCCCAGACTTAAACCAACCAACACGATATGATGAAATATAGCTGAGGAACAAATAGGGAAGCAGAAATAGGGAAAATGGAGTAATAACTCACGGAATGACCTGCCGGGTCGTTGCATATGTACTGTTGTACTTATCATTACTATCATTACAGAGGATGTATTTATCATACTGTTGTTTTGTTGAGAAAAAAGTATGTACGGTTGCCTGAGGTCTCACTTACTTTGTTTATTTCAAAGGAAAACTTTTGTTCTAAAGGTTAAAAAGAGGTAAGTAAATTTTAATTTCATTTGAGGGCTAGCGTAATGGTAGCGTTAGGTATCATCGCAACCTATTATGGGTTTTGGGTCGTGACAACTGCAATTGGCCTTGCCTATGAAAAAAAACATTAGGCAAAGCCATGTAAGCCTCCTCATTTTAATCTCTTTGAAGAAAAACATTATAAATATCCATTTGCTGAATCTCCCAGCACCTAAAAATAGCCATAGAAATAACTGCTATGATAGTTACCATTTTTACAACAGGAGAGAAGGTCTCATGATAATCCAAACCCTCATGTTTACTATACTCTTCAGCCACCAACTTTTCCTTGAAGCTTTCTACTTCTCATGTAGATATGTATTTAATCCTGTAAACCCATCGACACCCTATAACCCTTTTACCTCACCAGAACTAACTCTCACGTATGATTGTCTTCTAGTGCTTTGATTTTTTCCTACATTACCTCTACCCATTTGAGGTCTTTGTCAGTTTGAGCATAAAACTTAGGCTCTATTTCAGCTGAGAATCTAGTCAAAAAGTTGTTGTACTTAGAGGATAATATATCATAAGCAAAACCATCTGATATAGGGTATAAATAAGATTGAGCAACATGCTTGGTATCAGGCATAACAAAGTCTTTGAGTCAAATGGGAGGTTTGGAAGTGCTCCTAAACTTCCTAAAGACAGGACCAAAAGATATTTCTTCTAAAGTAAATGAGGTGTAGCGGACACAGTAGAGGAAAAAAACTCTGTAACAGAAGGAACATGATAAAGTATTCTCTGCAATCAATGGAGAGGTAACAACTATATCTAACTCTGTAGAACCTGCTAGAATAGAATTTTGAGAATAGTAAACAGCATCGGCAAGACTAGGTAATGGAGCAATCGTGATATCAGAATCATCATGAGTGTATTGTCTTATGCCTAGAATAAGGATCTGAATCGTTAGCGAACCTTGAAAAGGAAAGACCGATATGTGGAATACCACATCCTATTAATAAACACGATTTTGTTGTTAAGATCCAACAACTTATATCTTTTTTATAAATGACATAGCCAAGCAAGACGAATAATAGCCCTAAGACAGAATCTGTCCTACCAAGGTAAAGCAGGGGAAAAACGCAGGCAACCAATCACCCTCATATGAGATAAATAAGGATTATTGTGATATAATATCTCAAAGGGAGACATGTTAGCAATACAATAGAGGTAACCCTATTAATAATATACACAACTGCCTCAATAGAGCAACCCCAAAATCTAGATGGTTGACATCCTGAAATTTAATAGCCCTTGCAGTTTCAAGGATATGTGGGTATTTGCTCTCCATCACTCTATTTTTCTGTGGGGTATAAGTACATGAACTTTGATTGGTGATGCTATGCAGTCTGAATAAATCTTCAGTAGGATAATTAAAAATTCTGACCTATTATCTAATCGAAACATCTTAATTGTGCATTCAAATTGGTTAAAAATCATAGCAATAAGGATTTAAGCAAATAAAAAAATAGGATTTAACTCTCATCAGCAATGTACAAGACCATTTAGGGTAATCATCTACAGTAGTACGAAATACCTCATCTCATTGTATGTAGTGACCTTATGAGGACCCAAACATCTAGATGAACTAATTGCAAAAGGTGATATCGTTTTACTACTACTACTAATGAGAAAAAAGATCTCTAATTTGCCTAGCTAGTGGACAGATATCACAATATTGTAAATGAAAATCAAAAGTTTATTTGAAAATAGAAAGATCGAAGATCTCCTTATGTAATGTCACACCCCAAACCTAAAGAGGCGTGGTCAACACCCGGTGCCATACTCGGCCCGAGCGTACCACTCTGTAACTGTGAACTTTAGAGGGTTAACCCTCAACCTAGGCCAATGAGGCCATATCCTGAATCATCTAAAAATATCGTCTCTCTCTTTGAGGGGTAAACATACCCAAAAGCTCATATATATTTAAATATATATATATATATACACACACTCATATACCCTCTGCTCTCTTGACTGGAAGAAGACAATGCTTAACTGACTTATAAGAAAGGATATTGTAACTTGTGAGACTATGATAATATACATAAGTTTAAGAATACGAACATCTCCTTATGTCTCGTTATCAAACACATGTAGTTACGAGATCATGCCAAAATGAAGAAAAGGTTTAGCCTTAACATACCTTATCACAATCTATCCAATAACCACGTTAAACTCGTCTCATTGAACATTAATCTATAATAATGATAACAATACTATTATCAAGTTATGGAAGGTACAACTTCCCACAATGAGCGACAAGCTTATTTTATAATAAAACGGGCAACATCTCAACTATAGTTTTTACTTCCTCCCAATTCGACATAACACCACCAACAACAAGAACACAACAATAACAACATATATACATTATTTTTCAATCTTATATCCATCACAAAATACCCCAAAACAACGCAATACCCCGATCACTTCATACACAAAACGACAACCATAATAGTGTCAAACAATCCGAAAATGTTATGACTAACGATCAGCAAACCACCCTGCCATTATTTGGTGTTTCTCCACACCTTTTATCCTTCCAAACTCTATAAAAATAGTAGAAAAAGAGACAACCCAACAGAAACATGAAACAATCCACAAACAGTCCCACAAGTTCAACAACTCAAAATTGATTTTTCAGTTTACTAAAACACATTTCACTTTGTCTTTTCTTTCAAATTAAGCAACACAACCAACATTACATAATTAAGACTCTTATCCAATAAACCAGTCATGGATTCAACTTAAAAATAAGTTTACAACCAGCCAACAGTGACACAACAATAAACAACATACCACTCTTTCAAAACTCCTAGGTCTAGTCTTTATGATCGAGTTATAACTCGTACAAGCATAGATAATGAAAGGAGAAGCACATATTTACCTTGGGCTGAGTAGAACCCACGAAACCTAGCCCTTCTTCATCCAAAATCAGCACCCAAACGTAGCTACAAGAAGGAGAAAGGTAAACTAGCAAGCTGTCCGGGCTTTTCGGCACTAGAATCACATCGTAATACCCGAAATATCCTAAGGTTTGTGTGGTATTTTTGGGGAGGAGTTGCAGGGGTTCAATATTGTTTTCTTATGCTGAAATAAATGAGTTGCCTTAAAAGTCCCCTCTTGTCCAACATTGGAGCTTTTAATTGATGCCTCTCTTTTTGGCAAGTAGGTGATGCACCTACTTGTCACCTATCAGTCTGCGCAGTCTCGCGAAAACGTGAATATCTCTCTGCTCCAATGTTATATCAATGAACGGTTTACTTCTTTTGAAACTAGACTCATAGATCTTCAATTTTTTAGGTAGATCATCCCGTAATTCTATGTACATTAGGAGGAATACTCATCTACATTTGACCTAATCTTTAGCATATTTATGAATGTAACTTGTGATGACCTTTTCCTACTTTTGTTCCACAACTCGCTTGAATTTCAAATATAATACACAACTACCATACGACTCAACTAACTCATAAAATAAACTCATTATCATGTTAAGCACCGTAATATCACCCCAAAAGTACATGTTATAACGTTCCCAACATGTTGACACTCAACGAAAATTATTTTCTTCAATTTATTTAGCTTTTAAGCCTTTTAACCATCTTGGTACTTGCTATCCATGATCTTAAATATATGTAACCTCCATGGTAACATGATTGAATTACTTTATGTGCTTTCAAAGATGATCTCATTTTTGAGCTTGCATCAATTGACTTACGATGTACTCTCACGTACGAAAACATGGGGTGTAACATGTAGATAGTATATGTGCGAGACATTCACCTTGTCAAAATATTTGAGCAAATTATGACAATTGCATGTGCACTCCACCAAAATAGAATTCTACTTAATAGATCACAGCTTGCATTGTACATAACCCATGATTTGAAATTGCGTTGCAAAAATCTTGCGGATTCATAAATTTATCTCTGTAGATATCCCTTTCAATTGAACCATCAACAAAGCCAAATTTATTTCTGTAAGTAGTGTCACCTAGATAGCCTGACTCCATATACTATAATTTTCCATTCCAATCAACTAGAAACCAAGAGATAATGCACTAGGTGTGTCTAATGGATACAAATATAATAGATTATTGCGATCAATTATTCTTGAGTTTATCGAACTCCGATACTCGATGTCAAGAAGCTGATTGCTCTAAATTTTCTTTAATGACCATGAAGTTTAGAGTTTAGACGAAGAAAGAGATGACGATGAATCCCTCGATTTTTAATAGTACCGTAAGAAAAATCCCCCGATTCAGTCAATTATTGTTCTGATACTATGACAACATTCACCAATCTAGCGAGTGAGATGTAAATCGAAGAAGAAACTATGACAATTTAGAGATGTTGAAGGTCTGAAAGGAAGTTCGATTAATTGAATCAATAGCTCGACTAAAATGTATGTTCTACGGAATATACATCAACAACTAATTTGTAGCTATTAACTAATTGCAGTTGTTGACACCTGCCAAAACAGAAAAGGTAAGTTAAATTACTTCATTAATCAACTAGTTAACAATAATTAAGCCAAGGAATTGTAGTACAATTAGTCAAGTCATTTACAGTCTTTTTTTCCCTTACTCTGTGAGATATATACCTTCGGTTGTTTGGGAAGAATCCCATTCCTTTGCTATTGACCAAATGTAAGAATATAGAAAGAATTTTAGCCTTCACTACTATGTAAGTGTAACGACCCGGCCGGTTATTTTGAGAGTTAGAGCCTCGATCCCTTATTAACCTCTTTCTCCGTATCTATTTCTGCTATTGTGACTTGCTGGAAGGTTTCATTTTGGGTTCTGGACTATTTTGGGACACTTAGTCCCTAAACGGAGGCTTAAGTCTTAGAATTTGGACCGTAGTCGGAACTCTATGAAGAAAACTCCAGAATGGAGTTCCGTCGATTTCTTTAGCTCTGTTTGGTAATTTTGGGCTTAGGGGCGTGTCCGAATATTGTTTTGGATATCCATACCTTATTTAGGCTTGAAATGGCGAAAGTCAAATTTTTGGAAATTCAGACCGGCAGTGGAATTTTTTATATCAGGGTCAGAATCTGATTACGAAAGTTGGAGTAGATCCGTAGTGTGGATTATGACTAGTGTGAAAAATTTGAGGTCAATCGGACATGGTTTGGTTGGTTTCGGCATCAGTTGTCGAATTTGGAAATCTCAAGTTCTTTAAGGTTTAATTGGAGGATGATTGGTGTTTTTAGTGTTATTTGATGTGATTTAAGTGCTCGATTAAGTTAGTATGGTGTTTTAGGATAGGTTGGTATGTTTGGTTGAGGTCCCGGGTTCCCCAGGTGTGTTTCTGGTGTTTTCGCACTTGCGGTGGGATGCCCACAGGTGCGGCCCCGTAGAAGCGAGGAAGGAGTCGCAGGTGCAGGTTTGGGCATAAAGTCCAGGGGTCACAGATGCAACAAGGGAGTCGCGGGAGCGGAGCCGCATCTGCAGAAGGTTCGTCGTAGATGCGGAGGTGTAAAGGACCCATTGGTCCGCAGAAGTGGACGATTAGCCGCAGAAGCGCATCCGCAGATGCGAACGAAGGAGCATAGGTGTAAAATCTTGAGTTTAATGAAAAATCGTAGATGCAGAGTCCCTATCGTAGAAGCGAGACCGCATATGATGTCCTCGGAACACAAAAGCAGAAATCGCTGGGTAGAAAAGGGGATTTTCGAGGGTTTGAAGTTCATATTTCAAAAAGTCAATTTGGAGCTTGGTGGAAGGAGAATTCATGATAGATTTTTAAGGATAGCTATTGGGTTACTATTCCTAACTCAATTTTGATCATATTACATTAATCTATTGTTGTATTCTTCATCTAATTAGGGGATTTGAGTGAGGAAGTTGGCAAAATGGGAGAAAAGTTCCCCAACCAAGAATCTGAGTTTTGAGTAGGATTTAGGTGTTTGTTTTGGATGATTTTTGTATGAGTGAACTCGTGAGTGAATGGGTATTCTTATTTGGTGACTTTTACCCAATTCCAAGATATGGGCCCGGGGAGGCTTTTGAGCGATTTTTCCAATTTATTGCTTTAAATTTTTTTCCATTCATTAGATTAGCTTCTTGTAGTTGTATTTATGTTATGTAATTGGTTTTGGATGGATTTGGGCTGTTCGGAGCCGGATATCCATGGAAAGAGCATTGTTTCGGATTGATTGAGCTTGGTTCGAGGTAAGTTACTTGCCTAACCTTTTGTGGGGGAACTCCCCTTAGGATTTTGGTATTGGATGATATATGAGCGTCGTGTACGTGAGGTGACGAGTTCGTACACGGGCTATTTGTTGTAAAACTCCGTTTTTTCACTAAGTCTTAACCTGTTTTTCCTTGTTGAAACTACACTAGTATATGTAATTACCTTGTTTAGATTCAAAAAACATGCCTACGTGTTTTAAATGCATATTTGAACTTTGTGCAGCATGTTTAGTGAAATTGCCTATTTTCTTTGATGTGAACTTAGTCTAAACTGTAAGTCTCCTTGTTGTAACTGTTGTTTATATTGATTGAGCTGCATATTTACTTTGGGACTACGGAATGGTATTCCGGGAGATCCCCCTGCCCTGCATATTTACTTTGGGACTACGAAACGGTATTATGGGAGATCCCCCTACCTTGCATATTTACTTTGGGACTACGAAACGATATTCCATGAGATCCCCTAGCACTGCCTATTTACTTTTGGACTACGGAAAGGTATTCCGGAAAATCCCCCTACACATTTACGTTTAGGACTACATGATGGTATCCCGGGAGATCCCCTGTTGCTATAACTGTGTTTTGAGCTGTTGACTTCATTGAATTCTAATCCTGCTAGATTTTCGTACTTATTTTATTGTAATGTTTCTTTCTGTCTTATATCATTATATTTATACTATTAGGGCCCTGACCTGATCTCGTTACTACTCGACCGAGGTTAGACTTGGCACTTACTGGGTACCGTTGTGGTGTACTCAAATCCTTTCTTTCACTTGTTTTCCGTGTGCAGATCGAGGTACTAGCTATCAACCTCGAGTCTAGTTGCGTGGTTGCTATTTCAGGAGACTTTAAGGTACATCTGCCGTGTCCGCAGATCTCGGAGTCCCCTTCTATCCCCTTGTGTTGAATTTTTCCCTTGTTTTCTTCGAACATAAATGTATAGAGGAGTTAGAAACTCTTAGAAGCTTGTGACATTGCGATATTCTAGGTGTTGGGAAAAGTGATTATTGTATGTGCCGAGCAAAATCGTTTCTGCTTGTTAACTATATTCGTTAGCTATTATCTTTGTTTTTCTATTATCTAGTCGTAGAGACTAGGTGTCGTAACGACAGTTTACGAAGGGAGAACTTGGGTCGTAACAAGTTGGTATGTGAGCTCTAGGTTTATAGGAGTCATGAGTCACAAGCCGGTTTATTAGAGTCTCATAGATCGGTACATAGACTTCTATACTTATCTTCAGGAGGCTATGGAACTGTTAGGAAAATTCTACTTTATTTGATTCCTTGTCGTGCGAGATTATTGACTTCAAAATTCTAAACTTTTTTATTCTATTCTCTCATAGATGGTGAGGACACGTGCTACCGAAGATGACCAGGCACCCGCACCCCCTGCTAGAGCCGCCCGAGGCCATGGCCGGGGTAGAGGCCGAGGACGTGCAAGTTGTGTAGCGAGAGCACCCCACGAGCTACTACAGAGGAGCTACCAGTAGCTCCAGTCAGAGCACAAGCCCCTGATACGCCTACTACTATTAATCTAGCTCTCCAGGAGACTCTTACAAAGTTCATGAGCATGTACAACACTCTAGCTCAAGTAGGGTTGATTCCCCTTGGTGCAACCACATCTCAGTCCAGGGGAGGAGCACAGACTAGCACCTCCTGCACCCCAGAGCAGTGGGTTCAGGTTGATTAGATCCCATAGGTTATACCAATACCGCTTGTAGCCCCAGCTCAGCTCGAGGGTAGGGCAGCACTTTCAGAGGAAGAGCAGCGGAGGCTTGGGAAGTACAAAAAATACGACCCTCCTAAATTCAGTGATCGAGCATCAGAGTATGCATAGGGTTTTCTGAAGGAGTGCCATCGTATCCTCCACACTATGGGCATAACGGAGTCGGGTGGGGTTTCTTTCACTGCCTTAGAGCTTCAAGGGGCAGCCTATCAATGGTGGTGTACTTTTGAGTTGGATAGTTCGGCTGAGGCATCTTCCCTTACATGGACTCAGTTCTCGGATTTGTCTTTGAGGGACAATGTCACTCAGAGCCTCAGGAACGCATGGCGCGTAGAGTTTGAGCAGTTGCGCCAAGGTACTATGACAGTTTCAGAGTATATAGTCTGTTTCAGTGACTTGGCTAAACATGCACCAGCCATGGTTTCTACAGTATAAGAGAGGGCTCGCTGGATTATTAGGGGCTCATTCCAAGCATCTGGACTAGCATGGCCCGAGAGTTAGAGATGGATATCGTGTATCAATAGGTGGTGAGTATTTCTAGGAGAGTAGAGGGCATGCTTGCTCGGGATAGGAAGGAGAGAGAGGCTAAGAGGTCTCGAGAGTTGGGCCATTATTCTTTTGCCAATGCCTCAACTACAATTCGTCATGGTAGGAGTTATGTGAGTTGCCCCATTCATTCAGCTTTTCCAGCTGCCAGTGGTATTCCAGATCCTCCTAAACCTTAGGAGCCTTATTATGCACCTCCAGTATCTAGTGTGCCTCCTACACGGGTTACTTTCAGTGGTCAATCCAGCAGACCTGGCCTGAGCCAGTCATACCCACCACGTCCTCCCTGAGCTTGTTTTAACTGTGGAAACACTTGTCATATAGTGAGGGATTGCCCAAGACTTAGGAGGAGTGCACCTCCACAAACTTCTTTGCCACAACATGTTCTACTAGGTCCTCAAGCTATGATTACAGTACTAGCTGCCACCCCTCCTACTCAGCCAGCTCGAGATGCAGGACGGGGAGGTAGAGGTCGCCCTAGAGGGGGAGGCCAGGCTAGATACTATGCCCATCCTGCTCGTACAGAGGCTGTTGCTTCATATTCTATCATTAAAGGTATTGTTCCGGTCCGTTATAAAGATGCATTGGTTCTATTCGATCCAGGCTCCACTTATTCCTATGTGTCCTCTTATTTTGCCTCGCATTTGGGCGTATCTCGGGATTCTTTTCCCATATTTATGTGTCTACTCCAGTGGGAGATTCTCTTGTTGTGGACTATATTTATCGGTTGTGTTTGATTTCCCTTAGTGGTTTTCAGACCAGAGCTGATTTATTATTGCTTTGCATGGTAGATTTTGATGTTATCTTAGGCATGGACAGGTTGTCGCCCCATTATGCTATTCTTGATTGTCATGCCATGACCGTAAGGGGTACCTTAGATTACACTCCCAGTAGAGTTATTTCATTTCTTAAAGCTTAGCGAATGGTTAAGAAGGGGTGTGACGCGTATCTAGCTTATGTGAAAGATGTCAGTATTGATACCCCTACAGTTGATTCAGTCCCAGTAGTGAGGGATTTCCCTGATGTGTTCCCAATTGATCTTTTGGGCATGCCGCCCAATAAAGATATTGATTTTGGCATTGAATTGTTGCCTGACACTCATCCCATCTCTATTCCTCCTTATCGTATGGCCTCTCCTGAGTTGAAGGAACAATTACAAGAATTACTTGATAAGGGTTTCATTCGGCCCAGTGTGTCACCTTAGGGTGGTCACGTCTTGTTTGTGAAGAAAAATGATGGTTCTATGCGTATGTGTATTGATTATCGCTAGTTGAACAAAGTTACAATGAAGAACCTGTATCCTTTGCCTTGTATTGATGACCTATTTGATCAGTAACAAGGTGCTCAAGTGTTTCCAAGATTGATTTGTGTTCAGGTTATCATCAGTTTAAGATTCGGGAGCCAGATATACCGAAGACTCTTTTAGGGCCCGGAATGGTCATTATGAATTCCTTGTGATGTCATTAAGGTTGACCAATGCCCTAGCAGCATTTATGCATTTGATGCACCGTGTATTTCGATGTTATCTTGATACATTCATCATTTTCTCTATTGATGACATTCTAGTGTACTCTCGAAGTTGGGAAGATCATGAGAAGCTCTGAAGACGGTGCTTCAGGCCTTGAGAGAGAAGAAAGTATATGCAAAGTTCTCAAAATGTGAGTTCTGGTTGGATTCCGTGGCATTCTTGGGTCATGTGGTATCGAGTGAAGGGATCAAGGTGGATCCGAAGAAACTGGAAGAGGTGCATAGTTGGCCCAGACCATCCTCAGCTACAGATTTCCAGAGTTTCCTTGGTTTGGCGGGGTATAACCATCAATTTGTTGAGGGATTTTCATCTATTGCAGCAACCATAACCAGGATGACCCAGAAGGATGCTTCATTCAGGTGGACGGAAGAGTGTGAGGAGAGCTTTTAGAAGCTCAAGACAGCTTTGACTACAACCCTAGTATTGATATTGCCTTTAGGTTCGGGGTCTTATACAGTCTATTGTGATGCGTCACGAGTTGGCCTCAACGCGGTGTTGATGCAAGGCCATAGGGTGATTGCCTACGCATACTGAAGGTGCGTGAAAGGAACTATTATGTGCACAAGCTTGAGCTTGCAGCTATTGTTTATGCCTTGAAGATTTGGAGGTGTTATTTTTACGGTGTCCCTTGTGAGATCTATACTGATCACCGGAGTTTGCAGCATCTGTTCAAGTAGAAGGATCTTAATTTTCTTTAGAGGAGGTGGTTAGAGCTGCTTAAGGATTATGATATCACTATTTTATAACACCCGGGGAAGGCCAATGTGGTGGCCGATAATTTTAGTCATCGGGTAGAGAGTTTGGGAAGTTTGGCTTATCTACCAATAGTAGAGAGGCCCATGGCGCTGTATGTTCAGGACTTAGCCAGCCAGTTTCTGAGATTGGATATTTTTGAACCTAGTCGAGTAATGGCTTGTGTGGTCTCCCAGTCTTCTGTTTATGATCGTATCAGGGAGGTCAGTACGATGACCCACATCTACTTATCCTTAAGGACGCATTTCAGCACAGTAATGCAAAGGATGTTACTATTGGGGACGATGGTGCATTGAGGATGTAAGGCAGGATATGTGTGCCTAATATGGATGGTTTGCATGAGTTGATTCTTCAAGAGCCTCATACCTCGCGCTACTCTTTTAATCCGGGTGCCGCGAAGATGTATCAGGACTTAAGGTAGAATTAATGGTGGCGTGGAATGAAGAAGGACATAGTGGAATATGTTACTCGGTGCCTAAATTGCCAGCAGGCAAAGTATGACGATCAGTGGCCGGGTGGATTGCTTCAGAAGTTAGAGATTCCAGAGTGGAAATGGGAGCGAGTCACTATGGATTTCATTGTTGGACTCTCATGGACTCAGCGGAAGTTCGATGCAGTTTGGGTGATTATGGATAGGCTGACCAGGTTAGCTCATTTCCTTCTTGTAGTGACTACCTATTCTTCCGAGCAGCTGGCTCGAGTTTATATCCGTGAGATTGTCAGACTTCATGGTGTGCCGGTATCCATCATCTCTGACTAGGGTACGTAGTTTACATAATGGTTTTGGAGAGCCGTACAACAGGAGTTGGGTACTCAGGTGGAGTTGAGCACAATATTTCACCCTTAGACGGACGGGCAGTCCGAGCACACTATTCAGATTCTTGAGGATATGCTCTATGTATGTGATGGATTTTGGAAGTTCTTGGGATCAGGTCTTGCCACTTGTGGAGTTTGCCTACAACAACAGTTATCAGTCCAGCATCTAGATGGCACCATATGAGGTTCTTAATGGTAGGATGTATTAGTCCCTAGTGGGTTGGTTCTAAACGGGCGAGGCTGGATTATTGGGTACAGACTTGGTTCAGGACGCCTTGGAGATGGTTAAGGTGGTTCTGGATACACTTCGTATAGCCTAGTCCAGACACAAAAGTTATGCGGATCGAAAGGTTTGCGATGTTTCATTTATGGTTGGAGAGCGGGTCTTGCTTTGGGTTTCGCCTATGAAGGGCGTTAAGAGATTCGTAAAGAGGGGCAAGTTGATCCCAAGGTTTATTGGCTCCTATTAGGTGTTGCGGCGTGTTGGGGAGTTTGCTTATGAGCTTTCCTTACCTCCCATCTTGGCAGGAGTTCATCTAGTATTTCATGTTTCTATGCTTTAGAGGTATCACGGTGATCGGTCTCGCGTATTGGATTTCAGCTCAGTCCAGTTGGACAAGGATCTATCTATGTTGAAGAGCCAATAACAATATTGGACAGGCAGGTTTGAAAGGTGAGGTCAAAGAACATTGCGTTAGTAAAGGTTCAGTGGCGGGGTCAGTCGGCCAAGGAGGCGACTTGGGAGATTGAGCAGGATATGTGCAGCCTTTATTCTCATCTTTTCACAACTTCAGGTATGTCCTTATGCCTGTTTAAGGACGAACGAATATTTTAAGAGGGGGAGGATGTAACGACTCGGCCGGCCATTTTGAGAGTTAGAGCCCTGATCCCCTATTAACAGCTTCCCCTGTATTTATTTCTGCTAATGTGACTTACTGAGAGGTTTCATTTTGGGTTCTATAGTGTTTTGGGACACTTAGTCCCCAAATGGAGGCATAAGTCTTAGAATTTGGACCTTAGTCGAAACTGTATGAAGATGACTCCGGAATGGAGTTCCGTCAATTTCGTTAGCTCCGTTGGGTGATTTTGGGCTTAGGGGCATGTCTGGATTTTTTTGGAGGTCTTTAGATTATTTAGGCTTGAAATGGCAAAACTCAAATTTTTGGAGATTCAGACCGACAGTGGAATTTTTTATATCGGGGTAAGAATCCGATTCCGGAAGTTGGAGTGGATTATTACTTGTGTACATAATTTGAGATTATTCAGATGGGGTTTGGTTGGTTTCGTCATCTGTTGTCTAATTTGGAAGTTTCAAGTTCTTTAAGGTTGAATCAGAGGATGATTGGTGTATTTAGCATTGTTTGATGTGATTGGAGTGCTCAACTAAGTTCGTATGGTGTTTTACGATTGGTTGGTATATTTGGATGAGATCTCGGATGCCTCGGGTGTGTTTTAGGTGCTCAACGGGTTGAAATTTGGACTTGTGCATATTCTAAAGTTGGCTAGATCTGGTGTTTTTCACCTGCGATGGGAATCCCGCAGGTGTAGCCCCATAGAAGCGAGGAAGGCGTTGCATGTGCGGTTTGGGCATAAAGGCTAGCGGTCTGAGATGCGACGAGGGAGTTGGATGAGCGGAGCCGCATCTGCGAAAGGGTAGTCGCAGATGCGGAGGTGTGAAGGACCCATGGCTCCGTAGAAGAAGATGATTAGCCGCAGAAGTGCATCCGCAGATGCGGATATAGGAGCTCGGTGGAAGACGATTAGCCGCAGGTGCATACTCTGGAATTTAATGAAATCTCGTAGATGCAGAGTCCCTGTCACAAAAGTGGGACCGCAGAAGCGGAAATCACTGGGCAGAGAAGGGGATTTATGAGGGTTTGGCGTTCATATCACAAAAACTCAATTTGGAGCTCGGTGGAAGGCAAATTATCTAGATATGTTAAAGGAGAGATATTGGGTAACTATTCCTAACTCGATTGTGATCATATTACATTATTTTGTTGTTGTATTCTTTATCTAATTAGGGGATTTGAGTGAGGAAGTTGGGAAAATGGGGGAATGGTTCCCCAACCAAGAATCTCAGTTTTGAGTGGGATTTAGCTGTTCGTTTTGGATGATTTGACGCCCCGCAATATTACTTCGATATTACGTCCCGCAGTATTAAATTACGACGATGTTGCACCCTGTAGTATTGTACATTGAATTTGTCATAAGGTAATTGACATTAGTCTAAGAAAAAAGATTATTTGGAGATTACAAAGATTATACTATTTAAAACTAATGATGAGTAAATTCGTGATGGTGAGAGGGGAAGCAAGTCAAAGAAAATGAATTTTTCGTCCAAGTTTGGTAGATTGAAATAAAATACGGGCCGAGGGTTAATACCCGATATTTATGGAAAAGTGCCATACAAGGTACTACATGACCACGATAGTAAGGTGTACAAGGTATGTCAAAAGCGAGTAGTATTTTAAGTAAGTTGAGATAATTCTTAATTAAACAGGTAGTTGGTTAATTACCGGATAACGAGACATTACCTAACTAATTGGGGATATATATTGGATAAGCATTAAATAGTATGATGTTGCCGTCCCATATTCAAAGTAAATGTTTAATAATATTGGCTGGAAAGGTGTCACACCTTAAAGTGACACTAATCTTGCAATGTGGCCCACCTAAGGTTAAGAATAACATCTCAAAAATCAAAGATCATTTCCTACATCTCTTAAGGAAAGAGTTTAACAAGCTTTCATTACTTTTAAAATCAAAGATCATTTCCTACATCTCTTAAGGAAAGAGTTTAGCAAGTTTTCATTACTTTTAAAATCATAAATCATTCCCTACATATCTTAAGAAAGAGTTCATCAAGCTCTCCTTACAAAAAAAACTAACTAACGTTAAATCATTTCTCCAATATGCATCTGCATATTATATATCATATAAGCAATGCCCAAGAACTTCAACAATTCAAATTAATGTGAGATTTTGCAATATTAAGGGAGTACAGTGTAATCTTTCTCAAGAGACTCGACTCAGGTATGATAAGGCTATCCCTTCTTTCTTTTGGCATGATCTATACGGCATAAACGAAACGAAAAAATGCACAACTTCCATCAATGACTCTATTCATAGAAGTATTAGAGGTGCGTATGTTCAGAAAAATACATAAGTTGAAAAAAGTTTACTTCATGATATTACTCAAAGGCATAATAGTCTTATGACATTCCACAACATTTTATTGATGTACTTTTTATACATTGCATTCATTTATACATGTACATTGACCCATTACCAGATGATGTTTTATACGCGTATATATGTATATATATGGATATGGGGTATGGGAAGAGGTTACAACATTATATATGCACCACCACCTGATCAGCTGGTATACGTTGATGATTTTGCCCACAGTTGATGAGATGATATGATGGGATGCCCTCAGAGGCTTTATAACATTATGAACATGTGTACTTATGCACGACATGATATTCATATGCACATGCATGCCACTATAAGTATTTCATGATTTACAGAGTTGTCCAGACTTACAGGTTGAGTCATGTACTCTATATTTCTTCCATGTCTCTTATGTACTTATTTATGTGCCTTACATACTCAGTACATTATTCGTATGGACGTCCCTTTTGCCTGGGGACCCTGCATTTCATGCCCGCAGGTCCCGAAAGACAGGCCGAGAGCCCTCCAAGTAGGATATCAGCTCAGCATAAGATTTTGGTGCGCTCCATTTGCTTCGAATTTCCTTGTTTGGTTAGTATGATTTAGACGTGTATTGTTTGGCCTATGTTTAGTGTACGGGTGGCTATTTTGCTCTTCTGGGCCCGTATATCATGTGTATTAGTTGGTATCACATATTGTGTTCTACTTATTTCATGCCAGCCTTCTGGCTCAGTTATATATGATAATATGACATGAAAAGATACATTATGTTGGTACTCGGTTGAGTAAGGTACCGGTGCCCGTCATGGTCCATCGGTTTGGGTCTTGACAAAAGTGGTATCAGAGCAGTTCTATCCTAGGGAGTCTACAAGCCGTGTCTAGTAGATTCTTATTTATGGGTGTGTCGTGCACCACACTTATAAAGGGGAGGCTACATGGCATTTTGGACTGTCACCCTTTCTTTTTCTCTAGATCGTGTGGTAGAGGCTACAGGGCATTTTGGACTGTCACCCTTTCTTCTTCTCTAGATCGTGTGGTAGATCTCGGTTGTAAGAATTCAAATGCCTAAATTATATTTTATTCGTAATAAGACGATACCTACATCCAGAAAGAAGGTTGGTAAAAGACATGGCTATGGAAGAGTTGAGTCAAAGGGACTCGACCTTGCATCATGCTTATGATAAGTAAATGTGAGGTCTTCAGCAGATCATGTGCGTACTGAAAAGTGTAAGCATCTTGATAAGGAGTCTTGAGGCAAGAATACCTATCCACCTTAATGGTGAAAGACAATGAGTGATTCAGAAGATAAACACATGTTTCAGCAAGTAAAAGAAGCAAGGTGAAAAAGGGTACGGGGTACCTAGTTCATAAAGATTATTAGTATTTTCAACTCAAGCAGAGAGATATAAACATTTTGAGTTGCCTTCAATAGTAACAGATGTATGTACAATTGGTCACACCCATTCCAGATATACCCTATTGGGGTCAACAGAAGTAGTATAAGAGGAGGACGGGATATCAGGATCTGGTTGGGGTTAGAGTAACCCAAAATAATGGATGGATTATTTGCATCAGTTGACATTTCTAAAGGGTGTTGCAATTGTGCTAATAGATCTCTTTATGAGACACCCAGATGGTGCACTCTAAAATAGTACAACTAGATATGAGTACTACAAAGATAGGCACTAGAAGCCTTAAAAGGATAAATATTACCTTAGTATGGCTCAAGTCTCTAGTAGAGCGAGAATTCTTGGAAACCTGCAGAGCCAATGGATGAAGCAAAGGAAGCTAAAAGCAAAAGAATGTCTTGTTGAAGTTTTCAAAAGAAAGTGATAGGCAAAAATATTAGTAGGGAAATAACAAGAGAGATAAGGAAGTATTATGAATAAGGTGTGATACATGAATGACAACGGTAGAGTGTTACAGAATCTATAGTCAAATGAAGAAAGAGACGTAATGTGATGGGCATTAAGACAACAAAAGAGTATAGGCCATACAATCACATCCTCATTTCGAGAAATAAGTTCGCAACTCTAACATGATTAACAGAAGAAAAAGTTAGGCCCCAGAGTAATAGAAATCAGTATGGACTGGTGAACAAGATAAACTAAACATGAATTAGGGACTAAGTGATTGGATAATAGTCGGCATCATGAGAGTTTCAGATTTTGTTCTAGCAATAATAGAATGGACAACAGAAAAAAAAAGATTCATGAGAAATTCAGAGAATGGTCATTCAGGAAGACGCTTCCCTAAAGCAAGTAATGTGAGCAAAATTCAACTTAAGGGACTGTATGTGCCAGTTATACTAAGTGTCACCCTTGTGAGTAAGGAATTTCCTTATCCTTAGTACAAAAAGATTTCTGCAAGGCGAGTAAGGGTCATCGATAGTGTGAGAAGACGCCAGTAATGAAGAGGTAAAACATCGATAGGTAGATCGGCATAGTGATAAATATTAATACTTCCCTAAAAGTGGGGATATGGAGTGATGCAGAATTAAGTGGATCTAGTAACTATGGAATGTTAAAGGAAGAATGCCATAAAAACGAGAAAGGGATGAGATTGCTCTTATTCAAAGCCTACATATATGCTATGATACCAGAACATTATGTAAACACAACGTCAAGGAGAGAAAGTACGGGTTCCTATCTGAGATGTTATTGATTAATAAGGAGCCAGTGCGAGAGGTAAATTAAGACAAATGAAATAACCCAAGAAAGATTACGCGGAATATTGATATGGGAATGGGCCAACAAGTGGTTAGTAGTTGATTCAGGAAGAGCCTAGCTATGGCTAGACAAGAGGATATAGTCAAATCAACAGATCGTGCACGATAAACATAGGGAACCCTAAAATAGGGAAATTCAGCCTCGTAGTTATGACATCTTGATCCTTGAGAAATATTCGGATAGGAGTTAGGGTAGATAAAGATACCGTATGAGTTTTACGGACATAAAAAAGAGTACCACTGGGAAAACAATCAAAATATCAGTTCAGAAGCAACCCTACAAGCACAAGGGCATGGAAGTAAGAAACTACGGATAATTATAGGCAAGGATGGACATCAAAAGGGTCAGTAATAAGCTCACAACTTTACAAGAGTCAAGGGTTCCCCCTAAATACCACAATGAAAGACTAGTTGAGGAACTAAGGAAGAAGGCTTCAACTAAAGCACTGACCTAAAGAGGAAAGGGTTGTGTAACAAAAGTTTAACTACAAAATTGTATGAATTACAAAAGAAAGTTGCACCTACTATGGCTAATGACAGGGGAATAAAACCAAAAGTAATATTCAAGACAATATGAGTTGCACAAAAACTTTGGCATGCATGAGAACTTAGATAAACTAAGTATGTACGCAAAAGGGGGCAAAAAGACCAGGAAAAGTAATTGCTTACTTTTGTAGAAAGTTGAGATGGAACGAGAGGAATTATTCCATTAATGATCTGTCGTAGGAGACTCCGGTATAAGCTAAAAGAAGGAATTGGGTCCAGGTCATAGACAAAGGGTTGAATCATTAGAAGACTATATCATGGTTTTCCATAGCGTCCATAAAAGGCTAAAGTAATAACTAAATGCCATGAGCCATAGATCGGAAGATAGCTTGAGCCTACATGAAGACTAATCAGAAGAAAGAGGAAACTAAAGAATTACATCAACTAAGTAAATTAGGAGCCTGCTTATTGGACCTAGAAAGTTACAAACATCATGATTGAGAACATTTAAAACCACTCTTAATATCAGAGGTACAAGAGAAATAGTACAGTAGCCATATTCTATAACGGCTCTACGATAGAGCCAGTTAGAAGAGTACCGGTATGGAGCTACCACCAGATTGTGTATGCACCAGAGGTGCAAGTATTATCAGAGAGCTTCAAGTTGTGGATACTATTATACCTATGTGAAAGGGAGGTCATGACAAAAGATAAAGGATATGATGTGAGACTTTAAGATAAGTAAGGTAAAGGTGGGCAACGTACGAGATACTCAAATACAGAAGGTTATGAATAGTCCTTACTTTGAATAGAAGCCTAGAAATATGGGGATTTAATATCTAGGAATAATAGCGGCATCGTCGGTAGCATATCCTCCAGCCTATGGTCTAGGTATCAAGAAGCCTGATTAAGAGAATAAAGAAGAGTTAGAGATGATGTGATGTCTCGCTTGATATTCTAGAAAGACATAAGGAAATCTATGATGCAACCAAGTTGAGAGGCTGTAAGTAATATTAATATATATGTGTAGGTCACAAGCTATTGTATGGTGAAGCAACAAGGTTCTAGAAGACATGAGTAAGGATAAGAAAGGGCGAGTGAGAACGTAACAAAAATGGATAAGTCCTTAGGATTAAATCCATGAAGAAAAGAAGAGCAAACGGTTTCTCTAAGTTATACAAAGCTCACTATAGCCTGAATGAACTCAAAGAAGCCTAAGACTAATAGCATTTAGAAGAGATAGAATGCTATAGAATGGGGGTGTGATTATGATAGATAAAGGACGATGTTTGGGACTTCGATTGAGTAATGTCTGACGAAAAAAGGGATTTCATGAATTGGACAGGATTAAAATAGCCACGTAAGGCGAGTCACATTGGGATGCTATAAAATACGCCTATGGAAGTATAATATCGTATCACCCAGGTGGATCAGAAAAATCACTTCAAATATTCCACGATACAAGTAATATAAGCCCTAGTGGCAATATATTACGTAAAAAAATTTCAAGTTATCAATGGATGATTGTAGATCAACATTGAGGTGAATCAACAATGGATGGGTAAAAATTACCAAATACGAGATGAGATTGGACCATCAGTCTTAAGATGAAAAGTAATGAACACTCGTTAAAGCATTTAGCTTTATGCATATATGATAACCAACGAGAGTAACCTGGAGTTCGGTAGCAGACCTCGGTAACGATAAATCGAGGTAATAATTTTGGTATAATATGGCCTATTTATATGTAGTAAAGCTAATGACACCTAAAGGTACAACTTGGCATAATTTTGTATATGTTCACAAAGTGAAGCCTAGAGATTGGCTAAAAGCTGAAAGAGAAGAGAAGAGTCAGGCGCACATACAAAGTTAGAGTCGTAAAGGCCGCATGATAGAAGGTAGCAACAGTTACGAGATTAGAAGGATTCCGACTACAAGTCATGGTGTGAGAAAGAGGCTTAAAGGGGGGTAGCGCTGGCCTTTGAGATTCATTCACAGAACAGTCGCCTAGATGGCAAGATGAGTACTGAAGTGTTCGCAAGACCTATGGGTTTTGAGAATGATAAGAGATTCAGTCAACATTCGAGGACGAATGTTCAAAAGGGGGGAATTATTAGACCCCCTGCATTTTACTTCGATATTACGTCCCACCGTATTATATTACGATAATGCTATGCTTCGTAGTATTAAATTACGATGATGTTGCACCTGTAGTATTGTACGTTGAATTTGTCATAAGGTAATTGACATTAGTCTAAGGAAAAAGATTATTTGGAGATTATAAAGATTATACTATTTTAAACAAATTATGAGTAAATTCGTGATGGTGAGAGGGGAAGCAAGTCAAAGAAAATGAATTTTTCGTCCAAGTTTGGAATATTGGGATAAAATATGGGTCAAGCGTTAATACTCGATATATATGAACTAGTGTCATACAAGGTACTACATGACCATGCTAGTAAGGTGTACAAGGTATGTAAAAAGCGAGTAGTATTTTAAGTAAGTTGAGATAATTCTTAATTATACGGGTAGTTAGTTAATTACCGGGTAACGTAACATTACCTAATTAATTGGGGATATATATTGGATAAGCATTAAATAGTATAATGTGGCAGCCCCATATTCAAAGTAAATGACTCATAATATTGGTTTGAAAGGTGTCACACTTTAAAGTGACACTAAGCTTGCAATGTGGCCCACCTAAGGTTAAGAATAACATCTCAAAAACCAAAGATCATTTCCTACATCTCTTAAGGAAAGAGTTTAGCAAGCTTTCATTACTTTTAAAATCAAAGATCATTTTCTACATATCTTAAGGAAAGAGTTCAACAAGCTTCATTACTTTTAAAATCAAAAATCATTCCCTACGTATCTTAAAAAAGAGTTCAGCAAGCTCTCCATACAAAAAAAACTAACTAACGTTAAATCATTTCTCCAATATGCATCTGCATATTATATATCATATAAGCAACGCCCAAGACCTTTAACAATTCAAATGAACGTGAGATTTTGCAATATTAAGGGAGTACGGTATAATTTTTCTCAAGAGACTCGACTCAGGTATGTTAAGGCTATCCCTTCTTTCTTTTGGCATGAACTATACGATACAAACAAAACGAGAAAATGCACAACTTCCATAAATGACTCTATTCATAGAAGTATTAGAGGTGCCTATGTTCTTTAATTTTCATGTGTCCTATTATTTTATCATCTGTTCATGGGTCTAAGAAAAATACATAAGTTGAAAAAAGTTTACTTCATGATATTACTCAAAGGCATAATGGTCTTATGACATTCCAAAAGATTTTATTGACGTACTTTTTATGCATTGCATTCATTTATACATGTACATTGACCCATGACCAGATGACGTTATATACATGTATATATATATGTGTGTGTATATATATAGATATATATGGGGTATGGGAAGAGGTTACAGCGTTACATACGCACCACTACCTGATCAGCTGGTATATGTTGATGATTTTACCCATAATGGTTGAGATGACATGATGTGATGCCCTCAGAGGCTTGATGACATTATGAACACATGTGCTTAAGTGCGATATGATACTATAAGCATATGCATGCCATTATAAGTATTTCACGATTTGCTGAGTTGTCCAGACTTACAGGTTGAGTCATGTACTCTACATTTCTTCTATGTTTCTAATGTACTTATTTATCTGCCTTACATACTCGGTACATTATTTGTACTGACGTCCCTTTTGCCTGGGGACGCTGTGTTTCATGCCTGCAGGTCCTAATAGATGGGTATAGAGCCTTCCAAGTAGCCTATCAACTCAGCGGAAGATGTTGGTGCTCTCCATTTTCTTCAGAGTCGCTTGTTTGGTTAGTATGATTTAGACGTGTATTGTTTGGTATGGCGGGACTCTATCCCAACCTTTATGAAAAATTATGTATTCGTAGAGGCTTGTAGACAGATTCCATGTATTTAAAAGATTGTATGGCCTTGTTGGCCTATGTTCAATGTATGAGTGGCTAGTTTTCTCCTCTGGGCCCGTATGTCTTGTGTATTAGTTGGTATCACATGTTGTGTTCTACTTATCTCACGGCAACCTTCTAGTTTAGTTATCTATGATAGTATGACATGAAAAGATATGTTATGTTGGTACTCGGTTGAGTAAGGTACCGGGTGCCCGTCGTGGCCCATCAGTTTGGGTCATGACAGATTTTTGTATGAGTGAACTCATGAGTGAATGAGTGTTCATATTTGGTAACTTTTACCCGATTTTGAGACGTGGGCTCGGGGAGGCTTTTGAGTAATTTTTCCAATTTCTTACTTTAACTTTGTTTCCGTTCATTAGATTATCTTCTTATAGTTGTATTTATGTTATGTAATTGGTTTTGGCTAGATTTGGGCCGTTCGGAGCCGAATATCCGTGGAAAGAGCATTGTTTATGGCTTTCCTAACCTTGTATGGAGGAACTGCCCTTAGGATTTTGGTACTGTTTGATATATGAGCACCATGTACGTGAGGTGACGAGTACATACACGGGCTATTTATTTAAAACTCCATTTCCACTAAGTCTTTACATGTTATTCCTTTTTGAAACTACATCAGCATATGTAGTTACCTTGTTTAGATTCGAAAAGCATGCCTATGTGTTTTAAATGCCTATTTGAACTCTGTGCAGCATGTTTAGTGAAATTACCTATTTTCTTTGATGTGAACATAGTCTAAACTGTAGGTCTCCTTGTTGTAACTGTAGTTTATATTGATTAAGTTGAATATTTACTTTGGGACTAGAGAACGGTATTCCGGTAGATCCCCGTGTACTGCATTTTTACTTTGGGAATATGGAACGGTATTCGGGAGATCCCCCAGCACTACCTATTTACTTTGGGAATCGAAACAGTATTCCGGGAGATCCCTCTGCACATATACGTTTGTGACTACGGGATGGTATCTCAGGAGATCCCCTGCTACTATAACTATGTCCTGAGCTGTTGGCTTCATTGATTTTTAATCCTGTTATATTTCTGTACTTATTTTACAGTAATATTTCTTTCTCTCTTATTTCATTATATTTATACCAGTAGAGCCCGGTCTTGATCTCATCACTACTCGACCAAGGTTAGACTTGGTACTTATTGGGCACGTTATAGTGTACTCATGCCCTTTCCTGCACTTGTTTTCAGTGTGCAGATCCAGGTACTATCTATCAACCTCGAGTCTAGTTGCGTGGTTGCTATTTCAGGAAACTTCAAGGTACATCTGTCGCGTCCACAGATCTCGGAGTCCCCTTCTATCCCCATGTGTTGATTTTTCTCTTTTTTTTCGGACATAAATGTATATAGTAGTTAGAAACTCTTAAAAGCTTATGACATTGCGACATTTTGGGTTTCGGGAAATGTGATTATTATGCCGAGCGGCATCGTTTCTGCTTGTTAACTATATTCGTTAGCTATTATCTTTGTGTTTCTATTTCATTTCCATAATTTTAGGCTTACCTAGTCGTAGAGACTAGGTGTCGTCATGACAGTTCACAGAGGGAGAACTTGGGTCGTGACAGTAAGCACTCAGTAAAACAAAATATTGTGAGCACGTGATTTTTCCCAATAGGAATTACTCCCAGAAAATATAAGAAAACATTTTTTTCCATTTTTTTGCAATTTTATAGGATTTTGTGGAAATTTGTGCCAATTGTTTGCATTTCTGTGCATGTTTAAGTTTTATTTAAATCATGAAAAATGTCCAAAAACAATACAGTGCATCGCATTGAGGTTTTGTTTTCATATTTTTAAGATTAATTGGTAAATTAGTTATTTTATTTAAAAATGAAAAATCATAAAATTGGCTTACTTTTGCATTTTTAGCTTTTCAATTTTTAAATTAGTAATTTCCTCTTTGATCTAGAAGTAATTAATTTTTGTAAATATTACAGTAGATAATTAGCTTAATTTTACGATTTGAATTTTATTTAGGAACTTAATTTAGGTTTTAATTAATTAGACAAAATAAAAAAAAGAGAGAAAATAATTGAAAGGGTTTAATTTGGTCCCAAAATTGGGCCAAAATCGTCTGAGCCCAAATCCCACCCCAAGTCAGCCCCAGACCCAACCCAAAACCAGCTTAACCAGTCCAGGTCCCACCCCACTTAGCCAAACGACACCGTTTCAGGACCATCAAATCCCATCCGTTGATCTCTTTTGATCGAACGGATGAGAACTGACTCATAACCCCGTATATATATGTCTGAATCCCGTCTAACCCTAGAGACGACCTTCATTCCCATCATCTTCTCCACCCTTAACCCTAGCCGCCCCCAAATTCCCATACCCCACCGGCCGGCGATGACACCCCAAATCGCCCTAAAATTCTTACCACACATTCACCCTTTCCCCCTTTGTTCAAAGCCATAAACAGTTTCCTTTTAATCACCGCCCAAACTCGCCAAATCCATATCTAGGGCCAAGCCTTAATTTACCCAACCTCCTCCAAACCCACTAAAATTGACACTATGCAACCACTATCTTCCCCTCTCATTATCTATCTCGTGACCATGTCTTTTGATTGACCCAGAAATCACATATTTTAGATCTAAAAATGGTCAGAAATGTCGGATCTTTTATCTGATATCCCCGTCGATTTGATCATGTTTTGAGTTTGAAACTGACATTAGCAAATGGATTTTGTTAAGCGCCATTGGTTAATGTAAGTTTAAATTCATTTCGGAGTCGCCAGGATTTGGTTGATTCGACTGTGACTGGACGGAATGCATGCGGTTTCGGATTTGGCCCGTTTTTGTAGAACTGGTATTTTCTTTTTTCCTTCTTGATTTATTGATTTTTTGTAGGTTTAATTTCACTTATTAGATAAACTAGGTTAGTTGATAAAACCTTCCAAGTACGGATTTTGGCCTTTATGTTTTTTTTCTTCTTTGTTTCTTTCTAGTTAATTTTTAGTCTCCATGTTTGTTTTCTTTGCTCAGTTTTGCATGCCTTAGTTAGTTTTCTCGTCTTAGTAGTCTGTTAATAGGGTTTTAATAATTTTCCTTTGGAAACTAGTTTTTGGTATGAGGTTTAAATATTTCTGTTTTGGCTCATTTCTGATTCGGTTCATGTTAGATTAATTTAGGCTTAGTTTAAAGGTTTAATTGAATTAGGATTTGTTCCTTTAATCTTTATTTTGTTTTGATTCTGGTTTTGTGTTGTTTGCTTTAATTTGTAAATATTCAGGACTTTTGGAGATTCTAATTGAACAATGAAAACTTAAGGGGGTCATAAAAGTTTAAATAATTTTGAAATCAGATATTTCATACTAGAATATTCTAGAATAGAGGGGCAGTTGTCACTATTTGGTTAGCACAAATGTGCTGAGCCAATAAGGGACAACCAGCTGTCCAGTTGGTTAAAAAATGACTTTTGCAGGCTGGAGAATATTTCCAATTCTGTTTTTGTGCACATGGCCGTAGAGGCCTATAAGTAGTGCCCTTTTCTTTAACTCACACAAACTAAATTGACCATTTCTCTACTCCTAAAAATTTCTGAAAACACATTGAAAAAAAGATAGGGTTCTCAGAACTGGAAAGCACACAAAAAGGAGTTTAAATACTTTTTCATTAGCTGATATTCTGGGTTTTAAAAGAGTTCCCATATTTTGTTGGGTTTTGGATGCTAAGCATGGATTAGATTGGGTTGTCCTACTGCTGACCACTGTTACTTAAGCACTGCTAGTTTTCTTTATTGGTTCATTCTAGCTGATATCAGGAATTTCTTTTCCTTATTGCTATATCCAAGTACTCCTTGTGAGCTTTTTGAAATGCAAAACTGAAGAACAACATGCTTGATTTGAAGTGAAAATTTCAGAATGTATTTAGTTTTATATGTGCTTGGTCTCTTTCTTTTGTATGAAGATTTGTTGCTATTTGTTAAGCTTGCTTAAGAGCTATGTTAGTTTATAGTCTAATCATTTTGTTAAGATTGAAAGTAGCCCCCTTCATACAAATCAGAATGGTATGATATACCCAGGACTGTAATTATTTAGGACTTTATTCAAGTTTGTAGGTTATATGTTCCTATGATTGTTAGGTGTGACTTTAGTTTATGAACAAACTTCAAAATGATGCCCTATTAACCTATAGCTACTGCATGCTTACTCAAATTTCTGGACATGTAACATTGCCTTTGAGGATTATTTTACAATGGCAGACGTATCTCTTTAATACTGATAGTTAAAATTATGAATCAAGGTTGTGTGATAAAGGTCATATGAATGTATGATTTTTCCAGAATTACATATATCATGTTGTGTGTGGATCAATGGTGAGTTGGTTCTCCTTAGGTGTTACACCCCAAGTTTTCATACGTGAGAGTACGTCGTAAATCATTGATGTAAGCTCGGAAATGAGATTATATTTGGAAGAAAATAAAGTAAGTTAATCATGTTACCTTTGAGGTTACAAATATTTAAGATCATGAATAACAAGTACTAATAAGGTTGGGAATCTTAGAAGCTAAACCAATTGAAGAAAATAAGTTTCGTCAAAAGTCGATAAGTTTGAAATGTTATAACATATACTTTGGGGTGAGACTAGGGTTCTTAACATGATAAGGAGGTTATTCTATGAGTTATTTTAGTCGTATGATATTCACTTTCTACATTTTGAAGGCAAGTAAATTGTGGAACAAGAGTTGGCAAAGGTCATCACAAGTTACATTCATAAATTTGCTGAAATTTAGGTCAAATGTATATGCGCATTTCTCCAAATATACTTGGAATCATGGGGTGTTCTACCTACCAAATTGAATATCAACGAGTATTGTTTCTAACGCATTAAACCGTTCATCCATACGACATCGTAGTAGAGATATATTCGTGTTTTCGCGAGACCGCGCAAGCAACTCTCAATGGGACCCACTTAGGCGGTGGTTGACCTACTTCAATTTATAAACGATTTAGACGCCTATTTTTGCTCATTTTTGAACTAAAATTCGTCTCCAAACTTCTCCTAACCTTCCTAAACATATACCACAAGGGTTTGAAGTGATTCCAAAGTGATTACACCATATTTCAACATCAAAACTTAGTTTTAGTGAAGAACAACACCTCTTTGAGGTTATGTTGTCATAGAGCATTGTTGTGGGCTGTATTTGGATGAAATTCCAAGTTGTTGCTGCTGTATAAGATTGAGTTGACTTGTTTGAAGAGTTGCTTGGAAGTGATTAAGGACTCAACGGGTTTAAGGTATGTTAAGGCACTTTCTTCTTTCTTTTGGCATGATCTAAAGTGAAATGAATACGCTACTTCACAACGGATCTACTCCTAGCAACTAAGGTTGTCCATGTTGTTCTTTCCTTATAAAATTATTCTAAGCAAGTGTGTATGATCCTTGAATCCTACTAAGGTTCATATTGAGGGTATGGATGTCCATAGTGCTCTTAAGTCACTCCAAAAGGTTTAGAAGGTGATTCCATGAGTCTAGCATGCATTATATATAGTATCTATTTTACTCTACCGAGCCGCTCTATAGTCGGCCGGGTACGACACCTATTGTGCAACCACTGATCAGTTGGGTTTACCGAGCTCCACGTGGCCGGGTACGATTCTACCGAACCTTATGATGGTCGGGTACGCTTTTACCGAGTCCTCTTTGAGGCCGGGTACGATATGATGATGATGATGCCCACAGAGGCGAATGTTTTAAAAAGTTTATGTATATATATGTATTATGCATTTCATATCAGTAACCCCCAGAGGCACTCTGATGTTACAGGTTGTATCTCCTCTATCTCTCTCTTTACATTACTGTTCTTGTTTATGCTTTCCTGCCTAACATACTCGGTACTTTATTCGTACTGACGTCCCTTTTGCCTGGGGACGCTGCATTTCATGCCCGCAGGTCCCGATTGATAGGTTGATAGTCCTCCTAGTAGGCTATCAGCAAAGCGAAGGTGTTGGTGCACTCCACTTGCTCCAGAGTTGCCTATTTGGTCAGTATGCTTTGGATATGTATTAATTGGTATGGCGGGACCCTATCTCGACCTTTATGATTTGATGTACTCTTAAAGGATAGATGTCAGGTGTATGGATAATTGTAAGTTCTTGTCGGCCTATGTTTCGAGTTTACTAATGGTCATGTCGGCCTTATAGGCCCGTATGTCACATATATTAGTTTGTATATCATGTTGGGTCTTCATATGTTGAGTATTCCCTTATGTTTTATTCTTGTTATCTCATGACGGGTTTTCTGGCTCATTTACTCATGATAACATGATAAGAAAGATATGTTACGTTGGTACTCGGTTGAGTAAAGGCACCGGGTGCCCGTCGCGGCCCTTCGGTTTGGGTCGTGACAGAAGTGGTATCAGAGCAGTTCTGTCCTAGGGAGTCTACAAGCCGTGTCTAGTAGAGTCTTGTTTATGGGTGTGTTGTGCACCACACTTATAAGCAGGAGGCTACAGGGCATTTAGGTCTGTCACTCTTTCTTCTTACTCTAGATCGTGCAGTAGAGCTCAGTTGTAAGAATTCAAACTCCTAAATTCGACTTTAGTCGTAATACAATGATACCTAAATCCATAATGACAGTTGGTAAGAGATTGCATGTGGATGTGGAAGAGTTGAGTCAGAGGAACTCGATTTCACATCATACTTATGATGAGTAAATATGAGGTCTTCAACAGATCGTGTGTGTACTAAGATGTGTATGCTTCTTAATAAGGAGCCTTAAGGCAAGGATATCTATTCACGAATATGGTGAAAATCTATGAGGGATTCAGAAGCTAGATACAAGTTTCAACAAGTAAAAGAAGTAAGGTGAAGAGGGGTACAAGGCACCCAGATAATGAAGATTATCAATATTTTCAAATCAGGCAGAGAAATATAAGCATTTTGGTACCTTCATCAATGACAGAGGTAAGTACAATTGGCCACACCTATCTCAGTTATGTTCTATGGGAGCTAACAGATATTATTTAAGAGAAAGATGGGATATCAGGATCCAGTTGGAGTTATAGTAACCCAAATATTGTGGATAGGTTGTTATCATTAACTAACGTTTCCAAAAGATGGTGCAAATGTGGTAATATATCTCCTTCTAAGACACCCAGATGGTGAACTCTAGAGTAGTACAATCAGATACGAATACTAGAATATTTAGAAATTTAAGAAGATAGGCAGTGGGATCCTAGAAGGGACAAATATTTACCTTAGTATGACTCTAGCCCCGAGTAAAAAAAAGAATGTTAGGCATTCCCAAGAGCCAGTGAGATGAAGCTAGGGGAGCTTATAGGGAAAGAACTTTTTGTTGAAGTTTTCAGAATAAAGTGATAGACAAAAAAAATATTATCCGGAGAATAAGAAGAAAATATATGAAGCATCATGAGTAAGATGTGATATATGGGTTATAGCAGTAAATCAAAATATGACACGATGACAGAGTTTATAGTCAAGTGAAGGAAAATACAAGAGGTGACAAGCCTTAAGGCAATAAAAGAGTATAAGCCATAAAGTCATATCCTTATTTCGAGAAATGAGTTGGTGACTTCAACGTGATTAGCAGGAAGAAAGGTTAGACCCCAGAGTAATAAAAATCAGTATGGGCTGGTGAACAAGATAAAATCGAACATGAATTAGGGACCGGAGGATTTGATAATGGTCGACATCGTGAGAATTTCAAAGATCGTGCTCCAACAATAATAGAATAGACAACAGACGAATAACCTTTAAAGGCCATTTAGGAAGTCGCTTACCTAAAGCAAAGCACTCTGAGCAGAGTTAATCTTAAGGGACTAAGTGTGCCAGTTACCGTAGGTGTCACCTTCGTGCGTAAGAAATTTAGTTATCCCTGGTACAGAAGGTTACCATAAGGTGATTAAGGTTCATTGATAATGTGAAAAGATGCCGAATATGAAAAGGTAAAAAAAACTATAGGTAGATCGTCGTAGTACTAAATCTTAGTACTCCCCTAAAGGGGGGAATATGGTGTGATATGATATTAAGTCGGAGTTAAGCGGTTCAGTTAACTATGGAATGGTAAATAAAGAATGTGGTAAAAAGGAGAAAGGGATGATGTTGCATTTATTCAGTTCCTGCAAATATGTTGCGACTCCAGAACCTTATACAAGCACGACACCAGAGAGAGGCAGTAAAAGTTTCCGGCCAGGATGTTATTGATAAATAAATGTGAATGGACACTTGATACATCAGGAGCTAGTGCGAGAGATAAGTTAAGACAAAGGATATATCCCAAGAGGGATTATGCAGAATATATATATATATATATATATATATATATGTGAATGGACCAACGAGTAATTAGTAGTTGATTTAGGAAGAGCCCAGTTATGGCTAGACAAGAGGTCACAGATAAATCAATAGATCATGCAAGATAAATTTAGTGAATCGCAGCATAGTGAATTCAATCTCGCAGATACGAGATCACAATCATTTGAAAAAATTTCAGATAGGAGTTGAGGCAGTTAAAGGTACCATTTTTAAGGTTTATAAAAATAAGAGAGAGTGCCACTAAGGAGACAATAAAAATTTGAGCTTAGAAGTAACCCTACGAGCACAAAGGCATAAATTTATGTAACTAAGGATTATTATAGGCGAGTAAGAATAACAAAAATTACCTTCGGGTGTACGATATATCAAGCTCGCAACTTTACAAGAGCCAGAAGGTCTCCCTAAGTACTACAATGAAAGACTAGCTGAGGAAATAAGGAAGAAGGTTTCCACCTAAGCATAGTGAGCTAAAGAGTAAATGATCCTGTAACAACAGTCTCACTACAATATTGTATACACTCCATAAGAAAGTGGCACCTATCATGGCTAATGAATGGTAAAAAAAAGCCATCAAAGGTGATGTTTGAGATCATATGAGGTACAGGAAATTATAGTATTCGTGGGCAAAATGACAAGCCAAGTATTCATGCAACAAGTGATAGAACGACCAGCAAAAGTAATTGCTTACATTTAAGGACAACTGAGAAGGCACGAAAGGAAATTTATGGTGCTAGCAAGTTAAAGGAAGGTTGCGAGTAGTATAAATAGATCGGTGTAGGTCCTAAGGTAAAGTATTGTAGAGCAACAAGGTTTTAGGTAGATAGGAGTAAGGATATGAAAAGGTGAGTGAGAAGGTGACGAGAATATGTATGTCCTCGGGATTAAACCCATCAAAACAAGGGAGCTGATGATTTCCATATGTAATAAAAAACTCTATACAGCCTGAATGAACCCAGAGGAGTCTAAGACTAGGTGCATTTAGAAGAGATGGAATGTTGCCCTGGCGGTAGAATAAGGGTGTAATTGTGATAGATAAGAGGATGATTCTTAGGCCTTTGATTGAGTAATGATTTAACGAGAAAGGGATTTCATTAATTGCACGGGATTAGAATACCCCCATAAGATGAATCGCGTTGGGATGCAATGAAATACGGTTATTGAAGTATAGTATTATCCCTAGGTGGATCAGGAAAATCACTTCATATGTTCCCCGATAAGATGTGAGCCCTAGTGACAGTGTATTACGTAAGAGGTTGCAAGTTATCAGTGATAGATTATAGATCAACATTAAGGTGAATAAACAATAGATGGGTACAAGTTCCAAAGTACGAGATGAGATTTGTTTGTTATTATTAGATGAATAATAATAAGGAAGCACTAAAGGACTTAGATTTATACATATAGGATAAGCAGCGAGAGAGTAACTTGGAGTTGGATAGCAAACCTCGGTAATAATAAACCGAAGTAAGTTTTATGGTATAGTATAACCAACCTAGATGTAGTAAATCCATAAGGATTGATATACAAGGCTATGAAACAAGAGATAGAAATAGTCTTAAGTTCGATAAAGTACCAAGCAAAAGACATCAGTACACCTATAGATGCCTAGAGGGACAGCTTGTCATAATTCTGTATATGTTCATAAAGTGAGGCTTATAGATTGGCTAAAAGATGGAAGAAAAAGAGAAGACGAGTCACTAGGCGCTCATACAAGGACACGGTCGTACATACTGCATGACATAAGGTATCAAATGTTACGATGTTGGAAGAATTCCAACCACATGTCATGGTGTGACAAAGAGGCCTAAAAGGAGGGAATGCCCAAGCTTTTGGATTTATTCACAAAACAGTTGCTTAGATGGAAAGATGAGCATTAAAGTATTTGTAAGAGCCATAGTTTATGAAAATGATAAGCGCATCAGTCAACATTCGAGGACGAATGTTCCAAAGGGGGAATGATGTTACACCCCAAGTTTTCATACGTGAGAGTACGTCGTAAGTCATTGATGTAAGCTCGAAAATGAGATTATATTTGGAAGAAAATAAAGTAAGTTAATCATGTTACCTTGGAGGTTACAAATATGTAAGATCATGAATAACGAGTACCAAGAGGGTTGGAAATCTTAGAAGATAAACCAATTGAAGAAAATAAGTTTCGTTAAAAGTCGATAAGTTTGGAATGTTATAACATGTACTTTGGGGTGAGACTAGGGTTCTTAACATGATAAGGAGGTTATTCTATGAGTTATTGTAGTCGTATGATATTCACTTTATTCATTTTGAAGGCAAGCAAGTTGTGGAACAAGAGTTGGCAAAGGTCATCACAAGTTACATTCATAAATTTGCTAAAATATAGGTCAAATGTATATGAGAATTTCTCCAAATATACTTGGAATCATGGGGTGTTCTACCTACGAAATTGAAGATAAACGAGTATAGTTTCTAATGCATTAAACCGTTCGTCAATACGACATCGGAGTAGAGAGATATTCCTCTTTTCGCAAGACCGCGCAAGCAGCTCCCAATGGGACCCACTTAGGCGGTGGTTGACCTACTTCAATTTATAAACGATTTGGACGCCTATTTTTGCTCATTTTTCAACTAAAATTCGTCTCCAAACTTCTCCTAACCCTCCTAAACATATACCACAAGGGTTTGAAGTGATTCCAAAGTGATTACACCATATTTCAACATCAAAACTTAGTTCTAGTGAAGAACAACACCTCTTTGAGGTTGTGTTGTCATTGAGGATTGTTGTGGGCTGTATTTGGATGAAATTCCAAGTTGTTGCTGCTGTATAAGGTGAGTATAACAACCTACTAATTGTGCTTAAGCTTGCTTGTATGTTGGTTAAGTTGTTAGGATGATAAACTATAAGATAATACTTGGACTAGCTTAAGTCACTTCTATGGTGTTGTATTGCTATTAAGGGTTGTTGTAAAATGAATATAACTTGGATTTTGACTTGAAGTTACTGTAGGAGGTATGTATATTGTGTTCTTGCTTGTGCCTAAGGTTATCTTGATATTGATTAAGTTAAATGGATGGGCTAGACATGAACTATACCGAGCCGCTCAATAGTCGGCGGGGTACGACATCTATTGTGAAACCACTGATCAGTTGGGTTTACCGAGCTCCACATGGCCGGGTACGATTCTACCGAACCTTATGATGGTCAGGTACGCTTTTACCGAGTCTTCTTTGAGGCCGGGTACGATATGATGATGATGATGCCCACAAAGGTGAATGTTTTAAAAAGTTTATGTATATATATGTATTATGCATTTCATATCATAGCCCCTAGAGGCACTCAGATGTTACAGTTGTATCTCCTCTATCTCTCTCTTTGCCTGGGGACACTGCATTTCATGCCCGCAGGTCCCGATTGATAGGTTGACAGTCGTCCTAGTAGGCTATTAGCTCAGCGAAGGTGTTGGTGCACTCCACTTGCTCCGGACTTTCCTATTTGGTCAGTATGCTTTGGATATGTATTGACTGGTATGGCGGGACCCTGTCCCGACCTTTATGATTTAATGTACTCTTAGAGGCTTTAGACAGATGTCAGGTGTATGGATAATTGTATGGCCTTGTCGGCCTATGTTTCGAGTTTACTAATGGTCATGTCGGCCTTATAGGCCCGTATGTCACATATATTAGTTTGTATATCATGTTGGGTCTTCATATGTTAAGTATTCCCTTATGTTTTATTCTTGTTATCTCATGACGGGTTTTCTGGCTCATTTACTCATGATAACATGATAAGAAAGATATGTTACGTTGGTACTCGGTTCAGTAAGGCACCAGGTGCCCATCGCGGCCCTTCGGTTTGGGTCGTGACATTAGGGTCCAATGTTTTGAAGTGTCCTGGGATGTAGGTGACTAAAAGAGACTCGTGTCTCAATGGGGCCTAGAATTGGTCCATCAGAGACAGCCCAAATCGGAGCTCCATCCTTGGACCCTGTTGTCGATTTAGTTGCTTGTTTTACGTTTAATTCAAAGTTTAAATTGATTTTTGTTGGTGGATTTCTTTAAGCATGTTGTTAATATGTATAGTATGAGTTGAAGTGTTGGGAAATTTTAAAGATGGGATCAATGTGGCCCAATCGAGATAGCTGAGTCTATTGGGTTGTTCTTTCCATCTGCCCGTCCTTTTGGATTTAATTTCAGCCCAAGTCCCCAATATGGACTCTTAGCTTTCTTGATAACAATTTAGCATTTTGTATCTTGAAAGTATTAATGTTGTCCTACTTAAGTGCCATTTTTAAAACTGGTAAGAGGTGCGCTATATTAACTAAATCGCTTATGGCGCTCACTAATTTTATAACTTAGATATTAAAAAATGAACTTCGTAGAATGCTTTACGCGCGTTAATTATATAATTATCACGACTATTACTAAAATCCAGATGTACATTTCATGTGACCCGATTCTAATTTCCAATAAGGTTAAATAGAACGTGTCGTGACTCCGAATTTTAATATAAATAAATCTTGTCTCGATTGTCACTTTAATTGGAAAAACTCCCTTATATCCCTTCCAGAGGTAGTAAAAAGGAGGTGTGACATTTTTGGCGACTCTGCTAGGGATCGAACCCACAACCACATGGTTCAGGGTTCAAGAATTCGAGCTTAGAATAATTATTATATTTGGCTTTATTTATTATCCGGTTTTATTTACATGTTTGGACCTAATGTGCTAAATACTACTTTTTACCATTTTGATATTGTTGAACTGTATATAAATTGTTGCGAAACCCTCCTCTCTCTGAGTCTTCAAAATCATCTGAGAAGGGTGCACTTCATGTAGCTTCTCTTCTGTTAGAGTCATATCCCAATTTTAGAACAAGGTTCGAACAAGTTGTAAAGCCGGTGAAGCTTCTGTATTCTTGGTACGCTGCCCCCCCCCCCCGGCTCGAGCTATCCGCTCGGGTAAGCCAGGTCTAGAACAAATAAACCCAGGTTTTCAAACCTATTATAACATAGCCTCATGTCGGATCCCTAGTAGGAACGCTTGTTTGCATCACGTGCGTTTGACTTTGGGGACTCAACACAGGGGTTAGGTCCGTTTAGGACAGGTGCACCCGAAATCAAAAGACCATCCTAATACATTTTACCTGCTATTGCTCATTTATTTAACTCGGATTGCATGCTGACCGGCTTCTAGAATAGGGGAGAAAAATTAAGAAAACCAAATTGAGGTGAGAGAGAGGAAATTACCAGCCTGTGAAAAACCTGGTGTCCAGAGTATCCCGAAACTCTGCCGAAATTTTTGAAGAAAGAGAAAATAAAAGCTATTTCAAAAAGTTTAAGTTTCTTTTTTGTTGTTGGGTCAAAATTGACCAAACTACGCAAGTTTGATTCCCACCGGATATGGGATACGTAGGCAACCCTCATCGAGTCCAACTCCATTTTTGCAAAAATAACCCAAAAATATGAAGTGTCGCTATATTGTCATAAATAAATTAGGTAATGTCGTTGTTGCCCAAAATACCCAAAATGCCCCAAAAGGGAAATGGAAGGCTGCTTTTGCAAGAATAGCCACCTAAGGTCCTCTTTCAAATTTTGGTTGATTAGCTAACACAACCTTAAAATCTTCTTTTCTGAGGTGCTGAAGGGCTGTATTCGCAAAAGTGTTTTGTTTCAAATTGCAATTTTTGAAAATTGGTAATTTTCTCTTAAGTCAAAGTAAATCATGGTCTTTTAACCGATCACTTTAAGTAAATGTGCAGGATGAGCACTATTGAAAATGAACCTTTCATAGTCCTCGAGGAAATTCCGTTAGAACTCCATATGTGGTGGAATGATTTAGGGGAAGTCAGCAGAGATACTGTGATAAAAGCTTTGGGCGGTCTTGTTGGTCTTCTGAAGATTTAGCCGAGGACGGATTTAATTGAGGTTTTGATACCCTTTTGGGACCCAACGCATAATGTGTTCCATTTTGCTGATTTTAAGCTAACCCCTACGCTTGAGGAAATAGCGGGCTACACCGGTTTTAGTGAGAATCTCATAAATCAATACCGAGTGGTACCTAGAACAGTAACTCATAAGTTTCTGGACCTTCTAAGCATCAGTCGGGAAGTTAAAAATGGAAATTTGGCTAAGGGATTCTGAACATTCTACTTCTTGTACCAACGTTATGGGAATCCCCATGGTTTTGAGACTCCAGATACCGGTCTAACTCATTCAGGGAACAAAGATAAATGGGAAGCTCGGTGGTGACTGGCTTTTATAGTGGCATTCCTGGGCGTCTTAATTTGCCCAGGAAAGGATGGAAACATAGAGTTAGGGCTTGTGGGAATAACCGATTTCATGACTAAAAAGGCTAATGGCACCATTGTACCGATGATCCTAGCGGAGAATTATCGAGCTCTGACTGTTTGCCGAGAATGAGGGAAGTTTTTCGAGGGATGCAATATGCTTCTACAACTCTGGATGGAGGAACACCTTTGCCACCGTTCGGGGTACATGAACTGCGTTTTATATGACCGGTCTTAAATGCATTGAAGAACATGAAAACCGGGTGAAGGGCCATGAGTTTCCGAAAGGCACGGAAGCATGGTTCTCACATTTGAGCTCCCTGACTGCAAACAAAATTGAGTGGACATTAGATTGGCTCCCAATCAGTGAAGTCATTTACTTGTCGGTTGAAGTATGTTTTCTTCTATTGATGGGTCTCCGGATCATTCAGCCTTATGCCCTACAAAGAGTTCTACGCCAGCTAGGCAGGTACCAGACTATCCCGCATGATGAGGATTTGAGTCGGCAAGTCATCGAACTAGGACCAAAAGATGTTTTCCCGGAAGAAAGGGTGTGTCGAATTTGGCATCAATGTAGGTTCCTAGAGCCAAAGGCTCAGGTACGTGATATGTCCAAAGGTTAGAGCCTAGTTACACAACTTGGTACGGTAAAGCTCTCAAGTCTACCAAGAGCCCGAACAGCCCGCTAAAAGGCCCCATGTACAACAATTCACTTATGGGCATAGGAGCAATGGGATTGGTTGCCAAAAGAGGCAAGTTACAGAGCCACAATAAGCAAATTAGAGGGAAAAATCCAACATCTTAAATTTGACAAAAGTGTACAGGCCGTTGCTGATGAAGGGGAGAAGAAGAAATTGGCCCAAGGAAACAAGGCCCTTCGAGCCCAAATCCAAAACAATGAAGATAGCTACTGAGAATCAGGAAAGGACCCGAAAGGATGAAAGACTCATAAATGGTCTTAGGAGGAAAATTGATGAGTGCGAGGATGCTTTGGAAAAATCCGAGGGTAATTTTGCGAGAGCCCGGGCACAGCTAGCGAAGAATGTAGAGGGACGAACATGTTTGTCCGGCAATTAAAAAGTAAGTACGAGGGAGAAGCCACCAACTTGAATAAAAAACTAACTACCATCGAGAATGAGATGGCCAAACAAACAAAGAGTTTCAAAGAAGAAAGAGAACACTATTAGTTCTGATGTCGCATCTAGAAAAAAACCTACAACAGCTTCAAGAGCAAAATCATATAGCCGAACAAGTTTTCATAGCCAAATCTCAGCAGATCGGACGGTTGCTACAAGAGAAGGGTATTATCAGAGAAAGGGTTAGGAGCTCGCGAACTATATTGTGATGAAATGCAATGAATGTGAAGATAGGACCAGGTCCACGTTCTTCGCTTCCATTATGATTTTTGTCCGACAGATCATGGATGACATATTTCTCCTTCAAGAAGATATGGCGCGTAGGCCCGCGGTGAGACCGACTGATGTCTCGTGGGCCCTAGGATCAATAATTGAGGCACTCATGTATTCGTGATTTTTATTCGAGTCTATATTTTCGGTTTCTTTGGAGTTTGTTAGTCCATTTTTGAGTCTGTATTTTCATCCTTCTTCCAGAGTCTGTTAATCCATTTCTGAGTCTGTATTTTCATTTTCCTGTTGGAGTTTGTTAGTCCACCTTTCGAGTCTGTTAGTTTTTATGATTAATTCTGTTGGAGAAGACGTTGTAACCAGGATGTTTTACTTTTATTTTATTTTATGAAAAATTGAAAACCTAAAAAAATGTATCTTTCTTTTATTTTACACTTATCCCAAGAACTACGCTTGGTCTAATTCATGCAGCATCATGATACGTAGACAATCCCTATAAGATTCGATCAGAACCGTGAAATCAAAAGAAAAAAAAAGAGAAAAAACAAGAAAACTGTGGGAAAGAAATAATGGCAAAACAAGAGAGATGAAATGAGAGAATAAAAGAATAAAGACAACAAACAAACAAAGAAAAGCATGAGTGAAAAAAGAAGGCGAGAAATAAATTGCAAAACGGAAAAAGTCGGGATGACGCAAGCAGCCGTTCAAATGAATAATAGAGATGGTTAACTGCTTAGGTACATTGCATCCCCAACGTGCAGTTGCCTATCTGCTAAGCTCTTAATCGCTAATAAGTTTGCTTGTTGTCATCAAGCACAGGAAGGTGGTTGGTTTGTTTGGAATTCTGGCAACTCACCAATACAATACCCGGTCAAAAGATAAGTTGATCACGGCTGGCCAAGAAGTCGATGCAAGTGTTATTGATTCGTCAAGGGAGGGGAAAGAGTCTGATGTTAATCTGAAAGAGGAGTTATGTAAATTGAAACACCAAATGACAGAGATGTACTAGGCATGGATGAAAGGGCATCCACCACCATCATAACCCGCCAACCCTGCTTTCGTCCCGCCACTAGCTTAGTCCCAAGAACCTCCCGCTGTTGATTCATCTCCAGGCTTTCCCCATTACCACCACTACCAAGGCACCACTTCCCAAACCCCACAAGCACCACCACCCAAACCAATCCCATACCCCCTCCCCCATCCACCCCTAGTTTCATAGCACCCCCACCCGCTAAACTCCATCGATCCTCCAGTGAGCCCTTATTCCAGACCCAAGAGAACCAATACTATCACCCGGAGCCTACTTTCAAGGCGCTGGACCATTACTCCTACACTCCTCATTTCGACCTCCCAGTTGAGACTGAGAAACCACCTAAAAACCCAGAGCAGGACGAGATGTTCAGGAAAGTAAGAAGCCTAGAAAAATCGTTCAGAAACATGCAGGGATTGGGAGGCTAGGTGAGCGTAGCCTACAAAGATTTGTGCCTATTTCCCGATGTTCAGTCGCCTGTGGGATTCAAAATGCCAAAGTTTGATCTGTATAACAGGCGTAGAGACCCGGTAGCCCACTTGAGGGATTTTTGCAGTAAAATGAGAGGAGCCGGCAGGAAAGATGAGTTATTGATGGCATACTTTAGCCAGAGTCTGAGTGGCGCGACATTGGAGTAGTAAACTCGTCAGGATCACAACAGATAGTATAACTGGGTTGATTTGGCCCAAGCATTCGCTCGTCATTTCCAATACAACATCGAGATTGTTCCAGATCATTTGTCTCTGACTAAGATTAAGAAGAATCCTAGTGAATGTTTCAGGGAATACGGTTTTCATTGGAGAGAACAAGCGGCAAGAGTTAACCCCCGATGGAGGAGAGCGAAATGGTGGAGTACTTTCTACAGGCTCTGGATCCTACTTACATTGCATCACCAGGCCCTCGGATTTCTATCCACCACGCCTAGTCATATACTCAACCTCCTTCTTATGCACAATGGCATGCCCCAGCCCTACAAATCACCTACCCAGCTCCACAAAATGCTTACCCACCTCCACGAGCCCACCGAAACCCTATTGACCCAGGTTTCCGACCCAATCCAGCATTCAAAAATGAGTGGTTGCAGCGGAAGAAAACTTTTACCCCGTTAGGGGAGTCTTATACCAGTTTATTCCAAAGATTGAGGAAGCTGGATATGCTGAGGCCAATTGAGTCGAAATTGCCAAACCCTCGTCCAAAGAATATTGATTACTCCTTGAGCTGTGCATATTGTTCTGGTACTCCGGGGCATGATATGGAGAAGTGCTGGCACTTGAAAAATACCATCCAGGAGCTCATCGACACAAACCTGATTGAAGTCCAGACTCCAAAGGCACACAACATCAATCAGAACCCATTGCCAACCAATAAGGAAACAAATATGATCGATATAGTACACAAAGGGGGGGGGCCAAAGAAGCCCACACAATCCGTCATGATGATTTGATCCAGTGAGGTCAAGCTAGTAAAAAAACCAACAGTCGAAGGATCGGTGAACAAGTTAAGCACGACAAATGGTGAACCATCTGTAGTAGTTGAGAAAAGGTCCCCAAGTGATGTTGTAGCAAAGCAAGAAAAGTGAAAATGGGTCGTGCCAGTGTTGTCAAATAAGCCTGTCATAATTGTAGATCGTGCCCGTACGGACCCTGTCATCATCAAGCCTGTGACCCAGTTGTCGGTAATCAATAGCAAGGCTATTCCATGGAACTATTAACGGGTGATAATGACCTATATAGGAAAGGAAGTGAAGGAAGAAGTCAATGAGGCCCAAGTATTAACTCATTCGGGGAGATGCTTTGCCTTGGAAGAGTTAAATAAAGCTAAATTATCTAGAGATAATCCAGTTTTAGTAAAGAAACAGTCATTGAAGAAGAGGCAGAGGAGTTTCTGAGAAAAATGAAGGTACAAGATTATTCCATCGTGGAGAAGCTGAGAAAGACGCCCGCTCAGATTTCCTTGCTGTCATTGTTGATCCATTCAGATGAGCATCATCGGGCCTTGATGATAATCCTGAACGAAGCTCATGTCCCCAACAAAATTTCAGTGAACCATCTAGAGAAGATTGCCTACAAAATATTTGAGGTGAACGGGGTCAACTTCTCTGATGACGAGTTGCCCGTGGAAGGTACTGAACACAACCAAGCTCTCTATCTCATGGTAAAATGTGAAGATTCTGTGGTCACCAGGGTGTTGGTTGACAAAGGTTCCAGTGAAAACATCTTCCCTCTCTCTACTATGAACAAGTTGAAAGTTGATAATGAGAGGATTCACAAGAACAGCATATGCGTCTGATGTTTTGACGGTGAAGGAAAAGACTCGGTTAGTCATATAGTGCTTAAATTGACAATAGGACTAGTGGAATTCACCATGGAGTTCCAGGTGCTAGACATAGACGTCTCTTACAATTTGCTGTTAGGTTGGCCTTAGATACACATCGCCAAAGCAATCCTGTCCACTTTGCACCAGATGGTCAAGTTTGAATGGGATAGGCAGGAGATCGTTGTGCACGATGAGGAAAAATTATGTGCTCGCAGTGATGCCTCCATCCCGTTTATTGAGGATGAAGATGACAAAGGATCTTGGGTCTACCAAGTTTTTGAAATAGTGCCGGTCGAGAAGGTTCCAGAAGGGAAATGTGTTCCAACTCCAAAGATAGCCTCTGCATCCGTCATGGTGGCCTCTCAAATGCTGAAAAATGGCTTTGTGCCAGGTAAAGGTCTGGGTGCATCCCTGAAGGTTATCATACAGCTAGTGTCCCTCCCTAAAAACTTGGGTACATTCGGTCTTGGATTCAAACCCACATTGGCAGATGTGAAAAGGGATAGAACGTTGAAACAGAAGGCGTGGGCACTTCCAAAGCCTATACCGCGTCTCTCCAAGTCTTTTGTCAAGCCCGGCGCCAGGAAATTCCTAGTGATGATAGTTCCAAGTTCTGTGGTTGACATTGATGAAGAGTTAATTAAAAGATTGCAGAGGTCGTTTGATGATGTGAACATGGTAGAAGTTGGAGAAGGTTCTAGCAAAGCAGATGTGCAGTTCGTCGGGCCGAATGTAAAGCTTAACAATTGGAAGGCTACTCATCTCCCTACTCAGAAGGAGTCTTGGTAGTTTGTTTTGGTTTCCTTTCTATGTAGGTCATTCCAGGGTTGTGACCCATATTTTTATTTTTCGCTTGTTGATGTACAAACCCTGTTATCCTTTATTTTCCAGTAAAATGCAATTTCCCTTTTCCATCATTCCTGATAGCTCTTATTTTTATTTTCTTTTTTTCTTTGTACAGTTCTTTTAAATTGGTTTCAATTACATGACATGCATGATGAATCTTTAGCCAAGTCCTAAAAGTCAATCTAATTCTGAAATAATAATCCAAGAAATAGAGTGTGATGATGAATCAGAATATAATGAGGATGAGGCCTTTGAAGAGATTAGTAAGGAACTAAGTCATATTAAACAGAAACCCAAGCCTAATCTGAATGAAACGGAAGCAATCAATCTAAGGGATCCAGATAATGTCAGAGAAACTAAGATAAGTGTCCATCTTGAACCGCCAATCAGGGAAGAAATAATTAAAGCATTGTTGGAATATAAGGATAATTTTGCATGGTCGTATGATGACATGCCAGGCTTGGGTACCGATTTGGTGGTCCATAAAATTCCCATTGATCTATAATTCCCTCCCATTAAGCAGAAGTTGAGAAAGTTCAAAACTGACATGAGTGTGAACATTAAAGAAGAAGTCAGAAACAGCTTGATGCAAAGGTCATTTGAGTCACACGGTATCCCACGTGGTTAGCGAATGTTGTGCCTGTGCCAAAGAAAGATGGTAAAACTAGAGTGTGTGTTGATTACCGTGACCTCAATAAAGCAAGTCCAAGGGACAATTTCCCACTGCCAAATATCCACATTTTGATTGATAATTGTGCCAAGCATGAGATTGGGTCTTTTGTGGACTTCTATCTGGGGTATCATCAGATTTTGATGGATGAGGAAGACGCGGAAAAGACGGCATTGATCACGCCATGGGAAACATATTGCTACCGGGTTATGTCTTTTGGTTTGAAAAATGCTGGGGCAACATACAAGAGGGAATGACAACCATATTCCATGACATGATAGACAAGGAGATTGAGGTTTACGTGGATGATGTGATCATAAATTCCAGGAATTAGTCTGACCACGTCAAAGATTTGAGAAAGTTCTTCCAGAGACTCGGCAGGTACAATCTTAAGCTTAAACCCGCAAAGTGTGCATTTAGTGTTCCATCTGGGAAACTGTTAGGGTTTATAGTCAGTCGGTGGGGCATTAAGTTAGATCCGTCAAATATCAAACCTATCCAGGAGTTACCACCGCCAAAGAACAAGAACGAGGTAATGAGTCTGCTAGGGAGGCTGAACTATATCATCAGGTTTATTGCTCAGCTCACGACAACTTGTGAGCCCATCTTTAAGCTACTAAAGATGGATGATGCGGTCAAATAGATTGATGAGTGTCAGGAGGCATTTGATAGGATCAAGGGATACTTGTCAAACCCACCTGTGTTGGTCCCACTGGAACCCGGGAGTCCTTTAATTCTTTATTTGACAGTCCTGGACAATTTATTTGGTTGTGTATTGGGTCAGCATGACATCACTGGCAGGAAAGAGCAAGCTATCTATTACCTCAGCAAGAAGTTCACATCTTTTGAGGTTAAGTATACTCCCCTTAAGAGGACGTGTTGTGCCCAGACTTGGGTAGCACAGAAGTTGAAGCATTATTTGTCATCCTACACTATTTACGTCATTTCTCGCCTGGATCCTTTAAAGTATATCTTTCAGAAGCCCATGCCCACATGAAGACTCGCAAAGTGGCAGATTTTGCTCACAGAGTTTGACCTCGTATATGTGACTCGGACGCAGATGAAAGCCCAAGCTTTGGCCGATCACTTGGCTGAGAATCGAGTAAATGAAGAATATGAACCTTTGCAGACTTACTTTCCTGATGAAGAGGTAATGCATATTGGCAAGGTCGAGAAGGATGAAAAGCCCGGTTGGAAACTCTTCTTTGATGGGGCTGCTAACATGAAAAGCGTTGGAATAGGAGTTGTACTCACTTCTAAAATAGGGCATCACTACCCTGTCACTTCATTTCTATTGTACCAACAACATGGCCGAGTACGAAGCGTGCATTTTGGGTTTAAGGTTAGCCGTAGACATGGGAGTCCAAGAAGTGCTGTTTTGGGAGATTCAGATTTGTTAGTACACCAGATTCAGGGAGAATAGGAGACTCGAGATTTGAAGCTCATACCGTATCGATAATGTCTGCAAGATCATTGTCAGCAGTTCAGGTCAGTGGAGTTCAGGCATATCCCTAGGATCTACAATGAGGTTGCTGACGCATTGGACACTCTGGCATCGATGTTACATCATCCAGATAAAGCTTATATTGACCCTTTGCATATTCAGGTCTGCGATCAGCATGCTTACTGTAACATGGTGGAAGAAGAACTCGACGGTGAACCTTGGTTCCACGATATCAGGGAGTACATCAGGTTAGGGGTATATCCGGTACAAGCCACAAGGGATCAAAAGAGAATGATTCGACGCTTGGCTAATGGATTTTTCTTGAGTGGGGAAATTTTGTACAAAATAACTCCAAATCTTGGGCTGTTGAGGTGCATCGATGTTAAGCAGGCCACGACTATCATGACCGAGGAACATTCTGGAGTTTGCGGGCCGCATATGAGCGGGTATGTTTTGGCAAAGAAAATCCTCCGAGCAGGTTATTATTGGCTTACCATGGAGCGAGATTGCATAAGTTTTGTGCTCAAGTGTCATCAATGCCAAGTACACGGAGATTTTATTCATTTTCCGCCATCTGAATTGCATACAATGTCCACGCCATGGCCCTTTGTTACTTGGTGTATGGATGTCATCGGCCAATCAAGCTAGCAGCATCCAATGGGTACAGGTTCATTCTTGTGGCCATTGACTACTTCACTAAGTGGGTTGAAGCTAAAACTTTCAAATCCGTGACCAAGAAGGCAGTGATCGATTTTGTTCATTCAAATATCATTTGTTGGTTTGGAATCCCAAAGGTGATTCTCACAGATAATGGTGCTAATCTAAATAGTCATCTGATGAAGGAAGTATGTCAATAGTTTAAGATTACACATCAAAATTCCACCCCGTACCGCCACAGGCAAATGGAGCAGTTGAGGCAGCCAACAAGAACATAAAGAATATACTTCGGAAAATGGTGCAGCGTTCCAGGCAATGACATGAAAAGTTTCCCTTTGCGTTGTTGGGTTATCTCACTACTATTAACACTTCATTAGGTGCAACTCCTTATTTGTTTCTATATGGCACTGAAGCGGTGATACCTGCGGAAGTTGAAATTTCATCCCTTCGGATCGTTGCTGAAGCCGAAATTGATGATGATGAATGGGCCAAAACCCGTCTGGAGCAATTGAGTTTGATTTATGAGAAAAGTTTGGCAGTAGTATGTCATGGCCAGTTGTATCAAAAGAGGATGGCGAGAGCCTACAACAAAAAGGTGCATCCGCGAAAATTTGAAGTGGGTCAGCAAGAATTGAAACGCTTCCTTCCACATCAGGTTGAAGCAAAAGGCAAGTTCGCCCCAAATTGGTAGGGGTCGTTCATTGTAACAAGAGTGTTGTTCAATAGTGCTTTATATTTAACAGATATAGAAGGCAAATGTGTAGATATGGCCATCAATTCTGATGCAGTCAAAAGATATTATGTATGATTTCTTTGGTTTGTCTAAATTGTTGTTTGTACTTGGCATATTTTGAAGATTGGAATGATGAAGACATTTTATTCTTCTATCTAAACAATTTATCCTTTGATACCCGCTTTGAGCCCTATTTATTTCCTTCCATACCCCTCTGTTAGAATCAGTAGCAAAATTCAGAAACACAAACTCAGAAGGTAAGTAAAGAAGAAAAAAGAAAAAGAGAAAAAGAAATAGAAGAAAAAGAAAAAAAAGAGAAGAGAAAGAGAAAAGAAAAGGAAAAGAGAGAAAGAAAAAGAAAAGAGAATAGTAACAACAACATAGTGATTCCTATGTCATGAACTACGTTCGACCTGATTCCTTTTAAGGATATATAGGCAGCCTCGCGGTTTGGTCCCATCAAAATAAAAATTCAAAAGTCCCCAAGCAAAGAAACTGGGGCAGAAGTTGGGGTTGTTGTAAGAGATTTGATTCCAAAAGTTGTAATTTTGAACCCATTCAAGCTGTTTTGAGCATTTGTGATATCCTTTCTTCCTAACCCTATCCAAAAGCCCACATTACGGTAAAAAAAAGACTTTCCGATCAGTCTTCGAGAGATGCCAAGTCAAGCAAGTAGATGTGTGATTCATATCAGGGGAAACACTCTGGTCTAAGCAGGAAAAGTGAAGAAATGAGAGAGCCTTATTGGTGAAAACCTTCATGGGCACCGTAAGGTGATTGAAAATTGAGAAAATTAAAAATGAGAGAGTCTTATTGGTGAAAACCCTCACGGGAACCATAAGGAGATAGTTAGTTGAGAGATGAATAAATGAGAGAGATTTGTTGGTGAAAACCCCTTCAGGGCACTGCAAGACGAACAAGGTTGTTGACTTTGCAAATGAATCAGATTATGGGAACCCCAGGCATAAAGTGTGAAGACTGAAAGAGGATTGACTGAATGGACTAGGATGATTAATCCGAAGTGCATGTCATGACCATTGAAGCCAACAACTTCACTCAGATAAGTCATTTTTCCTTTTCTTCCTCAAACAATCTTTCTATTTTCATTCTCTTCTCTATTCATAACTCTCGAAATCATTGCATTTCATTTCCTTTTGGGTCTATTCCTCTAAAGCTTTTTCAATGTTAGACTTTCTAAGCAAAAGAAAGAATTGCAAAGATTATTACCAACTTCCAAATTGCATAAAGCAAAGTGCGGCCACAACATGTCAAAAATAGCATGATGCGAGATGGAAAGTAAGGTGTTAGCCGAGGTTAAAATGATCAAGTGGTTTCGTGAATTTTGGGGAGAAACACAGAGGTTCAGATGGGAATGACAGATATGTTAAAATAGCAGGTTGACTACAGAGCACTCGGGTCATTCAGGGTTCCATGGTTAAGGTTCAATTAGAAGGTGAAATAACTCTTTGCCAGTCAGATGCAGATGAGTAGAGCAAAGAATGGCAGTGGAAAGTCCACCCTCAGCAAGAATGCCGCAAACTAACCACCACATTTTCAAACTGACAAGATTTTTCTTTGATTGAAACAGGGGCATGAAATTTCATTTGTTCCGGAGAAACCCTCCAAGAGGAAAGCATGTGCCACATAGGCTTGGCAGTAAGTTCCAGTACCCTCCTGGATAACAGGATTTAGTAAGTTTTGATACCCTCGCAAATGACAAGGTCTGACGAGAGGTCTACTTTTAAGAAGGATTTATACGGAACTCGGGAATGCCTAACACCTTCTCCCGGGTTAACAGAATTTCGTACCCGAATTTTTGTGTTCGCGGACTGTAAAACAGAGTCAATCATTCCTCGATTCGGGATTTGAAACGGTGAGTTGGAACACCCTAAATTATCCCAAGTGGCGACTCTAAATTTTAATATAAATAAATCCCGTCTCGATTGTCACTTTAATTGGAAAAACTCCCTTATACCCCTTCCGAAGGTAGTAAAAAGGAGGTGTGACAAATATTACGTGTTATCTTATTTAAATTATCAATTTATATTCCTGTTTATCCATATAAAGGTACAGTTGAATTTATACGTAGTTTCTAGACAAATGAACTAGTTTGATCCTGAAATAATAAATAATTGAAAATTTATACAAGACTTAGCCTCAAAATGTAGATGAAATAGCATAAATAATAGTTCCGGGAACAAGGTTTCTGGGCACACCAATGATGAGATCAAAAAGCGAGATTGGATTATATTAAGCTTTGTGTAGAATGTAGTGTACTGGACTCACTATTTATAGGTGTGTCTAGGGAAGGAGATCCTATGATTGTGCCCTCCTTTAATGTCAATTATGAGGGTCATTGATAAAGATGTAATAGTGAACACAAATGCAAAATTCTCTGTAACGGTCCGGTGTCCTTAATGTTACAGAATATTCTTTTTTAAATTCTACCGGGTACAAAGCATTTAATACACCTTTATGAATGTTATCCCTTCTGGTGACAAGCGGAATAGCTGCATTCGGTCTTCGTCCATCCCCATCTTGGGTTCCACATGTCTTTCTATTAGATGACCACTGTGGCATATCATACTTTACCCTGTACAGATAGTCCCCTAGATTTTCGGAGACATAACTTTTGTGTCAATACGAAGTTGGTAGAAACACTCTTTTGGCGGAAATTACTATAACTCCCTCTGAAGTCTTCTGATGGTTGATTAGACGCACGTCTCTCCGCATTTAATGCCCCGAACACGCGTCATCCCACGATTTAGCACACCTTTTGCTGATTATTGAAGTAATCTTGGCCATGAATTTAGCCGCCAAAATTTTTACTTATACGCATCATCCTTCTCCTATGCATTTCATAATTTCTCAAGCTTCTGACTTGCATCTTTGTTCTCCATCTTTTCTCTAATTTTCTTCAAACAAAAAACCTTTCACTTTTTATATTCAATGGCTTCTTTTTCAAAGTGCGCTTGTTCTTCAAAGAACAAGAACAAGGCCGAAGACTCTACTCCTACAACAGTGGGTTCCATTACAACAAAAGATTTCAAAGATAAATTCCCTACTGCTAACCCTCGTACATGTGTTGTTAGTAGGTATTCTTCTTCCATTTGTCTTTCCAGTATTCTTACTGTGAAGGAAGACTGCTGGTGCCATGAGTTAGATATTATTGCTCCTGATCTATCGGAGTGAGTGACCCTTCCTAAGGAAGGTTTTACATATTTTTACATGCATCCCTTTACGTTGGGTGCGTTTTCTTTGAGTGGAGAGCTAGATTCCATGATTGCGGAGTTTTACCTCCTCTACCAAGTATGTTTGACACAAGTAAATCCTTCTGTATGGAGGACGGTTTCCTGCCTTCGGTACTTGTGTCAGGAGACTGGAGAAGAGCTAATCTTAGCTCATATGATGAATTTCTACTCTCCCAAGATTTTTTGTAAGGGAATGATAGACCTCTGCAAATGTGGCCACCATGCTCTGTTGACCAGAATGGATGATGATAATGACCGTGGGTGGACAGAACGGTTCGTTGCAATTGCCACCGATAAAATCATTCCGACAATGGCTTCATCATTTTCGGTCGCTTGAAACCTTACTCATAAGATTTTTCAACTAATATTTCCTTCTATTAAATATTCCTTTGTGGTCGTATTGACTCTTCATCCCGTCATATGTTTCAGCAACTCGATGGGTCCTACCGGTGGTGGAAGGCTTGGACCAGTGGATTCAGAAAATCATGGATGTGACGATGATCGAAACACGTTTGTGGAAAGTACTACCCATAAATATGGGTAGAAGGCAAAAAATCATGGTAATTTAAACTTACCTTACTTCTATTTTTTATGTGAAGAACTTGGTTGAACTCTTCTGACTTGTTCATGAAATTAGATCTACCCGCGGGCTTCATGCCGATCCCGTTGATGTAGTGAGGCTGTTTCAGGAGGCACTTACTCGAACAGGTATCTCCGAGCCTGCTTCAGACATAAATGTTTCACCACGAGGTCCCCAGTTGGAGAACAAGCAACCAAAAAGAAGGCATTCTTCCATGGTCGGGGAAAAGAATAAAAGGGAGAAGACTATTGCCCCTGATTTTTCTCCGGAAGTTGTGATCACTAGCCCTCCTCCTGGGCCGGTCATAGACATCGTGGTGGTCGACGATGATGGAGAAGCCAACGATGATGGGGCTTCTCTACACTGAAGGCGACATTCATCATCAACTCAACAAAATGCCCAATCAGTTAAGTTAGTTACACCAACCGAGGACGATGTCTCAGGCTGGGGAGTTTTATTTTGTAGAAAATGCCAACTCCTGTTATCAGGTCCCAACTGCTGTGCCCAGTACTGCGGGTCCGAGTACTGAGTCCCTACCATTTTTGGTTAGCGAGCATCCAACTACGAGCACTGCGTTTTATTTAGTTGCTTTACACCTTTCAACTCCATCAACTTCATCCTCGTCTTCACCAGCAACAACAACTGCTACATTAATTCCACCTTCATCAAATCTTCCACCAGCAACTGCTACATCATTTCCAATGGCCACATCTGATCACGAAGGAGATGTTCCTCCTCCCCAGTCCCTAGTTCATAGGAATTTGGGGCAAAATTATGCTGCCCCGTCTGAAGATCCCTATAGGAGGAGGAATGTTCTCTTTCAGTCTCTACCATATGCAACCTGCTATCCCGGCCGGTGGAGCTTGCTTATACTTTGAGGCCTTTGGCTTCAGAGAAAGACTTGGAAAAGATTCAAGAACTCTCGGGGAAGTGTTTGTTAAACAACGCCATGCATAATGCCACATAAGTGTGTTCTTTTCTTCCTTTGTTATTTCTTGTACTTTTGTATGAATATATTCTAAGTTTTACTTCTCTTGTTTTGTAGGCCAACTTTCTTATTTCCGAGGGCCTTCAGAGGCTGTTTCGTTAGAAGGAGGAACTTACTCCTAAGCGGGATCAACTTTTGGTGGAACGATACCAAACCGTTCTCTGCCTCTCAGAATTGGAAACCAAAGCTACTGAGGTTATTGTTTTGGAGGCTCGTTTGCAGCAAAGCGAGCAAGAGGTAGTAACCCTTAGCCAAGAATTTGGCTCGCTGAGGGTTAGATTTAATGAAGCTAAAGCTAAATGGGCTGAAGTCTAGGACGTCGTTCTTACCGCAACCGAGAGCGAGGCTGCCATTGTTGAAAAAGTGACTGACTTAGAGGTAACCTTGAACTCCAAAATCGAAGAGTTTGCTGTTGCGGGGCAAAACATGCACAGTTGTAAGAGAAGTACAGGAAAATTATCGAGCATAATAGGCTATTTAGTTCAATTGTCGACGACCATGATGTTAGCCTCAAATCTATTATGTCTTCCCAAAAAAATCTTTTTGTCGAGGTAACTCAACTCAAAGAAGAACTTAAGTGTCGAGCGGCTTCCCTCATACTTCTACCGGGGGCGGGATACTTCTCTTCCTTCTGGTTCCAGAGATACTGCACTTTAGGTTATATTTTCTTTTTTCATATTCTTGTACTTTTGCCGTTTTGGCACATTCTTTTAAATAATGACATATTTTAAATCAAGTATTGTTTGAGTCTTACTTTAATTTTAATATTCATGCAAGTTTTTAATCTTTGCATTTGCTTAAGAATTGTTTTTTTGTTCGCGCTTTATTATAAGTAGTCTCGGATGCATTTTCCTTGAAGCACGTTGGTTTTGAGCATTATCCCTTTTACGTGAGTGTTTCTATAAATATTTGTGCAAGTTTACTTTTTGCGTTCTTTCGTGTACGTCTTCGGGTGCATTTTTCCCCGAAGGCATTTTGATTCCGGGTATAAATTCTTCCGAAACCAACTCTTTAACGTCAGTGTTTTCATAAAAGAGGGCCTTCTTAAGTTTACGATGCTCCTTAAGAGAACGTCTCATGTTCATTACGGTACTAACATTTAAAGTACTTGTTTAACTTTGAAATGACAAAGTTAGTTCATCGTTCAGACAAGAAACACGATAAAACAAAAGTGTTTCATTTCATATAATTCCTTTGATTTTAAAAAGTACACAAGCATTTTACTATTCTAAGAAGAAATTGACATTACTTGTGGCTATCATGTACAAATTGTTTCTACAAGGATGGCTGCGTAGTCCCCGGTCTTGATAATGCATTTATGTTTCTGGATTTTTGTTTCCCTGCTGACGTGGAAGTCAATGTTGATGTGTCCTCATATCATTCCCCCTAGTATTCGAATGCGACGAATGCAAATTGGAACAGTGGAAGTCTTGTGCCTTCAAATATTAAACCAATGAATTGTTAGATAATCCTTAAATCGGCAACATACCTTACTTCCCCTTAGAAATCCATGCTATCGAGAAAAATATTATCTAACAACCCTCTGATAGTTTGTGCTCGTGAACGTTCGGGTAACCTTTATTCGGTAGCAAACATAACTTTCCAGTGGGAATTTGCTATCGAGCGAAAAATTACCTAACTGTCCCCGAATGGAGGCTTGCCTGTTTGCCTTGCTATCAAAAGTATTATTGTTGTTGTTTTCATACTATGTTTTCTATCGCTACCTCATTAAAAACCTTTCTAGAAAAACCCAATTGGAACAAAAGCTGAACGAAGGGAAAAAGTGTAGCACACACTTTTCGCTCGGATAATATTCATTAGCAATAATATCTTTTGAGGTGTGCTACGTTTGATTTGCTAGGAAACTTGTCTGTATTTGGTTCTTCAACTCGTATGAACCTTTCCCAGTGATAGATAAATTCCAGGAGGGATCTTCCAACATTGGACCCAGCTTCCGGCGTTGAGCTCTTCGGTATTTTGAGTTACTTTTCAATGAACCAAATCTCCTATATTGAAATAACGGAGGTTGGCTCTTCGATTTTAATATCGCGTCATTCTTTGTTTTTGAGCTGCCATTCTTATATACAACAAGTTCCTATGTTCCTCGAGAAGTTCCAAGTTGATTCACATTACTTCGTTATTCGATTCTTCATTTTCCTAGAAATATCTCAAAGTAGATTCCCCTACTTCCACTGGTATTAGAGCTTCTACACCATACACAAGGGAAAAGGAGTTTCTCCTATGCTCGACTTGGTCGTTGTTCGGTAGGCCCATAGAACTCTAAGCAATTCTTCGGGCCATTTGCCTTTTGCCGCTTACAACTTTTCCTTGAGGTTTTGAATAATCACTTTGTTTATTGTCTCCGCTTGGCCGTTCGCGCTTGGATGATAAGGAGAAGATGTGATCCTCTTTATCTTCAAATCTTCGAGCAACTTTGTAACTTTTGCACCAATAAGTTGTGGCCCATTGTCACATGCTATCTCTTTTGGTATCCCGAACCATAAATTATATTTTCCCACATGAAATCGACCACTTCGCGTTCTCTGATCTTTTGACGAGGACCTGCTTCCTCCCATTTATAAAAGTAGTCAGTCAGAAATTAAAGAAATCTTACCTTTCCGGGAGCCGGTAGCAATGGCCCGATGTTGTCTATCCCCTATTTCATGAACGGACATGGGGACAGAATCGAATGTAAGGGTTCTGTCGGTTGATGCACTAGTGGTTCGAAGAGTTGGCACTTATCACATTTTCGTATGAAGTCCTTGGCATCCTATTCCATGTGGGGCCAGTAATATATTGCTCGTACCAACTTCAGCAGCAAAGAATCTGCGCCCGAGTGGTTGATGCATATCCCTTCATGGACCACTCTCATGACATAGTTAGCTTCGGATGCTTCTAAGCACCAGGCCGGTTGGCCTTGGAAAGATTTTCTATACAATTGGCCTCTCTTAAAGCTATATTCTGCAACTTTGGCACGTAACACCCGTGATGCTATGGGGTCTTTGGGCAACTTCACGTGCTCGAGATTGTCAATTATTTCATTTCTCCAGTCCCAGTCCAAACTAGTCGAATTTAACTTACAGTAACCATCTGTGTCCAGGACTGTGTTCATCAGTTGAACTACTACCCCGACTCCGATCCCTATATTTCCGTCGATGATCCCAAGTTTGCCAATGCATCTACTTCTGTGTTATCCTTCCTTGGGATATAAGTAATTGACTACTCCTGGAATAGTGCCAATAAAGCCTGGACCTTTATCATGTATTGTTACATGTGTTCTTCTTTGGCGTTAAAGATCTTTTCGACCTGATTTACCACTAGCTGTGAGTCACATTTGATTTCGATGACCTCGGAGTCAAGTCCCCGGGCAAATTCGAGTCCTGCAATCAAAGCTTCATACTCTACTTCATTGTTAGTTAAAGGGATCTGTATGATGGCTTGCCATAAGGTTTCCCCCGAAGGCGTGATTAAGACTATTCCAAGTCCGGACCCTTTTACGTTGGAAGCTCTGTCCATAAATAAGGTCAAAAACCCCGATGTCAATTCCGACACTGTTACTGCCTCCTTGGTTGCCAGAGGCAGTAGTCCCAAACTGAAATTGGCCACGAAGTCAGCCAAGACTTATGACTTAATTGTAGTCCTTGGTTTGTATTCTTTGTCAAACTCACTCATTTTGACGGCCCATTTGGCCAATCTTCCTGAGAGCTCGGGCTTATGGAGGATGTTCTGCAAAGGAAATATAATCACCACGATGATTGGGTAGCATTGGAAGTAGGGCCTCAACTTCCGAGCGGCAACTACGAGAGCTAAGGCCAGTTTTCCAAATGTGTGTAGCGAGTTTCCGCTCCCGTTAAAATTTTGTTAACATAATAAATGGGAGATTGCGTACCTTCATCCTCACGAACTAAAACCGCACTTACCGCAACTTTTGAGACAGCGAGGTAGACTGGCAATGGGTCACCTTCTTTTGGTTTTGAGAGCAATGAAAGGCTTGACAAGTACCTCTTTAAATCCCTCAAGTCTTGCTGGCACTCTAGTTTCCATTCGAAGTTATTTTACTTTTTGAGTAATGCAAATTAACGATGATATTTTTCCTACGATCGGGAAATAAACCTGCTCAAAGCTGCCAACCTTCTCGTGAGCCTTTGGACTTCCTTTACGCTTGATAGTTGATCCGAGATGTCTTCTATGGCCTTTATTTTATCGAGGTTTACCTCAATTCCCCTTTGTGAGACCAGAAACCCTAGAAACTTACTAGAACTAATCTCGAACGCGCATTCTTGGCATATCGTCTATATAAACTTCCATAATTTTTCCTATTTAATTTTTAAACATCTTGTTCACGAGCCGTTGATAAGTGGCTCCGGCGTTCTTCAACCCGAAGGGTATCACATTATAACAATATGTACCAAAATTCGTTATAAACAAAGTCTTTTTCTGATCTTCTAAGTTGATCTTGATTTGGTTATACCTAGAACAAGCATCGAGGAAACTCATTAACTCGTGCCCGGCCATGGAATCAATCATTTGATAGATATTTGGTAGTGGGAACAAGTCTTTCAGGAATGCCTTATTTAAGATCTTTATAATCTACACACGTATAGAATTTATTGTTCTTCGTAGGAACTACCACTACGTTTGCCAACCAATGCGGATATTTTGCCTCTCGGATCAAATCGATATTAAGTAAGTGGGTTACCTCTTCTTTGACAAATTTATTCATGGCTTTGGCAATAGGGCACTTCTTTTTTCTTACCGGAAGTATGTTAGAATCCAAACTTAAATTGTGCACTGCTACCTCCATTGGGATACCTGTCATATCCTCATGTGACCATGCAAAACAATCGTCATTAAATTAGAAATTAAATAAAACTTGACCTGAGCTCTGGGTGTAGTCTCTACCCCAAGTGGAATTTCCTTTCTAATTCTTCGAACAATGCAACTTGCTCCAGTTTTTCCGCCGTAGGCTTTGTTGCGTTCGTCTCTTATGGAACTTGGAAATATCTCAAAACTTGATAATGTTCTGACGACTTTGTTCCGGGGCTAACTTCTTCTAGCTCGGGAGTAGATGTCGGTTCTTGTAATAGTTATGCCGTGTGTTCCTTTCCTTTGCTACTGAAAACCGAAATTGCATTCATCTCCCTTCCTGCCGGTTGATCACTCCTTATCTGCTTGATTACTTCGGGCATTAGAAACTTTAGCAATTGGTGATATGTTAAGGGTACAACTTTCATCTCGTGTAACCATGGCCTTCCCAGGATGATATTGTATCCCATGTCACTATCTACTACTTCGAAAAGAGTTGTTTTCATTACTCCTTTAGCGTTCGTGAGCAGCAAAATATCTCGCAGGTTGTGACGCTCGCAATTTATAACCCAACGAGGAGCTTTGTGGTAGGAATAATGGTTCCGGTGAGTTTGGCTTGCTCCAATAATCTCAACTGTATGATATTAGCCGAACTTTCTACATCCACTAGAACACGTTTAATCTTAAAATCTAACATATGTAAAGAAATTACCAATGCATCATTGTGTGATAACAGCAATCCATCTGCGTGCTTCTCCATGAAAGTGATATCATCTTCCCAAAGCCTTTTACTATGAGTTATCGATGCATTTCTCTTTTTTGCTGTCGAAAAGGTGACCCCATTAATATCATTCCCTCCTAATATCATATTGATCGTTTGGCGTGGGGGGTTATTATCCTACTTTCGAGGGTTTCACATTGTCTTTGTTACGACCACAGCTGTTCTTAGCTCAGTCACTTAAGAATTCTCTGAGGTGACCATTCTTCAATAGTGTTGCCACTTCTTCCCGGAGGTGTTTGCAGTCCTTTTTCTAGTGGCTATTCATCCTATGGTATTCACACCATAAGTTGGGATCCCTCTGATTGGAATCAGATCTCGTTGGTCTCAGGAACTGTGCCTTTTGAAGTTTCTCATGGCCTACACCAATACCACTATACTGACATTGAAGTTGTATTCCGATAACTTGGGGTAAAAAGGATCCCCAGACCCCGACGTTTCTTTACTTGCAGTGATCTATTCCGACCACGATCAGTTCTTCTACCAACGGTGAATGTTTCTCCTGTCAGGAATATCTGACATGGTCTTTGGTCCGTTCGTATGGTAAAATCGGCCCCTCGAAGATTTTTTGTCTGTGTCGTAGTCATCCTTTGATTTATCTTTGTTCTTATTCCATAATTTGGTCGACAATGGAACACCAACCTGATCATCTTTGATTCTTGTTGTTGCTTGAATCTCAAGCAGGCTTTCCTTCAGTTTCCGGCAAGCATCTGAACTTCTCGGATTCAATCCCATAGTGAATGCTTCAACCGCCCATGCATCCGGGACAGCTGGGAGCAACATTCTCTCCTTCTGGAATGGGGTGATGAATTCCCGTAGTAACTCGAAATCTCCCTGCGCAATCCAAAATATATTGGCCTTCCGAGCTTGTACTTTTCTAGCCCTGCCATAGGCCTTGATGAAAGAATCCGTGAGCAAATCAAAGGAATCTATGAAATGCTCGGGTAATAATGAATACCACGTCAGAGCTCGCCTCGTGAGAGTTTCTCCAAATTTCTTTAGCAACACAGATTCAATTTCATGAGGAGCTAAATTCCTGTTTCACCTGCTGCTCTTGCAAGACACTACCATGTCAGTGACAAGCATCTCATCAGCATCATCGGGAGTAGCCTTCCGAACCTGTCAAGGATATCACCTATCATGCACCGGTGTGGCATCATTCCCCTCATTATGGGTGTCACTAATTGAGTCCGCAAAGTGAGGCTGATCTCCTCGAATCTCAGGGTTGTGTGTGTTGTTAACGGTGTTATATGCCATTTCATATAATTTTTTTAAAATAAAATAATCAAAAAATTAGTAAAATAGGCAATGATCAATTTAATTACACTACTATCTAGTCCATACGGTGGGCGCCAAACTGTTTACCCGTAAAACAGTACAATTAAATTTATACGTGGTTTCCAGACAAGTGACCTAATTTGATCCTGGAATAATAAAATAATTGAAGAATTATACAATTGTATGCGGCAAAATCAGAGGGCCTAATTTCTTGCTATCAAGTCACTTCGGAAGAATATCTCGAGACCCCGAGGATGTGGAGTTGCGACCAAGTCCCCTCCCTCGGGGCTTGTCGAGTACCAACTCGAAGAAGACGAAGATCGAGGCTAGAGCAAAAAGGGGAATTCCCAGAGCATCCGGATAAGTCTAACAGAGTCGGCCTACCCGGAGCCTGTGTCGAGGTGTCACGTCTAGCCGTCCCATCTCCATGCTTTTATAATTAATGTATGTCCTACTATAAACGGATTCCCCACTTATATAAAGGGAATCCATACCACATTGTAAGGGGATGTTGTTGCTTCAACCATTCTACACAAGATCAATAATATATATATATATATATATATATATCTCTTTTCTCTCTAACATACTTGCTCGAGGCTACACTTTGCATTTATTACTTTTATACTTATTCTCCATTTATTGCTTGGTATTGGCCATAAAGAGCCTTCTTCTATTATACCTTAATTGTTATCCCCTTCCCAGTTATCCCCGATAGCTTGAGCTCGAGCTGAATATCAACCCCGAGGCCTTTCATAGACCAATCCAAAGCCCGGGTAGCAAGCCCCTCGTTTTGATCACTGCCCCGTTTTAGCTTATACTTCATCGTTAAATCTCATCCGCCTAGCATCAACTGCTCTAACAACTTGCATAAAAATAGATCACGTATTTTTAGAGTCCCATTTACAAATTTAATTGTTGTTACCATTTTCACGGTAAACAGTTTGGCGCCCACCATGGGGCTAAAAGTAATAGTGATTATTTTCTTGTTGGTTTCATTACACAAATGCAAGTTATCTTTCACACTTTTTCTTGTCCAAGATCTCTTGATTTCAGGTCAAAATGTCTGGCTCGGTAAACAGAGTTGAGAAACCTCAAAAATCACAGCGAGAATGGTGTGGTTGTTCCAGTCGTTAGTGCACCACCACAGAACCCCGATAAGCACATGGACAGATCTCAGCGGACGCGGGTTCGCAAGACGCACAGTAGGTTGACGAAGCCTCAGACACCGACGAAAGCATACAACATCGCGACCAACAGGAAGCCCAAAAGACCCCGGCTCGGGAAGAACAGGAAGTTAGCATTCATGTTATTTTTGAAATGTTGCAGGCACAACAGTGGGCCATTGCTCAGTTACAAAGCCATCCGAAGAATCCCAGCACAGCAGTGCCGGAAATAGCTCCCCCAGCCGAACAGGTGCTCGAGAGATCGAGCAATAACCTCGATGTAGACGCCTAAACTATCGCTCGAGATCAAAAATGGCTCCGGCCAAACACATATGACTACGGTCAAAACGGTTGCACCAGCCAAATTAATGCGACTCGGGGACACCCAACCGTCGCTAACAAAATCATAGGCCATTACTTCGAATCTACTTCGAAAAGAATCGGTTAAAACAGGCTACCCTCAACAGGAAAACGAGCTTCGACCATTTCAGCTCCAAATCACAAGGCTTCGAGCTACTCAGCCTACGAGCTAAACCCTCTAAGGTGCTCAAACATCGCTGCTAATGACTTGAAATCGAGGTTCTTCCCAAACCGACGACGGGTCAGGCAAAATTATTTCAAAAAGTCCTTAACGAGAGGAAAAAAAAGCCTACATATACCCACAGGCAAAAGCATAAGAGTCATTGTCGCCAGCCAAATGAGCCTCAGGGCCACACACTAAAAGGTCACAACGACCAACATCGTAAGAGCCACTGTCGCTAGCTTGAAAATTGAAAACTTGAGGATTAAAATGAGATCGAGTCGTAACCCAATTCGGAGACCGGATCCAAAATAAGTAACTGCACATGCCTAAAGGTAAAGACGTTTGAGCCATTGTCGCCAACCAAACGAGCCTCAGGGCCACACACTTAAAAGGTCGCTTTGACCCAAGGCATAAGAGCCATCGTCGTCCGCCCATGCAGGCACAAATTTTTTTTTGAGGGACAGTTAAGCTCGAGTCGCAACCCGACTCAGAAACTGAACCCAAAGTAGTTGAAATGCAAATGCTCAAGGGCAAGGCATAAAAGCCATTGTTGTTCACTCGTGCATGCACATAAGATTAAAGGTCAAGTGAGCTCGAGTCAAAAACCTGACTTGGAGACTCAACCCAAAACAGCTGAGCAAAGCATAAGAGCTATAACACCAGCTTGCACTAAAGGCCGCATCTACCAAGTGTATATGAGCCTCCGGGCCTGCCTGATGAGCTCTGGAAGCCGTATTATGAATTTAAGGGTTCCCACCAATCTCCGAAACAAGCCCGCCTGGTCAAAAGCAATGCAGTACGGGATACAAAAGGGATAAAGCTTCAAGTTTTCTTTTTATTTACATACGCAAAAGATGTGTTCTCTATCTACAAACGTGTTCTCCGAATATATAGTACAAAGTGGCAAAATTTACGCTCTGCTCTAGAAGGCTACAGCCTACGAGCCCCGTCTTCACTCTCCGTGGCATCGGCAAGAAGTGATCGAGCATCACACTCGTCCGACCTCGCTCGAGCCAACTCTTCTAGGAGAACGAAACCCCTGGCGCCAATCTCTTGAAGCACCTCTCTTCGGTATTTACAACGAACGTATTCCTCAATCCTCTTTTCACGATCGAGGGCCCGCTTCAACTCGGCTTGGGCATTAGTAGCGTCTTTCAAACGAATCGTCATCTCCTGATCAACCTTGGTCCGACTTAATGTTGCTTCAGCCCGAGCATCCATTATTTCAGCCTTGAGAGATCAGAGTTGGGCCTCGAAGGCGGGAATTTCAGCCAAGGCACCCTCCTCCTCTGAAGCTTGAGCCTTCACCTGAGCTCTTAGTTCACCACAATCATTCCTAACTCGGTCGGCTTCACCCCTAAGATACTCCAAAGCCTCCATCTTTTTCTGCAATTGAGATAGGCAAAAAAGATTAACCTTAATGATTAAAAAGGCGAAACGCGTACTACAAGTGGTTACCTGCTCCATCAAATAACTCTCGTAATTCGAGCTCCGGAACACCTCATATCGCCAGTGTATCAACTCAGCCTCCTTCTCCTCGTAGAGGAGCCTAAGGGACATACCCTCATCCAGAGCTTTCCGAAACTCACGCAAAGTGAAGCCAATAGACTTTTTCGAAGTCCGAGCACACTCCTATTGGTCCAGCCTCCTCGGCCTTAGAAGAACGGACCCCGGTCGAAGCATGATCACTCGGACGAACCACCGCTTCGGAATCAGAGACTTTAGGAATAGCAGGCTCGGGAGATGTTTTCTCCTCAGAGACACGTACCCGTTTAGCCCCGCTAAAAGCTCCATCGCACTGCGAGTGCAAATCCCATTTATCGCCATTGTCCCTTAGTTCGAAGGCCGACGACCCCTCCCCCTCTCGGAGGAACACAGCCTCGCCTTAAGGAACCGCCTGTTACCTACGACGGCAAAGCCAGTACAAAAGAAAGATGAAAATGTCATCTCAAACATACGAAGACCACGGTAAAAGCAGCATACGCGCATACCTTGGTGTTTCGCTTCCCATCTGCCCCGGGAAACAGCTCACCACTTATGCTCGTCGCAAGTCGAATGGGTCGCCAACCTCCGAACCCAGCCGGGCAAATCGGGAACTTCGCCCGGTATCCATGAAGTTGCTACAGAAAAGGAGGAAACACAGTTACTCAACTGGTTTTCGCTTTAAGCGAGTCTAAGAAAGAACGAGACACTCCACTCGCGCGTAATTCCATCCCTCAGGAAATGGCATGAGCTCCATGGGGATAATGTCAGCCATTCGAACCCGGACGAATCGACTGACCCATTCTTGATCCCCATCTTTCTCATCATCAACAACAAAGGGCATGGTCGAAAGGCACCGCAGAGTTAGCAGGCCTCGATGGTGAAAGGGCTGGTACAGCCTAACGAGGTGACTAAGTGTGAATTCAAGCCCGACCTTCTCCATAAATAATCTCATCATCAGCACCACTCACCAAAACGACGGATGTATCTGTTCCAAAGTAACCCGATACTTCAGGCAGAAATCAAACACGGCCCTATCAACAGGGCCTAGTGCGAAAGTGTATAAGTATACGTTCAAGAATCCATCAGTAGAGTCCGTAATACTCTCATTCGGGGAAAGCGTCTGCAACGCTACCCCCTCACCCCATCCGCAGTCTCTCCTCACCATCTCCACATGTTCCTCTCTTATCGAAGACATAGTCTTTAGAGTAAGCTCCTGCGGATCCTGAGCACTGGGAGTGGAACTTTCCCCTCCCTGCCAGGCAGACCCTGAAGTAGCAGTCATAACTATGGTGGAATTGACAAACTAAAGCACGGACGTACGCCAACACTTTTGCACTTTAGGTAACGAAGGACTCGATGCCGAGACGGAAAAGGTAGATATCTAAAATATGGGATCTTTCAAAGAAGCAAAAACCGCCTCATGTATATGCGGGATATAGCGACAATTCGCCTACCCAGGATAAGCCCCGGGAGGCCAACGACCTCGAAACGAATCCCGAGGTAATGCCCAACCCCGGAGATCTCCGTCAAGAAAACGTTAGGCCATAGATGGTCAGCAACATCGTCTCCAATTCCGAGGTGGTACCCAACCTCGATGTTTTCCCTCAAGAAGAAAAAATAAGCACTTTGAGCCCCGATCTCGAGGACTCGACCGCAGAAAATTGCCTAAACATGAATAGGCCCTTCCTTAGAAACCTGCCTACAACACCTTAAAAGGTTATCTATGCCAAGCTCAAAGTAAAAGCTCCAAACTCCTGAAGTCGACTTTCGCTTCGGTGCTCAATCTCCATGGGGCTCGAGGGCCCTGATGATCCAGGATTACCAGATCACTTCAGGCTCGATTCTAGGAACAACAATGAGCTCGTAAAGGAGCCATTTCTGTCGATTGAAGGCCGAAAAAAATATAAACGATCGTCAATAGAGGCATACATTCAAAATCTCCGCGAACGCACAAGAGTATACGAGAATGTGACAAAAATCAAAAGCAGAAGTAAAGGAAACATCTTCATATTTCGTAAATATTAGCTACAACGGCCCTCGAGGGGTCCTGACAAACAAATTACAAAAGCCCTCAAGGGGTCCTTACGTAGAAACAAAGAAGCAATGGGATGCACACACGTGCTAAAAGCGTAGAGCCTAATCTACTCCTGAAGGTCCCCCTCTTGCAACAATGCCTCCGGGAACGCATCCTTAGAAGCCTTATCCCGGCCTTCCGCACTGATATCCCCAAAGGATAAGTCGAGAAGCAGGGAGGGATGAAAAAATGCCATATCCCGCCAAAGGTCGAGGACTTTCACTGGCCAAGAGAACTTCGGAGAGACTACAGACCTGGCAAACATCGGCCTCGCTTGCACGACTACATTGAATCCATTTCTTGGAACATTAAGTCGTGCAAGCTGCCAGTCCGGGACAGAGTGCCACGTTGAGCTAGGGTATGAAGGTGAGAAGCGGTGTATAAGCCGAGCCCCCATTTGAGCAGTTGTATATGATCCGAAGAAAGTTTTACAAGCAAGGAAAATTGACCCTTGTATGTCATCATCTCGAGCAAACAGGAACAGCGACAACAAATGTAACAGCAACCACAGCAGCAGTAGAACAGCATAGTCATGCTCGACAAAGGGAAGCTCAGGGAAGAGGCCAGAACACAGCCTATGGGAGCTCTGCCATACGGCCTTGAGGACACAAACCCCAAACATGATGTTCAACGATAGAGGAAGATGTCAAGTAGAATAGGGTAAATGGGTGTATGAAGACACTTAAATAGAAAAACAATGCCAGAACGCCCCCATTTATAGGAGGTAATGATGCGGTCATCGAGGCATTTGGAAAACTAACAGGCAAACGTAATTACTGCATTCCTGAAGAACCGAATCATGCCGGTACTTTCACTTTAGAGAACGGGAATCAACACTTTGTTGAATGATGTCAATAACACAAGTCCATGGGACATACTGGTTGTCGCAAAAACTAATGCCACAGGTTGCATCGTTGGTATGACATCGCCACGAAAAGCTCGAGGATTCAGGTGTTAGAATCATTTCCCATCGCTTCATTCTAGGAAATGCCGAGACTATCTGTATGCAGGGAAATATAAGGGCCTAATTTCTTGCTATCAAGTAACTTCGGAAAAATATCTCGAGACCCCAAGGATGTGGAGTTGCGATCGAGTCCTCTCCCTCGGGGCTCGTCGAGGCCCGACTCTAAGAAGACGAAGATCGAGGCTAGAGGAAAATGAGAAATTCCCAAGGCACGCGGCTAAGTCTAACAGAGCCGGCCTACTCGGAGCCTGTGTCGAGGCATCACGTCTAGTCGTCCCATCTCCATGCTTTTATAATTAATGTATGTCGTACTATTACCGGATTCCCCTCCTATATAAAGGGAATCCGCACCACTTTGTAACGAGTTGTTATTGCTTCAACCATTCTACACAAGATCAATAATATCTCTCTCTTTTCTATCTAACTTACTTGTTCGAGGCTACTCTTTGCATTTATTGCTTTTATACTTGTTCTCCATTTATTGCTTGGTATTGTCCATAAAGAGCCTTCTTCAATTATACCTTAATTGTTATCCCCTTCCCGGTTATCCCCGATAGCTTGAGCTCGAGCCTGATATCGACCCCGAGGCCTTACATCGACCAGTCTGAAGCCCAGGTAGCAAGCCCCTCGGTTTGATCACTACCTCGTTTTAGCTTATACTTCATCATTACATCTTATCAACCTATCATCAACTGCTCTAACAACTAGCATAAAATAGATCACGTATTTTTAGAGTCCCATTTATAAATTTAATTGTTGTTACATTTTTACGGTAAACAACAATACTTAGCCTCAAAATGTAGATGAAATAGCATAAATGACAGTTTCAGGAACAAGGTTTCCGGGCACAGCAATGATGAGATCAAAAAGTGAGAAAGTAAAACAACTCATAAGTTGTATTCCCCCCCCCCTCTTTTTATTGGCACACCAGACTTTTTCTTTTACTGTTCAATCTTTGAAACCTAGTCAACAATATACATGAGATTAACTTTATAGGTAAAGTTTTCTAATTTTTGTAGTTAGTGTTTTTGTAATTATCATTGTTACTTCAAACTAAATTTGTACAATTACTTGTAATTTAGTTGCACGTAAGACGTATCCAATGAACGAGGTGGTAAAATTATGAATTTAGATCCATAATCGAATCCATATTGGATGTGGTAAAATTATGAATTTAAATCCATAATCGAATCATGGATCCGCCCTTGGTTGTATGTCTATTTATTGAGTCTCGATTTGTAATCAATTAACACTTATAACAAGATATTTAACCAACTAAAAGTTCATCGATGATGATTGTCAATGATTATCCCCTAATCCTGATCTGGACATGGTAACTAGCACATTCTCATTATAATGTTTAAGCATCAGATTACATCGATAATGTATCCATAAATATGTTATGCACGAAGTGTTGAGTATATTTACAGTTAAACCAATACTAAATTTGTAAACTATGCAACTTCCAAACTCCTCTCATCTAATCCCCCAAAACCATTGCATATTGATTCAATGCAATCTACCATGGTTACTGCCCTATCTATCCCAAGTTTTAAAGATAAATTAATAGATGGAATGCATGAAGGCGAAATCAACATGATCATTGATTTAAATGTTCAAGGACAACCTGAATCACATAACGAAGGAAAGGGGGACCAGACCACCCACTCAGAACAGGAACAACAGGTTCAATTATCTTTAGAAGACCTCCAAAGAATATATCACCCATGGAGATATTCAATCATAATCAAGCTTCAAAGGAGAAGAATTCAACACCATCTACTTAAAAGGAAAATTCAAGACTTGTGGAAGATAAAAGAAAATTTTTCACTTATTGATCTAGGGTTCGCTTATTACATTACAAAGTTTAATAAAGAGGATAGCATGCTTAAAGCACTTCATAATGGACCTTGGTTTATTTTTTGTCACTTTCTTTCAGTCCAAAAATGTGTTTCAAACTTCATTGATTTGGAGGCAAAAATAACCCAAGCATCCATTTGGATACGTCTACCACAATTGCCAACTGAATACTACGATAGATTAATATTAAATAAAGTTGGTAACAAAATTGGTAGATTATTAAAAAGTGATGCACGTACATCCTCAACCCTTAGAGGAAGATATGTGAGGCTTTGCATTGAAATTCCATTAGAAGTGACGGTGACCCCCTTTGTTTACATTGGCCAATACAAACAAGAAATCCATTATAAGGGAGATAATTTTCTATGTAAAACGTGTGGCAGACTAAGGAATTCAATGGCCAATTCTCAGTATATAGTGCCAAAGGCCCCGTACTAGTTCACAAGGAGATTAATCCATCAACCAATCTAAGAATTCTAATGGACCTCAAGACAAAATGGAAGATGTCTCACTCCTGCCCAAGGAAAGTAACTGGAAAAGGTAGCGTTCCCTAAGAAGAAAAAGACCAATCATAACACAAAGTTGATGCACTCCACACCTTGTAAGTTTCATGACCCAATCACATCTCTCCATGTAACTCTCCATCCCTTTCATTAAATGAGAATTCAATAGGAAGATCTCTCGTTAATAGAAATACCTCTACTGCTACACATTCAAAAATCATTGGAAAAATCAGTTAGCTATGACCTACATTGCCACTGGAAATAATTTTGATGCTTTATTTTCTCCGCCAAAACTTGCTAATATGGATAAAACAAACTTAGATAATAACTAGTTAAATTGCATGGTTATTGATGTGGCATCAAACTAGCCTATGTATGTCTAGTTGGCTACTATAAAAAGACAACCAATTAAATCACATACAATCTAATAATTCCTTAGCTAAGACTAATGAAACCCTAAGTGACCCTATCAACAAGCATAATGAACTCTCCAGGCACGCCATCAACTAAACGGTCTCCTAGTCCCCCTAATGATAATAAAACCTCTTACATAGGTGATAACCCTACTCTTCTAATAGACCAACACGTGTCCATGCAACTCTTAAAAAACACACAAATGGCCAATGAATCCAACCACATTTCAAGTAAAAATCTAATCAAAATCTTATTAATACCACTCCTCCAAGAAACTACAAAGATATGCAAATAGATATATGAACTCGTAAGAGTGTGAGGATTTTGGTTTTGCAAATTTTATCCGATTCTGAGATGTGGGCCCAGAGGACTTTTTGGGCGATTTTCATAATTTTGCGTATTAGCTTCGAATTAATTAGTTGAATTAGTTACTTGAAGTTATATTTACATTATGCAATTACTTTGAATAGATTTGGGTCATTTCGAGTCGGGTAATCTTGGCAAGAACGTGATATCGAGTTGATTGAGCTGGTTCTAGGTAAGTGGCTTGCCTAACCTTGTGTGGGGGAACTCCTCTAGGATTGGTATTGTTAATATATGAAATGCATTGTACATGAGGTGACGAGTGTGTACATGTGCTAATTGTTGAAAATCATGTTTTCATTAAATAACTATAATCGTGTTTTCATCCTTGCTGTAAATAACTTGCAATTTAAGCCTACCGTTAGCTTAGGAAAGTATGTCTAAGTGACTTAATTATTTTACTTGCTCAAACTGACTTATTTAACTTCTGTACAGTATGCTAGGTTAGAAATACCTATTTTTCCTTGGTATGGAATTGGATAGAATTGAATATTCTTCGTGATGTTGTTGTGTGTTTACTTTGGGACTAAGGGCGATATCCCGGTAGATCCCCTTGCCTGTTTATTTGGGACTACGGATTGGTATTCCGGTAGATCCCCCTGCACATTTACATTGGAACTGTAGGACTGCACCTGGTAGATTCCCCCTGTATTGGATATTTACATTTGGGACTACGGATTGGTATTCCAGTTGATCTCATGCGTACTATGAGTTGGACTACAGGACGACCCCCGGGAGATCCACTAGATTCTTATATTTGGTGACTACAAGACGATATCCTAGGAGATCCCCGGTTGCTATCTCTGTGTGGAGCTATAGTATTTTTGTGATTTCTCTCTCTGTTATAGTTGTTGTTATTCTTATTATCCTGTGTTACTTCTTACTGTTTCATTTCCTTATATATACATGTATATGACCGATAGGGCCCTGACCTTCCTCGTCACTACCCGACCGAGGTTAGGCTTGGCACATACTGGGTACCGCTGTGCTGTACTCATGCCCTTTCCTCCACATGTTTTTCGTGTGCAGATCTAGGTTCTTCGACTCAGCCCTACTATCTATTTTAGGGTCGGGCGCCATCATTGGTAGGCAATCACCCTACCATCCTGCATCAATACTGCTCCAAGGCCAATCCTCAAGGCATCACAATAGACAGTATAAGACCCCAAACTTGTAGGCAATATCTAAACTGGGGCTGTAGTCAAAGCTGTCTTGAGCTTCTAGAAGCTCGCCTCACACTCTTTTGTCCACTGGAACAGAGCACCCTTCTAGGTCAGCCTAGTCATAGGTGCTGCAATGGATGAAAACCCCTCAACAAATTGACAGTAATAACCCGCCAAGCCAATAAACTATGAATCTCTGTAGTTGAGGATGGTATGGGCCAACTCTGCACTGCTTCCACTTTCCTTGGATCCACCTTTATCCCCTCACTCGATACCATGTGACCCAAGAATGCCATAGAATCCAACCAAAACTCACATTTCGAGTACTTTGCATATAACTTCTTTTCTCTCATGGTCTGAAACATTGTCCTCAGGTGCTCCTCATGATCTTCACGGCTCCGGAGTATCACGGTGATCCATCGCACGTGTTGGATTTCAGTTTAGTCCAGTTGGAGAAGGATCTATCTTATGTTGAGGAGCCAGTGGCGATATTAGACAGGTAGGTTCAAAAGTTGAGGTCAAAGAACATTGCATCGGTGAAGGTTCAGTGGCAGGGTCAGTCGCTCGATGATGTGACTTGGGAGACTAAGCAGGATATGCGCAGCCATTACCCTCATCTTTTCACTACTTCAGGTATGTCTCTACGCTCGTTCGAGGACGAACGAATGTTTTAAGAGGGGGAGGATGTAACGATCCAGCTGGTCGTTTTAAGAATTAACGCCCCTTTCCCCTATTAACTTAATTCGCCGTGTTTGTTTCTGCTATTGTGAGTCGTCGGGAGGATTCGTTTTGGGTTTCGGAGTGTTTTGGGACACTTAGTTCCTAAATGAGAGATTAAGCTTTAGAATTTTGATCGAAGTCGAAGCAGTGTGAAGACGGCCTCAAAATGGAATTACGTCATTTCCATTAGCTCCGTTGGGTGATTTCGGGCATACGGGTGTGTTCGGATTTTGTTTTGGAGGTCCGTAGCTTAATTAGGCTTGAAACGCCAAAAGTCGAATTTTTGAAGTTTCCGGTTCAATAGTGAAATTTTGATATCGGGACCGGAATGTAGTTCCGAAAGTTGGAGTAGGTCCATCGTGTTATTTGGGATGTATGTACAAAAATTTCAATTCATCGGATGATGTTTGATAGACTTTTGATCGAAAGCGGAATTTGGAAGTTTTGGGAATCCTTAGGCTTGGATTGGAGAGTGATTTTTGGATTTAGCGTTGTTTGATGTGATTCGAGGGTGGGAATAAGTTCATATGATGTTTTTGGATTGGTTGACATATTTGGTTGAGGTCTCAAGGGTCTTGGGTGAGTTTCGGGTGCTTAACGGAAGACGAATTGGACTTATGATAAATCTGAAGTTGGCTGGATCTTTCATAACCGCACATGCGTACATGGGACCGCAGGTGCGGGCCTACAGAAGCGATGGAGAAGCCGCAGATGTGGCTGGGCGTTTGGAGTTCTGAAGTTGCAGGTGCGAGAGCTGGAGCATACCTGCGAGACCGCAGGTACGGTAGAAGAAGCGCATGTACGGCTTGGTGGTGTAAGTGAATTCTCATAGATGTCGCAGGTGTGGGTCAGCAGGTGCAAGGAAATGGCCGCAGGTACAGAAACCCTGGGCCAGAACCTATATAAGGTTTCTGTTGCGATTTTGGCCTATTCCTTCACCATTTTATCTGAGAATTTGAGCTTTTGGGAGGTTTTGAGAAAGGATTCAAGGGAGCTTCAAGGAGGTAAGATTTTTGGAACCCAAACTCGTTATTATGGTATCTTTCTACTGATTTGGCAAGAAATTTATGGAAAATAAGGGTTAAATTTGGGGGTTTAGGGTTTGAAATTGCAGACTTGGAATTGGGGATTTGAGGGATTGTTTGTGGTCCGATTTTCATGTATTTGGTATGTTTGAACTCGTAAGAGTGTGAGGATTCTGGTTTTCTGAATTTTATCCAATTCCGAGATGTGGGCCTGGGGGACTTTTTGAGTGATTTTCATAATTTTGTGTATTAGCTTCGAATTAATTAGTTGAATTAGTTACTTGAAATTATATTTACATTATGCAATTACTTTAAATAGATTTGGGCCATTTCGAGTCGGGTAATCGTGGCAAGAACGTGATATCGAGTTGATTGAGCTGGTTCTAAGTAAGTGGCTTGCCTAACCTTGTGTGGGGGAACTCCCCTAGGATTTTGTATTGTTAATATATGAAATTCCTTGTACATGAGGTGACAAGCGTGTACATGTGCTAATTGTTGAAAATTCTGTTTTCATTAAATAACTATAATCGTGTTTTCATCCTTGTTGTACATAACTTGCAATTTAAGCCTACCGTTATCTTAGGAAAGCATGTCTAAGTGACTTAATTGTTTTACTTGCTCAAACTGACTTATTTGACTTCTGTACAGTATGCTAGGTTAGAAATACCTATTTTTCCTTGGTATGGAATTGGATAGAATTGAATATTCTTCGTGATGTTGTTGTGTGTTTACTTTGGGACTAAGGGCGATATCCCGGTAGATCCCCTTGCCTGTTTATTTGGGACTACGGATTGGTATTCCAGTAGATCCCCCTGCACATTTACATTGGAACTACGGGACTGCACCTGGTAGATTCCCCCTGTATTGGATTTTTACATTGGGGACTATGGATTGGTATTCCGGTAGATCCCCTACGTACTATGAGTTGGACTACAGGACGACACCCAGGAGATCCACTGGATATTTATATTTGGGGACTACAGGACGATATCCTGGGAGATCCCCGTTTGCTATCTCTATGTGGAGCTATAGTCTTTCTGTGATTTCTCTCTCTGTTGTAGTTGTTATTTTTATTATCTTGTGTTACTTCGTATTGTTTCATTTCCTTATATATACATGTATATAACCAGTAGGGCCCTGACCTTCCTCGTTACTACCCGACCGAGGTTAGGCTTGGCACTTACTGGGTACCGTTGTGGTATACTCATGCCCTTTCCTGCACATGTTTTTTGTGTGCAGATCCAGGTTCTTCGACTCAGCCCTACTATCCATTTTAGGGTCAGGCGCCATCGTTGGTAGCAATCACCCTACCGTCCTGCATTAATACCGCTCCAAGGCCAATCCTCGAGGCATCACAATAAACAGTATAAGATCCCGAACCTGCAGGAAATATCAAAACTGCAGCTGAAGTCAAAGCTTTCTTGAGCTTCTAGAAGCTCGCCTCACACTCTTTCGTCCATTGGAACGGAGCACCCTTCTGGGTCAGCCTGGTCATAGGTGTTGCAATGGATTAAAACCTCTCAACAAATCGACGGTAATAACCCGCCAAGACAAGAAATTGTGAATCTCTGTGGCTGAGGATGGTCTGGGCCAACTCTGTACTGCTTCCACTTTCCTCGGATCCACCTTTATCCCGTCACTCAATACCATGTGACCCAAGAATGCCACGGAATCCAACCAAAACTCGCATTTTGAGAACTTTGCATATAACTTCTTTTCTCTCAAGGTCTGAAGCACTGTCATCACGTGATCCTCATTATCTTCCTGACTCCTGGAGTATCACGGTAATCCATCGCACGTGTTGGATTTCAGTTTAGTCTAGTTGGAGAAGGATCTATCTTATGTTGAGGAGCCAGTGGCGGTATTGGACAGGCAGGTTCAAAAGCTGAGGTCAAAGAACATTGCATCGATGAAGGTTTAGTGGCGGGGTCAGCCGGTCGATGTGGCCACTTGGGAGACTGAGAAGGATATGCGCAGCCGTTACCCTCATATTTTCACCACTTCAGGTATGTCTTTATGCTCGTTGAAGGACGAACGAATGTTTTAAGAGGGGGAGGATGTATTTATTGATACCCAATTTCCTATATATTTTCAATGTGTAAAATACCTTCGAAATAGCATATATATACATAGACGAGTATGTCCAAATGTTTTATCATTTTTCCATAATTGTTTTTAAAGGTTTTTAAATCAATTTATTCCATTTTTATCCATAAAACCCCAATAATTATTTCCAAAGATTATTATTTTGGTAATTCATCTATTGGATTTTTATATTTTATGCTAAATATATCTAATATAATTTTTGCATATTTTTACAATTTATTTAGTATTTGTAAGCTAAATTGCATATAATTGCTATATTAGCCCTTTTAAGATTCAATTATGTTTTATGTTCATAAAATTAAGTCCTGTATTTTTAAACTGTTAATTATATGTTACAAATTATTTAGTGCTTTCAATTTATTTACAGAAATTAATTTACTATTTTTATAATTTTAAAAGGGGAAAATTGGCTATTTAAATAATAGCCCTATAGACATGTGATTTTTGACCCTCCCCAAGATTTTTCATATTTTAGAACGTAAATATTTAACTTAGTCCTAATATCTTTATTTCAACTAATTTTGGCTCTTGTACTTTATTTTGTCACAAAACAAATTACAAAAATATTTTAGTTTACATATCTTTCATAAATTTAAATAAAAAAATATACAAAATAGCACCTTATTTTTATTTTATATAATCTTGAAAACACAAAAAATAGTCTTATGTTTTAATAGAGTTTAGTTCAATTAATTAGGATTAGTTTTATATTCTTATATTATAAATTGTATATTTAGAAGGAAGAGTTTGTTTTTGGTTAGTTTATCCCATTTTAATCTTGTAGTCCATTTTTTAGTTTTTGGTCCAATTTCCAAGCCCATAATTCCTAGGCCCATACCCCCTAACCTGAAAAAATCCTATAAAACAAACAAGACCTACGCCTAAAATAAAAAGACACATTTTGGAATCAGCGTCGTTTTTTTATCAAAAAAAAAACCCCACCCCCTGAAGATCGTCTACTTCACCCCACCCCACGGACTAACCTAAAAACCCTACAAGGGACAAGAGTCGTTTTCCTCGATCTTCAGAACCAAAAAAAAAACCGAGACATTGAAGAGAACACAAAAGAAAAAGGCTAATTCTTCTCCAAGAAACGAAACCAACCGCTTTCACCATTTTGCATACACAACCATCGACTGTCTCACCTTCCACACCTTCACGGAGTAGCGAGGTTTCCGGCAAGGCTCTGTTAAAGAGGTCCCTCAAGTTTTTTGGTCATCCAATTTTAGTTAAGGGTTCTTGCTTCTTCCCAGTTTGAGTTCTTCTCACGTTGATTTTGGCCCCTGATCTGTAAGTTTGCTTGGATTTTCTTAATATTAAAAGGTTTCAGAGATTAAGGGTGGTTGGTTTGTGATTTTTAAGCAACTCATCCATACAACACAAAGTCAAAGAGCAAGGTAGCCATGGCTAGCAAAGACTTGGACACGGGAGTTATTGATCCGTCTAAGGGAATTTTTGAATCAGAATCTGACTTGAAAGAAGAGGTCTTAAGGTTGAAAGGACAGATGGCCGAAATATACCAAGCCTGGATTAGTGGGCATCCTCCACCATCAGTTCCCACTAACTATACTAAAAACCTTGTCACCACTCCGCCACTGTCACAAGTCCAGGATATCTCCCCACAACCTTTTCACACTCCACCTCCCAGAACCACCTCATATACGGCTCCTTTGACCACTTAGGTTTTTGTAGCTTATCCACCTGCCACGTTTCCTCGATCCCTTAGCGAGACTGTATTCAAAATCCCCGATGCCTAACACTATGCTCCAGAACCAATTTTCAAGGTCTCGGGTCCATACTCTTACGCTTCTCATTTTGAGCTTCCTAGTGAGACTGCAAAGTCTGCTAAGATAGTGGAGCAAGATAAGATATCCAGAAAGCTGAAAGGATTTAAGATGCCAACGTTTAATTTGTATGATGGGCGTGGTGATCCAGTAGCCCATCTAAGGGGTTATTGTAGTGAAATGATAAGTGTTGGCGGGAAAGATGAGTTACTGATGGCGTATTTCAGTGATAGCCTGACTGGGGCGGCTTTGGAATGGCATACTCATCAAGATTTCAGTAAGTGGCATGCGTGGAGTGACATGGCTCAATATTTTGTGCGACACTTTCAGTACAATATAGACATTGTCCCAGACCGCTCCTCCCTATCTCAAATGGAAAAGAAACCCAAGGAAAGTTTTAGGGAATTTTTGTTCAAATGGAACGAACAAGTTGCTCGGACAGTCCTCCCATTGGTAGAAAAGATGTTGCTTTGCCCCGCTAACGACAGGATCCAGTGGGCATTCCTGCTAAATGCTTTCAGCCTCAATACTGTAGACATGTGATTTTTGACCCTTCTCAAAATTTTATATATTTTATCATTTAAATACTTAGTTTAAGTCTAATATAGTTATTTCAACTAATTTTGACTCTTTTACATTATTTTTATCATAAAATTGAAAAATACAAAAAGAGTTTCATTTTTCTCTGTTTAATTAAGGTATTAGGTATTTTTAGAAGAATATTATTTTTTACCCATTTTTATTATAATTTTTAAAAATACCAAAAATAGCTTCATCTCATAATATAGTTTGTTTCAATTAATTAGTAATGATTTTACAATTTTATAGTATATTGTTTTAGGAAAGAAATTAACATTTTTAGTCTTGAAAAGCTAAAGGGCCATTTTTACAGACAATTTTAGCCCAAATTTGAGCCCAATCATTTGACCCATCAGCCATTTTTGAGAAATTAATCCAAGTTATTCATTCCATCCCTATCTAAGGACCTAAGGCTGACCCATCTTCTTCTTAAAAAGCTTGAACAAAAACCCTAGCATGAGGAGAACCAGCCTAGCATCAGCAGTCCGCCACTACAGCTCGCCAGAGAAGCCCCTCGCCGTCGTAGCTCTCTTCACCTCCAAACCACAGCACCCATCAACGGACCAGACCAGCGACCCTTCTTCTTCATCCAAAAGAAGGGAACAACAGACCCCACTCCCTGAACTCTGACGCCCCTTTTGCCGCCCGCCAGCCAGCAACCAACCCCCCGGCGATTCCTTCAAACCCAAAACCAATGACCCCTGCTCTTCTCCTTGACCTTACGCCAAACGACCATTCTCCATAACCACCAGTGAAACAGAACAGCTAGTAAGTTTTATCAACTGAAGCTCGTTTAGCATCTCTTTCCAGCGAGTTTCGAGGTTGTCGTTTAAGATCTGCTGAAGTTTTCGTCTCTATTACCGTTTAAATTCTGGTCATCGCCGGCGTTGAGGTGCCAATTCTTGGTTCGCTGTTCTCGTTGTTGTCCCTGTTTGCTTCTCAAAATCTTGGATCGAGTATCTTTGCCTTTAGATCAATTTTAGTGCAAACAATAATAGAAGTTGAATTGGGTTCTACACTGAGGTCTCATCTTTACCTTGCTTTTCCATTTTTGGTAATATTACATGTTTATTTTGTCTTTTTAGCATGATTATTTGATATTTTGATATGATACATGTGTATGATTATTTGTCTTTTGATTATCAGTTTGATACATCAAAGTAGTAACGTTATTGGTTAAGATCGATTAGGAAATTGTCTCGCTAAACATTAGTTAATTTGGATTTAAATGAATGATTTAGAAAGAATAGTAATCAATGAATGTTAGTGAAACAATGATGCTTTAATTGTTAGGCCATAGGAGATTTGATCTTGAAGCATAAGAATAAGAAGTCACGGGCTGTTAGATATTAATTAAAAGTAAAACTAGGTTCAACATGATTTATTTAATTCTACTTTGTTTTATCACTTTAATCGTTAGGAGCATGTTTTAGGCCGACTACACTTGGATAGACAAGCTTTAGTTTTTCGTTAGTTTCGAGGCGAGAGGTCGTTTCCTTAGTTAAATTTATCCGGGAAATGTCCCGTGTAATTTGTATATATTTTATCCGGGGTATGCCCTGAAGTACTTGTATTTGGAGGCCTAAAGCAAACTCGTAGTACCTTTATTCTCATTTCATTTTTATTTTTATCTTTCTTTTATTAGGTGGGGACGACCTCGAGCCTCTTTGATTGTTTATTTTCCTTTTGCATGTTTTTACCTTAATTTAAATGTTTTAAAAGCCTATTAGATCGAGTATGCAACCGTGATTTTCACGGGACTCGGGGAATGCCTAACTCCTTCTCCCCGAGTCAAATGAACCCCCTTACCCAAATCTCTGGTGCGGACTTTGTTTTGGAGTCCCAAGTGTTTAAAAAGGAAACATCATTTCTAAAAAATGGTGACCTGACACACCAAAATCAAATGTCAGGTCGCGACTCTGAGTTAATCCTTTTGAACACAAATTTTTGTCACTTTCTAATTGAAAACCCTTTTGAGCTTTGCGAAATTGTTTTATTATTTTATGAGGTTTAGTGAAGTTTGTTAAAATAGGGGTGTGACATCTCTGGCGACTCCGCTGGGGACTTGCAGGTTCGAGCTGGTACTTGATCCTGTTGGCTTTTAGGATATTCGGTTGGGTGTTTATTTTTTTTATTTGCTTTATTTATCTGGTTTGTTTATCTTATTTCTTTGTTTTGTTGGTTATTTGTTTATCGTTTTTCTTTATGTGTTACTGCTTTATAAACTGTCATCATTTGCATAACCATGTGTCTTCTTTCTGCAACAAGTCTTCTGGAGTACGTTTGAGCATACACGGCCTTTTGTTGAGTTACCTGTGTCTTTAGGGGGGTGGCGTGGGAGCGTGGAGTGGGCGGACAGCTAGAGCAGCCGCCATCGACCACGTGCCGCCCCGAATTGCCTTGTTAGTGAACCCTAAATTTAGGTCAGCCTTTAGGTCATGCTTATTTGCATCATGTCATTGACACTTAGCAGGGCTCGGTCCCAAGCACCGTGTTCCTTTATAGGAGGCCTATCCAGATTTTGTCAAAACGGGCCCATGACCCCAAAAAGACATTCAATCATCCCTATGTGATATATGTTGCATCTTTGAGGGTAGAAAGGTAATTTGGCGGACTGATGTTTTGGAAAGAGGGTGAAATATAAAATGAAGCAAGTAGGGCCCAGTTATGATTTTTTTCACAACTTTTTCAAGAAAAAGACCAAAAAAAAATTGAAAATGAAAAATCCAAAAAGATTTTGCACTTTTCCATCATTTTCCAAAAATCAAAAAAAAAAGGAGAAAAAAAATAAAATCCAAAAAGATATTACATTTTCCATCATTTTTCAAAAAGACAAAAAAAATATTTTTTCCAAATTAGTGTCATTTTTTAAGCTTTCTCCCATGTCCAATCTGCCCGAACTACGCATACTTGATTCTCGTCTTTCAGGGCAGGATACGTAGGCATCCCACATAGGGTCCGATCTTCCTAGTGTCTTAGGTTCTTGGATTCGCGGGGTCTTAGCCAAATCATGCATGTTTAGCCACTTTTGGCCACATCGGCCATTCTTGCAAAATGGGGTCATTTTCGTAAAAATGGTTCAATTACCCATGCCTGAAGATTTTGAGTCCACAAAGGTGTCATATTACTTCAAGGTCCTTCGTTTTTGAGTTTGCATCTTTAGCCACTTTTGCCATATCGGCTGCTTTTACAAAATGGGTCATTTCTGCAAATTAATTTTGGGTCATGATTATTGGGAGTTTGAATCAATATAATCCTTTGGGAGGTATGTTCATGTCTTTGAGGTCATCTTTGTTGAGTTTGTGCTAATAGCCACATTTTAGCTGCATAGGTCATTTTTTCAAAAAATAGCCCAATCGTGTCTTGCATGTGTCTAATTAGGAGGTGTTGTGGTGGCGCATAGTGTCTTGAGTCATTGATCTGTTTGGTATTATTTTTCTCATTCAGGTATGGATCCATGTACCACAGCTCGAGCACGACCGATATCCCAAGAACATTACGTTCAGGAGTTACTTGATAATGGGATAGTAGGATTTAGATTTTTAAGCTTTCAGGACCCTCCTGGATAATGGGATTTAATTTTAAAAGTTCTCAGGACCCTCCTGGACCCTCCTGGATAATGAGATTTAGTTTTAAGTTTTCAGGACCCTCCTGGATAATGGGATTTAATTTAAAATTTTCAGGACCCTCCTGGATAATGGGATTTAGTTTTTAAGTTTTCAGGACCCTCGTGGATAATGGGATTTAGGTTTTTAAGCTTTCAGGACCCTTCTGGATAATGAGATTTAATTTTAAAGTTCTCAGGACCCTCTTGGATAATGGGATTTAATTTAAAATTTTTAGGACCCTCCTGGATAATGGGATTTAATTTTAAAATTTTCAGTACCCTCCTGGATAATGGGATTTAATTTTATTAGTTTCCAGGACCCATCTGGATAATGGGATTTAGTTTTTAAGTTTCCAGGACCCTCATAGATAAAGGGATTTAGTTTTAAGTTTTCAGGACCCTCCTGGATAATGAGATTTAATTTAAAATTTTCAGGACCCTCCTGGATAATGGGATTTAGTTTTCAAGTTTTTAGGACCCTCATGGATAATGAGATTTAACTTTAAGTTTTCAGGACCCTCCTGGATAATGGGATTTAGTTTTAAATTCTTAGAACCCTCCTGGATAATGGGATCTAGTTAGATTTCAAAACCTTCATAGATAACAAGATTTAACGTAAGTTCTACTTGTAGGAAATATAAATTAGCTTTAAAGTTGTCACTCTTAAGATGAGATTTAATTTGAAGTTTTCAAGGCCCTCCTGGATAATGGGATTTATATTTTAAATTCTTATAGATCTTTTAGGTAACATGATTCGATTAACACTCACAAATGTGCACAGATACCAAATTAGGGCAAAAAAGTTTCTTTTGTTTTGTCTGTTTTGTTGTAATGGCAGGCGCCCACCTAGATAACGAGGGAATACAATTCAAGTTTTTGGCAGTCAGGCACCCATCTGGATAACGAGGGAATACAATTCAAGTTTTTGGCAATCAGGCACCCACCTAGATAATGAGGGAATACAGTTCAAGTTTTTGGCAATCAAGCACCCACCTGGATAACGAGGGAATACAGTTCATGTTTTTGGCAATCAGACACACACCTAGATAACGAGGCAATACAATGCAAGTTTTTGGCAATCAGGCACCCACCTGGATAACGAGGGAATACAATTCAAGTTTTTGGTAATCAGGCGCCCACCAGGATAACGAGGGAATACAATTCAAGTATTTAAGAATAAGGCGCCCACCTGGATAATGAGGGAATACAGTTCAAGTTTTTGGCAATCAGGCACCCATCTGGATAATGAGGGAATACAGTTCAAATTTTTGGTAATCAGACGCCCACCTGGATAACGAGGGAACACAATTCAAGTTTCAGAAATAAGGCACCCAGCTGGATAATGAGGGAATATAATTCAAGTTTTTGGTAATCAGGCACCCACATGGATAACGAGGGAATACAATTCAAATTGTTGGTAATCAGGCTCCCACCTGGATAACAAGGGAATATAATTCAAGTTTTGGAAATCAAGCGCCCACCTGGAGAATGAGGGAACTTATTTTAAGTTTTTGGCAATAAGGCACCCACCTGGATAACGAGGGAATACAGTTCAAGTTTTAGCAATCAGGCGCCCACCTGGATAATGAGGGAATACAGTTCAAGTTTTTGGCAAGCAAGTGCCCACCTAGAGAATGAGGGAATCCATTTCATAATTATTGTGATTTTCAAGTAAGCAACAGGATCCTGCCTGGAGAACGAGGGAAGTCATCTAAAGTTTCAAGTTAGTGGCAGGCGCCCACCTGGAGAACGAGGGAATTCATTTCAAGTTAAGTCATTGGCAGGTGCCCACCTGGAGAATAAGGGAATTTATCTCGAGTTCAAGACGTTGGCAGGCACCCACCTGGAGAATGAGGGAATTCATTTCAAGTTTCAAGTTAAGTCATTAGCAAGCGCCCACTTGGAGAATGAGGGAATTCATTTTAAGTTAAGTCATTGGCAGGCGCCCACCTGTAGAATGAGGGAATTTGTTTCGAGTTCAAGTCGTTGGCGGGCACCCACCTGGAGAATGAGGGAATTCATTTCAAGTTTCAAGTTGGTCGCAGGCGCCCACCTGGAGAACGAGGGAATTCATTTTAGAATCCATATCAAAGTCAAGCTATTGGAAGGCGCCCACCTGTAGAATGAGGGAATTCATTTCAGAGCTACTTCAATTCGCAAATTTAAGAAGCATCAGGAGCCCGCCTGAAGAACAGGGTCCATTTTTCAGTTTCATGTTGAAGATCAAGTAGAGATTTAAGACAAGAAGTAGATAGGATCTTGTATTTTTATTTTACTTTTGCTCTAATTTTTCCTTTTATTTTCGATGTAATGGCAGGAACCACGGACCGGAACCTCGACGACACTTCACTCGGCTCTCCACCTCGGTATACTCTATCTCTCTTCTCACTCCGAACTACATGTGGCCTGATTCCTTTATAGCCAAGGATATGTAGGCAACTCAGATACCAGGGCTCGGTCACATCCCCCTTCTTCGTAGTTTTTGGTCTCCCTAAATAAGGGTCGGGTCAAAAAACCTGGCTAGTCGTTCTTTCAACTAATTTTGACTATTTTACATTATTTTTATCATAAAATTGAAAAATACAAAAAGAGTTTCATTTTTCTCTATTTAATTAAGGTATTAAGTATTTTTTAGAAGAATATTATTTTTTACCCAATTTTATTATAATTTTAAAAATACCATAAATAGCTTCATCTCATAATATAGTTTGTTTCAATTAATTAGTAATGATTTTACAATTTTATAGTATATTGTTTTAGGAAAGAAATCAACATTTTTGGTCTTGTAAAGCTAAAGGGCCATTTTTAAAGACAATTTTAGCCCAAATAGAGGCCCAAATCTGAGCCCAATCTTTTGACCCATCAACCATTTTTGTGAAATTAATCCAAGCCATTCATTATATCCCTATCTAAGGACCTAAGGCTGACCCATCTTCTTCATGGAAGCTTGAACAAAAAAACCCTAGCGTGAGGAGAACCAGCCTAGCATCACTAGCCCGCCACCACAGCTCCCTGGAGAAGCCCCATCGCCGTCGTAGCCCTATTCACCTCCAAACCACAGCAGCCGTCAACGGACCACACCAACGACCCTTCTTCTCCATCCAAAAGAAGGGAACGACTGACCCCACTCCCTGAACTCCAATGCCCCTGTTGCCGCCCGCCATCTAGCAACCAACTCACCGGTGATTCCTTCAACCCCAAAACCAACGACCCCTGCTCTTCTCCTTGACCTCACGCCAAACGACCATCCTCCATAACCACCAGTGAAACAGAACAGCTAGTAAGTTTTATCAACTGAAGCTCATTAGCATCTCTTTCCGGCGAGTTTCGAGGTTTTCGTTCAAGATCCGCTGAAGTTTTTGTCTGTATTTCCGTTTAAATTCTAGTCGTCGCCGGCGTCGAGGTTCCAATTCTTGGTTCGTTGTTCTCGTTGTTGTCCCTATTTGCTTCCCAAAATCTTGGATCGAGTATATTTGCCTTTGGATCAATTTTAGTGCAAAAAATAACAGAAGTTGAATTAGGTTCTATACTGAGGTCTCATCTTTACCTTGCTTTTCCATTTTTGGTAATATTACATGTTTATTTTGTCTTTTTTAGAATGAGTATTTGATATATTGATATGATAAATGTGTCTGATTATTTGTCTTTTGATTATTAGTTTGATACATCAAAGTAGTAACGTTATTGGTTAAGATCGATTACGAAATTGTCTGGCTAAACATTAGTTAATTTGGATTTAATTGAATGATTTAGAAAGAATAGTAATCAATGAATCTTAACAAAACAAGGATGCTTTAACTGTTGGGCCATAGGAGATTTGATCTTGAAGCATAAGAATGAGAATTCACGGGTTGTTAGATATTAATTAAAAGTAAAACTCGGTTCAACTTGTTTTATTTAGTTCTACTTTGTTTTATCACTTTAATCGCTAGGAGCATGTTTTAGGCTGACCACACTTGGATAGGCAAGCTTTAGGTTTTTTGTTAGTTTCGAGGCGAGAGGTCGTTTCCTTAGTTAAATTTATCCGGGGAATGCACCGCGTAATTTGTATATATTTTATTCGGGGTATACCCTGAAGTACTTGTATTTGGAGGCCTAAAGCGAACTCATAGTACCTTTATTCTCATTTCATTTTTATTTTTATCTTTCTTTTATTAGGTGGGGACGACCTCGAGCCTCTTTGATTGTTTATTTTCTTTTTGCATGTTTTTACCTCAATTTGAATGTTTTAAAAGCCAACTAAATCGAGTACTCGTAACCGTGACCTTCACGGGACTCGGGGAGTGCCTAACACCATCTCTCTGAGTCAAATAAACCCCCTTACCCGAATCTCTGGTGCGGACCTGGTTTTGGAGTCCCAAGTGTTTAAAAAGGAAACATCATTTCTAAAAAATGGCGACCTGACACACCGAAATCAAATGTCAGGTGGCGACTCTAAGTTAATCCTTTTGAACAGAAATTTTTTTCACTTTCTAATTGAAAACCCTTTTGAGCTTTGCGAAATCTTTTTATTATTTTAAGAGGTTTAGTGAAGTTTGTTAAAAAAGGGGTGTGACAAATACCGACCCCATGAACATCCCCAAACTTCACATAAATCACCCCAGTATTATCTTCCGAACAATGCCCGGCCATCTGTCCAACCACTAGGTCACTCCAAAATGCGAGGACGAGCACCGCAAAAGCTTCACCAGCCTCCACAAAATTTTCAAGTGCCCTATAACCCACATTCAAGCTAAGGGTGTAGAAGGGAACAAAGGCTGAAAGATAATCTTACACCAATAGGAGGGTCCTATGCAAGCTTGTTTGAGAGATTAAAGCATTGCGACATGATTACACCCATTCCTCTAAATTATATAGACCCACGTGCGAGAAGCTTTGACCCTGCTAAAAGGTGTAAATACCATTCCAATGCCCAGGGGCACAATGTTGAAGATTGTCATGCTTTGAAAAGGGAAATAGAAAGAATGATTCAAGAAGGAATAATTGTGGTCCAAGGCAGTGATACCCCAAGTGTCACATATAATCCTCTACAGGTGCATGACAACGCACAAATTGTTGGATGGTTTGCAATGATGGAGGGTTGGTCAAAGGAGTCAAGGAGACACTTGGTGAAGTTAATGATATTAAAATTGGTAATGGTCTTGGTAATATTGATGTGGAACCCAGTGGCTAAGATGTTGAGCTTGGTAATTGGAAAGACGCTCCTTTCTTGGCTAGCCAGGGAGGAGTCTTGGTGGTTCATTTTGTTGATATTTTTGTTGTCCGGGTTATTTCAGGGTTGTAATCCGGATATTGTCTTGTGACTCAAACCCTTCTATCCTTTTATTTTGCCTAGTTCATTTAGTCGTAGTACCACTTTTAGTGTTATTTAGGTTTTTCTAGGGTCGTAACCCAGTATGTTTTGTTGTTCAAACCCTTTCACCATCTGTCTAAATGTAATTTTCTATTTTCTGTTATAGTTCTCTTCTCCTTCTTTAGTTCTTTTCCTGCTGACTCTAGTAACATGACATGCACGCATAATTCTAGGCATGTCCTTTAAAGTTAGTTTAATCATGAAACAATAAAACAATTTTGAAGATGATAGGGACATTTGAGGGAAATAAGTAAAGGCATTTTGAGATCATTTGAAGCCCGAACTGTGTGAAACTGGGGCAGATAATTTGGAAAGTTAATAAGATGACAAGAATTCATTAAAGGGGGTGTGACAAGCCCAATTACATTTCAATTGTAGCCTAAATCTGATCCCAAATTAAACCTAATTTCCCCGGCCCAATTCCATTTCAAACCCCGACACCTAACACAATTAAATGACTCAACCTGGATTCCCCTACCTACCCTTTTGAATCCAGGCAGTTGATCATTCAGATCAATGGCCACAATTTGCCCTTCCATAATTAAACCCAAAAGACCGCTAAACCTACCTCATTTTTCACCAATCGCCGCCTCTGGATCCCTTCCCTCTCAACTCTCTCTGCAATCCCTCATGAACCCTAGCCGCCACCATCTAATTTCACACTAATCCATCTTAACCTCTGCCCAGTCCATGGCCTATCATGGACATTGGAGATGTGTATCAGCCTCTTATGGCTCCTGGGTGTTTGTTTCTATGGTTTGATGGCCAGACCTCAAAGGGATCTGGTCCAGTCCTCCCTCGACTTTTGTTCATGGCCTTTCTCTGGCCATCCATGACCTTACTCCGGCCATGTGGCCTTTCAAGGCAGATCCTTGACTTTCCTGGTTAGATCGATAACTTTCAAGGTCTTTCTCACCTTTTCTGGGTTTATCGAAACCCTAATCTTTATGATCTTTTGATTTTTCTTTCAGATCTACCATAGATCTGTGCTAACTATGAATGTCTTAAGTGTTTTCTCGAAAGTTCTTCAATTTTCTTTCAAAACGACTCTTCATTAGGGTTTTCCTTTAAGTTTTTCAAAATATCTCTTCTCCGATTTTAATGTTGTTTGTGATTTTGCTATGTTTTGCTCATGTTGTTCTTCTATCTGAGTTAGCATGTTGAAAACCCTAATTCCTTTCTTTGGTCGCATCCAAGTTCTGAAACTATTTGTTTAAGTGTGTACTGGTTTGATTAAGTTCTCCATTTTTGTTGATTTATTTGATTCTAAGTTTTACCATTTTTGAAACTCGATTCTTGTGGAATACCCTATGTCTTTTAGTTTGAAACTGCTTGATTGAATGTATACTTGACTCGATTAAAAGTTCCTTATTTCAGACTCTCTTTTCTTTATATGACTTATCTGATTCTGAGTTTTACTATCTTTTTAACTCGACTATTGTTGAAACCCTAATTTCTCAAAAGGTTTCCTCACTTGTTACCGTGAGACCTTTACTTGTTTTTTTGAATCACTTCTTCACTTTGGCTATATGTGTGAGCCTTGACTATCTAACTTTATTCACTACTGAATCCTATGCTTATTTTTGCAACTATTGTATGTTGTTTCTTCTATTAATGTGTTTGGCCTTGCATGTATGATGCTCATGTTCACTCTATTTATATATACTGAAGTGCAAAATCATGTTTCTTCCTTGATTGATCTTAGTCTTATGACTGATTGTAAAAGATTTTCTTATATGACCCCTAATTTCACTCGCCTGTTCAAAATTAATTGATTCCTTTCCCTTTACTGAGATGTTTTACCTTGCTTAATTCTTTCCCAAAATAAGCATATTTTGTACTTAGACTTGATTGTTTACTTCATGCTTTTACTGCCCCTTATATGGCAAAAATCAATCTGTCCCCAAATTGATATCTTTCCTTAATTGAGCCTGCTACTACCCGTTAAATAGTGATCCCTTAATTAAAGGGAATCACTTGTGTTAATTGATTCTGATTATGATTGTTTCCATGTTTCTGTTAAGAATTTACTTATTACCTTACTTTTCACTCGTTTTCAAAAACTATAAATACTCTGGACCCCTCTTCTTTAAAAGACACGAACATTTTTTGAGTTCAAGAACACACACCTACACTCAAAACTTTCTCCCTTTTTCTCTACTGCTACTGCTTAGTCTAGCCGGCTGAAATCCAAGGCTAGACTGTGGACATTTGCTTGCTTTTCCTTTCTGCACTTTGCTTCTTTACTGGTATGTCCTAGTTAATTTTCAAGCATCAACAACAACTTGTTTCTATAATTGTTCCAACTTCTCTCATGCTTATCTACTTTTGGTTATGTTTCTACAATCAAGTTACATTGCTAGTATGTTTAAATATATTCCCTTTCCCTTTTAAATTAATGCTCTCCTATGTGTATGAACTCCAAACCCAACATTTCTATGTGTTTCTGTTCTCTAGCTGGTTTGTGGGCATGCCAGCATCAGCCATTGTTGTGCAAGACCAAACCTGACCATTTCTAGGGTCATAGGATTCATACAATGTATTCCCAAAACCCCTGACCCCTTTGTGTAACTGCTGATTCTATGTAGTTTAAGTGTTACTACTACTATTTTCAAATCACCCTTACCATTTACTATTTTCAACCCAGTTTTAGATAAATCTCTATATTTTGCACTTTCACTATATTCTTAGAACCTAGGTTCTGCCCCTCTTGTGTGAGCCTTGCCTTGGGACCCTTGAGCTCCCTCTAAACTTGGACATATAAAGGCTGGCTCTTCCACACTGCACTCATCTCTATCTTGTTATACAACCTGGGTGTAAGCGCTGCTCGGGGTCCTTTGAGACCCTTAGGGAACTTTGACACACCAAGGTCTGAGAAAGGTTTTGAGCAACATTGGTAATTGAGGTAGTTTATTCCATAACTCAGAGAGGAAGTCAAAATCAGGCTTCCTATGGTTGTAACTTCTTCTTTTTACATTTTATTTCTGATGTAATTCAATCTTTTGGTCCGTAGTAATTTGTAACAAATATTGGGGTTAGCTAGTGAAAAGAGATGGGGTAATTGTGCATACTTTAGCTATTAAAAGGGTAGAGAACATGCCTAGAGGATCCGTTCTATTTTAATTCAAGTTCTGCATGCTTTACTTTCACGCAGTTACATAACATGCTTTTAGGATCTATTTTTAATAAATATTTCATGTTTTAATTCCACACTTAGACACCATGCCTATAGGATCTAAATGGCTATAATCAGACATCATGTCTACATGGTTAAAATCAGCTTTGAAAGTAGATGTCTTGTCTATAGGATTAAAATCAGTATTTTTAAAGAAATCATGCCTATAGAAATTTCGTTGTAAATCCTGCATGCTTCATTTCACGTTCAATTAGATATCATGCCTATAGGACTAAATCAGTCGTTGATACTCAGATACCATGTCTATAGGATCTAAAACAAGTTTAATTAAAAATTAGTTTGACTCGTACTGTTCTGAATCAGTTTAAACAACTTACTTCTTTTATTAATACAGTTTAGAAAGTATGCTTATAGAATCCAAATCGCTCGTAAAACTGTTACTACTTTGCTACATTCTTAATCGGCAATAGATATCATGTTTATAGGACACCACCAATACACACTTAGGCAAACCTTAGGTAATAATGATAAAACTGAATCTGCCTTGGTTAATTAGCAACTGCTACAACCAGCAAGCAGGCCTGATTCGGACATCTTATCTGAGTTATGTAATAAATTGGTCTGTTTCAACAATTAAAACATCCGGCCTAAGTATCTTTAAATTATGACCCTAACTGTGTTTGAGTCGTGCTATTTATGTTCGTTGTCTGCGGAGGTATATATGAGCCTCTAAATTGTTTATATGTTTTCCCCTAATATGTAGTCCTACATGTTTTGTATGTCGCCTTAGATTTTTGCCTTTAAAACCTAAGAGTCAGCCTAAAATCCTCCCTCTTATAGGAATAGTAGTCCTAAATTCCTCCGGGACTGATAGGAACGGGATGGGTAATAGCATGTAATAGAGGTCGAGACCAATTCACGCTTTAATACCTTAACAGAGTGGGAAGGGTAGATATGGATATGATGACTTGTGCTCTAATACCACATGTATCCCCTCTACTGAGGAGTGTCATACCGGTTATCGCATTGATGTGATCCATATTATAAATAAACCTAGGACCCCCTTTCCTTTTACATTCCCAAGTATTTTTCAAAATTCGCCTTTTAACAATTGTTTTCAAACTCTTATGTGTTTAAACTTAAATCCTCTACTGCTTGAGCCTATACCTGTTTGTTTGCTACTTGTACTAAATTCACAAAACTCCCCAGCTGGGAACCACACTAGTGGATCCTGAAGGGTGCCTAACACCTTCCCCTTAGGATAATTTCAAGCCCTTACCCTATCTCTAGTTATCAAACAAATCTAGAAATGAACCTTATAGATGTCCTAATGCACCTTAAATCATTAGGTGGTGACTCTTCAAATACAAGCCCAGTTCCTAAAAGGAATGAGTTGTCCTGCCGCAAAAATGTCATAAACCCGATTTTCCGATGCAAAGGGGAAAAAAGGGGGCGCGACAGCGTGGCAACTCTGCTGGGGATCTTAGGATTTTACCACTTCAGATTGTTCTTGTGAATATTGTGCTTCCCTTATGTGCAATTACTTGTTTAATTCCTTTAAGCATTTAATTTCTTTTCAAAAGCGAAACTGACCTATCTTCTTTGTTTCCTTCCTTTATTGTTGCTTTAAATTATGAAAATGCTGTATTTATCGCTTTCTTAACGTGCAAATATTTGCCAACATATTTTAATTATTGCATAATCATGCTCAACATCATACTCCACTCGTGCCAAAAAAAATACTATAGCAACGTTTATAATGAGTGGTTGCGCTCTTCCTATATCATTAACCCCTAAATTCATAAAGGCATATTTGCGATAATACTAGTCGATCAGCGGTGCAGTCGACGATTCCGTGCCTTCCCCCTTGAGTTGTCCGCTCAAGGGTACTAGTCTAAAACCCCATAGAAACTTTACTCTGTTCAAATTATGCATGCATCATGGTCAAACCTAGCTTGGTCAGTTATGTTGTCCACATAATGATCCTTTAAGATAACTTTGTCCAAAGTCCACCGGGCTTCCCTGAACCCAAATGGACACCACCACGTTCTATGCAATTATTTGGAGAACTAAATGCTTTATGACAATTGTTGATATTAAATAGTCGAGTCTGGTGAGGGTAAGGGCCTAACCCTTTTGTTTTGAAGAAAATAAGGGACGAAGTCCCTAGATTCGGCATGGTCACCAACATCCACCCAAGACTGCTAATCTGGTGGAAAGCTTTTAACTCTAGTGATCAAACCTTCGTCTGAAAATATCTGGGAAATCTACCATCCCTTATGGAGATCCAACCTAACAATAAGATCATAGAAGTTGCCATACTGTTTTTGGGATTGTGAAAGGGCTGTATTCCGCTTTGGGTACATTGAAATGACACCTTTGCTAGAGGAGATAGGAGGATTGGCCAGTCTAGTATGGGAAACTCCGGGTTTGTTAATGCTTGAGAACCGCAAGGGCAGCAGCTTCCTCAAAATGATGGGTCTGAAGAAGAGCCCGGAATTGACATGCCTAAAGGAATCATACATCCCTTTTGACTATTTGTATGAAAGGTATGGTCAAAGCAAATCCTACCATACCTACCCTGACGAGTTTGCCATCACATCCTTGGGGCACGTTCATCATAGGGTTTTCGTCTTCATGTTTTATTTCCTGGGTCTGATCGTGTTTTCGATGAAGAAGGCAAGAATCCATACCAGGCTGGCTATGGTAACTTAAACCCTAATGGAAGGAATTGGTGGGAAGCCATTCAGCATCGTGCCCATGATCATTGCAGACATGTATCGAGCCTGAAGTGTCAGCGAGGAGCAAAACACTTTGAAGGATGAAATTTATTACTTCAATTCTGGCTCATGGAACATCTCCAAAGGGGTGAATACCGACAAGAGATTCAGCGCAGGGACTGGGATGATCACATCGCTTTCCATCATCCAAAGCGAATGAATTACAACCCCAATATGTTCGCTCAGTCGAAGGATGCCAAAGGATGGGTTGAGCTATTTTATAATCTAACTGAGGAACGGGTCCAATGGATGTTCGAGTGGTTTCCAACCGAGGAGTTTCCTGATACTGATCGGTCTGAGAGGAACATACCCTTACGTCCCTCTCCGAGTTATGAGGCAAGTTGGTAGGAAGCTGGGTCGACAAGATGAGTCATTTCCAGGATGACTTCCAGAATGATGATAGTCATTACAAGTGCCAAGCTCAGCATATGTGGCACTGCAAGATCATAATGGGGAGAGAAACCATCGAGCCAGACAGGTATCATGCTGGTTGCTCTCCTTTCTACTCCGGTTGGTTGGAAGACAATCATGATGGTCTGGGCCAGCCAAGGTTTGTTCGAGGTCACAGGATCATAGATGAAAGGACCGAGGCACAGGTTAAATACAACCAACTGCGCAAAAGGATCCGAGAGTACGAAAGCGAACATCGCGAGATACAAGAGTCCAACCAGAAGCTGATTGAGGAATAGAAGGACATGGCTGTCAGTGCCAACAAGCGACTAGGATACTTGGAGCGAGGCATAGTGGAATTGGAGAGAAAGTTTCTCAAAAAGGTCGAAGATTGTCAAAATGCTGAAGGGACCAAATATGGACACCTAGCCAGAGCATACCTCTTGCTGGGACTTCGTGAGTTGGGAAAGCTGTTCGACAGTGCCAAGGATGCCGAATCTGGGGAAGGTCCTTCTGGGACCAAATAGCTAAGAGTTTATCTTTTCACTTTATAAATTGTAATAAGGCCCATGGCCATTAGTGACTTTTATTTCCTATTTATTTAATATCAATTTGGGATTCGTCTACTTTTTATCAATAAAATGAGGCATTTAGCATCCTATGTTCTCCAAATTAATTTTTCGCTAGGCCTACCTCGGGCACAAAGAGGTTCCCAAATTAGGACACGTTTTACATTTCGCACTATGTGTGTTTAAATACTGCAACATTTTTTATATTACTCACTAACTTGATTACATTTTATTTTTATTTTTATTATTCCCCTCCCCAAAGGTTAGTTCGTTCCCTCTGGCAACATCATCCTATTCCACGAGATCCAGGGGCCCTCCACCCACTCCTCCTCTTAGTCCTGTCAAAAAGAAGAATAAAGGAAAGATGGCAGATTTGAACAACGTCAGGAAGGAGAATCCAATTAAATGGTTAGAGGACACTAATAGCCATGGTACTCAGGTTCATCAGGAGAATGTATCCCAGCTTACAAAAGCTATTGAAATTCCAAGAAGAGCTCGATTAGGTCCGGAATCTGGCAAATCTGTCATTTTCCCTCAGCACCCCAGATATCAACTTTCCAAATACTCAAAACCCTACACCTCCTCAAAACATCCCAAAGCAACAGAATCATCCCGCTCCTCACCATCATACTGTTCCACCAAATACCCAATGCAACACCTGCCATACCCCAAATAATACTCCACTACTCATCCCAGAACCCTAAAACTCCACAAATGACCACTTTCACACCCACCATAACACCCCTATCGACGTGGAGACCATGCCACACTCCACCCAACCTATCTCAAGCACACCCGAGTCTGATGAAAAAGACTCGATCATCAGAAACCTGACTGAGGAACGTAAGAAATTGACTAGTCGGATTCAGGGCATTGAAGGATGTAAAGGAATTGAGGGGATAAGCTATGAAGATCTTTGCATACAGCCCGATGTCGAACTGCCCAAGGGGTACAAACCTCCTAAGTTTGAAATGTTTGATGGTACGGGTGATCCAAGGGTCCATTTGAGGACGTACTGCGACAAGATGGTTGGAGTAGGAAAAGATGAGAGAATCTGCATGAAGCTGTTCATGAGGAGTCTGAAAAGAGATGCGTTATCCTGGTACATCAGCCAAGATCCAAAGAAGTGGTCAAGCTAGGTAAGAATGGAGTCTGACTTTATGGACAGGTTTAGATTTAACACAGAGAATGTGCCGGATGTGTTCTATATTCAGAATCTAAAGAAGAAGCCTACAGAAACTTTCGCGAGTATGCTACTCGATGGAGGTCTGATGCTGCTAAGGTAGACCTGCCTTAGAAGAGGAACAAATGAACAAATCCTTTGTCCGGCCCAAGAACCACAATACTATGAGTGATTAATAATGATTGAAAGCCACAAATTTTATGACATTATCAAACTAGGTGAAAGAATTGAAGAGGGTATCAAAAGCTGTATGGTTACAAACTTCGAGGCCTTGCAAGCTACCAATAAGGCTTTACAGTCCGGTGGTGTGACTAAGAAAAGGGATGTTGGAGCCGTAATAGTTGCACAAAGGACCAAATCTCCCATCAAATACCAAACTTACCCAACACCTCCACTCACATAGCAGCCAACACCGAACTACCAGGCACAATCACTACCAACTTATCAATTACCTCTACCTCCCACATATCAATCTACTTCACCCAGATACTTCCAACCCGCTCATGTCTACCAAACCTATAATGATCAATCATCCCACTATCAATCACCTCCTGCACGCCAAAACTTCCCTAGACCTCGACCTAATTTTGATCGCAAACATCCAAAATAATATACAGCCATTGTCGAACCCATTGACCAGTTATATGAGAGACTCAAAGCCGCCGGTTATGTCACCCCCATCCCTGCTGCAACCCCTGAGAACCCTTCTCAGTGGGTTAACCCAAACAAATCATGTGCATACCACTCCGGCATGAAAAGGCACACCATCAATAAATGTCGTTCCTTAAAAGACACGATCCAGTCTTTAATTGATAACAAGATTATTGTGGAAAAGGAACCCACTCCAAATGTTCGCAACAACCCTCAGCCGGACCATAAGGGTGGAGGTATCCACATGATTGAAATAGAAGATGACTGGGATCCCGAGGGATCAATCGGGTTGATCGCAGAAGGTGATGACCCAAAGAAGCCAATAGTTACTCTTAATCCAATCATAGTTCAAATTCAACCATCTAAGGACATTGAGGAAAATATGTCTATGCCACTTAAATTTGAAGGAACATCGTCCGCGAAGACACCATCACTAATTGAGGTCGAATTCATGTCTCCGGCAAATGCACCTGCACTATTCGAGGTTTCAATTTTGCCACCCAAGGCATACGCTCCATTCGGAGTGAGGTTAGCCACGTCAATCCCAGTGGCAATGTCGACCATGACACCATTCCATACTAAGGTTGTACCCTAGGACTATATAGTCGAGGCAAAGAGGAAGGGCAAGGTCAGGTTCGAATAGATTGTTGCAGCACTGGGTATGACAAGAACTGGTAGAGTTTATACCCCTGAACATCTAGCTGAGTCAAGCAAGCATGCCTCCAATCGGCCGCCCTTCATTAAGACGGGTCCGGACGATCTTTGGAGAAAGATACAGGCTAAGGAATACTCGATCATCGACCAGTTTAACAAAACACCAGCACAATCTCCATTCTTGATTTGCTACAAAATTCTGAGGCATACAAGAATGCTCTGTTAAAGGTGCTGAGTGAAGTATACGTGTCAAGTAACATCACTAGCGGGGAAATGGCTAACATGGTAGGACAAGTTCTAGAAAGCCATAAGATCACCTTTCATGAAGACGAGCTGCCACCTGAAGGGCTGGGGCACAACAAGCAACTGCATATCACCGTGCAATGCGGAGACTATTTTATCACTAGAATCCTGATCGATGGAGGTTCCAGTCTCAACATTTGTCCACTAGTAACACTCAAGAAGTTGGGTAAGGGACTACACGAGATAAAAGATGGAGCTATCAATGTGAAAGCCTTCGATGGCTCCCAGAGATCCACCATTGGTGAGATTGTCCTATGCCTGCAGATGGGGCCAACATGGTTCGATGTCGATTTCCAGGTAATAGATGTGTCAGCATCTTACAACCTGTTGTTGGGACGGCCATTGATTCATGCTGTTGGGGCCATAGCATCAACACTGCATCAGGCAGTAAAATTCGAATGGAATCGCCAGGAAGTGATCATTCACGGCGACGGTAACAACCCTATATACAGTCGCCAGACCATTCCGGCAATCGAAGGAAGAAGGAAGCTAGGTGGAGAGACTTACCACCACATTGAACGGATAAATGCTGTTGACCAAGACAAATGGTGGGATAAAAAAATTGAGAGTATACTGAATTGGAGTGGGTACGAACCTGGCAAGGGGCTCGGCAAAAACCTCCAAGGAATTGCTAAGCCTATAAAACTCAAGAAGCATGGCACTACCTTCGGTTTGGGATATAACTACACCTTGGAAGAATTCAACAACTGGTCGCCACCATGGACCTGTCCTTACTATCCCCTGGAGCAGCCAATACCGCGTCTGGAGCAAACTTTCCAACAAGCTGACATTATTTATGGGTTAGACGAAGAAGAATCACTCGCAATGGTGAAGAATTTGTTCCTAGAAGACAATGACATGGACTGTTGTGTTTTTCTCAAGGAGGAGGGGGAGGAAGGCCCTTCCATATAGGCTGTGAGTAGAAGGGCACGCCTCAATAACTGGACCATCAGGACAACCAGAGCCTGACGAGCCTCGGGGTAGCAAGGCTGAAACAAGCATCATGCACTGTTTTTATTTACTAAATGATTTTCTTTTCGCATTTTTCAATTCCCGCAATAAGATCTCTAATGTTTAAAATAGTTATGCAATTTATTAAAGCATTTTCACTTTTCTTATAAATGAACACTCATTATTATTTTTCTCTCATTACTTTACATATACAACATTACTATTACTTATCTTGATGAACCAATGACTTGACATGCAATGAGACAACGCAACAAACGGATATTGATTTAGAGGAAGATGACTTACCTGACGAGATTGTTAAAGAAGTTGAGAACTTCGAGAACAAACCTAAGTCCAACCTGGACGAGACAGAAATTGTTAACCTATGAGATACAGAAAACATCAAGGAAACACGAATCAGCGTTCACCTATCGCCATCATAAAAGAAAGAATGTACAGAATTTCTAAAGGAATATAAGGACATATTCACCTGGTCGTATGATGACATGACTGGTCTGAGTATATCTATTGTGGCTCATAAACTGCCAACCGATCCGACATGTCTGTCGGTAAAAAAAAAGCTCAGAAATTTCAATCCTGATATGAGTTTGAAAATCAAGGAAGAAGTCACCAAGCAGGTCAAAGCTAAGGTTCTTGGGGTAGTAGAATACCCGACATAGTTAGCCAACATCGTGCCAGTTCCAAAGAAGGATGAGAAGGTATGAGCCTGTGTCGACTACCGGGATCTCAACTGGTCCAGTCTTAAAGATGACTTCCCTTTGCCGAACATACACATCCTGATTGACAATTGCACCAAGCATGAGTTGCAATCATTTGTAGATTGTTTTGCTGGTTATCATCAGATCTGGATGGATGAAGAAGATGTTGAGAAAATGGCTTTCATTATGCCGTGGTGAATTTACTGTTACAAGATGATGTCGTTCGGTCTGAAGAATGCAGGGGCCATCTGCATGAGGGCTATGACTACCATTTTCCATGATATGATACACAAGGAGATTTAGGTATATGTAGATGATGTCATCATCAAGTCCAAGAAGGCCACTGATCACATGTAAGATTTGAGGAAGTTCTTCAATAGATTGCGAAGGTACAATTTGAAACTGAATCCCACAAAGTGCACATTTGGGGTTCCTGCTAGAAAATTGCTTGGGTTTATTGTGACTTACAGAGGAATAGAACTGGATCCATCAAAAGTCAAAGTTATTCAAGAATTGCCACCACCAAAGAACAAGAAAGATGTGATGAGTTTCTTTGGAAGACTTAACTACATCAGCTGGTTCATAGTACAGTCTAAAGTTATCTATGAGCCAATCTTTAAGATGTTGAAGAAGGACGCCGCTACCAAATGGACTGATGACTGCCAAAAGGCCTTCGACAGAATCAAGGAGTACTTGTCAACACCACCAGTCTTGGTCCCGCCTGAGTCAGGTAGACCCTTATTACTCTACATTGCAGTATTAGATGGAGCTTTCGGTTGTATTCTGGGACAGCATGATGAAACGGGGAGGAAGGAGCAGGCCATCTATTATCTCAGTAAGAAGTTCATCCCGTACGAGGCCCGGTATTCTCAGTTGGAACACACCTGTTGTGCTTTGACTTGGGTAGCTTAGAAGCTGATGCACTACTTCTGTGCCTATACTATATATCTCATATCAAGGATGGATTCTTTGAAGTACATCTTTCAGAAGCCCATACCCGTTGGCAAGCTAGCCAAGTGGAAAATCCTGTTGACTGAGTTCGACATTGTTTATGTAACTCAAAAAGCACTCAAGGGACAAGCACGGGAAGACCACCTTGCTGAGAATCCCATGGATGGAGAATACGAACCCCTAAAAACATACTTTCTTGATGGAGAGGTATCATTCATAGGAGAAGACATTGTAGAACCCTATGACGGTTGGAGAATGTTTTTCAATGGAGCAGCGAATTTCAAAGGAGTTCGCATAGGAGCAGTCCTAATATTAGAAACCGGTCAGCAATATCTGGTGTCCGCCAAACTCAGGTTCTCATGCACTAACAACATGGCCAAATATGAAGCTTGCATCCCTAGGGCTCAAAATGGCCATTGACATGAATGTTCAAGAGCTACTAGTAATTAGAGATTCAGACCTGCTTATACATCAGGTACGAGAAGAATGGGCAACCAAGAACTCCAAGATACTCCCATATCTGCATCATGCATAGGAATTGAGAAAGAGGTTCACGAAGATGGAGTTCCAACATGTTCCTAGAGTCTAGAATGAGTTCGCCGATGCATTGGCTACCCTGTCATCTATGATACAAGATCCAGACAAAAATTTTATTGACCCCATTCCAGTAAATATCCATGATCAGCCAGCTTACTGCGCCCATGTTGAAGAAAAAGAAGACGGAAATCCCCAGTTTCATGACATCAAGGAATATTTGGCAAAAGGAGAGTACCCAAAACTTGCAAATCCTACTCAGAAATGCACACTTCGGAGGTTGTCCAACAATTTCTTTCACAACGGAGGAATCCTATATAGGAGGACTCCTGATTTGGGACTATTAAGGTGTATCAACGCAAAGGAAACATCCAGGCTACTAGAGGAAATTCATGCAGGGACCTGCGGTCCACATATGAATGGTTTTGTCTTAGCAAAGAATATACTCCGGGCTGGTTACTTTTGGATGACTATGGAAACGGACTGCATCTAGTATGTCCGGAAATGCCACCACTGTCAGATACATGCAGACATGATAAAGGTACCTCCAAATAAGCTTAATGCAACAAGCTCACCATTGCCTTTCGTCGCTTGGGGAATAGATGTTATTGGACCAATCGAGCCTGCCGCTTCTAACGGGCACAAGTTTATCCTAGTAGCAATCGATTATTTCACCAAGTGGGTAGAAGTAGAATCTTATAGAGCAGTAACTAAGAAAGTCGTGGCAGACTTTGTCCGCGACCGCATCGTTTGTCGATTCGGAATTCCAGAGTCAATCATCACTGATAATGGCTCCAACCTCAACGGCGACTTGATGAATGCTGTGTGTGAAACTTTCAAAATCAGACACAAGAATTCCACAGCCTACAGGCCTCAAATGAATGGAGCAGTAGAAGCCGCCAACAAGAATATCAAGAAGATATTGAGGAAAATGATAGAGAAGCATAAATAGTGGCACGAAAAAATATCATTTGCTCTATTGGGGTATCGTACCACAGTTCGCACATCAACCGAGGCAACCCCCTATATGCTGGTTTATGGTACAGAAGCTGTCATTCCCGCTGAGGTAGAAATTCCTTCCCTAAGGATCATACAGGAAACTGAGCTCAACGATGCAGAGTGGGTAAAAAGTCGTTATGAGCAACTGGCACTTATAAATGGAAAGAGAATGAATGCAGTTTGCCATGGTCACTCTATCAGAACAGAATGTCCAGAGCCTTCAACAAAAGAGTCAAGCCAAGACAGTTCACACTGGGTAGTTGGTGTTAAAGAAAATTTTTCCGCATCAAGATGAAGTCAAAGGGAAGTTCTCTCCGAACTAGCAGGGTCCATACATGGTTTATCGGGTTTTGACAGGAGGAGCCCTCATACTTGCAGAAATGGACGGAGAAGTCTGGCGAAAGCCGATCAATTCAGATACAGTCAAGCGTTACTATGTGTAATCTTTATGCTTTCCTTATATAAATTGAACTACGCCTGACATGATTCCCATTTAAGAGGGGATACGTAGGCAGCCTTATGGTTCGGTCACAATTCAATAAAATTTTCATTTCCCTCCGCAGTTGGAAACTAGGGCAGAATTTAGAGGAGGGCCCTCAAAATTCCGAAGTAATTTCAGCCAATCGCCGCGAGTAGCAGTCAGAAACGTCAACCCATCAAACTGGGGCAAAATTTTGAGGAGGAACCTCAAAATTCCATAGACAGAGAGGTTGCAATGTCCCGGGCTACGTCGCAGTCATCAGTTTATCTGAAAAGCTATCTTAATACTTATGTCATATTTTTACGAAATCATACATGTTTACTACTAAAATTGTTTTGTTCAGCAACACTACCTCAATGATACATACAGTATCACCAGATCAAAGCCGAGCAGGACAAGCAAAGCCAGTAGAGATACGAACTAACCTCCCCCCTCTACATAACTCACAATGTTTCTTTGGATGCAGGCACCAGGATTGCAAAATCATTAAACATACTATACACTCAAGGACAAACATTATTCAGGAAAATGACTCTCCAAACCGTTACACTTGCAAACATTTTCTATCAACATACACCAGTGACGTTTCGTCTATCATAACTCTCTTAGTAATCACGACATCGCAAACTGCTATCAGCTAAGAAAACTCTACTATCATTCGTTATTCCATTTTTCCATAAGGCTACCATTCTGCCTTCTAGGACTAAACGCTGTCTCCATCTGCATTCTTGTATAAGGCTACCATTCTGCCTTCCGAGGTTAAGCTCTACCTCCATCTGCATTTGCATTACATAAGGCTACTATTCTGCCTTCCAACTTGCATAAGGCTACTATTCTGCCTTTCGAGACTAAACGTTGTCTCCATCTGCATTCTTGCATAAGGCTACCATTCTTCCTTCCGAGGATAAGCTCTACCTCCATCTGCATTTGCATTGCATAAGGCTACTATTCTGCCTTCCAACTTGCATAAGGCTACCATTCTGTCTTCCGGGACTAAACGTTGTCTCCATCTGCATTCTTGCATAAGGCTACCATTCTGCCTTCCGAGGTTAAGCTCTACCTCCATCTGCATTTGCATTGCATATGGCTACTATTCTGCCTTCCAACTTGCATAAGGCTACTATTCTGCCTTTCGAGACTAAACGCTATCTCCATCTACATTCCTGCATAAGGCTACGATTCTGCTTTCCGAGGTTAAGCTCTACCTCCATCTACATTTTCATTGCATAAGGCTACTATTCTGCCTTCCAACTTTCATAAGGCTACCATTCTGCCTTTCGGGACTAAATGTTGTCTCCATTTGCATCTGCGTTCTTGCATAAGGCTACCATTCTGCCTTCCAAGGCTAAGCTCTGCCTCCAATTTTCTTCGAAACTAAGCGCTACCCCAAGCACTATTCATTTTGCTTTTCTTATGGGCTAAGCCCTACCCTTCAAATCGCAAGACTAAGCTCTGTCTTGTCCACATCATGCTATTGCATCTCATGGGCTGAAAGATCGCCAAATTATCCAAAGGCGTCATCATTCGGAGGCACCCTCTTCATAGCCCGAGAATACTATGTCATGGCCTGAGGATCCCTTTCATTCATTTGCATATCATTATTCAAAGGCACCATAGTTCGGAGGCACCATCCTCATAGCCCTAGAGCATCATTTCATGGCTTGCGAATCCTTTATCATACGCTTCATGGCCCAGGACGTCATGGTCTAAGGACGTCATCCTAACCGTCCAAAGACAACATTCATGGTCCGACGGGAATTTGCATCATGTTTAAATTTATGCGATATATACGCTTGTATTATTTTTAATTGCAGATAAACCGGTGAGCAACAGCCATCCCAGCAGGAGCGATCCTGCTCCATTTCCTACAACCACATCAACCCTAACCATTCCCGGAAACATTTCACTCTCTCGGCCCTAGATATTGCGTCCATTCATGAAAAAGCCTCCATCGGCATACTCTGCCAATAGATCCTGAACTACATATGGCCTGATTCCTGTAAAACCAGGGATATGTAGGTAGCTCAAAAGCCAGGGTGCGGCCTATCTTCTTCAGACCATTTCGCTCGGTAAAAATTGGCCATCATATCTTTACCCGACAGCGCTTTCATCCTTCCCGGGTAAAGAGGGGCAGTTGTTGATACCCGAGTTTTCCCTATATATTTTCAATATACAACATACCTTCAAAATACCATATATATGCATATACAAGTATGTCCAAATGTTTTATCATTTTTCCATAATTGTTTTAAAGGTTTTTAAATCAATTTATTCCCTTTTTATCCATAAAACCCCAATAATTATTTCCAAAAACTGTTATTTTGATAAGTCATCTATTGGATTTTTATATTTTATGCTAAATATAGCTAAGATAATTTTTGCATATTTTTACAAATTTATTTAGTATTTTTAAGCTAAATTGCATATAATTGCAATATTAGTCCTTTTAAGATTCAATTGGGTTTTATGTTCATAAAATTAAGTCCTGTATTTTTAAAATGTTAATTATATGTTAAAATTATTTTAGTGCTTTCAATTTATTTCCAGAAATTAATTTACTATTTTTAAAAATTTAAAAGGGGAAAATTGGCTATTTAAATAATAGCCCAATTACATTTCAATTGTAGCCTAAATCTGATCCCAAATTAAACCCAATTCCCTGGCCCAATTCCCTTTCAAACCCGACCCCTAACCCAATTAAATGACCCAACCCGGATTTCCCTACCTACCCTTTTGAATCCAGGCAGTTGATCATTCAGATCAACGGCCACCATTCGCCCTTCCATAATTAAACCCAAAAGACCCTAAACCTACCTCCTTTTTCACCAATCGCCGCCTTTGGATCCATTCCCTATCAACTCTCTCTCCAATCCCTCATGAATCCTAGCCGCCGCCATCTAATTTCACCCTAATCCACCTTAACCCCTGCCCAATCCATGGCCTCTCATGGCTATTGGAGATGTGTATCAGCCTCATATGGCTCCTGGGCGTTTGTTTCTGTGGTTTCATGGACATACCTCGAAGGGATCTGGTCCACTCCTCGCTCGACTTCTGTTCATGGCCTTTCTCCGGCCATCATTGACCTTTATCCGGCCATGCATGGCCTTTCAAGGCAGATCCTTGACTTTCCTGGTTAGATCGGTAACTTTCAAGGTCTTTCTCACCTTTTCTGGGTTTTTCGAAACCCTAATCTTTAAGATCTTTTGATTTTTCTTTCAGATCTACCATAGATCTGTGCTTACTATGAATGTCTTAAGTGTTTTCTCAAAAGTTCTTCAACTTTTCTTTCAAAACGACTATTTATTAGGCTTTTCCTTTAAGTTTTTCAAAAGATCTCTCCTCCGATTTTAATGTTGTTTCTGATTTTGCTATGTTTTGCTCATGTTGTTCTTCTATCTGAGTCAGCATGTTGAAAACCATAATTCCTTTTTTTGGTCGCATCCAAGTTCTGAAACTATTTGTTTAAATGTGTACTGGTTCGATTAAGTTCTCCATTTTTGTTGATTTATTTGATTCTGAGTTTTACCATCTTTTAAACTCGTTTATCGTGGAAAACCCTAGGTTTTTTGGTCTGAAACTGCTTGTTTGAATGTATAGTTGACTCGATTAAAAGTTCCTTGTTTCAGACTCTCTTTTCTTTATATGACTTATCTGATTTTGACTTTTACTATCTTTTTCACTCGACTATTGTTGAAACTCTAATTTCTCAAAAGGTTTCCTCATTTCTTACTGTGAGACCTTTACTTGTTTTTTTTGACTCTCTTCTTCACTTTGGCTATATGTGTGAGCCTTGACTAGCTAACTTTGTTCACTACTGAATCCTATGCTTATTTCTACTACTATTGTATGTTGTTTCTTTTGCCAATGTGCTTGGCCTTGCATGTCTGATGCTTCTGTCCACTCTATTTATATACTGAAGTGCATAATCATGTTTCTTCCTTGATTGATCTTAGTCTTGTGACTGATTTCAAAAGATTTTCTATTGTGACCCCTAATTTCACTCGCCTGTTCAAAATTAATTGATTTCTTTCCCTTTACTGTGATGTTTTACCTTGCTGAACTCTTTCCCAAAATAAGCATATTTTGTACTTAGACTTGATTGTTTACTTCATACTTTTACTGCCCCTTATATGGCAAGAATTAATCTGTCCCCAAACTGATTTATTTCTTTAATTGAATCTGCTACTACCCGTTGAACAATGATCCCTTAATTAAAGGGAATCACTTGTGTTAATTGATTCTGATTATGATTGTTTCCATGTTTGTGTTAAGACTTTACTTATTACCTTACTTTTCACTCGTTTTCAAAAACTATAAATACCTCTTTAAAAGACACGAACATTTTTTGAGTTCAAGAACATACAACTACATTCAAAACTTTCTCCTTTTTTCTCTACTACTACTTGTGCTACTGCTTAGTCTAGCCGGCTGAAAGCCAAGGCTAGACTGTGGACATTTGCTTGCTTTTCCTTTCTGCACTTTGCTTCTTTACTGGTCTGTCCTAGTTAATTCTCAAGCATCAACAACAACATGTTTCTTTAATTGTTCCAACTTCTCTCATGCTTGTCTACTTTTGCTTATGTTTCTGCAATCAAGTTACATTGCTAGCATGTTGAAATATGTTCCCTTCCCCTTTTAAATTAATGCTCTCTTATGTGTATGAATCCCAAACCTCACATCACCTTTTTGTGTTTGTATTCTCTGGCTGGTTTGTGGGCATGCCAGCATCAGCCATTGTTGTGCATGACCAAACCTGACCCTTTCTGGGGTCATATGCTTCATCCAATGTATTCCCAAAACCCCTTACCCTTTTGTGTAACTACTGATTCTGTGTAGTTTGAGTATTACTACTATTGTTTTCAAATCACCCTTACCATTTACTATTTTCAACCCAGTTTTAGATAAATCTCTATATTTTGCACTTCCACTATATTCTTAAAACCTAGGTTCTGCCCCTCTTGTGTGAGCCTTGCCTTGGGACTCTTGAACTCCCTCTGAACTTGGACACATAAGGACTGGCCCTTCCACACTACACTCATCTCTGTCTTGTTATGCAACCTGGGTGTAAGCACTGCCCGAGGTCTCTTGAGACCCTTAGGGAACTTTGACACACCCAGGTCTGAGAAAGGTTTTGAGCAACATTGGCGTTTGAGGTAGTTTATTCCATAACTCAGAGAGGAAGTCAAAATCAGGCTTCCTATGGTTGTAACTTCTTATTATTACATTTTTTCTAATGTAATTCAATCTTTTGGTCTATAGTAATTTGTAACAAATATTGGGGTTAGCTAGTGAAAAGGGATGGAGTAATTATGCATGTTTTAGCTATTAGAAGGGTAGAGAACATGCCTATAGGATCGGTTCCTTTATATTCAAGTTCTACATGCTTTACTTTCACGCACTTAGATAACATGCCTGTAGGATCTGTTTTTAATAAATTCTGCATGTTTTAATTCCACACTTAGACACCATGCCTATAGGATCTAAATGGCTATAATCAGACATCATATCTACAAGGTTAAAATCAGCTTTGAAATTAGATGTCATGTCCATGGGATTAAAATCAGTATTTTTATAGAAATCATGCCTATAGGAATTTCGCTATAAATCCTGCATGCTTCATTTCATGTTCAATTAGATATCATGCCTATAGGACCAAATCAGCCTTTGATACTTAGATACCATGTCTGTAGGATCTAAAATCAGTTTAATTAAAAATCAGTTTGACTCGTACTGTTCTTTATCAGTTTAAACAACATACTCCTTTTATTAATACGGTTTAGAAAGCATGCCTATAGGATCCAAATCGCTCGTAAAATTGTTACTGATTTGCTACATTCTTAATCAGCAATAGATATCATGCTTATAGGACACCACCAATACACACTTAGGCAAGCCTTTGGTAATAATGATAAAACTGAATCTGCCTTGGTTAATTAGCAACTGCTACAACCAGCAGGCAGGCCTGATTCGGACTTCTTATCTAAGTTATGTAATAAATTGGTCTGTTTCAACAATTAAAACATCCTCCCTTAGTATATTTAAATTATGACCCTAACTGTGTTTGCGTCATGCTATTTATGTGCATTGTCTGCGAAGGTATATATGAGCCTCTGAATTGTTTATATGATTTCCCCTAATATGTAGTCCTACGTCTTTTGTATGTCGCCTTAGCCTTTTCCTTTAAAACCTAAGAGTCAGCCTAAAATCCTCCCTCTTATAGGAATAGTAGTCCTAAATTCCTCCGGGACTGATAGAAACGGGACGGGTAATAGCATACAATAGAGGTCGAGACCAATTCGCACTTTAATACCTTAACGGGGTAGGAAGGGTAGATATGGATATGATGACCGGTGCACTAATACCACGTGTATCCCCTCTACTGAGGAGTGTCATACCGGGTATCGCATTGATGTGATCCATATTATAAATAAACCTATAACCCCCTTTCCTTTTACATTCCCAAGTATTTTTCAAATTTGCCTTTTAACAATTATTTTTAAACTCTTATGTGTTTAAACTTAAATCCTCTACTGCATGAGCCTATACCTGTTTGTTTGCTACTTGTACAAAATTCACAAAACTGTCCAGCCGGGAACCACACTAGTGAATCCTGAGGGGTGCCTAACACCTTCCCCTTAAGATAATTTTAAGCCCTTACCCTGTCTCTGGTTATCAAACAAATTTAGAAATGAACCTTATAAGTGTTCTAATGCAACTTAAATCATTATATGGCGGCTCTTCAAATGCAAACCCAGTTCCCAAAAGGAATGAGTTGTCCTACCCCACAAATGTCATAAACCCGATTTTCCGATGCAAAAAGGAAAAAAGAGGGCGCGATAGTAATGACCCGGCTGGTCATTTTAATTCTTGTAACTTAATTAGGCTTGAAATGTCGAAAGTCGAAGTTTTGAAGTTTCCGGTTCGATAGTGAAATTTTGATATCAAGGTCGGAATATAATTCCAGAAGTTGCAGTAGGTCCGTCGTGTTATTTGGGACGTATGTGCAAAATTTCAGGTCATCAGATGAGGTTTGATAGACTTTTTGATCGAAAGCGGAATTTGGAAGTTTTGGGAATCCTTAGGCTTGGATTGGAGAGTGATTTGTGGTTTTAGCATTGTTTGATGTGATTCGAGGGTGGAAATAAGTTTGTATGATATTTTTGGATTGGTTGGCATATTTGGTTGAGGTTCTGGGGGCCTCGGGTGAGTTTCGAGTGCTTAACGGAAGTTGAATTGGATTTAGGATAAATTTGAAGTTGGTTGGATCTGTCATAACCGCACCTGCGTACATGGGACCGCAGGTGCCAGCCCGTAGAAGTGATGGAGAAGTCGCAGATGTGGCTGGGCATTTGGAGTTCTGAAGTTGCAGGTGTGAGAGCGGGAGCACACCTGCGAGACTGCACACCTGCGAGACTGCAGGTGCGATAGAAGAAGCGCATGTGCGTCTTTTGGTGCAGAAACCCTGGGTCAGAACCTATATAAGGTTTCTGTTGCCCTTTTGGCCTATTCCTTCACCATTTTATCCGAGAATTTGAGCTTTTGGGAGGTTTTTGAGAGAGGTTTCAAGGATGCTTCAAGGAGGTAAGATTTTTGGAACCCAAACTCATTATTATGGTATCTTTCTACTGATTTGGAAAGAAATTTAGGAAAATAAGGGTTAATTTTGGGGGTTTAGGGTTTGAAATTGGAGACTTGGAATTGGGGATTTGAGGGGTTGTTTGTGGTCTGATTTTTGTGTATTTGGTATGTATGAACTCGTGAGAGTGTGAGGATTCTGGTTTTGAGAATTTTATCCGATTCCGAGATGTGGGTTTAAGGGACTTTTTGGGCGATTTTCCTAATTTCGCGTATTAGCTTCGAATTAATTAGTTGAATTAGTTACTTGAAGTTATATTTACATTATGCAATTACTTTGAATAGATTTGGACCATTTCGAGTTGGGTACTCGTGGCAAGAATGTGATATCGAGCTGATTGAGCTAGTTCAAGGTAAGTGGCTTGCCTAACCTTGTGGGGGGGAACTCCCCTAGGATTTGGTATTGTTGATATATGAAATACCTTGTACGTGAGGTGAAAAGTGTGTATATGTGCTAATTGTTGAAAATCCTATTTTCATTAAATAACTATAATCGTGTTTTCTTCCTTGTTGTACTAACTTGCAATTTAAGCCTACTGTTAGCTTAGGAAAGCATGTCTAAGTGACTTAACTGTTTTAGTTGCTCAAACTGCCTTATTTGACTTCTATGCAGCATGCTAGGTTAGAAATACCTATTTTTCCTTGGTATGGAATTTGATAGAATTGAATATTCTTCGTGATGTTGTTGCGTGTGTACTTTGTAACTAAGGGCGATATCTCGGTAGATCCCCCTTGCCTGTTTGTTTGGTACTACGGAATGGTATTCCGGTAGATCCCCCTGCACATTTACATTGAAACTACGGGACTGCACCTGGTAGATTCCCCTGTATTGGATATTTACATTTGGGACTACGGATTGTTATTCCGGTAGATCCCCTGTGTACTATGAGTTCGACTACAGGACGACACCCGGAAGATCCACTGGATATTAACATTTGGGTACTATAGGACGATATCCTGGGAGATCCCCAGTTGTTATCTCTGTGTGGAGCTATATTCTTTCTGTGATTTCTCTCTCTGTTGTAATTATTGTTATTCTTATTATCATGTGTTACTTCTTACTGTTTCATTTCCTTATATATACATGCATATGACCGGTAGGGACCTGACATTCCTCGTCAATACCCGACTGAGGTTAGGCTTGGCACTTACTAGGTACCCCTGTGGTGTACTAATGCCCTTTCCTGCACATGTTTTTCGTGTGCAGATCCAGGTTCTTTGACTCATCCCTACTATCCTTGAGGCGAGACAATTCTTCAAAGACTTCTACGTATATCTACCGCGTCTGCAGCCTGAGAAGTCCCTCTCCATTCTCTCTTGTAGTTATAGCCCTTCTGTATTTATTTGGATTTAGACATTCTGGACTTGGAGCACTATGTAGTATCTATAGCTTGTGAATTCATGAGATTCCGGGTTTAGGGAGATCTTTTCAGTTGAGAGTGTGTATTTATATATTCCGAGCGGCATCTTAAACATTTTCATTATGTTTATCCGCAGTTTCTTCTAGTTTTTATCTGTTGTTTCCTTTTTTCGGTAAATTGTTAGGCTTTCTTAGTTATAAAGACTAGGTGCCGTCACGATAGTTCATAGAGGGCGAACTGGGGTCGTGACATTCGGTCAACTCAAAACCAGCCCAAAACAACTCAATACACTGCCTCAATATAAACCACCAACAATCCATTAACAATGTCAGTGATCCCAATCTCTCAGAGAAGGAGATATACTAATCCAAATATTGAGACACCAATATTCTCTAAACATGACAAATCCACCACTTCCTCATAACACACCAACAGGCAACCAAAAAGTTTTCATTCAACCCCCACTACCCCAAGATCATCAACCCTTCTCATAGGTAGAACAAGCACTAATAGGGCATATAATAACATTCAACATGGTATTGGATGGTCAAGAGACAGTTATTGTCCTTCAAAACTCTCACTTCCTAGCCAAGTTAGTGATAGAGGGAATACACATGGCAATGAACAACTACCTCAACCATGTGTGGATGAACAACATCCTTCACCCTCTAGCCCCATAAATGAACTTAAGTCAAGCCCAATCCATGAGGAATTAGTGGAGCTTACCACATCACTTCATTCCAATCCAAAATCAAAATGTGCCAGTGGAGCTTCCCTTCTTTCCTCCGGGGGAAATCACCAACATGAACCCCATCTTCATGCGTTGGTCCAGCCCAGTCGACAATGTAATAACTCAATCAAACTTCCACATTGAAACCCCTCCCATGCAAATCCATTTCAACCACAAAATCCACCAAATGTTCCACCACCAATACCACATCCAGCTCCTCAGGTACAGCCCCCTCCCAATGCACCAGAAAATATTCAAATGGAGGAAGCAGAGGAAATAAACCTGCTGGGGTCCGGACCAGTCCTAGAATTTTCAAGTCTTAACGAGGTAAAAGTGTTTCTTTTCAGGGAACTACTAGAGAAGAGATATGCGCTTAGTTGCCCTCCTGCACTTTACAAGTGCTCAATGGATGTGAGTCCTCCTCAGGACCCAATGATGGGGAATCATACAATAATCTTGGTCCCTTCACTAAGGAGGAACCCAGTGCTACAAGCTCAGATGGATAATGGTCCAACAAACAACCATGCAATAATGTTTAGGCCTACTAATATAATTATATGGAACATCCGTAGAGGTAACAATGAGAACTTCAGGATTAATTTTAGAGAAATGATAGATACACAAAGGCCATGCATGGTTACACTATTGGAAACAAGAATGAAAAATCACATCTCCCTCCTTACTGATTTTGCATTCTCAGAAATGATTGAGGTTCCAAGTGATGGACAATCTGGAAGCATGGTGATCCTCTGGGATTCCAGTATTGTTAAGGTCCATAACTTTGTTAGGAGAAATCAGGAGATTCATGTCACTATTGAGGTACTCCCTTCTCAAACTACTTGGCTTTTTTCCTCTATTTATGCTAGTACCAAGATTAAAAAAGATGTGAATTATGGCAAAATATAGAAAATGTTTATACGGGTTATAAGGTTCCTTGGTTGTTAGGGGGAGAATTTAATGATATCCTTAGTTCAAATGACAAACTTGGTGGTAACCCCATCAACCGTAGGCGTAGTAATTCTATTTGGAATAGCATAAACAATTGTAACTTACTAGATCTAGGCTACAAGGGGTGCAAATATACTTGGTCAAATCATAGGAAAAAGTCTAGGGGTTTAATTATGGAAATACTAGATAGAGTTTTTGTTAAAAAAGAGTGGTTATCTTTATATCCCAAAGCAGCGGTCATCCACCTTCCTAAGACCCACTCTTATTACAACCCCTTGTTAATTAATCTCTCCCCTAAAAATTTGAATCATTGTAGTAAACTATTCAGTTTGGAAATCATTTGGTGAAGGCATCCGGACTTTATTAACTTAGTTAAACATTGTTGGTCTGATAATGACTTTATTGGTGCTCAAAATATCTTAAGAGATGAGGCCATATTATGGAAAAATAATACATTTAGAAACATTTTCACAAAAAAAAACGGATTCTAGCTAGACTAAGTGGAATCTAATCTTCACCTAATTATCATATAAGTCATTTCTTACAAGATCTTGAATCTAATTTACAACTTGAATATAATAATATTTTAAAAATAGAGCATGACTTCTGAAAACTGAGATCTAGAATTAATTGGCTAAATGAAAGTGAGGAAAATACCAAAATACTACCATATTATGGCCTCTAATCATAAACGTCATAATGCCATTATGTATTTCACAAATGAGAATGGAGACTGGATCTCTGAACCTAAACAAATTCTTGACTATACTCTCTCCTTTTCTAGAAAATCCTTTAAGACATCCAAAACTTCCTCCCCTAACAACATTATCATAGGTGATCCCTTGTGCTTTAAGGTTGACATAATTAGCCTTGATAACCCTTTAATAAATATGGAAATCACCAAGGCTATATTTTCTTTTAAACCTTTTAAGGCTCTAGGTCTAGATGGCATTCATCTTTTTTTTTTTACCAAAAATATTGGCATATCATTGCTGACTCCATAATAAACTACTATCACAAGGTTTTCAAAACTCAATATCTACCTAGTGGCATCAATGATACCTTTATTTGTCTCATTCCTAAGTTTTCTAATGCAAATAACCTTAAAAACGTTCGACCTATTGGTCTTTGTAACACCTCTTACAAGATAATTACTAAAATTATTGCTAATAGGATTAAACCTCCCTCTCTTATCTTATCAGTCTTATGCAATCCATCTTTATTAAGAATACAAGAGCCTGTGATAATGCCATTATCATTCAGGAAATTATGAACAACCTTCGTAGATAAAAAAATCCAACATTGATATGATAATCAAATTAGATTTGGAGAAGGCTTTTGATAGACTGGAATGGTCTTTTGTGTATAAGACCCTTAGATATTTCCAGTTTCCCCCAAATTTATCTCGACTCATTATGCACTGTATAAGTATTAGCTCTATGGGAATCCTAGTGAATGGTGCTAGAAGAAAATTTTTTCAACCTAGTCGGGGTATTCATCAAGGTGATCACATATCTTCCTATATATTCATTCTCTGCCTCGAACTCTTATCTAGATTAATAAACCACCAAGTGGACACATTAAGATGGGATCTTATTAATATTAGACAAAAAATCCCCCTTTTTCCCATATTCTTTTTGTTGATGATATAATCCTAATGAGAAAGCAAACAAAAAAATAGGCCATTGCATAAAATCTCGCATGGATTTTGTTTACATTGAATCAGGGCTAGCCATAAACACCTCTAAGTCAAGAATTGTCTTACCTAAAAAATGCCCCAAGGATTTCAGCTTATTTCTAACAAGCCTCTTTGGTATAAAATCCACCTATGAATTTGGTAAGTACCTTGGCTTTCCAATCCTAAATCACTCTCCGACTACTAAAGACTTACAATTTATCATAGATAAATTGCAAACCAAGTTGTCTCACTGGAAATGCTCATTCATAAATATGGCTGGAAGGACGACTCTAACTTCTAGTACCTTAAGTGCAATTCCTTCTCACTCTATGCAATACACCCTTCTTCCCCCTAAAATCTTAAAGAAGATTGATAAAATTCAAACAGACTTTATTTGGGGATCTACTAGCTCAGCTAAAAAATATCACCTAATTAGCTGGCAAAAAGGTACTAATGATAAAAACGAGGGGGTTGGGTATTCGCTTTGCTAAAGCTAAAAATTTGGTGTTACTCTCAAGTCTTGCATGGAGACTTTTGAAAAACCTTACCACTCCATGGGGCCACCTGATTATGGTCAAATATGCAACAAATAAAATTGTCACTACCACATGTTTAATCTTGAAATCTATCCTAAAGGCATGGAAAGTGTGCAACAATGGTATTCTTTGACATCCAACTATTAACTATAGGATTAGTATTTGGTATACCAATTGGATCTATAACTCAAAATCTTTTAGAATCTCAATAAAAGGCCCACTACGTAGGAAGGACCTAATTCTTTCTATAGGAGACCTCATCAATAACAAGGAATGGAATACTAAGGATATTATTTTGATTTGCCCAGTGATATCCTTAATAAACTTACCCTTACCCCCGTCCCTAACTAGTAAGGGATCAAAAATCGATAAAACTAGTTGGAGCCTCAACTCAAATATTTTTTTACCACCAAGTCTTGCTATAAACTTCTATCTGAGGACAATCCACCTTCCAAGTCTTTTAAGTGGATTTGGAACCTCCATTGCCCCAATAAATAAAGTTCTTCCTTTGGCAATGCATTCACAATCGTATCCCTTGCCGAGCCTATCTAGATAAAATAGGAATTAATATTGACGCTACTTGTACCATTTGCAAAACTGGTGTAGAGCACATCCAACACATTTTTGTTAATTGTCCAGTATCTAACCATCTTCGGAAAAAAATATTTCTTCCCTCCATAAACATTATTAGTGACACAAATTGGCTAGTAAAGTTGAGGGATATCTTCATTCAAAACTGTAATCACTAAATAAATTGGGTTACTTTATTTTCCTTCTCCATTTGGGAATTATGGAAAAATAGGAATCATAATAATATTAAAAATCTTAATAATTATCTGGAAGTAGGAAAAATTATACATCTGGCATAGGAGTTCAATTTTTTCACAGAGAAAAATAACTTCACACACAAAAAAATCACAATTGAGATCAGTTGAAACAAACCTCCTAAAGGTATGATAAACTTAAATTGTGATGGTGCTTTTTCTAGTAACAATAATGCAGCTGGGCTTGGTGGTGCATTCCAAAGTAGTAATGGAGACTGGAGTGTGGGATTCCACAAAGCAAGCCAAGAAATTTCTCCTACACATGCAGAGTTGATGGTATTGCTAGAGGGATTGAAAATTGCTAGAGAAATGAACTTCCTAAATCTGGAAATTGAAACTGACTATACGGATGTCATCAAGCTTATATATGAGGATAGCTATAACTTTTGTAACGTTGCCTCTGAATTCATATGGTTGATGCACCAATTGAAGCTCCCACACCTGAAGCATAATTTCAAAGAAGGAAATGAGGTGGCACATAAACTGGCCAAGCAAGCTGTAACGACCCGGCCGGTCGTTTCAGGAGTTGCCATTTTGTTTCCCCCATTTCTGCTTTCTTGTGTGTTGTTCAGCTACATTTCATTGTATCGTGTTGGTTGGTTTGGGTTTGGGATAGTTTTGGTGTGTTATGAGATACTTAGTTTATTAAGTTGGTCATTTAGTTGGAAAAGTCAATCGGAAGTTGATTTGTAAGTAAACCATCTCGAAATTTGGTTTTTATGATTCGGATAGATTCGTGAGGTGATTTGGGACGTAGGAGCGTGTTTGGAAAGTAATTTGGAGGTCCGCGGTAGATTTAGGCTTGAATTGGCGAAATTGGAATTTTGGCGCTTTCCGGTTGGTAGTGGAAATTTTGATATCAGGGTCGGAATGAAATTTCAGAATTTGGAGTAAGTCCATTGTGTTATTTGGGACGTGTGTGCAAAATTTCAAGTCATTCGGACGAGGTTTGATAGACGTTTTGATCGAATTCGAAATTCGGAAGCTTTTTGGAATTCTTAGGCTTGAATCCGATGATGATTTGATATTTTGATGTTGTTTTGAGCGTTCCAAAGGTTGGAACAAGTTTGAATTATGTTATGGGATGTGTTGGCATGTTTGGTTGAGGTCCCGAGGACCTCGGGTGAGTTTCGGGTGGTTAAACGGATCAAATCCTTGTTTTGAAAGTTGCAGATTTCTTCAGTTCTGTATTGCAGAGTTTTACTCTTCGTGTTCGCGAGAGGACCCTCGCGTTCGCGAAGAGATGTTGAGTGAGGTTGGCCAGTTGCCCTTTGCGTTCGCGATGTTAGTCCCGCGTTCGCGAAGTTTGAGGTTGAGTGTGCATTGCGAACGCGAAGAAGGTCCCGCGTTCGCGTAGAGTATTTGGAGTAGGTGGGGTCCCAGGAGCTTTGTGCTTTACATTCGCGTAGGTGTAGTCGCATTCGCGAAAGTTTGGTCGGTTGAAGCATCACGTTTGCGATGAGGCTTTCGCGCTCGCGTAAGAGGATTTTTGGTCAACGGAATTTTTGTTCTTCGCAAATGCGAGGCTTTGACCGCGTTCGCGAAGAAGGAAATATATCTAGGCAGAATGTTTAAATAGTTGTTATCACGATTTTTGGTCTATTTTCACCATTGTTGGCCAAATTTGGAGCTTTTTGAGAGTGATTGAAGAGGGAATCGAAGGGAAACACTTGGAGGTAAGATTGTTGAACTCAATACCCGATTCTATATTGATTTCTACCTAATTAGTCATGAAATTTGTGGAATTTAAAGCATAAACTTGGGGAATTAGGGCTTGGAATTGGAGACTTTGATTTGAGGATTTGAAGGGTCGTTTGTGGTCGCATTTTGGTGTATTTGGTATGTATGAACTCGTGAGAGTGTAAGGATTCTAGTTTTATGATTTTTATCGGAATTCGAGGCGTGGGCCCGGAGGTCGGGTTTGACCAATTTCGAGATTTTTGATGTAATTTGATTATTTTCGAGTGGGCTTTGTTCCCTCAGCATATTTTGATGGTTATATGCTGATTTTGGCTAGATTCGGGGCATTTAGAGGCTGAATCGAGAGGCAAGGGCGTCACGGGCTAGAGTTTGGCTTGGCTTGAGGTAAGTAGCGCTTCCAAACTTGGTTCTGAGGGTTCGAAACCCCGAACTATGTGTTCTATGATTATTATTGAGGTGACGCAATGCCAAGCGACGGGCGTGTGGGCGTGCACCATGAGAAATGCAGCTTGGATCATTCCATGGCACCACTTAGTGACTCTTTTATGTTGATATCTGTGCTGTAATTATGTGATTACGTTAATGAGCTGCAAATCATGCTAATTATCATGTTAAGGCTTCACGCCAACACTGTTGAGACACGAGAGGTTGTTTCTTACTGACATGTCATTAGATTCATTTGTATTCTATACTCAGTCCTGTTCATGCATAGTATAACGTGCCTCAGTTTCGATTATTGCCATTTGACATATCATATCATTGTTCGAGCTTGTATCATGACATAGCTAGTCCGTGTGTGTGAGACTGGAGAGTATTAACTAAGTGAGGCTGAGAGCCTGATATTAATTGACAGTATGGGATCGGGCTGCACGCCGCAGCGAGATATTGATCATGCCTTCGCTTGCATTGATATAGCGCTTGGGCTCAAAGAAGCTCCTCCGGAGTCTTTACACCCCTAGTGAGCGTAGTTGATGATATTGAGGGATGGATCATCCCTGGACATGGATCTTGTCCGAAGTATTGGTATGGAGATTGATCTTCTCCATGAGGCTGGATTGACCTGTTTTTCTCGGTACTGGGTGACTTATAGTCTATGATGTATATATATTCCGGGATGGATCTTCCCTGGGCCGAATGGGCCATATATAGTACCGAATAGTTGAGCACTGTGAGTGAAAGTATTATACGTAATATTGATCATGCTATCTGTGCATTGGTACTTAGAGGTTCCTGAGCTTTATACTCTGTATCGTTCATATTGTGTTTAATTACTGCTGAGAAACTACATGAATTGTAAGCATGTCTACTTTTCCGTACAATTAACTGTTACAACCTGTTGAGGTTTGGTCCGTCACTACCGTCAGTCCATAGTTTGGACTTGTTACTTACTGAGTTTGTGTACTCACGTTACCCCCTGCACCCTTGTGGGCAGATCCAGGTATCTCGGGGCACGACAGCGGTTGTTGATCACACCAGTTGGAGACTTTCTGTGGAGATTGCGAGGTAGCTACTTGGCGACTGCAGTTCTGCCTTCTCCTTTCCTTATCTTCCTTTAGTATATTTATTTGGGTATTCTCAGACCGTGTTGGTCATGTTATTTCGAACAGATGTAGTAGTTCTAGCTCATGACTTAGTGACACCCGAGGTCGGGATTGTGTTTCTTTACGCTGGATTTTGATTTCTACTTTTATCTTATTGAATTTCTGTTAAAATTATGATTTTCTTAAGTTTTTATTTGAAAAATGGAGTATTTGGAAATAAGTGGCTGGCCTAGTATTACGATAGGCGCCATCACGACATGGTTAGATTTTGGGTCGTGACACAAGCTATCAAGAGCCCACCATCTACAAACTGTTTTTACCATGCCTGTCCACCTTATTTTATTGAGCAAGAAGTGATCAAGAACAAACATGTTATTTGTAATAGTTTTAAGAATATTTCTACTAGTGTTTGTAACTATTTGGCAACTATGGGCAACAATAATGCCCTAAAAACATCTACTATGCCTGTGTAGTTTTTGCTTTAAGTAATACTCCCTCCGTTTCAATTTATGTGAACCTATTTCCTTTTTAGTCCGTGCCAAAAAGAATGACCCCTTTCCTTATTTGGAAACAAATTACCTTTACACAATGTTTTATAGCCACACAAAATATGTGTGCCTCATTTTACACCACAAGATCCAAAGTCTTCTCTCTTTTCTTAAATTCCGTGTCCAGTCAAATGTGTTCACATAAATTGAAACGGAGGGAGTATAATATATCTATGTGTTGTGTTAAAAAAAAGAGTATATTTACGGTTTACCTCAACAGAGCTTCATCTATAACAGCTGAAGCCATCAAACATTCTTATGAGAGATGATATGAGGGTAAAAGTTATAACTTTTAATTTTATAAATGTAAAAATGCATAACTACCCCTTTGGCGTTAAACGATTTTGTCAGGTGCATCTTTTATCGTTGCAAGGATTTTATGACACCCCAGCAATGTTTAAGTGTAATAAGTAACACTTGTTAAAGCCAATCTCAATTTCAAAAAAGAAGTGTAAATTACGCACCAATATTTACTTGCCACATGTAAAATCAATTAAATTTTGTCTTCTTTTAATTTATCTTTTCTTCTTATTTTATCCATTGTTTCTTTCAGGCAGAATATATCGGCGGGTCATTAAATTTGTCCTCTCTTTTCACTTTAACACATTATTTTAAGTCTATTTTATTTGAACGTTATTACTATGTTATTTAGACACAAAATTCTTAGGTAGACAAACACAAAAGGTGCGTGTAATTCAGATGCCGAAGTGACGAATAAGATAGACACGTGGATTTAATTAACCCCACCAGTCGTCGTCTTTTCCAACGACCCCTTCTTACTAGAAAAATTATTTTCCAGCCAACTTTTCTTCCAAATTGCAGCAACTAATAAACTGAACAACATTAATAGAATATCATTTGGCAAACAAGTCAACAAATTTGGACAACAAAGAATAACAAAACTTAATGATGACAATGAATTAACAGAAGATGAAGTTTTCCAAAAAATGAAACTCCGGACAAATCACAAAATCGCCAGAAATAAATTCGGATCGAATTAAAAAATGATGGAGTTTCACCATATGTTTTTAGATCTATAAGAAGTGGACAAAAATAAAAAATAAAACGAGGAGAAGAAGACACCAATGCATAGGTGTCGCCAAACTTGTTATTTCTGGTGAAGAATCTGAGGGGCAAAGACTAAAGGGTGTATAATTCATATACTGATGAAGCAAATCAGGATGATATTTACAGGAAGAAGCAATGGGTGATAGGTGGGTGTAAAGGAGGAGGTCTGAAGGGATGGTGAGTGCAGATTTCTTGGCAGCAGCAGCTGGAGGAGTAGGAGGCTGGAGGCGCGTGAGGTGGTAAATGGTGGCGCGTATGGTTTGAAGCTGGTGAAGAAGGTGGTCAGGAACAAGAGGAGCAACAGGGGGCTTGGATTGGAGATTGGAAGAGAGGTGATACAAAGAAAGAATGTTGGTAGCTACCATTGCTACTAAAAGAAGCAAGTTTAGATGGCAGCCAAATAAAAATGTGATGGTGGTGTGTCCAGATCTAGAGGAGGATATGGTAGTAATGGTGTGAACAAATAAAATTTGGGCTAAGAAGATGACCGGATTCCGGCGGAAGCTATATATTTTTCGCCAGAAGCTATAAATTTTTCGAGCGGAATTTATTTTTCGGGATGATTTCACGTGCTTGAAAAATTTGAGAAACACTTACCTTCTTGCTATGTCAGCATATTGTGTCTAAATAATACAGTAGAGGGCTGGTTGGAATGTTCAAATGGAATGAATTTAAGATAGAGTGTCTCGGTGAAAAGTGTGAACAAGTTTAATTAAATTGTATTTCCTATTTCGCTTTGTCTTCATCACTATCCTTATGCCCGTAACCTGCTCCCCTTTTGCTTCTGAATAGCCCAAACACCTCGCGGAAAAATTGTTGACTCGACGGGAATTGAGTCCAGCACCAAATCACTAGTGATGCTTGAAACTGATTTGAATAGAAGTAATGAAAGAGTCGCCAACAATGGAAGAAGCCATCAAAACCCGAGACTAAAACTCTTAAACTTCGCTCATCTAATCAAAGGGATCTAGGATTTTAATTTTATGGGTTTAACATTAAAAATTTTAGTATTGAACTCATGAATTTTTTAAGTAATGGGTTCATATTTACTTTTTATTAGATTACTACTTCTTATTAGAATTGATATTTGCTCATAAATTAATATTCCGTATCAAAAGTACTGGGTTAGTTGAACTCGGTAACCCTATGTTGCATCCGCCCCTGCTCATCCTTTCTAAATAAGATTCAAAATTTTTTGGTAAGTTGAAATTTGAACCTGGTATTGCAACAAGTGAAATCATTTTTTTTTTGTTGTGATTTTGTGAAAGAATCGATTAATTGTGAAATTGGTCATACTCAACAAATAATTTTGATGGGAGATACTAGTGCAAAGGTGTCTTATGTTTATGAGTGAATATACGAATTTAAACGCACCAAGGATAAAGACTTATTATTTGGTTTATTTTGCTTTTGACAGAATGTAGGCTTATATAGTGGTGGTTTATGATGACACTGAAGGAAGAGATGGCAGTCGAAAAGAAAACAAAAAATAATGGAGAAGCGAAGACAAAGAAAGTGGGTAGTAGCATAGTGTAGATATATAGGGATTGATTTTGCTGGTGGTGGTAACCACGGTTGTGTGATGGCGGTAAGAATAGCACTTGTGGGAGATGTAATAACGGAGAAGACTAGAAAAAAATATGTTATGTAAAAGAAAAAAGGACCCACAAATTTTTACATATCTTCAAAATGTAAAAGATAATCTATATTATATTAAAAGGAGAGTAGTATGCATTGTGGTTAAGTCAAGTGGCAAGATAAATAGAAGTTACTTGGCAATTTTTGGACAACATTAGTAATTAGAAATTATATATAGAAACATAATTAATGGAAGTAGTTTAATGAATCTTATACATAATCTAAATAGATCTTAGACAAATCTAATCTATATATCTATAATTAAATTTATATTTATATTTATATCTATATCTATATTTATATCTATATATTAATCTACTCATAAATTTTTTTCTATATTAACTAGAAATATGGAGGTGAAAAATTAATTAAAAACTATAATAAAAAAATAAAAATATATAAAGACGTAAATTGAGATAACCTATAACTATTTATACTTTGGAGTAAGTTAAAATATAGAATAAAACTAAAATTTACGTAAGATATTAAGGATTTATTGAGTTTAAAAATTAAATAATTTCAAGCAGCAAAATAAGATCTTACATAAAGTATACAAATTATTTATAAGGTAAGAGAAAAATTAAATAATCAACAAAAGATACTTTAATAACAAGAATAATAAATTCATATTAATACTGATAAATCGTGCGAACGAATATTTTATACGTAAATATTACTACAACATTTAGATATAATGTGTTCGAACAATTAAGAAAAATATTTTTATTTGATTATATTTGAATTAAGTTCGGTTAGTTTAAATTTGAAAGCATAACATAATTTTTTTAAAATACGGTCCTATTAAAAAAAATAGAAAGATAAAAATTAATTGAATTTGAGATGCGAAAGTTTTTAAATTTTTATCTATATTATATTAGAATGAGTGTGGCAAAAATAAATACTAAATTCAGACAGGCTAATAAAAATTCATATGACAATGTAATAATATTAGGTATTGAATAATATAAAATCAAAAATAACGAATAAGAGAAAATATAAAAATTCAGATTCTTTATCATAGAAAAAAGGGTCAAACTTATTTAAATTTCAGACGAGAAAGTTTTTTATATTATACTAAGAAAAGTCATAATATATGTCCACATAACTCAAGTCCAATAGTTAAAATAAAAAACTAAAAAAATTAAACAATAAAAATAAATTAGAGATAATGTAAGGACATTTATAAATCATAAGTTTAGAAAATAAAATAAAATAAATATACAATATTTAAAAATATTATTAAATTTAAAATAATTTAAAATTTTCGAGCAATGTTTTTAAAACAAAATAAATATTTATTTCATAATTAAAAAAATTATATATTTATCTTATATTATTAAAGAAAAGTAGTTGATAATGATATTAAATAAATTTACAAGTTAATGAAAAGCCACATAAAATATAATAAGACTATATATTAGATTAAAAAAATAGCAAAATTATGTTAAATTATTAAAAATTTACTATTAGAAATTAAAAGAAAAGGATATTTGAATTTGAGATTAAAAAGTTCTTAAAACTATGATGCGAATGCTCAAATTATGGATAATACCACGAAATTGAAGTCTTACTTATGAAAAATAAAACAATAATAAAAAATAAAATTTTTAAATGACAAAATAAATTTCTAATATAGGTAATTTTACAACAATTAAATTTGTATCTTAAAACTAAAAAAGAAAGAAATTTTATGTAAAGAAATAAAATGACAGTGAAAATATTATTACAACATTTAGATATGTTCAAACAATTACGAAAATATTTTTCTATGATTAATATCTGAATCGAGTGCAGTTAGTTTGAGTTTGAATGCATAGCATAAATTTTTAAAAATGCGGTCCATTTTAGAAAATAGAATGATAAGAATTATCTGAATTTGAGATGAGATTATTTTTTTATTTTTAAAAATATTATGTAAAGAACTAAAATGACAGTAAAAATATTACTACAATATTTAGAAATAATGTGTTCAAATAATTAAGAAATTTTTTTCTATGATTAAATAAAATTTTAAAAATACAAAATAAATTTCTAATATTGGTAATCTTACTAATGAAAATTAAAAATTAAATTGTATCTTATAGCTAAAAAAGGAAGAAAATTTAACTTAATCTAATACAAAATTAATTATAAGAGAACTCAATACATTTGGAACATGATAATCAAATAGCTTATGCATTAATATTTTAGACTAATTAAGAATTACAATTTAAAACAAAATATGATATTATTTTGGCTATAGGTAAAACATTAATATAAAAACTAATTAACATTTGTAATAGGAAGAGAATGTACATACAAAAATAAAGGTAGTGTGAGGATACTTATATTTTAAAAATAGATAAAATAAAATAATTAAATTATATTTAAAAATATTACTGATAAATTTAAATGATTAAAATATTATGAGTAAGAGGATAAAAGCATAAAAAATACCAAATTTCAAAAATAAAATATTTATTTTTTATTAAATACTATTAAAAGGATAAAAAGTAAGACATTAATTTAATTATAAGCTAATAAACAAATTATATTATAGTATAATAATATTAAATATTAAATAATACAATAACTATAAGAAAAGAACAAAAAAAGAATTTATGTAAAAGCGATGTGATGAATAAGATATATTTGACGTCTAGATAAAAATAAAGTGATAATAAGAATTTTGTTAAGATATTATGATCTAATGTACTCGAACAAGATAGATCACAATATGGCATGTTTAGTATTCTTTAATATCGACAGCGGAACGAAATACAAGTACCAAAATCAAGGGGTTAGGTTGATATAAATATATATTAAAAAGATTGGTTGTTCACTACGAGATTTGAACAATAATTTCATATCATGTTTCATAATTAAATTCTCATGTTATATAATTTGTATCTGAGAGGTTTATATTTTAAGGTTATTTGTACATGATTCAAACAATCTACATCGCAATTTGAAATAATTTATCCGTGCATCGCGCGGGTAGTGATACTAATTAATACTTAATAAAAATATTAAAAAATATAAATTTTTAATATTTATTTTTGCCTCTCAAACTCTTCAATAGAGTGATTTATACTCTCTACACAATATAGCTTTAAAAGGTGTTATTTGTTACATTTCATACATAGCGCCGGGGTCACAGGACCCTCATAAAAATAAAGGGTGCATCTAATAAGTCGTTCAATGCCAGGGGAGATAAATATGTATTTTCCCTTCATAATTTAATTCAGTTTTAGAAAGTGTCAAATTCATTTAATTTTATGCAGGAACTCACTCATCTTTTTTTTAGAAAATTTATCTAGAGCATAATATTTTTGAATTCTTATAATTTATTAATCTTACTTTATATAAATTACTATTTTAAGGTATATGTCTTTAATATATTATCTTATTTGTTTTTATTAATTATCATAAAATACACGTGGAATGTATATTTTTTTTTATGTGTGCGCTTTATTTTGTGTATTTTTTTTGTCTTTATGCACGTGCAACATTGCATTTGCTGAAAGAAAGTCTACCCTAACGAGAGATTACTTTGTATATGAATATATGCTATAAGGAATACTCGGTTGGCTTATATTCCACTAGAAAGAAGAATGATTGACTGGTTGTTCTTGGTGGTTTTGAAACCAGAGCTGACCTATTATTGCTCAGTATGGTAGATTTTGATGTTATTTTGGGTATGGACCGGTTGTTGCTCTATCATGTTATCCTTGATTGTCACGCCAAGACGGTGATGTTGGCTATGCCAGGTTTGCCGCGGTTGGAGTGAAGAGGTACTTTAGATTATGTTGCTAGCAGGGAGGTGTCCTTACTTAAGGCGATAGTTGGGAAGGGATACGATTCGCATCTAGCCTATGTGAGGGATGTCAGTGCTGATACTCCTACCGTCGAGTCAGTTTCGATAGTGAGAGACTATCCAGATATATTTTCATCTGATCTTCAGGGCATGCCGCCCAATAGGGATATTGATTTTGGTATTGATTTATTGCTGAGCACTCAGCCCATTTTTATTCCACCATATCGTATGGCCCTAGCGGAGTCGAAAGAGTTAAAGGAGAAGTTGCAAGAGTTGCTTGATAAGGACTTTATTTGGCCTAGTGTGTCACCTTGGAGTGCTCCGGTCTTGTTTGTAAAGAAGAAAGATGTTTCTATGCGCACGTGTATTGATTATCGACAGTTGAAGAAGGTTACAGTGAAGAACAGGTATCTATTAATAATCAAAGATTTGCGAGCTGGATATTTCGAAGACTGTCTTCAAGGCTCGGTATGGTCGTTACGAGTTGTTATGTCATTTGGGCTGGCCAACATTCCAGCAACATTCATGCACTTAATGAATAGTGTATTCCAGCCCTATCTTGACCCATTCGTCATTGTTTTTATTGACGACATCTTGGTATACTCCCAGAGCCGGGAGGATCATGAGCAGTACCTGAGGACCGTGCTCGAGACCTTGAGGGAAAAGAAGTTGTATGCAAAAATTTTAAAGTGTGAATTCTGGCGTGATTCGGTGGCATTTTTGGGTCATGTAGTGTTGAGTGAGGGGATCATGCTAGACCCGAAGAAGATTGAAGTAGTGCAGAGTCAGCCCAGACCGTCTTCAGCTACTAAGATCCGAAGTTTTCTTGGTTTGGCAGGGTATTACTGTTGTTTCATAGAGGGTTTCTTATTTATTGCAGCACCAATGACCAAATTGACCCAGAAGGATGCTTCATTCAGGTGGAATGAGGAGTGTGAGAAGAGCTTCTAAAAGCTCAAGACTGCTGTGAATATAGCCCCAGTGTTGGTATTGCCTAGGGGTTTGGGGTCTTACACTGTGTACTGTGATGCGTCACATGTTAGCCTCGATGCGATATTGATGCAAGACGGTAGGGTGATAACCTATGCATCTAGACAGCTGAAGGTACATGAGAAGAACTATCTTGTCCATGACCTTGAGTTAACAACTATTGTTTATGCCTTGAAAATTTTGCGGCATTATTTGTTCTAGGTAGCCCAGCTGAGGCAACTTCACTCACATGGGATCGGTTTTCAAAGTTCTTCTTGAGAGAGTTTATTCCTCAGATGCTTTGGGATGCTTGGCACGCGGAGTTTGAGCGGCTGCGCCGGGGTACCATGTCAATGTCGTAGTATATTGTCTGATTCAGTGATTTGTCCAAGCATGCACCAGCCTTGGTTGCCATAGTCAGGGAACGAGTCCGTCGATTTATCGAGAGGCTCAACCAGAGTATTAGATAGAGCATGGCCATGGTGTTGGAGTTAGACAATCTGTATCAGTATGTGGTTGAGATTGCACGGAGGTTGGAGGGCATGCGAGACCGTGATAGAGAGGAAAGGGAGGCTAAGAGGCCTTGTGGCACAGGGGATTTAGTAGTGGTCGCGCTGCAGCTTCAGCCCGTCATGGTATGGGCTATGTGAGTTGCCCAGTTCACTCAGCACTTACAGCTTCTAGTGGTGCTCCGGTTGTATCGAGGTCCTAGGTTACACACTTTGCTCAGACATTTTCTAGTGCACCTCCTACACGGGGTGCCTTTAGCGATCAGTCCAGCCGACCAGTCCCGATCTAGTCTCAACCTCCACGTCCTCCAAGAGCTTGTTTTGAGTATGGTGATACCCGCCATATGGTCAGGGATTGACCAGACTCAGTAGGGGTGCATCTTTCAAGACTACTCAGTCTCCACGGATTCAGTAGGGTCAGCAGACTTCTCAGGCCATGATTGTCGCCTTAGAGGGGGAGGCCAAGCCAGATATTATGCTCTCCCTGCTAGGACAGAGGTAGTTGCTTCAGACTCAGTCATTACAAGTATTGTTCAGGTCTGTCATAGAGATTCATCTGTCTTATTTGATCCAGGCTCAACTTATTCCTATGTGTCATCTTATTTTTCTCCATATTTAGGTGTATCCCATGATTCCTTGAGTTCTCCCGTCTATGTGTCCACACTTATGGGAGATTCCTTTGTTGTTGACCGTGTGTATCGGTCATGTTTGATTGTTCTTAGTTGTTTTGAGACTAGAGCCGATTTGTTGTTGCTTAGTATGATAGATTTTGATGTTTTTTTTAAACATAAACTGTTGTCACCCTATCATGCTATTCTTGATTGTCACGCTAAGACCGTGACGCTAGTTATGTCAGGTTTACCACGGTTAGAGTGGAGATGTACTTTAGATTATGTTCCTAGCAGGGTTATCTCATTCCTAAAGGCTCAGCAGATGGTTGAGAAGGGGTGTGATGCGCATATATCATATGTGAGAGATGTCAGTGTTGATACTCCTACCATCGATTTAGTTCCGGTAGTGAGGGATTATCCAGATATATTCCCGGCGGACCTTCCGGGTATGACGCCCGACATGGATATCAACTTTGATATTGATTTATTACTAGGAACTCAGATATTCCTCCATATCGCAAGGCCCCACCGGAGTTGAAGGAGTTAAAGGAGCTAGTTGTAGGAGTTGTTTGATAAGGGTTTCATTCGACCCAGTGTATCACTTTGGGGGTGCTCCGATCTTGTTTGTAAAGAAGAAGGATGGTTCTATGCGCATGTGCATTGAGCCAGATATCCCGAAGACTGCCTTTAAGACTCGGTATGGTCATTACGAGTTCCTTGTGATGTCTTTTGGGCTAACCAACGCCCAGGAGAATTCATGAACTTGATGAATAATGTATTCCGGCCCTATCTTGACTCATTCGTCATTGTGTTTATTGACGACATTCTGGTGTACTCCCAGAGCCGGGAGGATCATGAGCAATACTTGAGGACCATGCTCCATACCGTAAGAGAAAAGAAGTTATATGAAAAATTTTCAAAGTGTGAATTTAGGCTTGATTCTATTACATTTTTGGGTCATATAGTGTCGAGTGAGGGGATCAAAGTGGATATGAAGAAGATTGAAGCGGTGCATAGTTTGCCCATACCGTCTTCAGCTATGGAGATCTGGAGTTTTCTTTGTTTGGCAGGGTATTACCGTCGATTTATAGAGGGTTTCTCATCTATTGCAACACCTATGACCAAATTGACCCAGAAGTGTGCTCCATTCAGGTAGACTGAGGAGTGTGAGGAGAACTTTCAAAAGCTCAAGACAGTTTTGACTATAGCCTAGTGTTGGTGTTGCCTTCGGGTTCAGGTTCTTATACTGTGTAGTGTGATGCGTCGCATATTGGTCTTGGTGCGATGTTGATGCAGGACGGTCGGATGATTGCCTACGCGTCTAGATAACTAAAGGTGCATGATAAGAATTATCCTTTCTACGACCTTGAGTTAGCTGCTACTGTTCATGACTTAAAGATCTGGCGACACTATTTGTATGGTGTCCCTTGTGAGGTCTATACCGACCACCGAAGTCTACAACATCTTTTGAAATAGAAGGATCTTAACTTGCATCAGCGGAGATGGTTAGAGTTGCTTAAGGACTATAATATCACCATTCTTTATCATCTTGGGTAGTCCAATGTCATGGCCGATGCATTGAATCATAAGGGAGAGAGTTTGGGCAGTTTAGCATATCTACCAGTAGTGGAGAGGCCATTAACATTATATGTTCAGGCCTTGATCAACCAGTTTTTTTAGATTGGATGTTTCAGAGCAGAGTTGATTTTGGCATGTGTGATTTCTCAGTCTTCTCTATATGATCGTATCAGAGAGTGTCAGTATGATGACCCCCATTTGCTTTTCCTCAAGGACACAGTTCAGCATGGTGATGCCAAGGAGGTCACTATTAGGGATGACGGTGTGTTACGGATGCAGGGTTGGCTATGTGTGCCCAATGTAGATGGTTTGCGTGAGTTGATTCTTTAGGAGGCCCACAGTTCACGGTACTCCATTCATCCGGGTGCCACTAAGATGTATCAGGATTCGAGGCAGCACTATTGGTGGAGAAGAATGAAGAAGGACATAGTGAAGTATATAGCTTGGTGCCTAAATTGTCAGCAGGTGAAGTATGAGCATCAACAGCCAGGTAGATTGCTTAAGAGGCTAGAGATTCCAGAGTGGAAATGGGAGTGGGTTACTATGGATTTTGTTGTTGGGGTCCCACGGACTCAGAAGAAGTTCGATAAAGTATGGGTGATTGTAGATAGGTTGACTAAGTTGGCTCATTCATTCCGGTGGTGACTACTTATTCTTCAGAGCAGCTGGCTCAGGTTTATATATATTTGCGAGATTTTCCTACTTCATGGCGTGCCGGTATCCATCATCTCTGATTGGGGTAAGCAATTTACATTGCAATTCTCGAAGGCTTACATCGAGAGTTGGGCACGCGAGTTGAGTTGAGTTGAGCACAACATTCCACCCTCAGACGGATGGATAGTCTGACTGCACTATTCAAATATTGGTGGATATGCTTCGTGCATGTGTGATGGAGTTTGGGGGTTCTTGGGATCAGTTTTTGCCGCTTGAGGAGTTTACCTACAACAACAACTATAATCGAGCATTCAGATGGCTCCATATGAGGCCTTATATGGGAGGTGGTGTCGGTTTTCGGTGGGTTGGTTTGAGCCAGGTGAGGCTAGGCTATTGGGTACAGATACAATCGAGCATTCAGATGGCTTTAGTAAAGGTTCAGTGGAAGGGCCAGCCAGTCGAGGAGGCGACTTGGGAGACTGAGCATAATATGTGTAACCATTATCTTAATATTTTCACCACTTCAGGTATGTCTCTATACTCGTTCGAGGACAAATGTTTATTTTAAGAGGGGGAATATCTAATGACTCGACCGATCATTTTGAGTATTTTAGCCCCGATCCCCTATTTATTGCCTCCTCTATGCTATATTGTGGTTAGGTGACTTTCCGGGGTGTTTGGTTTTAGTTTCGTGTGAGTTTCGGAGTGAAATGGGACACATAGTCCCTAAGTTGGAGCTTTAAGTTAAAAAAGTTGACCGTAGTTTGACTATTGTGTAGACAACTCCGGAATGGAGTTTTGAAGGTTCTAATAGCTTCGTAAGGTGATTTTGGACTTAGGAGTGTGTCCGGATGTTGATTTGGAGGTCCGTAGGTCGTTTCGACTATAATTTGCGAAAGTTAGAAAGTTAAAGGTTTGGAAAGTTTGATCGGGAGTTGACTTTATTGATATCAGGGTCAGATTCCGATTTTGGAAGTTGAAATAGGTCCATCATGTTGTTTATGACTTGTGTGCAAAATTTGAAGTCAATCAAAGTTGTTTTGGCATGAATCGACATTAGTATTGGAATTCGGGAGTTCATAGTTTCAATAGGCTTGAATTGGGTTGCGATTTGTAGAATCGATGTTATTTGATGTGATTTTTGGCCTCGAGTAGGTCTGTTAGGTATTTTGGAACTTGTTGGTATATTTGGACGAGTCCCATGGGCTTCGGGTGTGATTCAAATTAAATCCTGAACCAAAATTGGACTTAGTCATTATTGCTTAAGCTGCTGGTTTTCTTCTGTTGTGGTATCCTTCTACGCATTCGTCAAATTTCTCCCGCGATCGCGTAAAGTCTTCAGGGTAAGCTGGGATATTTCTCTTTGCATTCGCGAAGGTAAAGATGCAATCATGAAGCTTGCTGGGCTTGTTCATCACGAACGCGTGAGGTATATCGCGTCCGCGTATAAGGAAGGTGAGGCTGGGGGCTGAGGCATGCTTGTGCATCGTGTTCGCATGACCTTGGACGCGGTCGCATGACATGATATCATGTTTCCGACTGGTTTCACGCGATGGCGAAGTGTATTTTATTAAGCTGGGGAGAATTGTTTTACGTGATCGCGAGTCTTTGTCCGCGATCGTGATAAAGTGCGACTGGGCAACATAATAAAAATTTCAAAACGTGAGTTTCATCGCATTTTTCACAATTTGGACCTAGAGAGCTCGGTTTATGGCGATTTTACCAGATTATTTCAAAGAATCGTTGGGGTAAGTGATTCTAACCCCGATTGAACTATATTTCCTAAATCTATTGTTATTTTTATCATTTAATTAGTGATGTAAGTTGGAAATTTGGGGGGAAATTGTGTAAACTTCATAGACTAAATATTGGGGTTTTGAAAGGTGATTTGAGGTCAGGTTTGAGTAATTATTGTATGGTTGGACTCATTATCGAATGGGTGTTAGAATTATGTAATTTTGGTCGGGTTTCGAGACGTGGGCCCGAGTTGACTTTTTATTTCTTTGCAAAGATTGTAACCTTATTGTTCGAAATAGTTTCCTATAGTTTATATTTATTGTATGAAGTTGTTTTGGTTAGATTCGAGCCGTTCGGAGCTAGATAATCCAGGGAAAGGCCTACTAGTGGATTGAGTTAGCATGTTTGTGGTAAATGTCTTGCCTAACTTTGTGTGGGAAAATTACCTCTTAGGATTGGTATTGTTTGTGATAATTGTGATGTGTGGAAGACGTGTACGCAGAGTGACGAGTGTGTAAACGGGCTAAATGTGGAGATTTACCGGTTTTAGCTATGTAGATTCCTTTCGAGCCTTAATTGAGTTATCTTAACATGTTATGTTCATCATCATTAGTCTATCTTCACGTTCTCTACTTGTCTTATCTCTTATTTGTTAATTGCCTTTACATGTTTAGTTGAAGTATTGTTTCCTCTATTCCTTATTTATTGTTTAACCGTTGAGTTCATTACTTGAAGTTGCCATTTTTGGATTATTTTATCGTTGAAATTGGTTTGAGTTTTAAAGGCCATGATTTACATTGAGGCAAAGTTATGAAGTTGTGAAATACTAATCTTGTTGAGTTAATTACTTCCGGTTATTATTTTTGATACTCTTGTTCACACTGTAGTTGAGCCATGGGCTATTTATTGTGAAAACACTGTTATTGTTGATTTAATTGGCAAGTTGTGATATTGGAAACTTGAGGTGTGATTTTTGATATGTTGTGATATTGATACGCATGCAGTGGTATAAGGTTTTGGGGTTGAAATGCATGTGATGAGATAATGTGGCTTGATACGCGTGTGGCTAGTAGGGGAACTACTTGAAGCCACGCGGTGTGATAAAGTGGGCTAAAATACGGGAATCTATTTCGGGAAAATGATTTTTAAAACTAAATGCAAGGCTCCCGTGGTGATATAAGGAAAGATTGTGAACTGTTTTGTGATTTGAGACTACGAGGTGGTACCTCGTTAGTGACTCTTGTTGATACTCCTCTATTGCTTCACTTGTGTTTGGTTGTTTCGTTTCCTTGGCATAATATTCCTTATTTTCTATTGTGATTGCATTATTTGCCTTAGTTCAGTGTAGTTAATCTCTGTATATTTCTTACTCGTTTCATCTCCATTGTTATTATTATTACACTGTTAATCATTCGTTCCATTTCTTATTTATTCCAGTAGGGCCTCGACCTGACCTCGTCACTACTATACCGAGATTAGGTTTGCCACTTACTGGGTACCGTTGTAGTTTACTCGTGCTACGCTTCATCACATCTTTTTTGTGCAGATCCAGATACCTCCTACTAGTCCAAGCACTATTGAGACGAGTTCAGCTTCGGAAACTTCAAGATATACCTGCCGGCGTCCGCAGGCCTCGAAGTCCTGCTCTATCTTATCTACTTCATGCTCTTTCCATTTATAGACACATTGTTGTATAGGGATGATTAGTACTTCTGCTGAGTTGCGGAGTTTATTTTATTTTAGTTGTTGAGTTATTGGGACTTTAATTATTAATTCTGTTATATTCTGCATGAATGTTTGACTTACCTAGTCTTAGAGACTATGTGCCACCACGACATCCTACAGAGGGAAATTGGGGTCGTAACAATCCATCTTGCCCATATCGCCATAAGGCCTAAACAAGATTACATCACGCGTGCGAATCACCAAATAGCCTCATAACCCGTCCTAACATAAGAAAGAAACATATAATATAAACCAGGGCGCGATAACATCCATTCCGCCCGATGATATGCCCATGGTACCAATTGAATAAGAATAAGCAACCCGATCAGATATAGAATACACATTCTCATTAGGCTTACAAATAGCCCACAAACCAATTCTGATCATTCCCAAACAGGTATATAACCTTCCAAATGTCCATAGTAACCAATCCATAACACATACCATCAACTATCCAATTAACATATTTTCACAATCCATAACCAAGGAATAGTCCATCCACAAGAACATCCAACCTCTAAACCTAAACAATCACGAAATCTTCATACCCAATCCCAACTCTACTGCTCAAATGGTTGGTACATCACTCATACTCTTTTATCTTATAGAAAATGCTCATATAGATCTCTTGTGCCATGTAGTAAAACCTGAACCTCATCACCCAAACCCAGGCGATCACCATAGCGCTATCCAAGCATCCGCAAGTCAAAAGACAATGCGCACTCTTCTCATGTGACATCAAATAGTGCCAACATTCTCTTAAACATCTGAAATCATCTGTGTCATCAAGACCATGTGACCTTCCCTTCGAAATTAAACTGCAACCTTGTGCTTAGAACTTTTAGTCCCACACAGCGCACCGACACTATCATGCTAACTCATGAAAATTATGAAAATCTCATAATCAACTTTAAGTCACAAACAAGATGAACACCTCATTAACCGAGAACTTTCCATTTAACCCAATTTGGAAGGACATCGCCGCGCACATCACACATTCTATGCCCGTAGAAGTTATCAACTCCGAACCGTGGACATAACCATTGTGAATTCCTCAAAACCCGTTAATACATAATAAAGTCATTAGAACTGATTTTATCTAACTCCACCAAGTCTTGCAGAGTGCTGATAAGTGGGGATTTTGACTACTTATTAGCGCCCTTTAGCATCGTTTTAGTCCAAAAATATTCAATTGTATTCCCAAAAACTGATGAAATATGTTTAATTACAAGAGTATTGGAAAATGAGCCAGAAAGATGAAATCCAACTCAAAAAGGAGTGATCTAAACTCAAGGAAAAAAATTGGGAACAAAGGCTTAAAGTACGGACTGCAGATTTTCATCTGCGTCCGCAGAATGTGAAGGGAAGTCTGTTAGAGAACTAGTGCAATGTGTGGACCGTACAATTATTGTGCAGCCATATAAGCTACCCAAGATAGAAGTTCAGAGAGTGTGCATATGAAGTTCAAAGGAAGTGCAGACCACACAATTATTGTGCGGCCGTAGAAGTCAGCCATGCGGCCACACTCAAAAATGTGCGGTCCGCAGAAGAGCCCTATGCAGTCGCACCAAGAATTGTGCTGACCACAGATTATGAAAGATATGGACACATTCCAGAATTGTGCGACTGCATATTTAAACTCCTGTTAAGAGTGAAGCAATGTGCAAACCGCACATAGAATTGTGCGGCCGCAGAACCTCCGAAAAGGCATTTTTGTCCGAAAATTCCAGCTTTGTATAAATTGAATAGTTTCACGAATTTAGGTCAACTTTTGAATATTGAAAGTCCTGTAGACATTTTTACTTGCTACTTTAGGCAACTTTAGATTACTTTGGTGATTTAACATTGGATTATTATCTTTTAATCTTTCAATATGAGTTTTATCATCATTTCTTCCTAGTTTTCTTCTATGCCCATTATGAGTAGCTAGATTTTTAACTAGGGTTGTGACCTAACCCTAATGTGTAAACCTAATGGGTGTTTGATTTATGGCTTGTTTATGTTTGGATGTTTATTATTTATACTTGTTCTTGCTTTTAATTGTAGAATTAATGATTGTAAACATTAGTTCATACTTATTTCACTTGGTCTCTACTTGAGAAAGAGAGACTTAGTCTAGAAAAACTTGGCTAACAAGAATTTGGGATAAAATTAAGAGATTGATAGTCCCAATTAAAGGGTTGAACCTAGAGATAGTAAAATCCAACTTGAGCATTTTATCAACTGCTTTGTTCAATACCCATTAGGATTTAAGAAAGTCAAATTGGGCAAAATCACTCTCTTACCGAGAGGTATTGAGTGAGTACTTGAGTGCTGATAGCTATAATACACCCCGACCAACGAAAAAAGCTTTAAAATTTACAACTCGTTACGCAAACACCTAGTAAAGGTCAAAGCCCTAGGCCATTTATTATCATTGAAAAACATCAAAAAAATATTCCCTACTTTATAACTTTAGAATTGTAATCCTTAAAATAGTTGTAATCCTTTAGAAGTAAAAATAAAACCATATTTGTGAAAATGCAATGTAGATACTTCACGTGCTCAATCCAAATATATACTACTAATTCCCATCTCAGCTCCCTGTGGATTCGATCCTGACTCCTTATTGGGTATTATTATTGCAATCGAGCGTTTCATAACCTCAAATAGAGGTATGACTTGGACGAGATCAATTTTTGGCGCCGTTACCGGGGAGCTAAAAATAGATTTAGCTATATATTTGGTTTTGCATGTGAATTGTCTTCTTTTCCTTCCGTGTTACTAATCTTTTTTGTAAAACAATTGTAGGTGCAACAATTGCTCTCAACAACAATGATCCACTCGGAAACATGCCTATGGGGGATGTGGACGTGGAAGATGACCAAGTTGAAGAGGTTCCTCCTGAACCTCAAGCACATAGACGAGGCCGATCGCCTCAAGATAACGTTCTCGTTCCACCCCCACCTTTACCAAGAACGGCTCCACACTGGGTGTTGCCAAATGAAGGGTATGCTAGTTCTATTGTCCTGCCTGCATTACGGTAGGCAACTTTCAAATTACGAATGTAATGCTCATATTGCTAGAGCAACTGAGATTCTTTATCGGGGAATACAAATACTTGAAGGGGTTTGTAGACACTTGCTAGGGGACTAAACAGACAAATGTCTCTGAGGATGTTTTAAGGTTGAGGCTATTTCCATTTTCTCTGTGGGGGAAGCCTTGGGATGAATTGGCAGAGAAATTTATTTCCAAGTTCTTTTCTCCCGGGCATATGGTTACTCTTGGTGACGAGATTCTAGCATTCAAACAAGAACCCAATGAGCCTTTGCACGAAATATGGGAGAGGTACCGAACAATGGTCAAAGAGTGCCCCAATAATGACTAGACGGAAGCTATGATTCAACAAACTTTATATCGGGGGATAAACACTACCAATCAATGCGTGGTCAACCAACTTGCCGGTTGAAATTTCATGAAAACGCCATATGCGGAAGCTTGTGAGATCTTAGACAAAATGGCGGATACTTAATCAGCATGGCAAAGTAGAGCACACGTTCCTCAAGGTGACCCAAATATAATTCACCTACACAAAGAATTACATGATCATGGACAAGAAATTGCCGAGTTGACCACCACAATGAATGAATTAGCCAAAGATCAACTTCAACAAGTGCAAGGTCCTAAGAAAGTCAATGCCATGGAGAGTGTTAATGTGACGGTAAACAAGAGAAGGCAAAAGGTCCACAAGTGAAAAACCGTGTGGAGAATTATATGCAAGAAGATAGTGGGTTTGATCAAGATGAATCTTACAATGAACAAAAGGAGGAAGTGCAATATGTGAACAACTTCCAAAGGAAAAGAAACAACTCTCAAAGCCCAAATCAACAACAATGGAAACCTCAAGGTAACCAAGGTAATTGGAATGGTGGTAACAACCAAGGGAATTGGAGCAATCAAAACAATCAAGGAAATTGGAATGGTCAAAATAACCAAGGCAATTGGAGTGGAAATAGTCAAGGATATTGGGGAGGCAACAACCAAGAGGGATGGAACAATAACCAAGGAAATCGGGGGGTCAGGCTTTCAAAGGCCCCCGATGTATCAACAATTGAGCAACCTGTCTCCTTATCCTTCCCATGGTCCAAGCTCTTCCAACAATGACGTGGGACGAATTGAGAACATGTTCAAACAAATGATGGAGAAGAATGCCGACTCTGATGCCCAACTAGCCTCTCACAATACTTCAATTTGCAATTTGGAAGTTCAATTAGGGCAAATCTCACAAGCTTTAAACACTCATCCTAAGAGGGCACTACCAAGTGACATGGTGGTGAACCAAAAGGGTGGGAAGAACATGGGACATGCCAGGACCATTACTACAACGAGTGGAAAAGGTGGGGGTGCAACCACCTCAAGTAAAAGGAAAATTATGGATGATGGGCAAGTGGTACAAGAAGATGAGATCCTGAATAATGAGGTGAAAGCAAATAATGAAGTGAGGATTGATATTGGTGACAATGTGGAGGAGACTCATGAGGAAGTGAGCCTGTCTAGGAAGCACATTGTTGACATAACAAAGCCGGTAGAGCCAAAGGCTAAGGCACCAATGCCTAGGCCTCCTCCTCTATATCCTCAAAGGCTCGCCAAGCAAAATGGCGAGAATCACTTCAAAAAGTTCATTGACATGATGAAGAGTCTATCGATCAATGTGCCATTGGTTGAGGCTTTAGAGAAAATGCCCGGTTATGCAAAGTTCATGAAGGACTTGGTGACAAAGAAGTGATCAATGAATTGTGAAACTCTAAAGATGACTCATCAAGTAAGTGCAATTGTGCATTCAATGGCCCCTAAATTAGAAGATCCCGACGCTTTCACTATCCCTTGTACCATTGGAAGTGCTAACTTTAAAGCTCCTTTTGATCATGGGGCAAGTATAAATTTGATTCCCTATTCGGTTTTCAAGACTTTGGGGATTGGGAAACCAAGACTCACATCCATGAGATTACAAATGGCGGATCGTACCATGAAGAGACTATTGGGTATAATTGATGATGCGTTGGTTCGTATTGATAAATTCATTCATCCGGTAGGTTTTGTTATTCTTGATTGTGAGGTTGATTATGAGGTGCCGATTATTCTTGGGAGACCTTTCCTTTCTATGGGGAAGGCTCAATTTGATGTTGCAGCCGAAGAACTTACTTTTTGGGTTGGTGATGAGAAAGTGGTTTTCCATGGGTGTAAGTCTATAAGTCAACCCAATAGCAATGAGGTGTGATCTTTCGTGGACTTGGTGACCGACGTAATTATTGATGAAAGAAGTTTCATGATGAATGTTGATGATAATTGGAGGCCGTCTTGCTCAATTATGATGATGTAGAAATGGAGGGTCATACACTTATGAGCCCTGCAAATTGTCCTTGGATCTTGAGAATAGAACCACTCCTCCAACAAAGCCTTTAATTGAGGATCCTCCCATCTTGGAGTTGAAGCCGTTGCCTCCACATCTTCGGTGTGAATTTCTTGGCCCTTCTTTTACTTTACCGGTTATTCTTTCCTCTTGTTTTACTAATATACAGGTAGATTCTACATTGGCGGTGCTACAAAAGAGGAAGAAGACTATTGGATGAACTTTGGCAGATATTCGGGGTATAAGCCCCGCATTTTGCATGACAAGATTAATTTGGAGGAAGGTTCCAAACCATCTATTGAACATCAAAAGAGACTAAATGAATCCATACAAGAAGTTGTTAAGAAGGAGATCATCAAGTGGTTAGATGTCGGGGTTGTGTAGCCCATTTACGATAGTTCATGGACTTCTCTGATTCAATATGTCCCAAAGAAAGGGGATATGATGGTGGTCATCAATGACAAGAATGAGTTGATTCCTACAAGAACGTTGACCGGGTGGAGAGTGTGTATGGACTATCACAAGCTTAACAAAGTCACAAGGTAGGATCATTTCCCACTTCCCTTCCTAGATCAAATGCTTGATAAATTGGCCAGACGCGCTTTCTATTGTTTCCTTGATGGGTATTCCAGCTACAATCAAATTCTTATTGCTCCGGAGGATCAAGAGAAAACTACTTTCACATGTCCTTATGGTACTTTCGCATTCTCAAGTATGCCATTTGGGTTATGCAATGCACCGAAGACTTTTCAAAGATGTACGATGGCTATCTTCACGGACATGGTGGAGGATTTCCTTGAAGTCTTTCATGGATGACTTTTCGGTGGTCGAAAATTCTTTTGATGATTTTTTAGCAAACTTGGACTAAGTGTTGGCAAGATGTGAAGAAACAAACTTGGTGCTCAATTAGGAGAAGTGTCATTTCATGGTTGAGGAAGGCATTGTCCTTGGTCACAAGATCTCAAAGAATGGCATTGAAGTCGAAAAGGCAAAGATTGAGGTGATTTCTAAACTTCCACCTCCAACTTCAGTCAAAGGCGTGCAGAGTTTCCTAGGCCACGCGGGATTTTACCAGCGTTTCATCAAGGATTTCTCTAAAGTGGTAAACCCGTTGTGCAAGCTTTTGGATAAAGATGCCAAATTCCATTTCAATGATGATTGCATGAGAGCCTTTGAGTTGTTAAAGCTAAATTTGACTACTACTCCCATCATCACCGCTCCAAATTGGAGTGCTCCTTTTGAGCTTATGTGCGATGCAAGTGATGTAGCGGTCGGGGCTGTTTTGGGGCAATGTATCAACAAGATCTTTCATCCGGTTTATTATGAAAGCAAGACCATGAATAGTGCCCAAGTCAACTACACGTTACGGAAAAAGAGCTCCTTGCCTTTGTTTTTGCTCTGGAGAAGTTTTTCCCGTACTTGATAGGTGCAAAAGTGATTGTTCACATGGATGATGCGATACTTTGTTATATCATGAGCAAGAAAGATTCCAAAGCCTGGTTGATGAGATGGGTACTTTGTTGCAAGAGTTTGATATAGACATCCAAGATCGAAAAGGAAGTGAAAACCAAGTGGCGAACCACTTGTTTCGTTTGGAGAAGGAGGGGAGGTCACATGATGGCCTTGAAATCAATCACTCCTTCCCAAATGAGCAACTCTTGGCTATTTCTATGAAGGAGGTGCCTTGGTTCGCGGATCTAGCAAACTATTTTGTAAGTGGCATCATTCCAGTTGAGTTCTCTTCAAACCAAAGAAAGAAGCTCAAACGGGATTGTCAAGACTATTATTAGGATAAACCATACCTTTTTCAAATTTTTACGGATGGAGTGATTAGAAGATGTGTACCGGAAGAGGAACAAGCTGAAATTCTTGGGGCTTGTCATTCTTCACCTTATGGTGGTTGCCATGGTGGAGCAAGAACGATGACCAAAGTGTTAAATTGCAGTTTCTAATGGCCCACTCTCTACAAGGATGCAAGTGATCTTGTCAAGCATTATGATGAATGTCAAAGGGCCGACGAAATCTCAAAGAAAAATAAAATGCCGCTCACCACCATTTTGGAGATTGACATTTTTGATGAGTGGGGTATTGACTTTATGGGTCCCTTTGTGAGTTCATGTGAAAACACCTACATTTTTGTTATCACGCCCCCTTTTTTCCCTTTTTGACGGGAGTCCGGGTTTCAACATTCATGGGGGAAATCACTTGTTTCCTTTTGGGAATTGAGTATTTGAAGAGTCACCACCTAACGGATTATGGTGTGTTAGGGCACCTTAGAGCAATTAACTCACGGACTAGTTTTCATTACCAGAGATTTAGGGTAAAGGATCGAAATAACCTTGAGGGAAAGGTGTTAGGAACCCCTCGCGGTCCACAACGGTGTGTCTCGGCCGAACTTAAACTATGTGAATTAGTCATTTTAACAAATAAATAGTTTTAACACATACTCGCAAGTAAATGCATGTTTTGATATTCCATGCACATGTATAATTCAAGTAATGAAACAAGGGAGAAGGGTTTAAATAAGTTGCACATATAAAGAAAAGTAAATTTATTTAAACAGCTAGAGTTGGGAAAGAGGGGTCATAGATTGGTTAGCCTACATGATCAGACCCACACAATGTCCGATAATCACTCCTCAATGAGGGGCTGCACGTGACATTAGCGCGTAATCGTCATATCCTTACTACCCAATTCCCTCCCCTTGGTCATAACCTAAAGCGTTCTAGCAACCATGAAAGATGTCCTATGCGTGCACTACCCGCCCCTTCCTTGTGGCCCTGAAGGCGTTTAGGACCTCTAACTTACGTAGTTCTAGACCATCCTAAGGTATTTAAAGGAGAAAAGTCTAAGCATCTATCAAAACAATTAGGACTGCATTTAAAGAGAATAATTAAAGGCTCACATTTACCTCCACAAACATAACAAATAAGTGCACGTGTCAAACAACAGTTTCAAAAATTTAAGAGAAAGCCTTAGAATATGATATCTAGGTGAACAGAGATTATACGGTATTGAATTAAGACCAAAGTGTCACAGACCTATTCAGCTTTCCTACTGATTTTAGATCTGTTTGCACATGAGCAGTCACAGATAATAGAAAATAGTTATACAGTTATAGGATTTTAATCGCCCTACAGGCTTGCCTAGGCGTATAATAGTGATATCCTATGAGCATGGTATCTATTACAGATTAGGAATGCAGTAAAATAGTAAACAATTTTTAAACGGGCAATTTGGGATACTATAGGCATGCTTTCTAGCAATGTTATTTAGGGCAGCGTTGAAAGTTATTAAAGAAGCAGACAGATTAGTAAATTAAACCAATTCAGAATAAACAAACATGAATTAAATTGTTTTTCTCACTAAACTAGTTTTAAGTCCTATATGCATGATTTCTAGTTAAGCATAAGGTGAAGAAAACAACATTCATTTAACCAAAGTGAAACCCCTATAAACATGATTTCTAGTTAAGCACAAGGTGAAACAAACAACATTCATTTAACCAAAGTGAAACCCCTATAGACATGACTTCTATTAAAACTGATTTTAACTCATATTGGCATGATATCTAATTACCTAAAAGCTAATTTAGATCCTATAGGCATGACTTTTAATTATGTGGAAGTAAAGCAAACAGAACTTATTCTTGGGCCATGCAGATGGTGTCTCCGAACCATGACGCCTTTGAATAATAATATGCAAATTTGAGGGATCCTCAGGCCATGGCATGGCGTCTTCTGGCTGTGAGGATGATGCCATTTAGATTATGACGCCTTTGGATATATTGGCGATATTTCATCCCATGAGATGCAATAATACGATGCTACCAAGACAAGGCTTAGTCTTGTGAAATGCAGGGTAGGGCTTAGCCCGATCGAAAAACAAATAGATAGTACCTCAATAGAGCAATATTTTTATAAGGGGGGATAGTGCTTAGTCCAGTGCAAATGTGGAGGCAATGATTGGCCTCATGCAAATGTGGAGGTAAGGATTAGCCTCATGCAAATATGGAGGCAGGGATTAGCCTCATATAAATATGGAGACAAGGATTAGCATCATGCAGATATGGAGGCAGGGATTAGTCTCATGCAAATATGGAGGCAGGGATTAGCCTCATGCAAGTAGGGAGGTGGAGATTAGCCTCATGCAGATATGGAGGCAAGGATTAGCCTCATGCGGATATGGAGGCAGGGATCAACCTCATGCAAATAGGGAGGCAATGATTAGCCTCATGCAGGTATGGAGGCAGTGATTAGCCTCATGTGGATATGCAGGCAGGGATTAACCTCATGAAAATAGGGAGGCAAGGATTAGCCTCATGCATGTATGGATGCAGGGATTAGCCTCATGCGGATATGGAGGCAAGGGTTAGCCTCATGCAGATATGGAGGCAAGGATTAGCCTCATGCAAATATGGAGGCAGGGATTAGCCTCATGCAAGTATGGAGGCAAGGATTAGCATCATGCAGATATGGAGGCAAGGATTAGCCTCATGCAAGTATGGAGGCAAGAACTAGTCTCATGCAAGTATGAGGGACAAGGCTTAGTCCCATGCAAAGAGCGAGTAACAAATAAGAGTAGTATATTTCTTAGATGGAGATATATTCGGTATCTGATGGCCGGATTGATAGTGAATTTGCCTTTTGTATACATGTTTGCGAATGCTATCGCTACGTCAAATGTTCCTGTGTTCAAAGAAAAATTGTAAGTTTTGTGTGGGGAGGTTGGTTCGTGCTTTTGTCCGCTGGCCTTGCTTTGCTCCGTTCTGGAGGCCTTATTTGAGTTTCCCTGGGTAAAACTTGACTGTATGAAAATAGAGTTTTTAGAAAATATGTATTTATTGATAAAAAGAAAGTCATTTTAGAAACATATTGCTATATCAAGTGATTTTAGATGAACTAGTGACTATAACACATTTCAGAGACATTGCAGCTTTCTAATGTTAGAATTTTGAGGGCCCTCTTCAAAATTCTGCCCCAGTTTGGTAGATTATCCTTTGGCTGTTTGCGGGTAATGATCCTTGTTAAACCTTCTTCGGAATTTTGAAAATCCTTCTCAAAATTCTGCCCCAGTTTCTTAACCAATTTTTGACTGTCTAACATATATACCGAAATTTTGAGGGTCCTTAAAATTCTGCCCTAGTTTCTGATTTTGGGGGCAAATGGAAATTTTATTATGATATGACCGAATCTATAAGGCTGCCTACGTATCCCCTCTTAAACGTGAATCAGGTCAAGTGTAGTTCAATTACATCAAATGAGGAAATGTAAATAGTCTAAGCATATTATCTCTTGACTACGTCTGAATTGATTGGTTTTGGCCAAATTACTCCGTCTATTTCTTCAAGTATAAGTGCTCCTCCTGTTAGCACCCTGTGAACCATGTACGGACCTTTCCAATTGGGAGAGAATTTCCCTTTGCCTTCATCTTGGTGTGGGAAAATCTTCTTTAGCACCAGCTGTCCTGGCGCAAATTGCCTTAGTTTGACCCTTTTGTTGAAAGCTATGGATATTCTATTCTGATAAGCTGATCATGACATACTGCATTCATCCTTTTTCCATTTATGAGGGCCAATTGTTCATAATGACTCCTTATCCCTTCTACATCTCTGAGTTCGGCTTCCTGTATGCTTCTTAAAGAAGGAATCTCTACCTCGGGTGGGATGACAGACTCGGTACCATAAACCAGCATGTAAGGGGTTACTTCAGTTGATGTGCGAATTGTAGTGCGGTATCCCAACAAAGCAAAAGGTAGCTTCTCATTCCATTGTTTGTGGTTTTCTACCATTTTCCTTAGTATCTTCTTGATGTTTTTGGTGGCGGCTTCTACGACTCCATTAATCTAAGGTCTATAGGCTATGGAATTCTTGTGCTTGATTTTAAAAGTTTCACACAGGGCTGTCATTAGATCACTGTAGATATTGGCAGCATTATCACTACCAATGGACTCGGGAACTCCGAACCTGCATACAATACGATCCTTGACAAAGTCTACGATGACTTTCTTTGTTACATCTTTGTAAGACGCAGCCTCTACCCATTTTGTGAAGTAATCAATGGCTACCAGAATAAACTTGTGTCTATTTGAAGTAGTGGACTCAATTGGTCCAATGACATCCATTCCCTAGGCGGCGAATGGCCAAGGTGAGCTTGTTGCATTGAGCTCGTTTGGCGGTACTTTTATCATATCAGCATGCACTTGATATTGGTGGCATTGTGGACGTACTGGACGCAATTTGTTTCCATGGTCATCCAAGAGTAACCGACCCTGAGTATCTTCTTGGCTAAGACAAAACCATTCATATGCGGGCCGCAGGTCCCAACATGTATATCCTCAAGTAGCTTAGAAGCTTCCTTTGCGTCGACACATCTTAGAAATCCCAAATTAAAAGTTCTTCTATACAAGTTTCCTCCGATGTGGAACAAGTGATTGGACAATCTACGGAGTGTGCGCTTCTGAGTGTGGTTTGCATGCTCCTGATACTTTCCTTTCGCCAAATACTCCTTGATGTCATGGAACCAAGGTTTTCCATCTGTTTCTTCTTTAACATGGGCATAATATGCCGGCTGATTATGAATTCCCACCGGAATGAGATCAATATAGTTCTTATCTGGATGCTGTATCATGGATGATAAAGTGGACAATGCATCGGCAAACTCATTTTGAATTCTTGGCACATGTCAGAACTTTATCTTCATGAACCTCTTTCTCAATTCCTGCACATGGTGCAGATATGGCAATATCTTGGAATTTTCTATGGCCCATTCTCCTTGTACATTGTGCACGAGCAAATCTGAATCACCGATTACCAGCAACTCCTGAATATTCATGTCGATTGCCATGTTGAGTTCTAGTATACAGGCTTCATATTCTGCCATGTTGTTGGTGCAGGGAAATCTGAGTTTAGCAGATACCAGATAATGTTCACCTATTTCTGATACCAAAACTGCTCCAATGTCCACTCCTTTGAAATTTGCAACTCCATCAAAGAACATCCTCCAACCGTCGTATGCTTCGGTAATGTCCTCTCCTACAAATGACACCTCTTCATCAGGAAAATAAGTTTTCAAGGGTTCATATTCCCCTCCCACCGGGTTTTCAGTAAGATGACCTGCCAATGCTTGTCCTTTGACCACCTTTTGAGTTACGTAGACGATATCGAACTCACTCAACAGTATTTTCCATTTGGCTAACTTTCCAGTCGGCATGGATTTATGAAATATATACTTCAAAGGGTCCATCCTGGATATGAGGTATGTAGTATAGGCACAAAAGTAATGCCTTAGCTTCTGGGCTGTCCAGGTCAAAGCACATCAAGTGTGCTATAGTAGAGAGTATTGTGTTTCGTAAGGTGTGAACTTCGTACTCAAGTAGTATATGGCTCGCTCCTTTCTTCCGGTCTCGTCATGTTGTCCCAGAACACATCCAAAAGCTCCATCCAACACAGATAGATAGAGTAGCAAAGGCCGCCCCGGCTCTAGCGGGACCAAAACTGGTGGTGTGGACAGGTACTCCTTGATTTTGTCAAAGGCTTTCTGACAATCCTTGGTCCATCTTGTCTCGGCATCTTTCCTCAACATCTTGAAGATAGGTTCACATATGACTGTGGACTGTGCTATCATGTACTTTTTGCTCCTAGGTGGCGGTAACTCCTAAATAGCCTTGACTTTAGACGGATCGAACTCGATTCCTCGACGACTGATAATGAATCCCAGTAATTTTCCTGCGGAACCCCGAATGCACACGTTGCAGGGTTCAGTTTCAAGTTATACCTCCTTAACCTGTCAAATAACTTTCTCAAGTCTGCTATGTGATCTGTAGCCCTATTGGATTTGATAATGACGTCATCCACATACACCTCTATTTCTTTGTGTATTATATCATGGAAGATGGTTGTCATTGCTCTCATGTAGGTAGCCTCGGCATTCTTGAGACCAAATGACATCATCTTGTAGAAGTATACCCCTCACGGTGTAATAAAAGCGGTTTTCTCCACGTCTTCTTCATCCATCCAGATTCGGTGATAACCCACGAAGCAATCTACAAAAGATTGAAGTTCATGCTTGGCGCAATTATCGATCATGATGTGTGTTTGGCAGTGGGAAGTCGTCCTTGGGACTTTCTATATTTAAATCCCGATAGTCAACACATACTCTGACTTTCCCATATTTCTTTGGTGCTGGCACAATGTTAGCTAACTTGATTGGGTATTCAATGACCTTGAGGACTTTGGCTTTGATCTGCTTGGTAAACCTCCTTCTTGATTTTCAGTCTCATATCTAGCTTGAATTTTCTGAGTTTCTACTTTACCGGCGGACACATGAGATTAGTAGGCAACTTGTGAGCTACTATGGACATTCTCAAACCGGTCATGTCATCATATCACCATGCAAAAATGTCCTCATATTCCTTTAGAAAATGAATGTAATCCTCTTTCTCTGTCGGGGATAAGTGAATGCTGATGCGAGTCTCCTTGACGAGCATGACGTCCCCCAAATTTACTGCTTCGGCCTCGTCCAGGTTGGACTTCGGCTTATTCTCAAAATTTTCAACTTCTCTGACAACCTCTTTATGTATCTCATCTTCTTCATCTGAATCACTATTCTCATGTTGCGTTGCCTCATTACATGTCACAGTCACCAGTTCATTAGGAAAAGTAACAATAACACTGTAGAAAGAAAAATATGAAAGATAATAATAAATAATAAAGAGCAATGCATTTGATTAATACTTAAAACATCCAAACGAGTACGGCCCGATGAATCGAGCATTGATTTTTAAACAAGTGAGTCTTTTAAAAGCAAAATTACTAAAAATCATAGATGCCTAGAATGTCTATAGAAATAAAATATGCCGGGCTACCCAGGGACTCAGCGGGCCCGGGATGGTGTGGCGGTCTAGTTTTTGAGAACAGCTCCTTTCTTCACAGTTTGAATAATGGGGCCTTCTTCCTCTTCCTCCTAAATTATTGCACTGCAGTCCATGTCTTCATCCTCCAAGAACAGATTCCCCAGCCCCGCTAATGCTTCTTCTTCCGCAGTTCCCCATATTGTGCTAGCTTGGTGAAAAGTCGGATCCAGATGCGACACTAGTTGCTCGAGAGCGTAATAAGGTCTGTGCCATAGAGGCGACCAATCATCATACTCTTGCCATGTATACTGGTATCCGAGCCCGAAGGTAGTGCCATGACGCTTCAGCTGTATTGGCTTACTAATACCCTGGAGATTCTTCCCAAGCCCCTTGCCGGGTTCATACCCAGACAATGCCAATATGCTTTCTATTTTGCGTCTCCACCATTTATCTTTCTCGATGGCATTGACACGTTCGATGTGATGGTAGGTTTCTCCCCCTAACCTTCTTTTGTTTCCAATAACCGGGATGGTTTGACTGGTATAAATAGGGTTACTCCTTTCTCCATGAATGACCGCTTCTTGATGGTTCCATTCGAATTTCACGGCTTGATGTAGTATGGAAGCTACAACCCCAACGGTATGTATCCATGGTCGGCCTAACAAAAGATTTTATGAGGCTGATATGTCGAGCACTTAAAATTCAACGTCGAACCAAGTTGGCCATTTGTAGACAAAGATTAATTTCTCCAATCATGGACCTTTGGGACCCATCAAAAACTTTCACATTCATGCTCCCTACCCATGAAAACCTTTGCCTAGTCTTTTTAGAGTATCCAACGAACAAATATTGGGGCTTGAACCTCTATCAACCAAGACCCTGGAAATGAACTTGTCTTCAAATAGAACTGTGATATGCAATGCTCTGTTGTGATTCAACCCTTCAGGTGGCAACTCATCTTCATGGAAGATTATCTTATGAATTTCCAGCACCTGCCCTACCATATTGGCTATCTCTCTGTAGGTGATATTGTTGGGCACGTAGACTTCGCTAAACACCTTTATCAAAGCATTCTTATGTGCCTGAATTTTGCAACAGTGACAGTATGGATATCTGAGCTGTGGTTTTGTTCAAATGAACAATGATAGAATATTCCTATATTCCATGCTTGCACTTTCCTCCAAAGGTCATCTGGTCCTGTTTCAATGACAGGCTGTTTGGCAGCAGCATCATTACTTGGTCCTCCCAAGTTTTCGGGTGTATAGATTCTCCCAGTCCTGGTCATTCCTTGTGCAGCATCGCATTCCTCCATTTTGCCTTACTTTTTCGCCTAACCTCGGCAACATAATCCTAGGGTATTGCTTTTGAGTTGAAAGTAGGTGTGGTTAATACTATCACCGTGAAAGGTGTGGCCACTTCCATTTCAAATGGAACAGGGGTGGCTGCAGGCGGAGCTACATCTACCTCAAATAGAACTAATGCGGTTATCTCAACTTCGATTGGTTACTGAGTTTGTACTACAATGAGAGTGAGTGTGACTGCAATTTAAAGTCATCGCCTTCCCGAATAAGCCAGATTGACCCCTCAAGATCCCACTCTTCGTTCGTCTCTATCATATGTACCCCACCACCTCTATGATCAGGGAGAGGGTTGTTGCGGACAAATGCGTGGCTTCCTTTGCATGTATGACTTTGTTGTCAATCAACGTCTGGATCTTGTCTTTCAACGTTCGGCATTCGTCAATGGTGTACCCTTTTATACCGGAGTGGTATGCACAGGTTTTGTTTGGGTTAACCCTTTGGGATGGGTTCACTAATGCCATAGCAGGAATAGGGGTGATATAACTAGAGACTTTCAACATTTCATATAGTTGGTCGATGGGTTCAGCAATAGCAGTATAATGTCTAGGTGGCTTGCGGTCAAAGTTTGGTCATGGTCTTGGAAAATTTTGGTGAGTTGGAGGTGATTAGAAACGGGATGGTTCGGAATTATATGTATAATAGGTAGTGGCTGGTTGGGAATATCTGGAAGATGAGGGTTGATATGTGGGTGGTGGTGCTTGATATGTGGGTAGAGGTGTTTGATATGTGTGTGGAGGTGTTTGATATGTAAGTTGAGATTTCGGGCCTTGAGCCACCATTACTGCCCAACGTATCTTTTCTTCAATATGCCTCCTGATTGCAATGCTTTATTTGTGGCCTGTAATGCCTCAAAATTCATTACCATCCCGCTTTTGATGCCTTCCTCAATTCTTTCCCCAAGCTTGATGATTTCAGAGAATTTATGATTTTCAATAACTATCAATCTTTCGTAATACTACGGATCTTGTGCTCTGACGAAAAACTTGTTCATCTGTTCCTCATCCAAAGATGGCTTGACCTTGGCCAATTCTGACCTCCAACGAGTAGCATACTCATGGAAGGTTTCAGTGGGTTTCTTCTTAAGATTCTGGATGTAGAAAACATCTGGTGCATTCTCTGTATTGAACCTGAACCGGTCAATGAAATTTGACGCCATACTCACCCAATTGGACCATTTTTTGGGATCCTGGCTGATGTACCGGGACAAAGCATCTCCAATAAGACTCCTCATAAAGAATTTCATCCGGATCTTTTCGTCTTTCCCGACCCCGACAAGCTTGTCGCAATAGGTCCTCAAATGAACCCTGGGATCACTTGTTCCATCAGACATCTCAAACTTAGGAGGTTTGTATCCCTCCGGTAATTTTATATCTGGCTAAATGCATAGGTCTTCATAATTCAAACCTTCTATTCCCTTGTCGCCTTCGACACCCTGAACTCGACTCGTCAACTTCTTGAGTTCTTTAGCCATGTTTTTAATGAACAGGTCCTTCTTGGATGATTCTGGGGTATAGGAGATTGGTTGGATTGAGTGAGGCACGGTTTCCCCATATAGGGGATTGTTTTGGTGAGTGCCCGGTGCCTGGGTGTAGTGGTGGTCATTAGTAAAGTTTTGAGAGTCAGAAATGGGTTGTGGTGTATTCTGGAGAGTATGGTAAGTGGCGGTTGGCGGGTAATTAATTGGTTGATGATGGTGTTGTGGCGGAGTTGGTATTGGTAGGGGATTCAGATTTTGGGGTGGGGTTGCGTATTAATGCGGTGCAGGAGGGTTTTGCGGATGTTGGCTTGGTGTGTTTTGGGGAGGTGCTAGGTTCTTTGTGTTTTATTGGTTGATGTCGGGACATTCAGGGTGAGTGACAAGTTTTTCAAGTTCCGACCTGCTCAAGTTCTCCCTGTAGCTCTAATATCTTTTGTTCCAGACTCAAGACTAAATCATTTGGTGACGGGGTACTCTGGCCATCTGAAGCTTCTGCGTTCTCAGCATTCTCCTTTCGGATACCACTTAAATCGTCCATTTTTGCTTTTCCTTTGCCTTTTGTATTGCTTGGAGGAGGAGGTGGTGGAGGGCCTCTGGATCTGGTGTGATATGCTGACGATGCCAGTATGAGAGAACCAACCTTAGGGGAAGGGAATAAGAAACAAAGAAAAAATGAAAAGGTGAACAAGTCAGTAAGGATTTTAAAACGTTTGCAACATTTAAACACATATTGTAGGAATGTAAATTCGTGTCCAAATTTGGGAGCCTCGTTGTGCCCGAGGTAGGCCTAGCGACAAGTAAATTTGGAGAAATTTAGTGCCAATAATCGCCTCATTTCATTAAAGTAAAAGTAAACAAACCAAAACGCAACTAAATAAGGTAATGTCACTAATGGCTCTTGGACTTATTACATTTGAAAGGAAAGGAAATAAATCTAATCTACTTGGTCCCAAAAAGACCCTCTCCAGACTAGATGCTCTTGTCGATCAACTATCCCAACTTGCGCAGGTTCAACAGCAGGAATGCCCTAGCAAGATGCGCTCCTTCATTTCCTTCAGCATTTTGGCAGGTAGTGACCCTTTTTCTCATCTTCCCTTCCAACTCCATTAAACTGTACTCCAGGTATTCCAACCTCTCGCTGGATTTAACGGCTCTTTCTTTCCATTTGTTAATCATCTCCATGTCAGCTTTGTGCAGTGACATATGCTCGGCTTCAAACTCTCGAACCCTTTCCCACAGCTTGTTATACTTTACCTCAACTTCAGCAACCTCGTCTATGACCCTGTTTCCTGGCCCAACCCTTGGCTCAATGACCCCAGTTATGTTTTCCTCCAACCAGGAAGGGTAAAGGTATGAGTGTCCCCCATGATATCAGTATGGATCAATAGTATCCTTCTCTACAATAATCTTTAAAGTCCACATGTGTTGCACTTCATTCTTATAGGGGATGGTGTCACCTTGGAAATTGGCTATGAAGTGTCAAAGTTTAGCAACCCGTGGTATGATTTGTCTTCTTCCTGCTTGTCTCATAACCCTAAGAGGAGCGTAAGGGTATATGCCCCTAAACCCGATCAACACCAAATGCGGAAAATCCCAGGATCTGATGATGAATTCATCGGTAGGGAACCACACGAACATCCAATGGACTTGATCCTCAGTCAAATTTTCGAAAAGTTGTACCCATCCCACAACATCCTCTGGCTGAGCAAACATGTCTGGAATGTAGTTCATTCTTTTGGGGTAATGGAAGGCTATATGATCATTCCACGGCCTTCGCGGAAATTCTTGATGGTATTGTCCCTTTTAGAGATGTTCCAAAAACCAGACCTGCAGCGCAAGTTGCAACCCTCGAAGAAACTGAACCCTTTTTGACATCTCTCCAAAGTTCGGTACATGTTTGCAATGATCATAGGGATGATAGTGTATGTCTCCCCTTCAATCCCGTCCATCAGAGTTTTGGTCACCATTGCCAACGTAGTATGGATCCTATCCCCTTGGATTGGGAATACCAGCATGCCCAAGAAACACATGATAAATACGAAGACCCTATGATGAATCCAACATAAAGAAGTGATTGAGAACTCATCATCAAAAATATGGTAGGAACTGCTGTGACCGTATCTTCAATAAAGGAACTCAAAAGGTATGTAGGACTCCTTTAGGCATTTCAAGTTGTCCTTTCTCTTCAACCCTATCATCTTCATAAACCGCCTAACAGTGTGATTTTCAGGGGCCAACAGATTAGGACTATCCCAAGGTAACCCAGCAAATCCTCCTATCTCTTCTAGAAGAGGTGTCATTTCTATGTTCCTAAAACGAAACACAGCCCTTTCCTTGTCCCAAAACATAGTTGCAGGCTCGATCAGCATTTTGTTGAGCTGAAGGTCCATCAAAGAAGGCAAGTTTCCTAAGACTCGTTTCACATGGTTTTGGTCACATGAAGGAAGATCCCTCCACCAATCTAGCAAAAGTGAGGGTGTGCTAACCATACCGAATCTGGGGACCTCGTGCCTCATTTTATGTAAAACAAAGAGAGATAGGCCCTTTCCCCCTACAGGGTCGTCTATTTATATAGTAATAATTAACATATCGACACTTATTTCTCTAAATTAATGCACATAATCGTGGTTATGTCCATTGGGATTATGAAAAACCCAATTGACTTTTGGACAAGGCTTATCTTAAAGGGTTATTATGCGGGCGACATATTAACCCAGCTATGTTTGACCATGATGCATGTACAATTTAATCAGAGTAGGGTTGCTATAGAGGTCTAGACTGGGACCCTCAAGCGGACAACTTGAGGGGGAAAGACACGGAACCGTCAAATGCACCGCTGATCGACTAGTTTTACCGCAAATACACCTTTTTGAATATAAATGGTGATATATAGGAAGAGCGCGAACACTCATCAAGCGTTGCTATAGGATTAATTACGCACGAGTGGAATATGATGTTGAGCATGATTTATGCAGCAATAAAGAGCATGTTGTCAAGTATTTGCACGTAAGAAAATAATAAATACAGTATTTAAATAATTGAAGAGATAGTTACAGAAAAAAGAAAAAACAAGGTGACAAGTCAGTTTTAGGAATAGAAGAATCATAAATGCTTAAAAATAGACAGTTAAATTCAAATAAGGGAAAAGGGTACGTGGGATAGAGCATGCTTGGACTAATTCACAAAAGATAAGTTCGTTATGGTAAGAGCCTAAAAATAACCCCAGCAGAGTCACCATGCTGTCGCACCCCCTTTTTCCCTTTTTGACGGGGAAGTGCGGGTTTCGACATTCATGGGGAAAATAACTTGTTTCCTTTTAGGAATTGGATATTTGAAGAGTCGCCACCTAACAGATTATGGTGCGTTAGGGAACCTTAGAGCAATTAACTCACGGACTAGTTTGCATTACTAGAGATTTAGGGTAAGGGCTCGAAATAACCTTAAAGGGAAGGTGTTAGACGACCCTCGTGGTCTAGAACAGTGGGTCTCGGCCGAACTTAAACTATGTGAATTAGTCATTTTAACAAATAAACAGTTTTAACACATACTCGCAAGTAAAGGTATGTTTTGATATTCCACGCACATGTATGATTCAAGTAATGAAATAAGAGAGTAGGGTTTAAACAAGTTGCACATATAAAGAAAAGTAAATTTGTTTAAACAGCGAGGGTTGGGAAAGAGGGGTCCTAGGTTGGTTAGCCTACGGGATCATACCCACACAATGCCCAGTAATCACTCCTCAATGAGAGGCTACACGTGACATTAGCGCATATTCATCATATCCTTACTACCCAATTCCCTCCTCTTGGTCATAACCTAAAGTGTTCTAGCAACCTTGAAAGATGTCCTATGCGTGCACTACCCGTCCTTCCTTGTTGCCTTGGAGGCATTTAGGACCTCTAATTTAGGTAGTTCTAGACCATCCAAATGTATTTAAAGGAGAAAAGTCTAAGCATCAATTAAAAAAATTAGGACTGCATTTAAGGAGAACATCTAAAGGCTAACATTTACCTCCACAAACATAACAAATAAGTTCACGTCTCAAATAAAAATTTCAAATATTTAAGAGAAAACCTTAGAACATGATATCTAGGTGAGCAGAGATTATACGGTATTGAATTAGGACCAAAGTGTCAAAGACCTATTCAGCCTTGCCTACTGATTTTAGATCTGTTTGCACATGAGCAGACATAGATAACAAAAAATAGTTATTCAATTGCAGGATTTTAATTGCCCTACAGGCTTGCCTTGGCGTATAATAGTGATATCCTATGAGCATGATATCTATTATTGATTAGGAATGCAGTAAAACAGTAAATAATTTTTAAATGGCAATTTGAGATCCTATAATCATGCTTTCTAGCAATGTTATTTAGGGCATCGTTGAAACTTATTAAAGAAGCGGACATATTAGTAAATTAAACCGATTCAGAATAAACAAACATGAATTAAACTGTTTTTCTAACTAAACTTGTTTTAAGTCATATAGGCATGATTTATAGTTAAGCATAAGGTGAAGCAAACAATATTCATTTAACCAAAGTGAAACCCTTATAGGCATGATATCTAGTTAAGCACAAAGTGAAACAAACAACATTCATATAACCAAAGTGAAACCCCTATAGGCATGACTTCTATTAAATCTGATTTTAACTCCTATAGGCATGATATCTAATTATTAAAAAGCTTATTTAGATCCTATATGCATGCCTTCTAATTGTGTGGAAGTAAAGCAAATAGAACTTATTTTAAACCAAAGCAGTCCCTATAGGCATGTTATCTAACAAAAACATTTGAATCAATAAAGACCCTATAGGCATGGTATCTACCCAATTTTACCCACAATATATAACTACCCACCCTTTTCACTAGTCACCCCAATGTTTGTTTACAACTAATTATTATAGACCAAGAATTGAATGAATTACATAAATAGAACAGAAATTAAGTTATAGGGAGCATGAAGTAGGCCCAAATGATTTCCAAGCCTCCAGTAGTCTCAAATTCAAAAGTTCCACAGCCAATTTCATGTCTAGGTGTGTCAGAGTTCCCTAAGGACCTCAAGGATCCCGGGCAGTGCTCACACCTAGACCTTTCTCAAATAATAACTGATTTAGGTGCAGTGTGAAAATGTTAGCCCTGACATGTCAGAGTTCAGAGAGATCTCAAGGGTCTCAAGGCAGTACACATATCATAGGGGTAGGACCTAGTATTCTAAGAGTAAGTGGAAGTGCATAATGGTTTGAAAGAGTTTAATAGACAATTTAAAGAAAGGTCTTAGGAACCTTTTGCAATCAGAACACAAGTCATAGAATAAAGAAACTTTAGGAAGCACTTTGGCAAACAGCTTTCACACAAGGGAAGAGGGATTGGGAACATAGAGAGTGCACCTTAATAGAGCACACAAACAACATGATACATAGAGTTCGAAGGGGGTTCTATAGAACTAGTAGATTAGATAGAATCAGGTCATGCAACAAAGGATCACAACAGAAACATGTTGAAGCCACTCTAGGGTGTGTAACTAACTTAGCAGAAGTAAGGCAGAACAAACAAGGATTTAAATGGACATGTTCGCCAAGTGTTAACAAGTGTAGGCATGCTAGTTACACAAAAGCAGAGTTTAGTCATGCTACAGAAATAGTAGTCAGTCAAACAAGCTAGCTATATATGTAGACATGTTAATCAAGATAGCAGACAAGCAAGTAAAGTAGAAACATGTTAATCACAAGTTTGAATAGGCAATATTGGGCATGCATGAGTAAGCAGTAAACAAAGGCAAGAATCGACTCAAATCATATGGGCTAAAGCAGTAAGTGTCACACCTCCATTTTACACACCCGAAGGTGTATATAAGGAGTTTTTCCAATTTAAGTGACATTATTCGAAATGGAATTATTTATTTAATTCAGAGTCGCCACTTGGAATAGTTTATTTGGTGTCCCAAGTCACCGATTTTATTTTAAATCCCAAATCGAGGAAGATTTAGACTTTCCTTTTGAAGTCTGCGAATCAGAAATTCTGAATAAGGAATTTTGTTAACCCGAGGGAAGGTGTTAGGCACCCTCGGATTCCGTGGTTCTAGCACGGTCGCTTAAACTATCATAATTAGCCTATTATCTGATTTTAAAAACATGTTTTAGCCTATGGTATAATTTTAAATTATTAATCACTTTTAATTAATTTTAGAAAGATTCAACGTTATCTAAAACACGTCTTTAAACCACGTCACATGAAATGCACCCGCGGTCCACGACACATTTTATTTAACGTTGTTGAGATTTGGATTTGGGTCACATGAAATGTACACCCGAGTTTAGGAAGGTAATATTATTAAAATATGCGCCTAAAGCAACTACGTGTTTTAAATTTGCGAGGGCCATGGAAATTTGCTAAATGGCACGCCTCGATTTCTAAGAATTTAAAAGATATAATTAAGTGAGGGCCACGCGTTTTGAGATTTTATTTGGCGCATCGCACTTCTAACCCGATTTTAAGAGTCTAATTAATTGAGGAAAGCTTAATGGGATTCTAATTATTTGTTCGAACCTATGTAGCAACTACTAAGCACTGTACTGAACAACTAAACGTCTAAAAAAAGAAATTGCCTTCACAATAAAATAACTAAACGAAGGAGCTGAATTTGATGAAACGAACAGGCCCAACCAGCAAGAGGTAAATAATCCATTTACAGATGCCTTCAGGCTTAGGCCTAAGATGAGCCCAATTCTTAGGGAGGAAAGGACGTCCTAGGACAGTCAAATCTGAGGTCAAACCTTTTGTCAACTAGGCCAACATTGGGCCTAAACTTCAGAACCAAACCTTTGTACAGAATCATTTTAATGCCAATCAACTAAGGCCATACAAGATACGAAATTGAACTAACATTTTATTTCTGCATTTTAACGTTTCAAGCACAGAGTAAAAGCTAAGCGTTCTGAATTTTAAATGACAACTTCAACTTAAATATGCTCATAAGTAAAATAGAAGTAAATTAGTGCCTCCCTCTATTCTTAAAGCAATACCAATTTTTCTTGTTCACAATAACTATAAGCTAACTACTAAACTTGGAAGCCATTCAATTAACAGTTCATGAAATAAATTGCTACATGGTTTCTAAATAGTAGAGTACAACACCAGATAGATTACAATGTGAAACCTTCTGGTTCCCAACCTTAAGAATTTAAACAGATTCAAACAAATTCCCATAGCAGCACTAGTTTCAACAGGCTAACACAAATCTGAAGCATGCTTAACTCTTCAGAAGTTTCTACTGCACTAATTCTTTACCACCCTCACATATGATCAAAAACTTCAAATATTTAAACTGAACAAATGGAAAGAAGCATTTGTCCAACACTACAACGAAGTCTAAAAATACAATAAAAAAGAACTAAACAGCTTATGAACTTATGCAGACTGGTCTTCAAACACAAAACGAACTCAGTTGCATTTTCAACAAGACTCTAGGTTTTCCATAATCAAAACACACTTTATAACTTCACTTTCCATTCAGTGGTTCAAAGAAATATCTGGAAATAAAAGAGTAACAAAGAAGTGAAGAATCAACAAGTGAAACAACATGGAATTAGCAGCAGGTCCAGTAACAAAGAGCAAACCAGCAAAGCAATTTCAGAACCCAGAAAATGAAGTACTGCAGCCCAGAAATCAGTTTCAAATGCACAGTCTAACCAACAGACCTCTAAACCAATCTCAATGACTAAGTCTCAAGCCATTTTGAAGTTCAAATAATCAAGAAATCGATTCAGAAAGAAGAGGATTTCAGATTTCAAAACTAAAGTCCAATGAAACAGTGTTTTCTGCAAAAAGTTTTAGCCGTTTAGTTGTTTTCAGAATTTTTCCCCTCTCCTCCAAATTTGGCTTTAGCTTCAAGTAAGAATGCCTTTATAGGCAAGGCGTTAGGGCAGCCCAAATGAATTCAGTTTTGCATTTTTTACCCTTTTTGAATTTTTATTCTTGCTTAAGTATCCTTAGTATACAACTCAGATTTTCAGTTAAATCCCCATCCCAGCTTCTAGGAAGCTTCCTCAGTTAGTTACAGATTATTCCTTTAGCTTAAATCCCTAAATCACCCCTTGTGAACCCTGTTTTTACTATAAGAGACCAGACAACACATGGGTCAAATTGACCCAATTCAAATGTCATGGGTCTGTAAATTCAGGTCGAATCCCCTCTTGGGTTGTTGGTTTTATCGAAGTCTCATTTCAAAATTGAAAGCTCAGAGGCCTTTACCAGTTCGTTTACAGAGTCTTAAAGACTCGTGCGATTCTGGGCCCAAAGAAACTTAAAAAAACAAAAAATAAATACTAATTAAACAAGTTCTAAAATTAACATGCAAATACGGATGACTTGAAGAGATGAAAAGATAAAAAATAAAAATCAAAAAAATAAAAGAAAGAGTAGAAGAAGATGAGAAGAGAGCAAAAGTAAAAAATCAAAAGGTAAAGAAAAGAAGAATACCTAAAAGAAAATCTCGGACCAGAATTGATGAACCTTCGAACAACTCCTATTTGACTCAAAACAAGTATTAACTGTATGTTCTCAACGAAAACAAACAATTAATACCCGTTTCAAGCCCTATAACTCAAAGAAATTGGAAAGCTTGATGGATTTCTTTTCTTTTTGTTTCCAGATTCAAAAACAAGCCGATTTGGTGAGGATCTAAGGAGAAATGGTGGTGGATTGGGGCTGAGGGAAGGCTGGTGGTTGGACGGGTGATATTTGGGGTTGAACATAGGTGGCACCGCCACCGGAGAAAACAAGGGCAGCGCTAGGGTTTTCCTTTTAAATCAAGAGTCGAGTCGTTCCGGACAGATTCGAAAGAAGAGGAGTGATGATTCGGAATGGGGAGGTGAAAGGGAGTTTGAAGTGTTGATTTGGTGTTGATTGGGACCGGCGCCGCCGGCCTAAGGTAGTGGGATTTCGGGGCGGCATTAGGGTTTTTGGTAAGGGTCTCCGGAGAAGAGTGAGGTGAGGGAGATGAAACGAGGGGGGGTAGGGTAACGTTTGGACATATATATATTATTGATTCCCCAGTTCCGGACCGTTGGATTAAGGAGATCCAACGGCCGTGATCAAAGGGTAATCAAACGACGTCGTTTCGGTTACTAAGGGGTTTGGACCGGGTTGGACCCGGATCTAGGCCGGTTCTGGATGGGTAATGAGGCATAATCGTTTGGGCCTGGGGAATTTTAAATAAAAATGGCCCAAACAGACTTCTTATTCAAATTCTTTTCTTTTTCTTTTTCAATTTCAAATTCTTTTTCCTTTCAAATTAAAATAAAACGAAAATTAATTTTTTTTAAAACCAAATTAACCTACCCAATTAGATTAATCACTCATCATAGTATTTACAATAATTAATTAAACTCTAAATTTAAAGAAAAACTATAAAATTCAAAATTAAAGAGTTAAAATGCAAAATGAACTATTTTTGTGATTTTCATATTTTATAAAACAAACTAATTTACTAATTAATCTAAAAATATCAAATTAAGTCCTAAATGCAGTGAGTGATATTTTTACTATTTTTCATGATTTAAATAAAATTAATTATGCACACAAAATGTAAACAAACACAAAAATTGAGCAATTAATTCCTAAAAACCAAATAATAAAAAGAAAAATCCTAATTCTGGAGATTCTGTAGGAGTAATTCATGCGAGGCAAAAATCACGTGCTCACAGTAAGTAAATACAAAGGTTTTGATTCTTAAAATTAATCAAAAGCATACCTAGTTAAAGAAAGAAAACACAAGATGTGAGCAAGGTATTGTGCAATTCCCAGCCTTGGCTTGTAGCCATCTAGAATAACAGGGATCACAAGTAGAAAATAGAGCGGAGAGAGCCTTTTAGAGTGTAAAGTGATAGTTTTTGAACTATTGTTCGTTTTCAGCAGTTAAAATAAGAGGGAGTTTATATAGTAATCAAGAGTTAAACAAAATAAGGCAAGGGATCAAGTGAGTAGCAATTAGGGAAATTCATGGAATCAATCACATGTAAAATCAGTAAGTCTTCACTTTAATCAAGGGATAATCAATCAACGGTAAAAGCAGGAAAGATATTTTAAGAAAGGAAATCAAGTAAGGTAATTAGGGGTGAATGAACAGGGGTCCAATTAAGGAAATAGTTAGCAAGAATCAGTAAATAACAAATAAGGAAAGAGTGTATATAGCAAATCCGGGGCCCGATTTCCCCGTCATAAGGTCGTCTTACGGTCATGATCCATGAAGCTCGAAGCCAAGGTCGAGACTCACCCTCGGGGGTCGTCAGGTACCGGTCTGGAGGGCAACGCATTCCAACGGCTATGGCAGGCTATAGCAAGCAAGAGGGGCGTTCCCAAGGCACGTGGCTTAACCTAACTGGACTGACCTATCCGGGGACTATTTCAAGATGTCCCGTCCAGCCATCCTATCTCCACGCCTTTACAGCTAACACATTTTCTACTATAACGGATTTCCCTCCAATATAAATGGGATCCCCATCACTTTGTAGGGCTCGACTTTTGCTCAAACTATTCGACACAAGATCAATAATATCTCTCTCTCTTTTCTCTCTCTTACTCGCTTGAGGCCACTCTTAGTATTTATTGCTTTCATATTTGTTCTTCATTTATTGCTGTGTATTGTCCATAAAGAGTCTTCCTTAATTATATTCTAAACTGTTATCTCTTTCCCGGTTACCCCCGATAGCTCGATCTCGAGCCGGATATCGGCCTCGAGGCCATTCAACGACCAGTCCGAAGCCTGGGTAGCAAGCCTCTCAATTTGATTACTGCCCCGTTTTAGCTTGTATCTATTCATTAAACTCCATATATTTAGCATCAACTGCTCTAACAACTAGTATAAAAATAGATCACGTATTTTTAGAGTCCTATTTATAAATTTAATTGTTGTTACCATTTTCACGGTAAACATTTTGGCGCCCACCGTAGGGCTAAAAATAATAGTGATTATTTTCTTATTGGTTTCATCATAAATATGCAAGTTATCTTTCACACTATTTCTGGTCCATGATCCTCAATTTTAGGACAGAGCGCCTAGCTCGACAAGTAAAATAGGAAACCAGAACCGTGAAAACAACAGAGAGAAGGACACGACTGTCCTAGAGGCCGGTACACCACCGGATTCAACCCGGATGTAAGGGAAGGTTCTCCAACATAACGTCTACATGATTATTGGGGGAACCAACATTCCCCAAGGACCCATATTCAAACGAACGAGAATGTCCACTACGGAAGAAGGACCGACCCAAAATCGCGTACCCAAAGATACCCTCGTATTCAGCGAGGAGGACCTCAAGGCCATGATAGAAGCGCACAACGATGCGCTAGTGATCTTGTTTCTCTTAAACAACACCAGGATAAAGCGCATGCTCATGGATCCAGGCAGCTCGGCCAACATAATCAGATCAGAAGTAGTAGAACAGCTGGGGCTGCTCAATCAAGTCGTTCCCTTCCCTCGAATCCTCCATGGCATCAACATGACCGGCAAAGTAATGAAAAGAGAGATCACCCTCCTGATCATCACATCTGGCACGATCCAGAACACTGAGTTTCAGGTCTTCGATGGCGACATGAGGTACAAAGCCTTACTCGGCAGACCTTGGATACACAGCATGAGGGCAGTGCCCCCAACCTTACACCAGGTGATAAGGTTTCCCATGAGGGATGGCATCACGACAATACATGGAAAAAAGTGGGCAGCAAAAGGAATGTTTGCGGTCCACCATGAGGCGCCAACCCCCACATTCCCCGTCTCGAACGAGGAGGGAAGCATACAAACCCTTGAAGACGACGAGGAAGATTTCTTTGCCCCCCGTACCTTTGTCGCCCCCGAGGAATTGGATGTAATCAAATCAACAGTCGAAGAGCTAGAGTAGACCATTTTGATCGAGCACCTCCCGGATTGTAAGGTATACTTGGGAACTAAGTTGACCCCCGAACTTAGGATAGGGTTTATTCAATTTCTTAGTAATAATATCAACTGTTACGCCCGGTCCCACCTAGATATGACAGGAATCTCGCCAGAAATAACCTCTCACAGGCTAAGCGTTGATCCCAAATTCAAATCCATAAAGCAAAAGAGAAGACCACAGTCTGAGGTAAAACATGCCTTCATCAAAGAGGAGGTATAGAAACTTCTTAAAATCGGATCCATTAGAGAGATTAAGTATCCCGAATGGCTGGGTAACATAGTAGTAGTGCCAAAAATGGGAACAAGTTAAGAATGTGCATAGATTATAATGACTTGAATAAAGCGTGCCCAAAGATTCCTTCCCGTTGCCTAATATCGATCGTCTGATCGATGCAACGGCCGGCCACGAGACCCTCACTTTTCTTGATACCTACTTGGGGTATAATCAAATCCAAATGAACCCCGAGGACAGGGAAAAGTCCTTGTTCATCACAAAGTATGGTACATATTGCTATAGTATAATGCCTTTCGGGCTAAAAAATGCAGGAGCAACATATCAACATCTTGTTAATAAAATGTTCAAGCTTCAAGCAGGTAAATCAATGGAAGTATATATTGATGACATGCTAGTCAAATCCATGCGTGCAGAGAACCATCTGACCCATTTACAGGAAACTTTTAACATTCTCAGAAGCTACAACATGATGCTCAACCCCGAGAAGTGTGCCTTCGGAGTAGGGCTGTGCATTTGGATCGGATATCCGAAATTCGATCCGACATACTCTATTTCGGATTTTCGGATTTCGGATTTCGGATTTTCGGATTGGATACGGATTATGTTTTATAAAATTTCGGATTTTCGGATTGGATTCGGATTGGCATGATTTTAATCCGATCCGATCCGAAATCCGAAATTATATGGGCCTATATATAAATAGTTAAATTCTATACTACCCTAAAATTTTAGGGTTAACTTAACCCGGTTAAGTATACTATACTACCCTAAATACTATTCCTAGGTTATATCGATGCTTCCTCTTTTCCGCCTCTCTTCAGTTCACTAGTTCACCTTCACTCTTCAGAGTTCATTGTTGCCAGTTGCCACAGTCAAGCCAGTGAAGTTCAGAGTTCAGTCGACCAAGCTTCCGCGGTTCCGCCTCTCTTCTTCTTCACTCTTTATCTCAGTGACTCAGTCCTCTCGGTTTGGGGTGAAAATATGGTTTGAAAGACAATTGATTGTGTTTTGTTTGGGGTCTTCAGTTTGGTTTACTGTCCAGTTGTATAAATTTCAGATTGTTGTTTTGTTTTGTTAAGTTCGAACATTGTTACTCAGTTGTGCATTGTTGTGTAACTTCACAATCTGCAGAAACTTCCCTAAGGCTGTGCATTGTTACTTCAAACTTCACAATACTGATGGACAACCTGCAAACTTCAAACTGATGGACAACCTGCAGTTCGAACATTGTTACTCAGTGAGTCCAGTTGTGTAAATTTAAGACGTATTGCGTAGAGATCCCTAGGGCTGTGCGTTTTTGAACTCAGTTGCATTATTAATTTTTATGAGTACTCAGTTCAATCAGTTGTGTACTGTAAATTGAACATTGTTAACAATGTGAAGTACTTAATTTCGAAGTTCAAACAAGTATTTGAAAAGTGATTGCTCCATTTGTATTTGGAAAGTAATTCCCAACATTTGTTTATGTACTTCGAACAAGTTCTGAAAAGTGACAATCCGATCCGACAATCCGAAAAATTATCCGATCCAAAGTTTCAAATCCCATCCGATCCAATGTTAATTCGGATTGGATTCGGATTGCCCTTTTCAGAATCCGAAATCCGAAATCCGAATCTGAAATATGTTAAATCCGATCCGATCCGATCCGATCCATGCACAGCCCTACTTCGGAGTAGGTTCGGGTAAATTCCTGGGCTTCATGGTTTCAAATAGAGGGATCTATATCAATCCCGATAAGATAAAAGCCATCGAAGAGATCACGATGGTGAACAATGTAAAATCGGTCCAATGGCTGACAGGGCAAATAGCGGCCCTGGGCAGATTTATATCAAGGTCATCGAACAAAAGCCACCATTTCTTGTCCCTACTCAAAAGAAAGAGCAACTTCGAATGGACTCTAGAATGCCAACGCGCCCTAGAAGAACTGAAACGATACCTGACTAGCCCGCCTTTGCTGCACACACCCAAGGAGGATGAAGTGCTACTTCTATACCTGGCCGTATCTGAAATAGCGGTAAGCGGCGTACTGGTTTGAGAGGAGAAAGGTACACAATTTCTTGTTTATTATGTAAGTCGAACCTTGGAGGACGCCAAAACCCGGTATCCCCATCCGGAAAAATTGGCTCGCGCACTGATAAGTGACTCATGCAAGCTGAAGCCTTATTTTCAGTATCACCGTATTTGCGTTCGGTCAATTTATCCCCTCCGGAGCATTCTGCACAAACCCGGGTTATCGGGTTGATTGGCCAAATGGGCCATTGAACTCGGAGGGTATGATATCGAGTATCAACCTTGAACGACCATCAAGTCCCAAATCCTAGCGGACTTCGTGGCTGATTTCTCGCCATCCCTCATGCCCGAGGTAGAGAAGGAACTTTTATTGAAATCGGGCATGTCCTCCAGAGTATAGACCCTATTCACAGATGGCGCCACAAATATAAGAGGATCTGGGCTCGGTATAGTCCTAAAGTCACCCATTGGCGGCATAATCCGACAATCCATAAAAACCGCAAAAATAACTAACAATGAAGTCGAGTATGAGGCTATGATTGCAGGTTTAGAATTGTCCAAAAACTTAGGGGCCGAGACTGTTGAGGCAAAATGCGATTCGCTCCTCGTAGTAAGCCAAGTGAACGAAAGCTACGAAGCCCGAGAGGACAGAATGCAGAGGTACTTGGACAAAATCAAAATCACATTACGTCGCTTCAAAGAATGGACCTTAATCCATGTACCCTGAGAGCAAAAAAGCGAGGCCGATGCCCTCGCAAACTTGGGATCTTCTGCTAAAGAAGAAGACCTACTCCCCAGAGCTGTCGTCCAATTGTTCAAATCTGTGGTCAAGAAAGGCCACGCGAAGATTAACTCCACTATCCTGACATGGCATTGGAGAAATAAATATATCGTTTATCTAAAGGGCAGGAAGTTACCCACAAATCCAAAAGAATCGAGGGCCTTGCGAACCAAAGCAGCCCGGTTCTCGCTTGACGAAAATGGGACTCTGTACAGGAGAACTTTCGATGCCCCCCTGGCGGTATGCTTGGTATCAGGTGACACAGATTATGTTCTCCGAGAGATCCACGAGGGCACTTGCGGAAATCATTCTGGGGCCGATTCTTTAGTTCGAAAGGTGATCAGAGCGGGCTACTATTGGGACAGCATGGAATAAGATGCCAGAGAATTCATCCGATAATGCGACAAGTGCCAAAGGTTCGCTTCCATGATCCACCAGCCCATCGAGCAACTGCATTCCATTTTATCACCATGGCCATTCATGAAATGGGGAATGGACATCGTCGACCCTTTACCAACGACACCAGGTAAGGCTAGATTCATTCTATTTATGACTCATTACTTTTCAAAATGGGTGGAAGTGTAGGCCTTCGAGAAAATAAGAGAGAAGAAAGTCATCAATTTTATATGGGATCACATCATGTGCCGGTTCGGAATCCCATCTGAAATAACATGCAATAGAGGGAGGCAGTTCATTGGGAACAAGGTAACACAGTTCCTTGAAGACAGCAAAATCAAGAGAATCCTGTCAATACCTTACCACCCGTGTGCAAACGACCAGGCCAAATCTACGAATAAAACCATCATTCAGTACTTGAAAATGAAACTAGAGAGCGCCAAGGGAAAATGCAGACAAACGCTGCCCGAGGTGCTGTGGGCATATCAAATAATTTCAAAATCGAGCACCGGGGAAACACCCTTCTCTCTATTATATGGTGCCGAAGCATTGATACCAGTGGAAGTAGAGGAACCGAGCGCCATATTCCAGAACACTAATGAGGGCTTGAACAACGAGGCCATGACAACGGCCCTTGAGCTGCTTAACAAAAGATGGGAGGCCTTGCTGATTCGGATGGCTACCCAGAAGCAGTAAATCGAAAGATACTACAACAGAAGAACAAATCTCAGATATTCGGGATCGGGGACTTGGTCCTAATGAAGGTTACTCTCAACACCCGAAACCCTAATGAAGGGAAGCGGGGCCAGAATTGGGAAGGGTCATACCGTGTCCTCGGGATAGTTGGCAAAGGATCCTATAAGCTTGGCACCATGGATGGCGAACAACTTCCGAGCAACTGGAATGTATCGATGCTTAAGCGATACTACTGCTAGGGCATCCGATCGTAAAATCCCATAAATATCCTCGAGCAAATGTCGTACTCTTTTCCTTCGACCGAGTCTTTTACCCCGAAATGGGTTTTTACCGACAAGGTTTTTAACGAGGCAACGTCCACGCATTTCCCGAGAAATGACAAACAAGGTTCCAATAGGAAATGATGTACTGGGACAAACGATCGAACGAACTGTGTCCGTATGAGCCGGGCTTACGACAACCCAACGGTGTGAGCACCTAATTTTTGATAATATTTAATTTTTTATCACTTCTTCTATGTAAATATTTTAGGGGTTTTAACCTACAATTTTTAGCTTTTTTACACTTTTTATTATAGGGTAAAAATACAAAACTTAAAAGGTGAATTATTATTATTAATATTATTTTATTTTTATTTTTATTTTAAAATAATAAAAAAAATCCGAAAAAATATTAATTTTTTTTTAATTTTCAGGAGTGATTTAAAAAATAAGAAAAAGGGAAGTATTGAATAAAAAAAATAAAAGTAAAAGTAGGTGAAATTCTCTTTTAAAAAGAAAAAGAAAGTAGAAAATTAAAAAAATAAAAGTAAAGTTTTGTGGAAATTTTAAAAAAATAAAAGTAAAAGAAAGTTGGAATTAAAAAATAAATATAAAGGTATTTGAAAACTTAAAAAATTTAAAGTAAAAGAAAGTATCATTTTTAAAATAAAAGCAAAAGAAAGTGAATTATTTTTTTAAGAAAAGTTAAATAAGTGGAATTCTATTTTAAAAAGTAAAAAAAAGTGGGATTTTAAATAAGATAAAAGTAATTAAAGTTGGAATTTAAAAAATAAAAGTAAAGAAAGGTGAGATCTTTTTTTATAAAAAAAAATAAAAGCAATTTGTAAGTGGGATTTCTTTTAATTAAAAAATAATAAAATAATAAAATATTTTTTAACAAAAAAATCTGAAAAATCTCGAAAATTTTGCTATAAATAGAAGAGAAAATTTGAGAAGAAAGAAAAAAAAAAGAAGAGAGGGGGAGGAGAGAAATTTAGGTTGAAAATTTTCATTAAAATTTTCTTTCAATATTTCGGGCCTTGAATCTTAGGTTTGAAAAAGAGTTGATAGAGATTTTGTTGTTGCTGCTGTATTGACTCTACATCTTTCAGATTTTATTCATTTGAATTCACTCTCTTGTAGGTATGTAATTCAAACTCTTGAGTTAAAAAATGTCGGAGCATCTTTATTGAAGCAGAAACAAATTGATTTGGTTCTTTTGATAAAGTTTCTTTCGTATTTAGTCTGTTCGCATGAATGATGTTTCTTTGATTGAGTGAATTGAGATTTGCAAATGTTAACATTATTTTAGTATGTTCATGACTCAGTCTCTTTTTTTACTTTTTTTTTTCTTGGCTCATGACTTGTAACCAGCAGGTATTGTTTTGTTTACATTTAGATTTCAAGCTCATGTAGCACCATGTTCATATTTTGAAATTTAAAGAAGTATGTGAAGTTGAACAATTTGTTAACATTAAGATGTTAAAAAAAATAGATTGCGTTAGTGGAAGGATCTTATCTTCAGTTTATGTTATTGGCTGCATAGTTTCTTAAATTAACCATGTGAAGATTCAACTTCCTCTGCTTCAAAATGGTACTGTAGAAGTTATAGTGGTGATACTACAACTTTCTCTTTAGCATACTGTTAAATAAATTAATTACTTTAAGTGTTTTTTGTTATAATCAAGTTTAAAATGCATTTTTGTATGTCCATGTTTGTTTTGTTCCTTCTGGTTCATCCGAATAGTTCTCAGCATGGTTTTTTTTGTGCTCATATGGTCATTTAAGATTCATTATTTTGTTATAAAATTTTTGTTAGTTTCTTTCTAGAATTTGAAAACGAAAGTCGGTCTTTTGAAGATGATATGGAGATGAACCCAAAGTTGGCACCTGTCTTTTGTTATTTTCACATAAATGTCAACTCCACCTTTCTGAATTGTAGTATGCTATAACAAAAGGCTCCAGTGATATACATGTAGCTAACCCATATCTTTAGGCCTTTTGTACTTATCAATTTATACCACTCCATCCACAATAAATTATCAAAACTCATGACCCTCATTTAATTAATTTTAAATCCTTAGAATTCGAGGCATGTCATTTAACGAATTTTCTATGGCCCTCGCAAAGTTGAAAAATGCGTAGTTGCTTTAGGCGCGTAATTTGAAATTACCTTCCTAAACTCGGGTGTGCATTTCATGTGACCCAAATCCAAATCCCAACAACGTTAAATAAAATGTGTCGTGGACCGCGGGTGCATTTATGTGACGTGGTTCAAGACATATTTTAAATGACGTTGCAATCTTCCTTAAAATGAATAAGAGCGATTAATAAGTTAAAATTGAACCATAGGCTAAAACATGTATTAAAATTAGATAATAGGCCAATTATAACAGTTGAGCGACCGTGCTAGAATCACGGAACCCGGAAATGCCTAACACCTTCTCCCGGGTTAACAGAATTCCTTACCCGGATTTTCGCGGACTGTAAAACAAAGTCAATCTTTTCCTCGATTCGGTATTTGAACCGGTGACTTGGGACACCACAAATTATCCCAAGTGGTGACTCTGAATTTTTAATAATAAATGAATCCCGTTTCGATTGTCACTTTAAGTTGGAAAAAACTCCCTTATACCCTTTCCGGGGTGTAGGAAAAAAGGAGGTGTGACAGCCGTATTCACATCAAGCAATCAAAGTGTATCTTTCAGCCAAAAGTGTCTCGTACTCCATAAGAAAGTTCAGCATGCTCACGGCAGGGGTCCCTCCACCGAATACGTCCCGAATACTCGGAGACTTAGTGTCAAAAATTTGGCACCTGCACGACCTCAGGGTCAGAACCCGGGCTCATAAAGCCCCAATGAGGCAATTCCGAGCTCATGAATGACAACCTTTGAGCCTAACCAAATTCGATGACTCGGAGACTGTCGTCAATCGCCATACATTGGAAAACCCGTAGCAGTAAGATCCCTAGCGGGCAGACTCGGTCTAGCCAGATCTATTTTACATAGCAACAAAAATTGTAAGACCTCAATAGGCATGACAAACTGTAAGACCTCAACAGGCAAGACAAAATGTAAGACCTCAACATGCATGATAAAATTTTGTAAGACCTTACGACAGGCATAAAACTCAATCCCAAAGTTTAGGCTATATGTCCTATTTGTAACACTCTCGAAAGGGCATACCCTCGATATAGATGCCTAAACTATCACTCGGGATAAAAAATGGCTCCGGCCAAACACATATGACTACGGTCAAAACGGCTGCACCAACCAAATTAACGCGACTTGGGGACGCCCGACCGTCGCTAACAAAATCACAGGCCATTACTTCGAATCTACTTCGAAAAGGACCGGTTAAAACAGGCTTCCCTCAACAGGCAAACAGGCTTTGACCATGTCAGCTCCAAATCAAAAGGCTTCGAGCTACTCAGCCTACGAGCTAAACCTTCTGAGGTACTCGAACATCGCCGATAACGACTTGAAATTGAGGTTCTTCTCGAACCGACGACGGGTCAGGCAAAATCACTTCAAAAGTCCTTAAAGAGAGGAGAACAAAGCCTACATATGCCCACGGGCAAAGCGTTAGAGCCATTGCCGCCAGCCAAATGAGCCTCATGGCCACACACTAAAAGGTCTCAACGACCAAAAGCATAAGAGCCACTGCCGCCAGCTGAAAAAATTGAAAACTTGAGGATTAAAAGGAGCTTGAATCGTAACCCGATTCGGAGACCGGATCCAAAATAGTTAACTACACATGCCTAAGGGCACAACGTAAGAGCCACCGTCTCCATCTTCACGAGCCTCAGGGCCACGTACCGAAAAGGTCGCTTCGACCTAAGGCACATAAAATCCATTTCTCATCCACTCATGCAGGCACAAAAGATTGAAGGTCAAGTAGACTTAAGTCAAAACCCGGCTCAGAGACTCAACACAAAATAGTTGAGCAACAGTGTAAGAGCTCTAAACGACAGTTTACACTAAAGGTTGCATCGACCCATCAGTGACAACTCCTGAGCCGGCCTAAACAAGCCACAATGCCATATCGCGGGTCTAAGGTTCTTTCACCAATTCTTGCTGAATTCGGGGTAGAAAAGGGAATAAGGGAAACAAAGCCGCAGAATTCTCTTTATACATATGCCAAAATGAAAGTACTATATACAAATAGGGAGATCGACAAGAAAAAACAACAAAGATCCTAATCTATTTCCAAACCGGCAGCCTCAATGGCTCCCCAAGGGTTACCCCCAGGCGATTACGAGTCCTCTAACGGCCCCTTCTCAACAGCATCCTCTCTTTCCGGGGATCCACCCCCATTTTTAACACCACTCGAGCTGCCTTCCAATGCACCCCCAACAGTCTGCTTTCGGGAATCCAGCCAGGCACGATCCGCGGCTTGAGGTAAAATCAGGCCAGCTCATCCAAATGTCCTCTCAATGCAAGAATCTGCAACGACTTCTCCTCCCCCGTGCAAAGATATAAATGCCTCGACCTCAGCTTTGATCTAAACCAATGCAGCCACCAGTTCGGAATGGAGGCCCTTGTACCTGTCACTATCCTCTTTCGCATTATGGAGATGATGCTCGATCAAGGTAACTTTCCCCTGAAGGTTGTCCCTCTCGAAAGCCATCTTGCTCATGTGCCGACTATGCTCGGAGATTTCAGCATGTTTGGCCTGAAGCTCCCCTCTCAGTAGGGCGTTCTTCTTCTCAAACTGCACAAATTAAGGCCCGAGAATTTAAAGGCGGTGGAATCTCACTAGGGCTTAAATGATAGTAAAAACAAGGGATGAATAACTTGCTCGATAAAATAGGCTTTATCGCGTTCGCGGCGGCTCACCTTATCCTGATACTAGGCAAGAGCCTGGTTATAAATCACTTTAGCCTAAAACCATATAAAGAGACAAGTTAGGAGAACGAAGACCGGACTAGCCTAGAGCGGCTGACAAGGTTAGCAAAAGTTACCTACTCGCAAAGTTTGACCATCTCGCCGAATATGAATGAAGCATCGACCTCGGAACTACCCTCGAGAATGGTCGCCGACCTCTCAAGTGCATCTCCACCTTTGATTAGTGCTCCTGCCTCAGAAGGCTCCTCGCGAAGGACGTCTTACACTTCGTGAGATGGAACGATCTCCCCCCTGAGGAGAATCAACAACAATCAACGGGTTAACAGGATCACCCAAAATCTCCGTCCCTTGTTCACCCTGGATCCCAGATCGAGGCCCCTCTAAACTACCCGCCAAGGGAGTCCCAGCTCGAGAAGAATTCCGGCCACTTGCCAACTCGGGGCAGTTCTTGATACTCCATCCATTGCCTCACCACCACGAAGTTGGACCACGACGGCATCAGACTCATGTCCGAGAGCATTCATCCCCATGGCCTGAGGATCAATCAAGTCTATACGCTCATCGGGGGCTGTTGAAAAGTAGCTTTCTCCCTCACCTTCAGCACGGGGGTTTCCCGTCGCCCCGGGGGTCAGAACTACTGGGTCAAGCTTGGAATCTTCCACCTTGACCCTCTTGGGCTCCAGAGGCCCAACAAATAGACTCCCCAACCTTTTCTTCTTCTCGCCAAGCACCAAAGCATCCCCTCCAACGGACGGTGCCTCCCTCGTTAAAGGGATTTCCCCCAGACCTACATAAATGTAGAGGTTAAATACAAAGGATAGATAAAGCTACTAACAGCAAAATGCATCAAAATATGCGTATGTAACAAGGCTCGAGACTCACCATGGTCTTCGGCTTCCCACCAAGCTCGGGACAAATCTCGCCATGCTCGTTTGGTATACGGGCAAATCGAGTAAAAATAGCCAACCCAACCCTGGAGATCCGGCACCGCACCAGGGTAGATCGCCACAGCTGAAAAGACAAGAAAAGCAGAGTTAGACGCATAAGGAGATATTGTCAAGAAGGAGCAAAGACATCATGTTTACTTACGCCCATCGTTCCACTTCTTACGGAACTATATCTTTTCCACTGGAATCAGGTCAGACATCGTCACTCGGACGAATCGGCTTACCCATCTCTCGTCCTTGAAATCCTTGATATAGGAAAAAAGGGATCTTGGGGCTCGATAGTGAAGCTTGATTAAGCCCCTATAAAGAAGACGGGGACTATACATCCGGATCAGGTGGTTGAGGGTGAAGGGCATTCCCTCTATTATGTTTGAGTAATGCCTGATCTTATAAACCACGCGCCAGAACGAAGGATGAATTTGACCCAGAGTTACTAGATAGATCCAACAAAAGTCGAAAATCATGTGGTCGATCGGGGATGAGGACGACCCCACCTACCCCAAGGTAAATGGGTAGGTATACACACTTAGAAAGCTGACTTTATGAGCCGTAATATCTTCCTTCTGAGCGGGAATCTCCACGACCACAGTATCCCCCCCAGTGACACTCGACCCTCACTCTCTCGACGTCCATTATAGAGCTGGTATACTGAGTTACAAGATCGCGATGCCCTGACTTCGAGGAAGGTCTCTCGACCCTGAAACCGGAGGTCATCGCAAAGGATCCTGAGATGCACTCCTCAACATGGGGTGAAGTGGCCACTTCATCTTGAGAGAAAAACGAAGAAGATGAGCTTGCAACCTCCTAGGAAACAAAAGTGGAAATTTTCTCCATCCTTGGGAGAATCTGAAGGAAGAAAAAAAGGGATTGCGTTCCCGAAAGGGAGCGAGAACGAGGGAAAAGAGACCTTACTAGGGGTTTTTGGGACGAGATGGAGTCTAGAAAGGAAGAAGGGAGAATTTATAAAAGCACCGTGTGTACATTGAAGAAAGCCAACCGTTGTAGTCAATGCGGAAACCGGCAGGAACAACGCGCATGGTATGTCTTGGCATCTCGTACCCATTTGAAAGAACATTGAAGGAAGCAGGAGTTCAGGATCGTTTCTTATCATTTCTTGCCGCTTTCACTCTATGAAACATGGAGACTATCTGTATACGGCAAATTCGGGGCCCCGATTTCCCCGTCATAAGATCGTCTCGCGGTCATGCTCCACGAAACTCGAAGCCAAGGTCGAGACTCACCCTCGGGGGTCGTCAGGTACCAGTTCGAAGGGCATTGCATTCCAACGGCTATGGAATGCTATAGAAGGGGAGAGGGGAGTTCCCAAGGCACGTGGCTTAACCTGACTGGACTGACCTATCCGGGGCCTATTTCAAGATGTCGCGTCCAGCCATCCTATCTCCACGCCTTTATAGCTAACACATTTTGTACTATAATAGATTTCCCTCCTATATAAAGGGGATCCCCATCACTTTGTAGGGCTCGGCTGTTGCTCCAACTATTTGACACAAGATCAATAATATATCTCTCTCTTTTCTCTCTCTTACTCGCTCGAGGCCACTCTTAACATTTATTGCTTTCATATTTGTTCTTCATTTATTGCTGGGTATTGGACATAAAGAGCCTTCCTTAATTATATTCTAAACTGTTATCCCTTCCCTATTACCTCGGATAGCTCGAGCTCGAGCCGGATATTGGCCCCGAGGCCCTTCATCGACTAGTCCGAAGCTCGGGCAGCAAGCCCCTCGGTTTGATTACTGCCCCGTTTTACCTTGTATCTCTTCATTAAACTTTATATTTTTAGCATCAACTACTCTAACAACTAGCATAAAAATAGATCACATATTTTTATAGTCCCATTTACAAATTTGATTATTGTTACCATTTTCACGGTAAAAAAAGAGGAAACTAATTAAGGCAAGAAGTTCAATCAAACCGAGTATAGTAGTAAGAATCAAGGAATTTGTTAGGGAAAAGGGCTCAATTCAAACCGAATATAAGAACTTCAGAATAATCAAGTGTTTAACTAAGGAGAAAATCACGTAAAGAGTCAGCAAATATCGTAGACAACTTAAATAAAGCAAGAAAAGAATAGTCAGAATGAACATAGACATATAGAATCAGTAGAAAAGTTGAACCAAGAACTTAGTAGAAGCATATTAGGATAAGAAAATCACGAGACATCTAAATGGCTAAAGGAAAATCACAAGAACCAAGGCAAGAACAAAGGCAGTACATAAGTAACTCATAAACCAAACAAAAGAGTCGAAAACAATTAGGGTTTTAGTGTAAATGAGTTGAAGTTAGAGCAAAGCTAACAAAATCGGCTAAAACATATAGGAAACAGAAGATTAAACACCCAAATCATCAAATGTTTTGAAAAAGAAATTTTTGGAAACCCTAGTTTAGAGAAAGATGAAAAATCATTCAAAAATCAGACGATTCTTGTAAAGAATCAAAAGGTTATTGTAAAATTCATATTAAGTAGGTCCAAACCATCTCAGATCTGTACAGATCTAAGAAGTTCAAAATGAAGAAATTAAGGTTTTGAGAAGAACAATCACATAGATGAAGAAGCAAGCTTAGAAACCCCTAGATTCATGACGATATAGGGAGATATTATTCGGAACCAAATCGGAACAGCCTGAAACAGGTGAGAAAGGTCTAGAGGTGCAAACGGACTGACTCAGGTCCTTCAAGGACCTTAGAGATGGCAATACCAGCGTGAGGGAGGCCATTAGAGGTCTGGTGGTGGTGGGGAAACACCATGAAAGGCAGCAGATGACCGGCTATGTGGGTAAATTAGGGTTAGGTTTTGAGAGATTTTGAGAGGAAAGGGATTTTAGGGCAGCGGTTGATGAGAAATGAGAGGGTTTGGGGGGTCGTTTGGGACTAAAAAGGAAGGGGCTAATTGTGGCCGTTGATCTCTATGATTAACTGCCGAGATTAAATGAGATTGGGGCAGGGCCGGGCATTTAGTTTTAGGCTGGGTAGGTTTAGGTTGAGATTGGGCAGAGTATTGGGTGAAAATTAAGGCCAGATTTGAAATAGCCACTTTTAATAACTAAATAATTTATAAAAACATTATAAATGAGTACCAAAAATAACTTTGTGTACTAAAATGATTTAAAATAGTTATTTAATATTTTAAAAATATAAAGGACCATGTTATGCATAAATAATGTAATTATACATTAGTATGGGCTATTATTGCAAAGATGTGCAATTTAGCCTAAAAATGTAAATGTAATTACAAAGAAATGCATAAAAAATATTTAAATACTATGTTGGTATAAATAATGAATTTATATGGCTAAATCATCACAAAAGTAATTTGGAGGATAATTATTGGATATTTATATAATAAAAAGAGGAGAAATAAATTGATTTGGAGCTTTTAAAACTGTAGAAAAATTATAAAAAATACTTATGCATGCTATAACTGCATATGTACTATTTTGAAAGTATATATACGTGTTTAAAATATGTGAGGAAAAATTAGGTTTCAACATTGGTCGCGGTTGATTATGTGTCCAAATGGGTCGAGACCGTTGCTTTGCCCAACAATGAAGCGAGAAGTGTGGTATCGTTTTTGAAGAAGAACATCTTTACAAGATTTGGTACTCCAAGGGCTATTATAAGTGATGGGGGATCACATTTTTGAAACAAAGCTTCTGATACCTTACTCTCCAAGTATGGTGTCACTCATAATGTTACGACCCCCTATCATCCTCAAGAAAGTGGTCAAGTGGAAGTTTCCAACCGGGATATAAAGAGTATTTTGTAAAAAATAGTAAATGCTAAAGGGACAGATTGGTCCAAGAAACTCAATAATGCTCTATGGGATCATAGGACAGTTTACAAAACACCGATTGGAATGTCTCCATACCGGTTGGTGTTCGAGAAAGCTTGTCATCTTCCGGTTGAACTTGAGCATAATATCATGTGGGTTTTAAAGAAGTTGAATCTTGAGTGGGATGTCGCCGCAAACTTAAGTGTGGCACAATTGAATGAGCTAGATGAATTCCGGTATCATGCATACATAAGTTTGTCCCTATACAAGGAGAAGATGAAGTACCTCCATGACAAGTACATTTGGAACAAGGAGTTTAAAGAAGGTGATGTTGTAGTTGTTCAAGCCTTGCTTACGGATGTTTACAGGAAAGTTGAAGTCTAAATGGAGTGGTCCGTTCGAGGTTGTAGGCGTGTGACACCCTTTGGTGCATTAGACTTGAAGAATAAAAATGATGAGGTGTTTAGAGTCAATGGTCACAAGGTGAAGTATTATCTGGGACAAGTTGGCGATGACCACGTCGTGGCAGTGATTCATTTCAAGTGATTATGGTAATCTGCATTGTGACGCGGCATTAAATCAGGTGCTTCTTGGGAGGCAACCCATGTTTCTTTTTCTTTTTCTTTAGACAGGTCTTGTTTTGTCCTAACTGGCTTTGAAGTGTTGCAGGAATAAGTGTGCTTTGGAAGAACTGTGTTAAAAAAATTGTCTAAGTGTGGAAAAAGTGTTGACCACACCTTTATTATGCGGACCGCACAATTTTGAATACCACAACAGAAAGGGATCTGCGGCCGCACAACTAGAAAGCTAAAATTGCACACTCTCTGAAGTTTGCCTGTCAAAGAAATGGCCAAAATGCAGCCACACAAGGAATTGTGCGGTACGCACAAAATTCTGCGGTCACACTTAAAATTGTGCGGGCCACAGATCTTCAAAATGAAAATGTCCTTCAGGTAACACAGTGCGGACCACACATAAAATTATGCGGTCGCACTCGTCTCTTGCTCCTTTGGAAAATCACGTTAATTATAAACAGTGGCCTTCTCACTACTGTTGAAACTTTACAAATTCTGAAAATTAACACAAAGGCAAACACCGCACACTCAACTGATTCATGCATCTAAAACTCATTCATCATCTTTGATTCTTCCTTAACATCACTACATTACTGGTATGTTCAATTCATCTTTGAATTTTTTTTATTTTCTTAATTTTGTTCATAATTAGTTTAGTTATCTTTAGACCTAATGTCAAATTCATCATCATGTGAGCTTAAATTTGTGTGGGTATTTCCTATTTGCTATTTGGGGATGGGTAAACTGTGTATCATGTCTAAATTTCTAGTACCATGTCGAATTTTTGTACAAAATTAGAAACCCTAAGTTTACTGTCGATTGATTTTGAATTGTGTGGACCACACTTGAAATTGTGCATTCTAAAGAAATTGAACCGTGATCGCAGAAGAATTGTGCGGCTCGTATATCATGGCTTTCTCTAGTGTCAGAGAGTTGCACATTTGAAGTGATAATTGTGCGGCCACACTCAAAATTGGGCGGGCTGCATTCCTATTGTGCAGTTGCACTAAAAATTGTGCGGACAACAAAATCGCCAATGCAGCCGCACTTTCAAATTGTGTGGTCCATACAAACCCATCTGCGGCCGCACTCAAAAATGTATGGACCGCACTTCCCCATCCTGCATACTATTTTGTCTACACTGTCTGATACTTTGAACTTTAACTATAATTGATTCCTATTGCTATGTATTGCAGACAATGATTAGATCTCGGGGACGAGGTGATACATCCAAAGGGATGGGTAAACCCTCCCAAGGCCAAGGCAGGGGTACCTTACCGATCTCCGTGCAAAGAGTTATAGGCAAAAAGACAACAACCGAGAGAGCTCTAGTGCCTGCTGAGTCTAGTTCTTATGTCCCATCTAGGTAAGCCTCATAGGGCAACTCTGTGGAAGAGCTGCCTGATGCTCAATCAAAGCCACATCAACTTCAGGGGAGATATCAGCTCCGAGATGAGCCCTCTTCCTCAAATAGTACTTCTGAGGGTTTGAAAGATGACAATTAGGGTTTAGAGCCCTCTTTTACACATACCCTTGATGCACCATCCACTACTGCTGATGATGATATTCCAAACAATGGTCGAGGGGGTGATACCAGAATTGTCGGCCTTGAGAGGTCGAAGAAGAAAGAAGTTTGTGAAGACAAATTTGTGAGCTTAGCTGCGTTCAACAAGTTCCGAGAGTGGTGGCCTCAGATGTTGCTCACTCTTGAGCAGCAATTTGAATTGAAAGACTTGGATAGGTACAACCCGAATGTGGCAAGACAATACATGGAGAGAAAAGGGTGGACATGCTTCACTCAAACTGTGGTGGATTCCAATGAGCACATAGTCCGGGAATTCTACGCCAGTGTGGCGCACATCAAGAATGGGACTAAGGTGACTAAAGTGAGGAACTTAAAAGTTAGAATTGATCAAACCTCCCTGAACGCATATCTGGGGCTCGAGGATGTGGAGTCGGTACAATATTTGGAGAAGTTTCAAACGAGTGATGCAGCTCGCCCATGGCTAGATGAGATTTTGGTAGCTCCAGGACCACCACCACAATTGATCATAGCAGGGGTTCCTATTCAGCGGAGCACCCTCAACTTTGAAGCAAAAGGGTGGCAGACCTTTGTCTGCAGTCGAATAGATCCAAGCCAGAATGAAAACAATCTCCCAGTCCTACGGGCAAATTTAGTTGCTTCCATCATGACCGGGGTACCATATCAATGTAGATGTCATCATATCGGTCAACATGTCTTTGGTTGGTAGGCAGGGTGATGGTTGCACCTTTTTTTCTCACGAAAGCGGGTTTCGACTTGTGACAACTCTTTTAAATGGAGGATAAGCATTAAAAGAGAAGAGCTACCACCTAACGATTTTTTAAGGTCTAGGGCACCCTTTTTGAAAATAGCTCTGTTTGATTAGTCAACGCCACCAAAGATCGGGTAAGGGCCCAAATTACCTCAAAGAAAATGTGTAAGGCACTCTTCGAGGTCCACAACTGTGAGTCTCAGCCGAACTTAACACTATGTGGATTATGTCATTAGGCTAAGTGATCATATAACGAAGAAATATAAAAGTCAAAGGGTTTTATTATAACACATTGGAATTGGTACAAATCTTCATAACTACAAATGATATAACTAAATAAGTTTATGTTAAACGACTAAGTGTAGATAACAAGGAAAAAAGAGGAGTCCTAAGTTTTTTAGCCTGAAGGATCACCCCATGCAACATAAATAATACTTTGCAACTCCCAGAAGGTAGGGTGTTGCTCATATTATTTAACGAGCACAGACTATCATCTCCTGCTACTCAGTTACTATGTTAAAGTTGTTTACTTAAAGGTCCTCTAATTCAATTCTAAATCGTACCCTATGTGTGCACTACCCGTCCCATGCCTATGGTCCAGGAAGCTATGGACCTCTATTTGGGTGGTTCTATACTTACTTAGGCTGCTCAAAATAATAAAATTAGGCGACATTCAAAATAAATAGGACTTCATATAAAGACAATTAAAAGCCAAAGTAAGCCTCCACATATAAACAGCGAATGTACACGAGCAAATTAGGTAGCATACAGTTTCAGAGTTAAGATGCATTAGAGCCATTAAGTCCTATAAGCATGGTTTCTATAATTATGATTTCCAATAGGGTATAAGTAGTACTGCAGCTTTAGACTAAGGAAGTTGCAGATTATAGGTATCGCAAATCATATAGACATGATCTCTAATTATTTGCAAATGAGGCAGTATAGCTGTTTTAAAAATTCAGAATTAACAGCGTTGATTTTATAGACAGGCGTTATAGGCGAGTGAGAGTATCTTATAAGCATGATTTTTAACAGTCGGAATTCTAACTTGATTTTATAATACTTTATCCCCTATAGGCATGTCATCTAGGTAGGGCAGTATAATGAAAGCAACAAAAGCAGCTAATTAATTAGTTAAATCCTATAGTCATGGTATCTATATGAACTTTAGAAAAGGCATGTATTATTATATCCTATAGGCATGCTGTCTAATAATTAAACAAGTAATTGCAGGCGTCGATTTCTATAGACATGCTGCCTAATAGCGCACAGTAGTAGACATGGAAACAGGTACAACATTTACTTAAACTAACATACTTTGGATAGTATACATGTATTAGATAAGTTGAGTGGAGTGTGTGATTCCCTATAGGCATGATTTCTACTAGTGTATAAACCACATTAAATAAAGTAGCCACCGAAGCTAGTAGATCCTACAGGCATGCTTTCTACCCATTTATGTGAGAATCAGAATACCCTATCCCTTTTACTAATTCCCCCATCTGTTCAGTTTACAAAATTACAGACCTAGAATTAACGAATATAAGTGCGAATTTTACATATTAAAATATTACAGGTCCAGTACACATAGCATGCCTAGAAGACTATAACTAGTAGAGCCTGGGCCTTCAGTAGGCTCGTTCTTCATGCGTACAGCAAAACCAGATCCAAATACACCCCAAACCTCAGAGTATATCAGTTACTCAACTCAAACGCACACAAGGATCCATACTAGGCCCAAAGGTAAGACCTTTTTACCCAAAAATTGCTAACGAACAACTTAACCACACAAATTAACAAACTACACATAACAACTAAATTAAACAACTCTGAATCCTACTAACAGCAGTTCTCACTAGGACATAGATACAGAATCATAAACATAGTGACAGGACTCACATGAGGCATATTGGAACTTGCATTTTAGAAACAAAAAGGGTTTTGAACATGAAAACTAGAAGAATCAGTAGAGCTCTTAAACATGATGAGTTTGACATAAAAAACTAACAACATAGTTTCATGATTGAGTAATTATTCAACAGAGGAGAGGGTGTAGCATGCTGAACACATTAAGAAGGTTGAGGAAGGCAAGTTTACAGGACAAACACACACATACTAATTCCCAGCAATCAAGACATTAACCAACATAGGTCAAAGATAGATTTTAAACAAGTGAGTCTTATTCTAAGTAGTTATTGTCTGAGAGATATATAGTTCCATATGAAGGTAACCACAAGCATCATGGCAACAGTAATAGCAATAGCATACTATAAACCTCAACAGTGTCCTAACTTATGAGATCATGAAGCACTTAAAGAGGAATGAGACAAGCAAGCATTACCATTTGCACCTAATTGCCTAGACAGCAGGGAGAACTAACATAGCAATTTTATCGTAGAATTCATCCTAAACCAAATATGCAATAGAGCTTGAATAGAAATATGCTTCGGTTAATCAATATAGCCTCAGAGGTTTATATTATTGGACAAGAAGAACTTCACAAAGTCTAGAATACCAACATAGAAGTGCAGGATATAGTAGAGAACACACATTAGTCTAAAAAAAACTAAGAAGAGCTGCAATTCATCCTTATAATGAGAGCATCTCACATGTGTTGAAACCTAATGAGTTCAACTAACAAAAAAAATGGAATTTATAGAGCAATATCATGGCAGTACAGTATCAGGGATTCATAAATAACAAAGAAACTAAATCATGCTTAAAGAATTTAAACGTCACTAACACCTAGAACACATATAGATAAACAGAATAAAAATAGTTAACATTTCAAGAGTCAAGGACACTAACCAGTAGAGAAGTTAAACGAGCAAAAGAATAAGGAGTTTAGAATATTGGTAGCAAGAACCCAGATCCCTGATGCTTCAGAGTTCACAAGAGCCTCGAAAGGGCTCCGAACAATGCTTGCACCGGAGGAGGTTGATAATATTATGGCCTTGGATTTTAGCCGGCCAAAGACCCAAGTATTTTAGAGGGAGTGAACGAGTGAGGGAAAATATAGTGAGTTCAATAGAAGTGAAAGTTCGGTCCCTAAAGGGGAAATTGGGGATGGGTTTATATAGTAGCAGATTTAAACGAACAAACAAGGAAAATCATTAGGCAAACACAAAAAAGGAAAGAATATCACATGTAATCAGTAAGGTAAACAAAAAGGAAAGAAATCAAACTCCAAACCCTAATTAGGGTTCGATACTCAGAAATCTGCCAATTAGCATGAAGAATCAGGCCTCTCTTCATGTATATGGATGAGATGTCATTCAAATCTCCAAGGTTGAGGTCGATTCCAATCCGATATAGAGAGGTTACTTGGCAAAATCGGGCAAGTACCTAAGTAATGCCATAAACGTGTGACCAGTATTGTAGAAACATAGATATGGTAACCAAATAATTGTGGAATCCTATTATCAACGGGATTAGGAGAGGGATTGGAAAGGGTGGATGCTAGGGTTTTTTTAGAGAGAGGGGGGAGAGTTGAGAGAATATAGAGGCAGCTGTCTCAGGGGAGTGGGGATTAGGGTTTGGGGTTGGGTAGTTAAAAGGGGTAGGGTATTTATGGGTCGTTGATCTTGAGAGATCAACAGCCAAGATTAAAATTCGAGCGAGGGGAGTTGGTCGCGACCGGGTTGAGATTAAGAAGTCATTTGGTTTGGGCTGGAATGTTGAGCCAGGGATTTTTTGGGTATTTGGGCCACTAATGTGGTTCGAAATTGTCTTTAAATGGGCTATAATTTAAATACATGAAATTTATCAAAAAATAAATTAGAAAAATGATTAATAAATGATAAAAATATTATTTATGCAGTAAAATACTTAAAAAATAATAGCTTAATATTACAAAATATATGAAAGGATATTTTAGTGTAAATAATATAATGAATACAAATTATGTGTATAATATGTTATCACTGCAAAATTATGTAAATAGCTTAGAAATATAAATTTAATTATATAAAATAAAGTAAACATATTTTAAAACATGTATGTAGGTATAAATAATGAATTTGGATGATTAAGTCATCATGCATAATTTAAAGGGATAATTAATAAATATTTAAGTAATTTAAATGCAAGAAAATTGATTTTAAAGCTCTAAAAATTGCGGAAAATTATGGAAAATAAATGTATAATTTTTGTAAATTAAATAATAATGCAAACTAACATTTTGAATATATATACTATTTGAAAAAATATGAGGGCAAAATTGGGTATCAACAGCTGCCCCTCTTAACCCGGGAATGATGAAAGATTTGTCGGGTAAAAAAATGATGAATTATGTGATTTTAAAAAAAATTAGGGGTCGAACCTTGGTTCCTAAGTTGCCTATGTATCCTTGGTGTTATGGGAATCAGGTCGTCTGTAGTTCAGGATCCAACGGCGAACGAACTAACGGAGTTGTTATAACAATTGTCATATGTTTCAAAAGGTTCTTTTGGGTAGGGTATTATCGTAAGTGACAGATGAATTTATGTGGAGTCATGAATGCGGATTTGAAACATTATGGGTGTATGAGGTGGATATTCAAACGGACGTAGGAAAAGTAATCAATTAGTCAGTTACGTTTGAAGTAGCCAAATGATGTGAATGTTATGAACGGAAACCGGAGCAAAGATTGCTCCTATTTGTAGAATGGTTACCTTCTTAATTACCTACAAAACTTAAAACACGGTGCACATGAATATATATGGGTTATTGCAAAAATTTAAACATGATACAAATTCCCTTTGGACCATGAAAGTTGTCTTCGGACGATGAGGATGATGTCCTTAGACCATGACGTCTTGGGACATGAAGAGTATGGTAAGGGATTCGCAGGCCATGAAATGGTGTCCTCGGGCCATGAGGATGATTTCCATGATGATGATGCCTTTGGACTATGATGCATTTGAATAATGATGTGCAGTTTAGAGAGATCCTCAAGCCATGGAATGATGTCTTCTGGTTATGAGGATGGTGCCTTCAGGCTATGATGCCTTTGGACAAAATGGTGATATTTCAGCCTATGAAATGCAAAGATATGATGCTTAGTCATATGCGAGGACGAGACAAGACAAGGCTTAGTCTTGTATGAGATGAGGGTAGTGCTTAGCCCTATGCGAATAAGGGGACGGTGCTTGGAATTACGTAGTGTAGAGGGGACAGTGTTTAGTCTTATGCAAAGAAGGGGAGACAGTGCTTAGTCTCATGCAAAGAAAAGGCAGTGCTTAGCCTTATGTAAGAAATAGAGACAATGCTTAGTCTCACGTAAGGAAAGGGAGACGTTGCTTAGTCTCATGCAAAGAAAAGGCAGATGTTTGGCCTTATGCAATTATGGAGGCAATGCTTGGCTTCAGACAAGAAATGGAGACAATGCTTAGTCTCATGCAAGGAAAGGCAGTGCTGAGACTTATGCCATTACGGAGGTAATGCTTAGCCTCATGCAAGAAATGGAGACAATTTTTGGTCTGATGTAAGGAAAGGTAGTGCTTAGCCTTATACAATAACGGAGGCAGTGCTTATCCTCATGCAAAAAATGGAGACAATGCTTAGTCTCATGCAAGAAAAGGTAGTGCTTAGCCTTATGCAATTATGGAGGCAATGCTTAGCCTCATGTAAGAATGGAGACAATGCTTAGTCTCAAGCAAGGAAAGGCAATGCTTAGATATAGGCAAGAAATGGATACAATGCTTAGTCTCATACAAGGGAAGGCAATGTTTAGCCGTATGCGAGAAAAGTAAAAAATAGTTGTGAGAGAGTAAAGTATTTCTTAGCTTGATATGTTGCGTTTGGCAACCTTGTCGTTATGAAGACACTGATTTTTCTCCGTGCATATATTTGCGAATATTCCTGTTGTGTTTATTGTGCCTACATTTAAAGAAAAATCGTGAGTTTTGCGGGGGGGGGGGGGGGTTGGTTCGTGCTCTTGACTCCTTTATTCGCCTTTACTCCTGTCTTGAGGTCCTGCTTGGGTCACCTTGGGTAATATCTGGCTGTCATAGAAATAAAATTTTCAAAAAACATGTAAGCATGTGACAAATTATTTGTAGAAATATAGTTGTCTGAAATATATTATAGTGTGTGAGATCAAATAATTTAGATGAACCGGTGACTGTGACGCATTTCATAGACATTGCAACCGCCTTGCTTTAGAATTTTGAGGGTCCTCCTCAAATTCTTCCCCGGTTTAAGTGCATACTTCTGACAACACGTTCCTTGGTTGATCTATACGTGACAAGTCGGGTGAACTTGCGATCTTGCCCCAGTTTCTAATCATGGGAAAATGAAGATTTTATTAAGATGTGACCGAACCTACAGGGATGCATACGTATTCCCTCTTAAATGGGAATCAGATCAAGCATAGTTCAGTAAAATTAAATGGAAAAAATGCAAACAGTCTTAAATATAGTATCTCCGGACTGCGTATGAATTGATAGGTTTTGGCCAAATCTCTCCATCTATTTCTGCAAGTATAAGTGCTCCTCCTATTTGTACTCGATGAACCATGTAGGGACCTTTCCAATTGGGTAAGAACTTCCCCTTGTCTTCATCCTGATGTGGAAAGATTCACTTTAGCACTAATTGCCCCGGTGTGAATTGCCTCAGTCTGACCTTTTTGTTTAAAGCTCTTGCCATTTTACCACATTCATTCGTTTCCCATCAATGAGAGCTAGTTGTTCATAGCGGTTCTGTACCCATTCTGCATCGCTGAGCTTAACTTCTTATATTATTCTTAGAGAAGGGATTTCTACTTCATTTGGAATAATCGCTTCAGTACCATAAATCAGTAGGTGAGGAATTGCCCCAATTGATGTGCAAACTGGTGTACGATATCCAAGTAAAGCAAATGGAAGCTTCTCGTGCCATTGTTTGTAATTGTCTACTATTTTCCTCAATACTTTCTTGATGTTCTTGTTGGCGGCTTCTATGGCTCCATTCATTTGCTGCCTGTATGATGTGGAGTTCTTATGCTTGATCTTGAATGTTTCACACATGGCCTTCATCAGATCACTGTTGAGATTGGCAGCGTTGTCAGTGATGATTGATTCTGGTACTCCGAATTGACAAATAATGCGGTCCCGAACAAAATCTGCTACAACCTTCTTAGTTACAACTTTATAAGATGTAGCTTCCATCCATTTTGTGAAGTAGTCTATGGCCACCAGAATGAACCTATGCCTATTTGAAGAAGCGGGTTCGATTGGGCCGATGACATCTATACCCAAGCGGAGAAAGGCCAGAGCGAACTTGTTGCATTGACTTCGTTGGGTGGTACTCGTATTATGTCAACATGTATCTGGCACTGGTGACACTTCTGAACATACTTGATGCAGTCTGTTTCCACAGTCATCCAAAAATACCCTGCTCTTAGTATCATCTTGGCTACGGTGAAATCATTCATGTGTAGTCCGCAGGTTCCAGCATGTATTTTCTCGAGCAATTTAGATGCCTCCTTGGAATCGACACACCGTAGTAATCCTAGGTATTGAGTCCTTCTATACAGTATTCCCCCGCTTTGAAAGAAATGGTTGGATAATCTTCGGAGCGTGTGCTTCTATGTATGGATAACAGTCTCTGGGTGTTCTCTTTTTTCCTGGTACTTTTTTATATTGTGGAACCATGGATTTCCATCAATCTCTTCTTCAACATGTACACAATAAGATGGCTGCTTATGAATTCTTATTTGGATAGGATCAATGAAATTATTGTCTGGGTGTTGTATCATGGAAGACAAAGTGGCTAACGCATCTGCGAACTCATTTTGAATCCTTGGAATTCTATCTTTGTGAACCTCTTGATCAGCTCTTGTACACAGTACAAAATATGGAAATATTTTGGTGTTCTTCGTAGCCCATTCTCCTAGAACTTGGTGCACTAAAAGATCAGAATCTCCAATTACCAACAGCTCCTGAACATTCATGTCAATGGCCAACCTGAGTCCTAAGATGCAAGCCTTATATTCTTCCATAATGTTGGTGCATGGAAACCTGAGTTTTGTGGATACCGAATAGTGTTGTCCGGTTTCTGATACTAAAACAGCTTCGATACCTACTCCTTTGAAGTTTGCGGCTCCATTGAAGAACATTCTCCAACCATCTATGCCTCGGTGATATCTTCTCCTACAAACGATACCTCCTCATCAATAAAATATGTTTTCAATTGTTTGTATTCTCCGTCTATAGGATTTTCTGCCAGATGTTCTGCTAATGCTTGCACTTTGACTGCCTTCTGAATTACATAGATGATGTCAAACTCGCTCAACAGTATTTTCCACTTTGCTAACTTACCCGTAGGCATGTGTTTCTAAAAGATGTATTTTAGGGGATCCATCCTTGATATGAGATATGTAGTGTATGGACAGAAATAGTGCCTCAACTTCTGAGCTATCCACGTCAAAGCGCAGTAGGTGCGTTCTAGCAAAGAGTACCGGGCTTCATAAAGTGTGAATTTCTTGCTCAGATAATATATCGCTTGCTCATTTCTTCTCGTTTCATCATGTTGTCCCAGAATGCAACCAAAAGCTCTGTCCAATACGGAAAAATAAAGCAGCAGAGGTCTTCCTGGTTCTGGTGGGATCAGAATTGGCAGTTTAGATAAATACTCCTTGATTTTATCTAAGGCTTTCTGGCATTCTTCACTCCAGTCTATTGCAGCATCTTTCCTCAGCATCCTGAAGATTGGCTCACATATCACGGTTGATTGTGCTATGAAGCGGCTCATGTAATTGAGATGCCCTAAAAAGCTCATCACATATTTCTTATTCTTTGGAGGTGGCAAGTCTTAGATTGTTTTGACTTTTGATGGGTCTAACTCAATCCCTCGGCGACTGACGATGAATCCTAACAACTTTCCAGAAGGGACTCCAAAGGCACACTTTGCACGATTAAACTTCAAATTGTATTTTCGAAGCCGGTCAAAAAATTTCTTCAAGTATGCAATGTGATCGGAACTCCTTTTATAATTGATGATAATGTCATCCACGTACACCTCTATTTCCTTGTGTATCATGTCGTGGAAAATGGTTATCATGGCTCTTATGTAGGTGGCTCTAGCGTTCTTTAGACCAAACGACATCATTATGTAACAGTATATCCCCTATGGTGCGATGAAGGTCGTCTTTTCATCATCATCTTCATCCATCCAGATCTAATGATACCTTGCGAAGCAATCCACAAAGTATTGGAGTTCTTGCTTGGCACAGTTGTCAACCAGTATGTGTATATTTGGTAACAAGAAATCATCTTTGGGACTTGCTCTATATAGATCTCAGTAATCAACACATATTCTGACTTTTCCATCTTTCGTCGGAACTAGCACAGTGTTGGCCATCCAAGTCGGGTATTCGACCACTCTAAAAACCTTGGCTTTTATTTGCTTGGTTACATCATCTTTTATCTTCAAACTCATGTCCGGCTTAAAATTTCTAAGCTTTTTTTTTACCGGTGGACACATGGGATTAGTGGGTAGCTTGTGAGCCACTATGGATGTGCTCAAACTAGTCATATCATCGTAGGACCATGCAAAAATATCTTCATACTCTTTTAGGAATCTAACGTACTCTTCTTTCTCTGACAGTGATAGGTGAACGCTTATGCGTGTTTCCTTGATTGTTTCGGAATCCCCTAAGTTAACTGCCTCAGTTTCCTCCAAATTAGACTTCGATTTGTTTTCAAAGTTTTCCACTTCTCGGATGATTTCCTCAGATATTATATCATCCTCCATATCCTCTGAATCACTATCCTTATGTTGCGTTGTCCCATTATATGTCACAGTCGTAGGTTTATTGGGATAGGTAATAATAATGCCAGGAACTCGGGGAGACCGGGATGGTGCAATAGTCCAGTTCTTGAGAACAACTCCTTTCTCCACAGTTTGATTGGTAAGGTCTTCCTCCTCCTCCTCCTCCTCCTCAACTATTACATTGTAGTCCATATCTTCTGAATCTAGAAACGGCTTCCTCATGCTAGCTAAGGCTTCATCTTCCTTACATCCCCATACCATGTCAGCTGGATGAAACGTCTGGTGCAGAGGTGGTACCAGTTGTTCAAGTGGATAATAAGGACCATGCCATGGTGGCGACCAATCCTGGTATTTTTGCCAAGTATATTCATATCCGAGCCCAAAAGTTGTGCCATGACACTGCGATTGTACGTGTTTGGTGATTCCTTAAAGGTTTTTGCCGAGACCTTTGCCAGGTTCATACCCTGTCCATAGCAGTATGCTTTCTATCTTGTTCCTCCACCATCATTCTTTTCCAATTGCATTGACTTGCTCAATGCGATGGTATGTTTCTCCACCCAATTTCTTCCTATTTTCGATAACTGGAATGGTCTGATTAGTGTAGATGGGGTTACTTCCATCTCCATGAATAATCACCTCCTGATGATTCCATTCAAACTTCACAACCTGATGCAGGGTTGAGGCTACTACTCCTGCAGCATGTATCCATGGTCGTCCTAACAATAGGTTATAGGTAGTAGATATGTCTAGCACTTGGAACTCGACATCAAACTAGGTCAGGCCCATCTGTAGGCTGAGGTTGATTTCTTCGATGGTGGCTCTTTGAGATCCATCAAATGCCTTTATGTTCATTCTTCCCATATGTATCTCGTGCAGGCCTTTACCTAATCTCTTCAGAGTAGTCATTGGGAATATGTTGATACTTGAACCCCCATCTATCAGGATCCTGGCGATGAACTTATTCACAAATTGCACCGTGATGTGTCATGCCCTGTTGTGACTTAGTCCTTCTGGTGGTAATTCATCCTCATGAAAGGTGATTTTGTGACTCTCCAATACCTACCCGACCATATTGGCCATATCCCCACTAGTGATGTTAGTGGGTACATAAGCTTCACTCGGCACTTTCATCAAGGCATTCCTGTATGTATCAAAGTTTTGTAGCAGTGAGAAGATGGATATCTGAGCGGGATTTTTTCAAATGGTCAAAAACGGAGTATTTTCTTGCTTGTACTTTTCTCCAAAGGTCATTAGTGCCCGTCTCAACAACAGGCAGCTTGGATGCAGCTTCTTTGTTTGTTCCTCCCAGGTTTTCAGGTGTATAGAATCCGCACGTTGCAGTCATGCCTTATGCTACACCTATTTCCTCTATTTTTTTTCCTTTTCTGCTTGCTTCCACAACATAGTCCCCTAGGATGGCATCAGACTTGTAGGATGGCATGGGAGCTATCTTCACGGTGAAGGGTGTGGATACCTCACCTTCAAATGGTGCTTGGGTTTGTACCACAATAGGTGTGAGGGTGACTAAAGACGTTTTAGGATCATCTCCATCTCGAATGAGTCCGATTGACCCTTTCGGATCCCACTCCTCATCAGTCTCTATCACATTCACTCCCTTACCTCTGTAATCTGGGAGAGGATTGTTACGAACATTTTGTGTAGCTTTCTTTGCCTATATGACCTTAATGTCAATCAATGTCTGAATCTTGTCTTTCAATGTGCGACACTCATTAATGGTATGACCCTTCATGCCTGAATGATAGGCACATGTTTTGTTGGGGTTAATACACTGGGAAGAATTCTCCATAGCAACGACATGAATGGGAGTGACATAACCAGCAGCCTTTAGTCTCTCGTATAGTTGGTCTATGGGTTCAGTAATTTGGGTGTATTGTCTAGGTGGTCAGCAGTCAAAGTTTGGTCGTGGTTTTTAGTAGTTTTGGCGGGCAGGTGGTGATAAATGGTAATATGCGGGTTGAGTATTATAAGCATGGTAGGTGGTAGCAGGTAGTTGTTATCTGGGGGTAAAGGTTGGTATGTAGGTAGAGCATTTGATATGTAGGTGGAGGTGTTTGGCATGAGAGATGAGACTTAGGACCCGTGGCCGCCATTATAACACCTTCTTCTTTCTTCTTTGAAAGACATCCCGATTGTAACGCTTTATTCGTGGAAAGCAGTGCCTTGAAATTGGTTACTATCTATCACGACCCAAATCTATGGGCCGCAACGAGCACCTTGTACCTTACTTAACCAGATACCAACATAACATATCTTTCTTATTGTACTTTTATTGGCAAATGGGCCAAATGGACCATCATGGGCTAACCAGAAAAAACATAGGCGAATACTCAATATAGGACAACCCAACATGATATAAAACTTATGCATGTGATACACGGGCCTATAAGGCCAACATGATCATTTATAAACTCAAAACATAGGCCGGCAAGGCCATACAAGCATCTATATACATGACATCTATCTATAGGACTCTAATAGTACATACTTAACATAAAGTCGGGAAAAGGCACTGCCATACGAAACAATATGCGTCTAAATCATGCTGACCAAACAAGCAACTTCGGAGCAAATGGAGCACACCAACATCTTTCGCTAAGATAATAGCCTACTTGGATGACTCTCCACCTGTCTATCAGGAAATACAGGCATAAAACGCAGCATCCCCAGGCAAAAGGAAGATTAGTATGAATAATGTACCGAGTATGTAAGGCACATAAAAAATACATAACAGACATGGAAGAAATATAGAGTAAATGACTGAACCTGTAAGTCTGGATAACTCTGTAAATCATAAAATAATTATAGTGTCATGCATATGCATATGAATGTCATGTCGTGCATAGGTACATGCTTCAAAACATTATCAGGCCTCTAAGGGCATCCCGTCATATCATCTCAGCCACTGTGGGCAAAATCATCAACGTATACCAGCTGATCAGGTTGTGGTGCATATATAATGCCATAACCTTTCCCATATCCCATATGCATATATACACATATATAATACGTGTATATAACGCCATCTGGTCATGGGTTAATGTGCATGTATAAATGCATGAAATGCATATGAAATACGTTAATAAAATCTCACGGTAAGTCATAAGACCATTATGCCTCTGATTAATATCATGAAATAAACTTTACCAACTTATGTATTTTTGAGACTCATGAACAGATGATAGAATAATATGACACATGGGGAATCAAGAACATAAGCATCTCTAGTATTTCTATGAATAGAGTCATTTATGGAAGTTGTGCATTTACTCATTTCACTCGTGTCGTATAGATCATGCCAAAAAGAAAGAAGGGATAGCCTTAACGTACCTGAGTTAATTCTCTTGAAAATTCCTCTAACACGCGTTAACTTCGACAAAACATGCAACGACGGATTGAAGTAGGGGAAAATCCATATGATATTCTTGAGAAAGATTGTATCGTGCTCTTTTAGAATCACAATTCCTGTTGCTATTACGAGATAATTTCATATGAATTTCTTGCTAGAACTCCATCCATTACATAGTAGATATAAAACATCTCCCTTTCATTTTGCGGCTTGAAGAAAGGTCTTTTAATATAATTCTCCAACAAGAATGCGATAAGGTGTCCATATCTTTAAAGTTTTTCCACCACCTCCTTAAGCACCTAATTAGGTGGCAATTCGCTGCCATAATTCTACGATACCACGTGGAAGTAGTGTCCCTTAATTATTATCCAAAATGTCACATAATTAATTATCCACAAAATTCAATTTACAAGTTAATCTCCCACTTAACAATTTATAATTAACCAATTATCCACATAATTAAAAATTATGTCAAATTACTTCAAATGCTACTCACTTTTAACACACTTTATACATTTCACTATCATGGTCATGTGGTACCTTGTATGGTACTAGTATATAAATACGATAGCTTGGACCGCATTTTATCCCAAAATGTCAAATTTCGACGAAACTCATCTTCTTCGATTTGCTTACCCTCTCACCTTCACAAATTTACATATCACTTGTTTGAAATAACGTAACACTTATAATCCCAAAATAATCTCATTCCCGAACTTACGTCGATTAACTTACGACGAAACTTGTATGAAAATGCGGGATGTAATATCTTATTTTCGAGCTTTCATCAATTTACTTATGGCGTATTTTTACGTATGAAAACATGGGGTGTAACATAATTTCCCACTTTGGAACATTCGTCCTCGAATGTTGACTAATGCACTCATCATTCTCATAACTCATAGCTCTTGCGAGTACTTTAATACTCTTCTAGCCATGTAGGCAACTGTTCTTTGAATAAATCCAAAGTCTAGGGTATTCCCCCCTTTAGTCCTCTTTCTCATACCATGACTTGTGGTCAAAATCATTCCAATCTCATAACTGTTTCTACCTCATGTCATGCAGCCTGTACGACTCTGACTTTGTAAATGCGCCTATGCGACTCTTCTCTCCTTTTCCCTCTAGCTTTTAGCCAATCTCTAGCCCTCACTTTGTAAGCATATACAGAGCTTTACAAGATGTCCCTCTGGGCATCTATAGGTATACTTGAATTTCTTTGCTCGGTACTTTTTTTTTTGAACTTACGAATATTGCTATATCTTATTTCATAGATCTGCTTATCAATTCGTATGATTTTACTGCATCTAGGTAGGTCATAATATACCAAAACTCTTACTTTGATTTATTGTTACTGAGTTCTGCTACCGAAATCCAGGTTACTTTCACTACTCATCCCATATGTATAAATTTAAGTCCTTTAATGCATCATCATTACTTGTTCATCTTAAGAATGACGGCCTAATCTCACCTCATACTTTATAACTTTTATACATCCATTGTTGATTCACCTCAATATTGATCTGTAATCTACCACTGCTAACTTAACCTTTTATGTAACACTACCGCTAGGGTTCACGTTGCATCAAGGAACATTAGAAGTGATTTTCCTGAGCCACCTAGGGGCAATACTATACTGCTATAACCGTATTTCATAGCATCCATTTGTGATTTACATTATGTGGGCATTTTAATCCTGTACAATTCATGAAATTCCTTTTTTCTCTCTTCAAATCATCGCTCAAGCGAAGGTCCAAACATCATCCTTTATCTATCACAATTACACCCTTATTATGCTACCAGGGCAGCATTCCATCTCTTCTAAATGCTACTAGCCTTAGACTCCTTTGAGTTCATTCAGGCTATAATGAACTTTTTATAACTTATAGAAACCATCAGCTCTTCTTGTTTTCATGGGCTTAATCCTGAGGACTTATCCATTCTCATCACCTTCTCACTCGTCTTTTCTTATCCTTACTCATGTCTTCCTAAAACCTTGCCACTCTACCATACTTTAGCTTGCGACCAATACATATCCATTTATACTACTCGCAACCTTCCTTCAACTTGCTTGCACCATAGATTTCCTTATACCTGGAACATCAAGCGAGACATCAAATCGTCTCTAACTCTTCCTTACTCTCTTAACTAGACCTCTCGATATGTAGAAACCATAGACTGGAAGATATGCCATTGACAACACCGCTATCATTCCTAGATATTGAATCCCTGCACTTCTAGCCTTCTACTTAAAGTAAGGACTATTCACAACCTTCTGCATTTGAGTATCTTTTACGTTGTCCACCTTTACCTTAATTATCTTAAAATTTTGCATCATATCTTCTATCTCTTTCATAACTTCCATTACACATAGGTATGATTCACATCACAACTTGAAGTTCTATTATTACTACAATCCGGTGGGAGCTTCATACTGATTTCTTATAAGGCTATTACTTTTCTAACTGGCTTTATCGTAGAGCAGTTATAGACTATGGTTGTCGTACTATCTCTTTTGGACCTCTGATATTAAGGGTGACCCTGCAATGTTCTCAATCACGATGTACATAATTTCATTGGTCCAATAATCAAACTCCTGATTTACTTTAGTGATGTAATTCTTTAGTTTCTTGTTTCCTCTGATCAACCTTTTTGTAGGATTAAGCTATCTTCCAATCTGCGACTCATGGTGTTAGTTATTATTTTAACCCTTCAAGGACGCTATGTAATATCCATTATTCAATCTTCTAACGATTTGATCCGTTGTCTATTACCTGCGCTCAATTCTTTCATTTAACTTACACCAGAATCTTCTACGACTGTATGATTGTCAACGTATATGCTGCATGAATAATACTCCGATCTCTTAAGTGTGTCATAACGTAACTAACTGTGGATCATTGATAAAATAATTCCTTTTGTTCCTTCTCAGTTTTCTTTAATCATAAGCTATTACTTTTCCTGGTATTTCTGCCCCTTGTTGCGTGCATAAGATAAGCTATCTTAGTTCCCACGCATGCCGGAGTTTTCGTGCAACTCATATGATCTCGAAGATTACTTTTGATTTTACTTCCCGTTCATTTGCCACAGTATGTTCCACTTTCTTTAGAGCGCTTACAATGTTGTTGTGAGACTATTGTTACACGACCATTTCCTCTTAAGGTCATTGTGCTTAGGTTGAAGCCTTCTTCCTTATTTCCTCAGCTAGTCTTTCATTGTAGTAATTAAGGATCCTCTGACTCTTGTAAAGCTGCGAGATTATTTTATCGAATACTTGATGGAATTTTTGATGTCCTTCCTTGCCAATACTTACCTATAGTTACTTACCTCCATGCCCTTATGCTTGTAGGGTTACTTCTGAACTGACATTTTGGCTGTCTTCACAGTGGCACTCTCTTTAATTTTCGTAGCACTATTATGGTACCTTTAACTACCCCGACTCTTTATTTGAATATATCTCAAGTATACAATGTCATAACTACGAGGCTGGATTCACTATATTGTGTTTTACTATATTTATCTTGTACGACCTGCTGATTTGTCTGCAACCTCTTGTCTAGCCATAGCTAGGCTCTTCCTGAATCAACTTCTAACTATTCGTTGAACCATTCTCGTATCAATATTCTGTGTAATCTTTCTTGGGTTATTTCCTTTGTCTTAACTTACCTCTCGCACTGGCTCTTTATTTATCTATAACATTCCGGGCAAGAACCCTTATTTCCTTTCCTTGACGTCGTGCTTGCATAATGTTATAGAATTGTGGCATACCTGTAGGATGTGGATAAGTGCAATCTCCTTCCTTTCTTATTTTTATCTAATTCTTCCTTTACCATTTCCTAGTTACTAGAACCACTTAATTCTGACTTAATGCCACATCATTCCATATTTTCCCCTTTAGGGGTGTACTAAGGTTTAAAGCTACGATGATCTACCTATAGACGTTTCACCTCTTCATCTTTAGCATCTTTTCACATCATCGATGACCCTTTCTCGCCTTGCGGTAATCCTTCTATACCAAGGATATCAAAATTCCTTACTCGTTAGGGTGACACTAAGTATAACTGGAACATACAGTCCCTTAAGCTTAACCATTGCTTGCTTTAGGGAAGCATCTTCCTGGTGACCACTCTTTGAATTTCCCATGAATCTTCTTCTGTTTTCTATTCTATTATCTTCAGAACGAAATCTAAAATTCTCATGATGTCGACGATTATCAAATCACTAAATCCCTAATTCATGTTTAGTTGTATCTTGTTCACCAATCTATATTGATTTCTATTACTCAGGGGTCTCACTTTTCCTTCTGGTAATCGCGTTGGAGTCACAAACTTATTTCTCGAAATAAGGATGTGACTATGGCCTATACTCTTTTGTTGTCTCATGGCCTGTCATCTCTCGTCTTTTCCTTCATTTGACTATAGATTCTATAATACTTTCATCTTTTTGATATGTTTTCATCCATGTATCACATCTTACTCATAATGCTTCATTAACTCTCTTATTATTTCCTGCTAACATTTTTGTCTATTACTTTATTCTGAAAACTTCAACAAGACATTCTTTTGTTTTTAGCTCCCCTTTGCTCCATCCATTGGCTCTTCGGATTGCCTAACATTCTCTCTCTATTAGGGACGGGAACCATACTAAGATAATATTTATCCCTTCCAGGCTTCCAGTGCTTATCTTTTTAGTACTCATATCTAGTTTTACTATTCTAGAATGCACCATCTGGATGTCTCACAAAGAGATCTATTAGCACATTTGTAATATCCTTCGGAAATGTCAACTAACAGAAACAATCCATTCACCATTTCGGGTTACTCTAACCCCAGCCAGATCCTATTATCCCGTCCTTTTCTTAAACTACACCTGTTAGCCCCCGTAAGGCATAAATGAGATGGGTGTGGCCAATTGTACATACCTCTATTATAGTTGAAGGTAACTCAAAATGTTTATATTTCTTTGCCTAAATTGTAAATACAGATAATCTTTATTAACTGGGCGCTTCGTACCCTTCTTTATCTTGCTTCTTTTACTTGTTGAAACTTGTATCTATCTTTTGAATCTCTCATTGCCTTTCACCATAGGGGTGGATAGATGTTCTTTCCTTAATTCTCCTTATCAAGAGTCTTACACGTCTTAATACACACATGATCTGCTGAAGACCTTACATTAACTCATGATAATAATCATGCAAAATTGAGTTCCTCTGACACAACTCTTCCACAACAATATCTCTTACCAACCATCTTTTTAAATGTAGGTATCGTCTTATTACGAACAGGATTTAGGAATTTGAAGTCCTACGACTAAGCTCCACCACACGATCTAGAGTAAGAAGAAAGAGTGACAATTCTAAATTCCCTGTAGCCTCCTGCTTATAAGTGTTGTACACAACAAACCCATAAACATGGCACTAATAGCCATGGCTTGTAGAGTCCTTAGGACAGAACTACTCTGATACCATTTTTGTCACGACCCAAACCTATGGGCCAGAACAAGCACCTGGTACCTTACTTAACCGGGTACTAACATAACATATCTTTCTTATTGTGCCTTCATTTGCAAATGGGCCAAATGGGCCGTCATGGGCTAACCAAAATAAACATAGGGGAACACTCAATATAGGATGACCCAACCTGATATAAAAATTTATACATGTGATATATGGGCCTATAATGACAACAAGATCATTCGTAAACTTAAAACATAGGTCGGAAAGGTCATACAAGCATCCGTATACATGACATATGTCTACAAGCCTCTAAGAGTACATACTTAATATAAAGGTCGGGATAAGGCCCCGTCATACCAAACAATATGCGTCTAAATCATACTGACCAGACAAGCAACCCCGGAGCAAATGGAGCGCACCAACATCTTCCACTGAGCTGATAGCCTACTTGGATGACTCTCGACTTGACTATCGGGACCTGCGGGCATGAAACGTAGCGTTCCCAGGAAAAAAAGGTGCCAGTGCAAATAATGTACCAAGTATGTAAGGCACATAAATAAGTACATAACAGATATGGAAGAAATATAGACAACTTGTAAGTCTGGATAACTCTGTAAATCATAAAATAATTATAGTGTCATGCATATGCGTATGAATGTCATGTTGTGCATAGGTACATGCTTCATAACATAATCATACCTCTGAGGGCATCCCATCATGTTATCTCGGCCACTATGGGCAAAATCAACAAGGAATACCACTTGATCAGGTGGTGGTGCGTATATAACGCCATAACCTTTCTCATATCCCATATACATATATATACGCGTATATAATGCCATCTAGTCATGGGTCAATGTGCATGTATAAATGCATGAAATGCATATGAAATTCATTAATAAAATCTCTCGGTGTGTCATAAGACCATTATGCCTCTGATTAATATCATGAAATAAACTTTACCAACTTACGTATTTTTGAGACCGATGAACAGATGATAGAATAATATGACACATGGAGAATCAAGAACATAAGCATCTCTAGTATTTCTATGAATAGAGGAATTTATGGAAGTTGTGCATTTGATCATTTTGTTCGTGTCGTATAGATTATGCCAAAAAAATGAAGGATATCCTTAACATACCTAAGTCGATTCTCTTGACAATCGCTCTAACACACATTAACTTCGACAAAACATGTAACGGCGGATCGAAGTAGGGGAAAATCCGTATGAAATTCTTGAGAAAGATTGTATCGTGCTCTCTTAAAATCACAATTCCTGTTGCTATTATGCGATAATTTCATATGAAATTAGTGCTGAAACTCCATCCATTACATAGTAGATATAAAACATCTCCATTCCATTTTGTGCCTTAAAGAAAGGTATTTTAATATAATTCTCGAACAAGGATGAGATAAGCTGCCCATATCTTTAAAGTTTTGCCACCACCTCCTTAAGCACCTAATCAGGTGGTAATTTGCTTCAATAATTCTACAATCCCAGGCGGAAGTAGTGTCCCCTAATGATTATCCAAAATGTCACATAATTAGTTATCCCCAAAATTCAATTTACAAGTTAATCTCCCACTTAAAAATTTATAATTACCCAATTATCCACATAATTAAAAATTATGTCCAACTACTTAAAATGCTACTTACTTTTAACATACTTTATACATTTTACAATCATGGTCATGCGGTACCTTGTATGGTACTAGTCCATAAATACGATATCTTGGATCGTATTTTATCCCAAAATGTCAAATTTCGACGAAACTCATCTTCTTCGGTTTGCTTACCCTCTCACCTTCACGAATTAACCTACCACTTGTTTGAAATAGCATAATACTTATAATCCCAAAACAATCTCATTCCCAAACTTACATCGATTAACCTACGATGAAACTTGTATGAAAATGCGGGATGTAATATTTTATTTCCGAACATTCATCAATTTACTTATGGCGTATTTTTACGTACAAAAACATGAGGTGTAACATCATTTCCCCTGTTAGAACATTCGTCCTCGAATTTTGACTGATGCACTCATCATTCTCATAACCCATAGCTCATGCGAATACTTTAATACTCTTTTGGCCATGTAGGCAACTGTTCTTTGAATAAATCCAAAGTCTAGGGTATTCCCCCCTTTAGTCCTCTTTCTCGTACCACGACTTGTGCTTGTAATCTTTCCAATATCATAACTGTTTCTACCCATGTCATGCAGCCTGTATGACTCTGACTTTGTAAGTGTGCCTATGCAACTCTTCTCTCCTTTTCTGTCCAGCTTTTAGCCAATCTCTTGGCCTCACTTTGTAAACATATACTGAGCTTGACAAGATGTGTCCCTCTGGGCATCTATAGGTATACTTGAAGTTCTTTGCTCGGTACGTTTTTTTGAACTTACGAATATTGTTATATCTTATTTCATAGATTCGCTTATCCATTCGTATGACTTTACTGCATCTACGTAGGTCATATTATACCATACTCTTACTTTGATTTAACGTTACTGAGGTCTGCTACCGAACTCTAGGTTACTTTCGTTACTTACCCCATATGTATAAATCTAAGTCCTTTAATGCTTCCTCATTACTTGTTCATGTTAAGAATGATGGCCTAATCTCATCTCATACTTTATAACTTTTATCCATCCTTTGTTGATTCACCTCAATATTGATCTATAATCTACCACTGATATTAATCTTTTATGTAACACTACCGCTAGGGTTCACGTTGCATCAAGGAACATTAGAAGTGATTTTCCTGAGCCACCTGGGGGCAATACTATACTGCTATAACCGTATTTCATAGCATCCCATTGTGATTTACATTACGTGGGTATTTTAATCTTGTACAATTCATGAAATTCCTTTTTTTCTCTCTCTCTTCAAATCATCGCTCAAGCGAAGGCCCAAACATCATCCTTTATCTATCACAATTACACCCTTATTCTGCTACTAGGGCAGCATTCCATCTCTTCTAAATGCTACTAGCCTTAGACTCCTTTGAGTTCATTCAGGCTATAATGAACTTTTTATAACTTATAGAAACCATCAGCTCTTCTTATTTTCATGGGCTTAATCCTGAGGACTTTTCCATTCTCATCACCTTCTCACTCGCCTTTTCTTATCCTTACTCATGCCTTCCTAAAACCTTGCCACTCTACCATACTTTAGCTTGCGATCAACACATATCCATTTATGCTACTTGCAACCTTCCTTCAACTTGCTTGCACCATAGATTTCCTTATACCTAGAACATCAAGCGAGACATCAAATCGTCTCTAACTCTTCCTTACTCTCTTAACTATACCTCTCGATACGCAGATACCATAGACTGGAAGATATGCCATTGACAACGCCGCTATCATTCCTAGATATTGAATCCCCGTACTTCTAGCCTTCTATTTAAAGTAAGGACTATTCACAACCTTCTACATTTGAGTATCTTTTATGTTGTCCACCTTTACCTTAATTATCTTAAAATCTCGCATCATATCTTCTATCTCTTTCATAACTTCCATTCCACATAGGTATGATTAACATTACAACTTGAAGTTCTATTATAATACTACAATCTGGTGGGAGCTTCATACTGACTTCTTATAAGGCTATTACTTTTCTAACTGGCTTTATCGTAGAGCAGTTATAGACTATGGTTGTCTTACTATCTCTTTTGGACCTCTGATATTAAGGGTGACCCTGCAATGTTCTCAATCATGATGTACATAATTTCCTTGGTCCAATAATCAAACTCCTGATTTACTAGGGTGATGTAATTCTTTAGTTTCCTCTTTCCTCTGATCAACCTTTATGTAGGATTAAGCTATCTTCCAATCTGCGACTCATGGTGTTAGTTATTATTTTATCCCTTCAAGGACGCTATGTAATATCCATGATTCAATCTTCTAACGATTCGATCTGTTGTCTATTACCTGCGCTCAATTATTTCATTTAACTTACACCAGAATCTTCTACGGCTGTATGATTGTCAACATATATGCTGCATGGATATTACTCCAATCTCGTAAATGTGTTCATAATGTAACTAACTCTGGATCATTGATAAAATAATTCCTTTTGTTCCTTCTCAGCTTTCTTTAATCATAAGCTATTACTTTTTCTGGCATTTTTGCCCCCTTGTTGCGTGCATACTTAGCTTATCTTAGTTCCCACGCATGCCGGAGTTTTCGTGCAACTTGTATGATCTCAAATATTACTTTTGATTTTACTTCCCGTTCATTTGCCACGGTATGTTCTACTTTCTTTGGAGCGCTTACAATGTTGTTGTGAAATTGTTGTTACATGACCATTTCCTCTTTAGGTCATTGTGCTTAGGTTGAGGCCTTCTTCCTTATTTCCTCAGCTAGTCTTTCACTATAGTAATTAAGGATCCTCTGAATCTTTTAAAGCTATGAGATTATTACATCGAATACTTGACGAAATTTTTGATGTCCTTCCTCGCCTATAATTACCCGTAGTTACTTACCTCCACGCCCTTGTGCTTGTAGTATTGCTTCTGAACTGACATTTTGGTTTTCTTCCCAGTAGCACTCTCTTTTATTTCTGTAACACTATTATGGTACCTTTAACTACCCCGACTCTTTATTTGAATATTTCTCAAGTATTACAATGTCATAACTTCGAGGCTGGATTCACTATATTGTGTTTTACTATATTTATCTTGTACGACCTGCTGATTTGTCTGCAACATCTTGTCTATCCATAGTTAGGCTCTTTCTGAATCAACTTCTGACTATTCGTTGGACCATTCTCGTATCAATATTCTACGTAATCTTTCTTGGGTTATTTCCTTTGTCTTAACTTACCTCTCGCACTGGCTCCTTATTTATCTATAACATTCCGGGAAGGAATCCTTATTTCCTTTCCTTGTCGTCGTGCTTGCATAATGTTCTAGAATTGTGGCATATTTGTAGGATGCAGATAAGTTCAATCTCCTTCCTTTCTTATTTTTATCTCATTCTTCCTTTACCATTTCATAGTTACTGGAACCACTTAATTCTGACTTAATGCCACATCATTCCATATTTCCCCCTTTAGGGGAGTACTAAGGTTTAAAGCTACGATGATCTACCTATAGACATTTCACCACTTCATCTTTAGCATCTTTTCACATCATCGATGACCCTTTCTTGCCTTACGGTAATCCTTCTGTACCAAGGATAACAAAATTCCTTACTCGTTAGGGTGACACTTAGTACAACTGGAACATACAGTCCCTTAAGCTTAACCAATGCTTGCTTTAGGGAAGAATCTTCCTGATGACCACTCTTTGAATTTCCCATGAATCTTCTTCTGTTTTCTATTCTATTATCTTCAGAACGAAATCTAAAATTCTCATGATTTCGACGATTATCAAATCACTCAATCCCTAATTCATGTTTTGTTGTATCTTGTTCACCAATCTATATTGATTTCTATTACTTAGGGGTCTCACTTTTCCTTCTGGTAATCGCGTTGGAGTCACAAACTTATTTCTCGAAATAAGGATGTGACTATGGCCTATACTCTTTTGTTGTCTCATGGCCTGTCATCTCTCGTCTTTTCCTTCATTTGACTATAGATTCTATAATACTTTCATCTTTTTGATCTGTTTTCATCCATGTATCACATCTTACTCATAATGCTTCATTAACTCTCTTATTATTTCCTCCTAACATTTTTGTCTATCACTTTATTCTGAAAACTTCAACAAGACATTCTTTTGCTTTTAGATTCCCTTTGCTCCATCCATTGGCTCTTCAGATTGCCTAACATTCTCTCTCTACTAGGGACGGGAGTCATACTAAGATAATATTTATCCCTTCCAGGCTTCCAGTGCTTATCTTTTTAGTACTCATATCTTGTTTTACTATTCTAGAATGCACCATCTGGATGTCTCACAAAGAGATCTATTAGCACCTTTTTAATTTCCTTCGGAAATGTCAACTAACATAAACAATCCATTCACCATTTTGGGTTACTCTAACCCCAGCCAGATCCTAATATCCCGTCCTTTTCTTAAACTACACCTGTTAGCCCCCGTAGGGCATAAGTGAGATGGGTGTGGCCAATTGTACATACCTCTATTATAGTTGAAGGTCACTCAAAATGTTTATATTTCTCTGCCTGAATTGTAAATACAGATAATCTTCATTAACTGGGCGCTTCGTACCCTTCTTTATCTTGCTTCTTTTACTTGTTGAAACTTGTATCTATCTTTTGAATCTCTCATTGCCTTTCACCATAGGGGTGGAGAGATGTTCTTTCCTTAATTCTCCTTATCAAGAGGCTTACACATCTTAGTACACACATGATCTGCTAAATACCTTACATTAACTCATGATAAGCATCACACAAAGATGAGTTCCTCTGACACAACTCTTCCACAACTATATCTCTTACCAACTATCTTTTTGAATGTAGGTATCGTCTTATTACGAATAGGATTTAGGAATTTGAAGTCCTACGACTAAGCTCCACCACACGATCTAGAGCAAGAAGAAAGAGTGACAATCCTAAATTTCCTGTAGCCTCCTGCTTATAAGTGTTGTACACAACAAACCCATCAACATGACACTACTAGACATGGCTTGTAAACTCCCTAGGACAGAACAACTCTGATACCACTTTTGTCACGACCCAAACCTATGGGCTAGAATAAGCACTTGGTACCTTACTTAACCGGGTACTAACATAACATATCTTTCTTATTGTGCCTTCATTTGCAAATGGGCCAAATGGGTCGTCATGGGCTAACCAGAATAAACACAGGGGAACACTCAATATAGGATGACCCAACCTGATATAAAAATTTATACATGTGATATACGGGCCTATAATGACAGCATGATCATTTGTAAACTCAAAACATAGGTCGGCAAGGCCATACAAGCATCCGTATACATGACATCTGTCTACAAGCCTCTAAGAGTACATACTTAATATAAAGGTCGGGATTTGGCCCCGCCATACCAAACAATATGCGACTAAATCATACTGACCAGACAAGCAACTTCGGAGCAAATGGAGCACACCAGCATCTTCTACTGAGCTGATAGCCTACTTGGATGACTCTCGACTTGACTATCGGGACCTGCGAGCATGAAACGTAGCGTCCCTAGGAAAAAAAGGTGTCAGTACAAATAATGTACCGAGTATGTAAGGCACATAAATAAGTACATAACATATATGGAAGAAATATAGAGTAAATGACTCAAGTTGTAAGTCTGGATAACTTTGTAAATCATAAAATAAATATAGTGCCATGCATATGCGTATGAATGTCATGTTGTGCATAGGTACATGCTTCATAACATAATCATGCCTCTGAGGGTATCTCATCATGTCATCTCGGCCACTATGGGCAAAATCAACAAGGTATACCACCTGATCGGGTGGTGGTGCGTATATAACGCCATAACCTTTCTCATATCCCATATACATATATATACGCGTATATAATGCCATCTGGTCATAGGTCAATGTGCATGAATAAATGCATGAAATGCATATAAAATTCATTAATAAAATCTCTCGATGTGTCATAAGACCATTATGCCTCTAATTAATATCATGAAATAAACTTCACCAACTTATGTATTTTTGAGACCTATGAACAGATGATAGAATAATATGACACATGGAGAATCAAGAACATAAGCATCTCTAGTATTTCTAAGAATAGAGTCATTTATGGAAGTTGTGCATTTGCTCATTTCATTCATGTTGTATAGATCATGCCAAGAAAAAGAAGGAGCCTTAACATACCTAAGTCGATTCTCTTGACAATCCCTCTAACACACCTTAACTTCGACAAAACATGTAACGGCGGATCGAAGTAGGGGAAAATCCGTATGAAATTCTTGAGAAAGATTGTATCGTGCTCTCTTAAAATCACAATTCCTGTTGCTATTATGCGATAATTTCATATGAAATTCGAGCTGAAACTCCATCCATACATAGTAGATATAAAACATCTCCCTTCCATTTTGTGTCTTAAAGAAAGGTCTTTTAATATAATTCTCGAACAAGAATGAGATAAGCTACCCTTATCTTTAAAGTTTTGCCACCACCTTCTTAAGCACCTAATCAGGTGGTAATTTGCTTCAATAATTATACAATCCCAGGCGGAAGTAGTGTCCCCTAATGATTATCCAAAATGTCACATAATTAGTTATCCACAAAATTTAATTTACAAGTTAATCTCCCACTTAAAAATTTATAATTACCCAATTATCCACATAATTAAAAATTATGTCAAATTACTTAAAATGCTACTCACTTTTAACATACTTTATACATTTTACAATCATGGTCATCTTGTACCTTGTATGGTACTAGTCCATAAATACGATATCTTGGATCGTATTTTATCCCAAAATGTCAAATTTTGACGAAACTCATCTTCTTTGGTTTGCTTACCCTCTCACCTTCACGAATTAACCTATAACTTGTTTGAAATAGCATAATACTTATAATCCCAAAACAATCTCATTCCCAAACTCACATCGATTAACCTAAGATGAAACTTGTATGAAAATGCGGGATGTCATATTTTATTTCCGAACATTCATCAATTTACTTATGGCGTATTTTTACGTACGAAAACATGAGGTGTAACATCATTTCCTACATTAGAACATTCATCCTCGAATGTTGACTGATGCACTCATCATTCTCATAACTCATAGCTCATAGCTCATGCGAATACTTTAATACTCTTCTAGCCATGTAGGCAACTGTTCTTTGAATAAATCCAAAGTCTAGGGTATTCCCCCCTTTAGTCCTCTTTGTCGTACCACGACTTGTGCTCGTAATCTTTCCAATATCATAACTGTTTCTACCCATGTCATGCAGCCTGTATTACTCTGACTTTGTAAGTGTGCCTATGCAACTCTTCTCTCCTTTTCTGTCCAGCTTTTAGCCAATCTCTAGGCCTCACTTTGTAAACATATACAGAGCTTGACAAGTTGTGTCCCTCTGGGCATCTATAGGTATACTTGAAGTTCTTTGCTCGGTACTTTTTTTTGAACTTATGAATATTGTTATATCTTATTTCATAGATCCGCTTATCCATTCTATGACTTTACTGCATCTACGTAGGTCATACTATACCATACTCTTACTTTGATTTATCGTTACTGAGGTCTGCTACCGAACTCTAGGTTACTTTCGTTACTTACCCCATATGTATAAATCTAAGTCCTTTAATGCTTTCTCATTACTTGTTCATGTTAATAATGACGGCCTAATCTCATCTCATACTTTATAACTTTTATCCATCCATTGTTGATTCACCTCAATATTGATCTATAATCTACCACTGATAACTTAATCTTTTATGTAACACTACCGCTAGGGTTCACGTTGCATCAAGGAACATTAGAAGTGATTTTCCTGAGCCGCCTGGGGGCGATACTATACCGCTATAACCGTATTTCATAGCATCCCAATGTGATTTACATTACGTGGGTATTTTAATCCTGTACAATTCATGAAATTCCTTTTTTTCTCTCTCTCTTCAAATCATCGCTCAAGCGAAGGCCCAAACATCATCTTTTATCTATCACAATTACACCCTTATTCTGCTACCAGGGCAGCATTCCATCTCTTCTAAATGCTACTAGCCTTAGACTCCTTTGAGTTCATCCAAGCTATATTGAACTTTCTATAACTTAGAGAAACCATCAGCTCTTCTTATTTTCGTGGGCTTAATCCTGAGGACTTATCCATTCTCGTCACCTTCTCACTCGCCTTTTCTTATCCATACTCATGTCTTCCTAAAACCTTATTGATCTACTATACTTTAGCTTACGACCTACACATATCCATTTATACTACTCGCAACCTTCCTTCAACTTGCTCCCACCATAGATTTCCTTGTATCTGGAACATCATGCGAGACATCACAACGTCTCTAACTCTTCCTTACTCTTTTAACTAGACCTCTCTATACGTAGAAATCATAGGTTGTAAGACATGCCACTGACAATGCCGCTATCATTCCTGGATATTTAATCCCCGCACTTCTAGCATTCTATTTGAAGTAAGGACTATTCACACCCTTCTGCATTTGAGTATCTTTTACGTTGTCCACCTTTGCCTTACTTATCTTAAAATCTCGCATCAAATATTCTATCTCTTTCATAACTTCCATTCCACATAGGTATGATTCATATCACAACTTGAAGTTCTATTATAATAATACAATCCGGTGGGAGCATCATAATGACTTCTTATGAGGCTATTACTTTTCTAACTGGCTTTATCGTAGATCCGTTACAGACTATGGTTGTCGTACTATCTCTTTTGGACCTATGATATTAAGGGTGACCCTGCAATGTTCTCAATCACGATGTACATAATTTCCTGGGTCCAATAATCAAACTCCTAATTTACTTTGGTGTTATAATTCTTTAGTTTCCTCTTTCCTCTGATCAACCTTTATGTAGGCTTAAGCTATATTCTGATATACGGCTCATGGTGTTAGTTATTATTTTAGCCCTTTAAGGACGCTATGTAATAGCCATGATTCAATCTTCTAACGATTCGATCCTTTGTCTATCACCTGGGCTCAATTCTTTCATTTAACTTATACCAGAGTCTTCTACGGATGTATGATTGTCAACATATATGCTGCATGGATAATACTCCGATCTCTTAAGTGTGTTCATAACGTAACTAACACTGGATTATTGATAAAATAATTCCTTTCGTTCCTTCTCAACTTTCTTTAATCATAAGCTATTATTTTTCCTGGTCTTTTTGTACCCTTGTTGCGTGCATACTTAGCTAATCTTAGTTCCTACGCATGCCGGAATTTTCGTGCAACTCGTATGATCTCAAAGATTACTTTTGATTTTACTTCCCGTTCATTAGCCACGGTATGTGCCACTTTCTTTGAAGCGCTTACAATGTTGTTGTGAGACTGTTATTACACGACCATTTCCTCTTTAGGTCATTGTGCTTTGGTTGAACCCTTCTTCCTTATTTCCTCAGCTAGTCTTTCAGAGTAGTACTTAAGGACCCTCTGACTCTTGTAGAGCTACGAGATTATTACTTCGAATACTTGACGAAATTTTTGATGTCCTTCCTCGCCTATAATTACCCGTAGTTACTTACCTCCACGCCCTTGTGCTTGTAGGGTTGCTTCTAAACTGACATTTTGGTTGTCTTCCTAGTGGAAATCTCTTTTATTTCGGTAACACTATTATTGTACCTTTAACTACCCCGACTCTTTATTTGAATATTTCTCAAGTATTACAATGTCATAACTGCGGGGCTGGATTCACTATATTGGGTTTTACTATATTTATCTAGTACGACCTGCTAATTCGTCTGCAGCCTCTTGTCTAGCCATAGCTAGGCTCTTCCTGAATCAACAACTAACTATTCGTTGGCCCATTCTTTTATCAATATTCTGCATAATCTTTCTTGGGTATTTCCTTTGTCTTAACTTACCTCTCGCACTGGCTCCTCATTTATCTATAACATTCCGGGCAGGAACCCTTATTTCATTTCCTTGACGTCGTGTTTGCATAATATTCTAGAAATGTGGCATATTTGTAGAATGCGGATAAGTGCAATCTCCTTCCTTTCTCATTTTTATCGCTTTCTTCCTTTACCATTTCATAGTTACTAGCACCACTTAATTCTGACTTAATGCCACATTATTCCATATTTCTCCCTATAGGGGAGTATTAGGGTTTAGAGCTATGACGATCTACCTATAGACGTTTCACCTCTTCATCTTTATTGTCTTTTCTCATCATCGATGACCCTTTCTCGCCTTGCAGTAATCCTTCTGTACCAAGGATAACAAAATTCCTTACTCGCGAGGGTGACACTTTATATAACTAGAACATACAGTCCCTTCAGCTTAACCATTGCTTGCTTTAGGGAAGCGTCTTCCTGAATGACCACTCTTTGAATTTCTCATGAATCTTCTTCTGTTTTCTACTCTACTATCTTCTTAATGAAATCTGAAATTCTCAAGATGTCGACCATTATCATATCACTCAATCCCTAATTCATGTTCAGTTTATCTTGTTCACCTATCCATATTGATTTCTATTACTCAGGGGTCTCACTTTTCCTTCTGGTAATCGGATTGGAGTCACAAACTTATTTCTCGAAATAAGGATGTGACTTTATGGCCTATACTATTTTGTTGTCTCAAGGCCTGTCATCTCTCATCTTTTCCTTTATTTGACAACAGATTCTATAATACTTTCATCTTTTTGATCAACCGTTATCATCCATGTATCACATCTTACTCATAATGCTTCATTAACTCTCTTCTTATTTCCTGCTAATATTTCTGTCTATCACTTTATTTTGAAAACATCAATAAGACATTCTTTTGCTTTTAGCTCCCCGTTTCTCCATCCTCTGGCTCTTCAGATTGCCTAACATTATCTCTCTACTAGGGACGGGAGCCATACTAAGATAATATTTATCCCTTCTAGGCTTCCAGTGCTTATCATTTTATTAATCATATCTAGTACTATTCTAGAGTGCACCATATGGATGTCTCACAAAGGGATCTATTAGCACCTTTGTAATATCCTTCAAAAATGTCAACTAACACAAATAATCCATTCACCATTTTGGGTTACTCTAACCCCAGCCAGATCCCGATATCCCGTCCTTTTCTTAAACTACACATGTTAGCCCCCATAGGGCATAAATAAGATGGGTGTGGCCAATTGTACATGCCTCTGTTATAGTTGAAGGTAACTGAAAATGTTTATATTTCTCTACCTGAATTGTAAATACTGATAATCTTCACTAACTGGCCACCTTGTACCCTTCTTCATCTTGCTTCTTTTACTTGTTGAAACTGGTATCTATCTTCTGAATCTCTCATTGCCTTTTACCATGAGTGTTGATAGATATTCTTGCCTTAAGGATCCTTATCAAGAGGCTTACACATCTTAGTACACACATGATCTGCTGTAGACCTTACATTTACTCATCATAAGCATCACGCAAAATTGAGTTCCTATGACACAACTCTTCCACACTATATCTCTTACCAACCATCTTTTTGAATGTAGGTATCGTCTTATTACGAATAGGATTTAGGAATTTGAAGTCCTACGACTAAGCTCCACCACACGATCTAGAGCAAGAAGAAAGAGTGACAATCCTAAATACCATTTAGCCTCCTGCTTATAAGTGTGGTGCACAACACACCTATAAAAAAGACACTACTAGACACGGCTTGTAGACTCCCTAGGATAGAACTGCTCTGATATCACTTTTGTTACGACCCAAACCTATGGGCTGCAACAAGCACCTAGTACCTTACTTAACCGAGTACCAACATAACATATCTTTCTTATTATACTTTCATTGGTAAATGGGTCAAACGGGTCGTCAAGGGCTAACTAGAATAAACATAGGGGAATACTCAATATAGGATGACCCAACCTGATATAAAAACTTATACATGTGATATACGGGCCTATAAGGCCAACATGATCATTTATAAACTCAAAACATAGGCCGGCAAGGCCATACAAGCATCTATATACATGACATCTATCTACAGGACTCTAATAGTACATACTTAACATAAGGTCGGCAAAAGGCCCTGCCATACGAAACAATATTCGTCTAAATCATGCTGACCAAACAAGCAACTTCGGAGCAAATGGAGCACGCCAACATCTTCCACTGAGCTGATAGCCTACTTTGATAACTCTCGACCTATCTATCGGGACTTGAGGGCATGAAACGTAGCATCCCCAGGAAAAAGGGGCGCCAGTACAAATAATATACTGAGTATGTAAGGCACATAAATAAGTACATAACAGACATGGAAGAAATATAGAGTAAATGACTCAACTTGTAAGTCTGGATATAAAATAATTATAGTGTCATGCTTATGTGTATGAATGTCATGTCGTGCATAAGTTCATGCTTCATAACATAATCATGCCTTTGAGGGCATCCCATCATGTCATCTCCGCCATTGTGGGCAAAATCATCAATGTATACCAGCTGATCAGGTGGTGGTGCATATATAATGCAATAACCTTTCCCATATCCCATATCCCCTATCCCATATATATATATATATATACATATATATACGCGTATATAATGCCATCTGGTCATGGGTCAATGTGTATGTATAAATGCATGAAATGCATATGAAATACGTTAATAAAATCTCTCGGTACGTCATAAGACCATTATGCCTCTGATTAATATCATGAAATAAACATTACCAACTTACATATTTTTTAGACTTGTGAACAGATAATAGAATAATATGACACATGGGGACAAGAACATAAGCATCTCTAGTATTTCTATGAATAGAGTCATTTATGGAAGTTGTGCATTTGCTAGTTTCGTTCGCATCATATAGATCATGCCAAAAATAAAGAAGGGATAGCCTTAACATACCTCAGTCGATTCTTTTGAAAATCCCTCTAACACACGTTAACTTCAACAAAACATGTAACGGCGGATCGAAGTAGGGGAAAATCCGTATGATATTCTTGAGAAAGATTATGGCGTGCTCTCTTAGAATCACAATTTTTGTTGCTATTACGCAATAATTTCATATGTATTTCTTGCGGAAACTCCATCCATTACATAGTAGATATAAAACATATCCCTTCCATTTTGTGGCTTAAAGAAAGGTCTTTTAATATAATTCTCCAACAAGAATGAGATAAGCTGCCCATATCTTTAAAGTTTTGCCACCACCTCCTTAAGAACCTAATTAGGTGGCAATTTGCTACCATAATTCTACAATCCCACGTGGAAGTAGTGTCCTCTAATGATTATCCAAAATGTCACATAATTAATTATCCACAAAATTAAATTTACAAGTTAATCTCCCGCTTAAAAATCCATAATTACCCAATTATCCAATAATTAAAAATTATGTTAAATTACTTAAAATGCTACCCATTTTTAACACACTTTATACATCTTACTATCATGATCATGTGGTACCTTGTATGATACTAGTCCATAACTACGATAGCTTGGACCGTATTTTATCCTAAAATGTCAAATTTCGATGAAACGCATCTTCTTCGATTTGCTTACCCTCTCACCTTCACAAACTTACCGATCACTTGTTTGAAATAGCATAATACTTATAATCCCAAAATAATCTCATTCCCGAACTTACGTCGATTAGCTTACGATGAAACTTGTACGAAAATGCAGGATGTGATATCTCATTTCCAAGCTTTCCTCAATTTACTTATGGCGTATTTTGACGTACGAAAACATGGGGTGTAACACCATCCCATTCTTAATCCTTTCTTCTATTCTTTATCCTAGCTTGATGATGTCGGAGAATTTGTGATTTTTAATAACTATCAACCTTTCATAATACTGCAGGTCTTGAGCTATGACGAAGAACTTGTTCATTTGTTCTTCTTCAGGAGCTGGCCTTACTTTCGCGGCTTACGATCTCCAACGAGTAGCATACTCGCAGAAGGTTTCAGTCGGCTTCTTCTTGAGTTTTTGAATGTAGAAAACGTCTGGTGCATTTTCCATGTTGAACCTGAATTTGTCCTTGAAGTCTGACGACATGCTTACCCAACTAACCCACTTATTTGGGTCTTGACTGATATATTAAGATAACGCATCTCCTATGAGGATTTGCATGAACAGTTTCATGCTGATTTGTTCATTTTTGCCCACTCTTTCAAGTTTGTCACAATACATCCTCATATGCACTTTCGGATCACCAGTTCCATCGAACATTTTGAACTGGGGAGGTTTGTAACCCTCTAGTAGTTCCACATCCAGCTGAATGCATAAGTCCTTATAGTTTAAACCTTCAATAGCTTTACCACCTTCGACACTCTAAACTCTGCCAGTGAGCTTCATGAGTTCCTCTCCCATGTTCTTTATGAGCAGGTCTTTCTCGATTGATTCAGGTATGTATAGGGTTTGTTGCAGGGTGTGGGGTAAGGTTTCCACATATATTGGATTGTTTTGATGAACTCTGGGAATCTGGGCATAAGGATGGTCATTGGTTGAGTTTTGGGGATTAGAAGTAGATTGTGGTATGTTCTGGAGAGTGTGAGCGGTGGTTTGTGGGTATTGAATTAGATGATGGTGGTGTTGTTGAGGATTCGGTACTGGTAGTGGGTTAAGGTTTTGAGGAAATGTGGTACTAGCGTGGTGCAGGAGGATTTGGTGGTGGGTTTTGGTTTTGTGTGTTTTGTGGTGGTGTTTTGTTCTGGGTAGTCGAATTTTACTAGTTAATATCAGGGACATTGAGGGTAAGGGAAAGGTTTGCCAAATTTTGTACCTGATCAAGTTCGTCCTGTAGTTCCAGGATTATCTGTTCCTGGCGTAAGACCAATTCATTTTGTGGCAGAGTACTTCGGTCATCTGAAGTTTCGACGTTTTCTGCCATGGTAGCATTGTCTTTCCTGATACTACTCAAATCATCCATTTTCCCTTTCCCTTTTCTTTTTCCTTTAGGATCGTTTCGTGGAGGAGGAGGTGAAGGATCTCTGGATCTAGTATGATATACCGACGATACCAGTATGCACAAATCAACCTTGGGGAATGGGAATATTCAAAATAAAGAAAAAGCAAAAAGGTAACTAAGTTAGTAAGGGATATTGAAAGGATGCTTGCATTTTTAAACACATTTTGCAAAGTCATGCAATAATTCGCGTCCTAATTTGGGGGACCTCATTGTTCGCGAGGTAGGCCTAAGCGACACATATTCATTAATGCGAAAATGAGTCAAACTCTTACTAAATCAACAAAAATAATAAAGTTACTAATGGAATTTAGCTTTATTATAATCGAAATATAAAACCAAGCTAGAAAATAGTAAAGAACATCATTTGTTAATCTACTTGGTCCCTGAAGGATCTTCTTCGTGCTTGGCCCTTTTGACTCTATCAATCAGGTTCACCAGATCGCATATCCAATAACAAGTAAGACTTTGCTAGATGCCCTCCTTCACTGCCATCCGTGTTTTGACAATCCGAGAGTCTCTTTATCATCTTTCCCTCAAGCTTCATCAATCTATGTTCCAAGTATTCCAATTTCTCTGTTGACGTAGTGGCAATTTCCTTCCAATCTTTTATTGCCTCCATGTCCACTTTCTGTTGTTCCAGATGTCTAGCTTCAGACTCGAAAACCCTTTTGCGTAGCCTTCTATACTTAACATGTGCCTCACCATCATCATCTATGATCCTGTTTTTCAGATTGACTCCTGGCTTGACGTCTCCCGCTATATCATCTACTAACCATGATAGGTAGAAGTACACATGACTGTCATGATACCTGTCTGGCTCAATGGTTTCTTTTTCCACAATGATCTTCTGCTTCCACATATGTTGTGCCTCAAACTTGAATGGAATGATGTCCCCTTTGAAATCTTCCTTGTACTTGACCATGTTGGAAACCCAAGATATGACATAGTTTCTTCCCGCTTGTCTCATTACCCTTATAAGAGCATAAGGATATATCCTCGCAACCCGATTTGTATCAGACGAGTAGTCTCTCTTGACCTGATGATGAACTCACTGCTAGGGAACCATTCAAATATCCAATGTACCTTCTGGTCTGTCAGATTGTTGAAGAAACGCACCCACCTTACAGCATTGTCAGGTTGTGCAAACCTGTCTGGGATAAACGTCATTTTCTTTGGGTGATGGTAAGCTATATAGTCATTCAACGACTGTCGCAGAAGCTCTTGATGATATTCTCCCCTCTGAAAATGTTCCAACAGCCAGACTTGTGGTAACAGATTACAACCTTCGAAGTGTCCGAATCCATGCTTGCACTAATCTAGAGCACGGTACATTTCAGCTAAAATCATGGGGATGATGGTATAAGCTTGTCCCTCGATGCCTTCCATTAAAGTCCTGGCGTCCATGGATAAATGGGTATGAATCTTTCCCTTTTCATTGGAAATATCAACAACCCCAAGAAGCAGACCATGAACACATAAACTCAACGGTGCGTCCAACCCAAGGAAGTAATGGCGAGTTCATCATGATGAAGACGATATGTCTTACTATGCCCATAACGCTCATAAAGAAATTCAAAATGGATGTATGATTTCTTTAAACAAAGCAATTCATCATTTTTATTATAACCCAACATCTTTAGAAAACCGTGAGGGGTGCGATTCTCTGGTACTAGTAATCCCAGACTATCCCATGGAAACTTAGCGAAGCCTCCTATTTCTTCTAGGAGAGGAATCATTTCTATGTTACCAAATCGGGAGACAGCTCTTTTCTCATCCCAGAATATGGTAGTGGCCTCAATCAATGCCCTATTTGGTAGGATGTTAAGCAAGGACGGCAGGTCACCAAGTACTCTTCTCACATGATTCTTGTCGCAAGGTGCAAGGTCTTTCCACCAGTCAAGTAGCAACGGTGGAATGTTTTGGACCATGCCGAACCTAGGAGCTTTGTGCTTTATTTTCTACAAACAAACAAAGGTTAGCCCCATTCCCCCTCCAGATTTTACTACTTACGCAATAATGATCAACACATTGGCACATTTTCTCCAAGTAATGCACATAACATGATAGTGTCCATTAGGATTATGGAAATCCCGTCAGACTTTGGACAAGGTTTATCTTAGCGGGCCATTTCGTTAATAACGTTCTAACCAATACCGGGCTTAGCATGATGTATGTATATTTCAAGTTGGAGTAAGGTTTCTAGAATGGTCTAGACTGGTACTCTCAAGTGGACAACTTGAGGGAGAAAGGCACGGGACCGTCGATTACACTGCTGATCGACTAGTCTACCGCAAATAAGCCTTTCTGATTTTAAAAGGATGTTGATAATTGGCACAAGTGGTGTATGATGTGGAGCATGCAATTTGAAAAGGTAATAATACGTTGCCAATTATTTTCATGATAAAATATGTAAAAGTGGTAAATACAATAGTAAAGTAAACATGGAAAGCGTAGAAAAGAAAGACAAAAAGGAAGAAGTCAGTTTGGTTCGTGGAATATATGCAGGAATGTAATAAAGCAGGTAAGGAAGTAGGCATAGCAATTTTGACAAGATGAAGAGCGGTCACAACAAATAAAGGTAAATATAGAAGGGATGTGCATGTCATATCAAATAAAGGTGAGTAGGGGAAGGGATGTGCATATCATAGAAATTTTAACAAATAAAGGTGGGTAAGGGAATGGATGTGCATATCATAGCATATTTAAATTAATAAAGGTGAGAAAGGGAAGGGATGTGTATGTAACAAAGAAAGCAATCCACATAAATCAAGTTCATTATGGTAAGAGCCTCAGTGTAAATCCCCAGCAGAGTCGCCATGTTGTCGCACCTCTTTTTATGGTGAAAGCGGGTTTCGACATGTGACAACTCTTTTAAATGGAAGATAGGTATTAAAAGAGAAGAGTAGCCACTTAACGATTTATTAAGATGCATTAGGGCACCCTTTTGCAAATAACTCTCTTTGACTAGTCAACGCAATCAAAGATCGGGTAAGGGCTCAAATTACCTCAAAGAGAATGTGTTAGGCACTCTTCGAGGCCCACAACTATGGGCCCTGGCTGAACTTAACACTATGTGGATTATGTCATTAGGATAGGTGATCATATAACAAAGAATATAAAAGTCGAAGGGTTTTAGTATAACACACGTGAATTGGTACAAATCTTAATGACTACAAATGATATAACTACATTAGTTTATATTAAATGTCTAAGTGTAGATAACAAGGAAAAAAGAGGGATCCTAAGTATTTTAGCCTAATGGATCACCCCGGGCAACATAAATAATACTTCGCAACTCCCTTAAGGTAGCGGTTGCTCATATTATTCAGCGGGCACAGACTATCATCTCCTGCTACTCAGTTACTATGTTAAAGTTGTTTATTTAAAGGTGCTCTAATTCAATTATAAATCGTACCCTATGCACGCACTACCTATCCCATCCTATGGTTCAAGAGGCTTTGGACCTATATTTCGGTGGTTCTAGACTTACTTAGGCTACTCAAAATGATAAAACTAGGCGACATTTCATGTAAAGACAATTAGAGGCCCAAGTTAGTCTCCACATATAAACAACAAATGAATGCGAGCAAATTAGGTAGCATAGAGTTTCAGAGTTAAGATGCATTAGAGTCGTTAAGTTCTATAAGCATGGTTTCTATAATTCTGATTTCCAGTATGGTACAAGCAGTACTGCAGCTTTAGACTAAGGAAGTTGCAGATTATAGGTATTGAAAATCTTATAAGCATGATCTCTAATTATTTGCGCAATGAGGCGGTACAACTATTTTAAAAATTCAGAATTAACAGCGTTGATTTTATAGACAGGCTTTATAGGCGAGTGAGAGTATCCTATAGGTAGGATTTTTAACAGTCGGCATTCTAACTTGATTTTATAATACTTTATCCCCTATAGGTATGTCATCTAGGTAGGGCAGTATAATAAAAACAACAGAAGCAGCTAATTAATTAGTTAAATCCTATAGTCATGGTATCTAGATGATCATTAGCAAAGGCATGTATTATTATATCCTATAGGCATACTGTCTAATAATTAAACAAGTAATTGCAGGCGTCGATTTCTATAGACATGTTGTCTAATAGCGCATAGTAGTAGACATGGAAACATGTACAACATTTACTTAAACTAACATACTTTGGATAGTATACATGTATTAGACTAGCTGAGTGGAGTGGGTGATTCCCTATAGGCATGATTTCTACTAGTGTATAAACCACATTGAACAAAGTAGCAAGTAGATCCTACTGCATGCTTTCTACCATTTGTGTGAGAATTAGAATAACCTACCCTTTTTACTAATTTCCCCCATCTGTTCAGTTTAAAAACTATTACAGACCAAGAATTAACGAATATAAGTGCGAATTTTACATATTAAAAGATTACAGGCCCAGTACACATAGCATGCCCAAAAGACTATAACCTAGTAGAGTCTGGGCCTTCAACAGGCACGTTCTTCATGCGTACAGCAAAACCAGATCCAAATATACCCCAAACCTCAGAGTATATCAGTTGCTCAACTCAAACTCACACAAGGATCCACACTAGGCCCAAAGGGAAGACCTTCTTACCCAGCAACAGCAGATGAATAACTTAACCACACAAATTAACAAACTACACATGACAACTAATTAAACAGCTCTAAAGCCTACTAACAGCAGTTCTCACTAGGACATAGATATAGAATCATAAACATAGTGACAGGACTAACATAAGGCCTATTGGAACTTGCAATTTAGAAACAAAAAGGGCTTTGAACATGAAAACTAGGAGAATTAGTAAAGCTCTTTAACATGGTTAGTTTGACATAGAAAACTATTAACATTGGTTCATGATTGAGTAATTATTCAACAGAGGAGAGGGTGTCGCATGTTGAACACATTAAGAAGGTTGAGGAAGGCAAGTTTACAGGACAAACACACACATACTAATTCCATCAAGACATTAACCAACATGGTCAGATATAGATTTTAAACAAGTGAGTCTTATTCTAAGCAGTTATTGTCAGAGAGATATGCAGTTCCAAATGAAGGTGACCACAAGCGGTATGGCAACACCAATAGAAATAGCATACTATAACCCTCGGCAGTGTCCTAACTCATGAGATCATGCAGCACTTAAAGGGGAATGATATAAGCAAGCATAACCATTTGCACCTAATTGCCAAGACAGCAGGGAGAACTAACATAGCAATTTTATCCTAGAATTCATCCTAAACCAAACATGCAATAGAGGTTGAAGAGACACATGCTTCAACTAATCAATACAGCCTCAGAGGTCTATAATATTGGACAAGAAGAAGTTCACAAAGTCTAGAATACCAACATAGAAGTGCAGAATATAGTACAGAACACACATTAGTCAAAAACAAACTAAGAAATGTTGGAATCCATCCTAATAATGGGAGCATCTCACATGTGCTGAAACCTAATGAGTTCAACTAACAAAGAACATGGAATTTATAGAGCAATATCATCGCAGTACAGTATTAGGGATTCATAAATAACAAATAAACTGAATCATGATTACAAAATTTAAACATTACTAAAACCTAGAACACATATAGATAAACTGAAGGAAAATAGTTAACATTGCAAGAGTTAAGAACACTATTCAATCGCAAAATTAAATGAGAAAAAGAATAAGGAGTTTAGAATACTGGTAGCAAGAACCCCATATCCCTAATGCTTCAGAGTTCACAAAAGCCTCAAAAGGGCTCCAAACAGTGCTTGCACCGGAGAAGGTTGATAATATTATGGTCTTGGATTTCAGCCGGCCAAAGACCCAAGTATTTCTGAGGGAGTGAACGAGTGAGGCAAAATATAGTGACTGCAATAGCACTGAAAGTTTGGTCCCTAGAAGGGGAATTGGGGAGGGGTTTATAGAGTAGATTTGAACGAACAAACAAGGAAAATCATGCAAGAAAGGAAAGAATATCACATGCAATCAGTAAGCTAATCGAAAAGGAAAGAAATCAAACTCCAAACCCTAATTAGGGTTTGATACTTAGAAATCGGCCAATTAGCATGAAGAATCAGGCCTCTCTTCGTGTATATGGACGAGATATCGTCCAAATCTCCAAGGTTGAGGTCGATTCCAGTCTGATATAGAGAGGGTGCTTGCCAAAATTGGACAACTACCTAAGTAATGCCATAAATGTGTGACCAGTATTGAAGAAACACAGATATGGTAAGCAACTAATGGTGGAATCCCATTATCAATGGGATTAGGAGAGGGATTGGAAAGGGCGGCTGCTAGAGTTTCTTTAGAGAAAGGGGGAGAGTTGAGAGAATACAACGGCGGCTAACTTAGCGGAGTGGAGATTAGGGTTTGGGGTTGAGTAATTAAAAGGGGTAGGGAATTTGTGGGCCGTTGATCTTGAGAGATCAACGGTAAAGATTAAAAATCGAGTGGAGCGGGTTGGGTCACGACCGGGTTGAGATTATGGGGTCGTTTGGTTTGGACTGGAAGGTTGGGCCAGGAATTTTTGGGGTATTCGGGCCACTAATGTGGTCCGAAATCATCTTATAAATGGGCTATAATTTAAATACATAAAATTTATCAAAAATAAATTTAAAAATGATTCATAAATGATACAAATATTATTTATGCAGTAAAATACTTAAAAATAATAGCTTAATATTATACAATATAAGAAAGAATATTTTAGTATAAATAATAAATGAATACAATTATGTCTAGAATATAGGTTTTCACTGCAAAATTATGTAAATAGCTTAGAAATATAAATTCAATTATGTAAATGAAGGAAAAAAAATTAAAAATGTATATGGGTATAAATAATAAATTTGGATGATTAGGTCATCATGCATAATTTAAAGGGATAATTAATAAATATTTAAGTAATTGAAATGCGAGAAAATTAATTTTAAAGCTCTAAAAATTACATAAAATTATGAAAAATACATGTATAATTCTTGTAAATTAAACAATAATGCAAAATAACATTTTGAAAATATATATACTAGTTGGCAAATATGAGGGCAAAATTAGGTATCAACAGTGACAGCTCCTACCCATATCCAAACACTATCACAAAGTATCTTATGGATGCGGGGGTGGAGTCCAAGAGCTTGACACGAAGGTTCTGGCTAAGAAGCCTTTCAATAGGTACTCTCTGAAGGACCCAAGGAACCCGAAGAACAAGGGTAAGTCGACTACTACCGTAGGCCAGTCTGATGAGCCGTTGGTGGTAGTTGCAGATTCAGTAGTCGTGCCTTCCATAGCAGCGGGGCCTTCCACCACTACAGTTGTCATGCCTCCACCTCCATCTTTAGGGACATCCGCATCAGTTCCTTCCTCTTCTACTTATCCACTTTCTGCGCTCTAAGTCTCCCAGACACTGACGAATCTCAACAATGGGATGCAGACAGCTACTGCAAAGCTGTCTGACATATCCCGTGTTGTTGCAGCACACACTTCTACCCTAGCACCCCAGATCTCTCCGACGGTGGAGGATACTTTGAAGAAGATATTAGAGAACCATAAGACCATCATGGACACTTTGGTGGCACATGGGGAGCAATTGAGGAGCTTGGGAAGCAGGTGAAGAAGATGAGAAAATCCCAGACTTCAAAGAAATCAATTGATAGGTTGAGATGAGAGGTGACCAAGATAGCAACCGCTGGGACCTTCCATTTGATTTGCTGATGGAGATAGCTCTAGCAGCACCAGTAGACCCAGCAGCACCATCAGCATCAGTGGCACCAACTGGCTAGTCTGAGGAGCCAGAACTCGTTACCCACACTGGTGAGGCGGTGCGACATTAGTTCGCCAACCCAGCTACTCCCCGAGAAGAGGATGATAAGATCCAGTTGGAGGAGCCTGAGGGTGGTGACATTGCTATGGACACAGAGATGTCCAAAACCACATAGGGAGTCCGCTCTACTCTTTCCCTTCCTTGTTTTTATTTTGTTAAACATTAGGGACATTCAGGGGGTGGAGTTTATTTGATGATATTTGACATTGGCCTGTAATAACTGATAACATTTTTTGTTCCTTTTTATTTATGTAAATATTCTCTCTCTATTGATGTATATATTGTCTTTCCCCCTCTCCCATCTTGTATATTCATTTATGCTTTCACTAGTTTACTTTATAACTTCTTTATTTTGTTTTCTCAGTAGTCAGTGTTTAGTCTAATAGCTTCTTATTTACTTTAATAGCTTCTTTTTAGTTTATTAGTTTCTTATCATGTTTAAGTGATCAATAAGCCTTTGGTTTTCCTAATGCCACGGTTCTATCCAAAGGTGGTTTTTGTATGAACCGAGTGACTCTTCCCAAAGATGGATAGCGTGACAACCTTCATAAGAGAGTAAGTCCATTTTTGATGTTTAGGTAAGAATAGCAGTAATAATGAATAAGAGGACCTAATTGAGTAAAACTAGAAGAGTCAAGCATACTTTCCTTGGTACCAATCTAAGTTTTGACTAGTGAGTGACCTTTTGACTCTTGTATTGATTTAAGCAATCATCGAATGGTTTAGTCGAACTATTAGTGATTTTCAATCTTTAATATGGTTGTTGTGGGCCCTCGACTCTATCCTCTTTAACAATCTAGTTGTGTGAGGTGAGATGTTTTGTTGCAAGTCCATGTACCCGTGCCAATGGTCTAAAAGCTGCCCGAATGTGTTTCTAGGAGAAATTCTAAGTTTTGCTTGGCTTGAGAAGTGATTGTAGGCTCTCCTTGACCCGCTTGAAAATTTCCATGTCCCACCACTGTTGCTATCCCTAGTCAACCCATTTGAGCCTAAGACCTTTCTCATTTGAAAACCTTGTTACAAGCCTTTACCCGTTTTGTAGTGACTCTCTCTTGGCACCCGAGCTCTCCTTAACACTCTTGAGAAACAACTGGCTAAAATATAAGTTTAGGGGAGAGATGAGGAGTTTGAAAGTGGTATCAAGGTACAAAAAAGAGAAAAGAAATGAATAAAAGGAAAGGCAAAGAAAAAGAAAGAAAGAAAGAAAGAACAAAATAAAAATACAAAAAAGAAAGTAAATAAGTTGAGGAGTTGAAGGTATTCAAAGAAAAGCAATGATGCAAAGCATGGAGAAATCAAAGAAGGAGAAAATAAATATCATGACCGAGAAAGGGTGATGTTAAGTCTCTCTAGTTCCCCTAAGGAAAAAGAAAATGCCTCAAAGAGTCGGCAAAACATGAGCCAAAAAGAGAAAATGGAGTGCTTAAGGATAGATGAACCCGTTCTATTCCAACATTTCCTACCTTAGTCCAAAAGTCTTCATTACATTCCGAAAAATCCCTACGTGATTTCAAGCCGAGTGAACTGACACTAGTGGTGATTTACATGAGGGGCAAGCATATGATACTTAGAGTCGTACTTGTGATATTCTTTTGAGAGAGATGAGCGACCTTTTCAATAATCCTTGAATTGAGTGCTACATTCTTAAGTGAGATATGCTAACGAAGAGTAGAGGAGGAGAAGTTTGGGATCCTCAATGACCTACATGAAAGAGCGAGCTTCCTAGATGAATAAAGTCAACTCTCAATGCTCCAGTGTCAAAATAGAATGATTTGTGCTTAAAAACTCAAATCATTGTCTTGTTAATAATTCATAAGTGTTGTAGGTAACTGTTGGTCCCAATTGATGGGTGATTGATGCACCTTAGATTAGCTGGAATAGCTCTTAACTTGTGGAGGCGGTAATTACTTCATTTGCTTGAGGACAAGCAAAAGCTTTAGTTTGGGGGAGTTGATAAGTGGGGATTTTGACTACTTATTAGCGCCCTTTAGCCTTCATTTTAGTCCAAAAGTGTTAAATTGTATTCCCGAAAACTGATCAAATATGTTAAATTGCAGGAGTATTGGAAAACTAGCCATAAAGATGAAATCCAACTCAAAACGGAGTGATCTGAATTCAAGGACAAAAATCAGGCATAAAGGTTTAAAGTGCGGACCGCAAATTCTCAGTTGCGGCCGCATAATGTGAAGGGAAGTCTATCAGAGGACTAGTGCAATATACGGACCGCACAATTATTGTGCGGCCGTAGAAGCTACCAAAGAGTAGAAGTTTAGAGAGTGTGTATATGAAGTTCAGAGGAAGTGCGGACCACACAATTATTGTGCGATCGCATAAGTCAGCCACGCAGCCACCCTCAGAAATGTGCGGTCCGCAAAAGAGCCCTGTGCGGCCACACCAAGAATTGTGCAGACCGCAGATTATGAGAGATGCGGTCGCATTCCAGAATTGTGCGGGCGCAGATTTAAGCTCCTGCAAAGACTAAAGCAAAGTGCGGACCGCATATAGAATTATACGACCGTAGAACCTCCGAAAGGGCATTTTTGTCCGAAATCTCCAGCTTGTATAAATAGAGTGGATTCACGAATTTAGGTCAAGTGTTGAATATTGAAAGTCTTGTAGCCGTTTTTACTTGCTTCTTTAGGCAACTTTAGATTACTTTGGTGATTTAACATTGGATTTTTATCTTTTAATCTTTCAATATGAGTTTTATCATCTTTTCTTCCTTGTTTTATTCTATACCTATGAGTAACTAGATTTTTAACTAGGATTGTGACACAACCCTAGTATGTAAACCTAATTGGTGCTTGATTTATGACTTGCTTATGTCTGCAAATATTAGTTCATGCCTATTTGACTTGGTCTCTATTTGAAAAAGAGAGACTTAGTCTAGGAAACTTGGTTAACAAGAATTTGGGATAAAATCAAGAGATTGATAGTCCCAATTGAAGGGTTGAACCTAGAGATAGTAAAATCTGGCTTGAGTATTTTATCAACTGCTTTGTTCAATACCCATTTGAATTTGACAAAGCCAAATTGGGCAAAATCACTCTCTTACTGAGAGATATTGAGTAGGTACTTGAGTGTTGATAACTATAATATACCCTGACAAACGAAACAAGCTTTAAAGTTTACAACCGATTAGGCAAACACCTAGGTGAAGGTCCTAGGCCTAGGCCTTTTATTATCTTTGAAAAACATCCAAAAATAATATTCCCTAGTTTATAACTTTAGAATTGTAGTCCTTAGCATAATTTTAGAAGTAAAAACAAAATCATGTTTATGGAAATGCAATCTAGATACGTTACGTGCTCAATCCAAATATATACTACTAATTCCCATCTCAACTCCCCGTGGATTCGATCCCGACTACTTGCTGGGTATTATTATTTCAATCGACCATTTCATAACCTCAAATAGAGGTGTGACTTGGACAAGATCAAGTGCCAAACCCAGAAGTAACTCAATTCTGAATGCTCGCTCTGAAGGAACCTTCTGTGAACCCGAAGTCGTTTCTTGCATCTCTAATACTGTTATGTAGAAACTTATTGATATAGAAGCACCGCAAGTCTAGACACCATCTAATACAGATCTCAAGTCCTAGCCATACACAAATCCGATAAATCCTTGAATATCACCTATGAGTCTCAAACTCAATAGAACCTTTTCGATAGCCATCCACCTTGCTCTAAATCACCTATAATTAAGCTTTTCTCAAATCATAACCAATCCATAAGCATATCCTCGTCCAAGAACTAATATAACACATGACTGTGCAATCCTACTATCGATAGTAGGCTTCCCCACTTGGATCGAAGCCATAAAATACATCGTTTGTAACCTATAGCATCCTTCCTTCGTAGTTGCCCGGGTCTCACACTATTAATTAGTTGAATACTTCATAATCCATGTGACTCTAGTCATAAGACACTCCAAAGACTCTGCCATGTACACACTCGTCCTGCTGACAGTCAAACTAACTCTTCAAGCCCTCCGAAGTGGTAGCATAGGCCTTCCACTAAATATAAGCCTCATACGAATCACATACCATCAAATCCCATTAGCTAGCCCTAAATCAACATCTCTCATGATCATAACAACTAGGAAACTAACTAATCCCTCTGAGTTTGTACTTATCAACTAGATATAAGAATCCGTTGCACCCCCTTCCAAGGCTAAACGACATGACGCAACTATAGTATGGAATCCATAGCCCTTCATAATGCATCCACAACATCACAAACCATCGACACCTAGCTGATACCGAGCATGCAACATCGCATATGAGTGAATAGAAAAAAATAAAAGATATAGGCGCCAAGCTGAAACAGAGTTGCACGATAAGGAAAGGAAGAAGGGAAATTTCCTAAATGCCCTACGGCCTCTCGAAGATGGGTATAGACATCATCATACTAATCTGCAAGACTCTACTAGACACTTGCTCATGACTCGTAGAACCTACGAACCTAGTGCTCTGATACCCACTTCTCACGACCTAAAATCCCACTAGATCGTGATGGAACCTTACCCTTATGCTAGGTAAGCCAAACATAAAACAAGATAACTAAAATGATAGATTATTCATAGCAATAAATAAATGACTAAATTCTATACAACCTCCCAAGGACTGGTAGTACAAGTCACGGGCGACTACAAATAATATTACAAATTTAGTTTGAGAAAAGATACATCATCTGTTTGAAATTTACATAAATAGAAAAATAAATCCCAAACTACCGCGAACAAATGGTAGTTTGTGACTGGAATGTTAATACGCCTCCAATGCCAGAGTCTGTCCTCTACGGCTACGCAGCTCCAAGATCTGCACGCAAGGTACATAAGTGTAGCATAAGTACAGTTGACCCTATATACTCGGTAAGTATCATGACTAACCTCTATGAAGTAGTGGCGAGATTTTTAAGCCAAAAGATACTCACTAATATAATCTGCTTAGTTAAATTTGCAAGAAAAACAATACTAGAAATACAGAGAAGAGTACAAGAACAGATATGCAAAGCAATAAATGATTACTAAAAGAAATCACGGTCAGTTTCCTCCATGTCACAACCAATCCTCTTCTTAAAGTGATAACTACCAAACAACATAGTAAATTCACGAACTCTTATAATATGAGGAATATACTCAAGATATCAAATCTAACGGCACAACAACACCCTTCATGCATTTATCTAATCCTCACCCCATATATGAATGTATGTCAAATTAAATGGTACGGCAATGCACTTCGTGTATTTATCTCTTGCTCGCCAAGCATATGCATAACAGTACCAACTAGGTGAAATAAATGCCAATAACAATAACAACGAAGTGAATAATACATAGATAGCAATAAGGAACAAGGCAGAGTATATGGACAACGGTAACAGACTAGTTGGGAGGCACAGAAGTAATGATAGCAATTAAGATAGGAGAACATAAATTTCACTAACTAACATGGTAGAAGGCTTAGATAAAAGTGCAACAAACGAGAAAAGGCATAGATGTAGATATAACAAACAAGAAGGAAAGCATGATTTTGACAAGCTACACAGATAGAAGGCATGGATAGTACGACAACAATTAGGTTGGAGAAGAAATACGGAACAACAACGACAAGTCACAAGGATAATATAGGTGCAACAGTAATAACTTAAGATAAATGTATAAACGTATACACAAGAAAAAGATATCAAAATATAATACATGGCTCTCGTCCTCGCGTACACGAAAATACCCTTCGTGCCATGAACACATGATAATATTAAAATAATGGAACCGCATAACCCTTCATGATTTTACTCTCGTCCTCACATGATAATGTAAATGCAATGGCACGGCATCACTATTCGTGTGTTTACTCTCTTGCTCACATGATAACGTATATGAAATGGCATAGCATTATCTTTCGTGCGCAATGATGTATATGAGATGGCACAACATTATCCTTTGTGCGTAATGATGTATATGAAAGGGCACAACATCTCCCTTCTTGCTTTACACACTTCCTCCCGTGACAATGTATATGCAATGGCAAGCAAGGTACAAAGCATGAATAACATCAAGAAGAGTGGTTAAGCAAATGCCCCAAGTAAACAATCAATCACAACTCTCAAGCCAATAACAATTCAATAGAACTCAAGAATCTTATCGTTCAAGTATCTCAACAAATCTCAAAAGCGATATTCAACTCAAGTATGGAACCCAAATATCTCAAGAATAACGGTCGTAGCGATGTATTTGTGATCAGGTATAGTGATGACTGAATTTAGCGTGTCAACAGTTTCACAAAAAGTCCGTCAAATTTAATCAAGTCATAATAAGCTGAAACATGGTTTCTAACATTGAAATTTGTATGCATATTATCATAGAACTCAAGTAAAATATGAGGCAAGAAATTCACATAGTCCAACAAGGCACAAAGAATTCTTTAATCTACCCCGAGCATAAATAACCCTGGCACTTGCATATATACTTATCACCTCGCATATGCATTACCCCTCCCTCCCTCCCTCCCCCCCCCATGTAGCAAACAATATTAATTAGTAGAAAAAAAATTTCTTGAAAATTAGGCAAGACACTTACTTCAAACAAGCTAAATCGATACACTAGAAGCATCATCCCACACAAATCGATCTCCAAATAACTCGAAACTAGCCAAAATCAACTCATAAATATCAAATAATGCCATAGGAATAAAGCCCAAACGATAAAGGTCGAATCTTTAATCAAATACTCAAAGTCAACCAAAAGGTCAACCTGGGCCCCGTACCTCATACCCGACAAACTCAAAAATTCTGACAACCATTTGAATATGATCCAACCATACTAATTTCACTCAAATCCGACTGTGAATCGAGGTTCAAAACTTTTGTTCTCTTTAAAAAAGTTTAGACAAAAACTTTCAATTTTTCTTTTAGAATCATCAATCAAATGCCAAATCGAAGATGGAATCATGAAATATAAACAATACCGAATAAAAAAAACGTACCCCAATCCATCTGGTAAAAATCCTCTCCAAAATCGCCCAAATCTGAGCTCCAGGAACTCAAAAAGTGAAGAAAATAAACTCAAAATCCCGAAAATTAGATGTTTTAATGACTGTCAGTCGTCCTTCTTCGCGATCAACAACCTCATGATCGCGGTTCACAAAATGCCCGGCACAATTTTACCCTTTGCGATCGCGGCCAAGAACCTCCGTGGTCACGATGAACAAATTCAAATTAACTTGCTCAACTCTACCAGACAGCCTCTAGTGTAACGGCCATAACATTTTGTACAAAACTCTGAATGCCTAATGGTTGATTTTTTAAAATCTAGACACAAAAAGGCTTCAACTTTTATTTTTAGATCACATTAAAATTTCTTATACATTGCAAGATATAAGCTCCCAAAGTCAGATGAGTGACAACAGAATTTCTTCTTCGCGAACGTGAAACTTCCTCCGCGAACGCAATTCACAGGTCCAATTTTTTCATTTTACTCTTCACGAACGCGTCCTAGTCTCAGAATCGCGATGTAAAGCCCTGTGGCTAAAAACCAGTAGTTGAAAAGCCCCTAAAAATAGTTTAAAACCACCGTGAAACTTACTCGAGCCCCTCGGAATCCTGTCTGAACATACCAACAAGTCCCAAAATATAACACGGACCTACTTGAGGCCTCAAATCACACATAATAACATGAAAACCACGAATCTTCGATCAAGATCAATCTCTTAAGTTCATAAACTTCAAACATGGAACCAAACGTCTAATTCAAGCCTAACCAACTCTAACCGAACCAATCTTTGCATACAAGTCCTAAATGACAAAACGAACATATTCTAACATCCAAAACAACAATCCGAATCCGATAACATCGAAGTTAACTCCCCATCAAACTTATGAACTTTTCAAACCTTCAAATTGCCAACTTTCGTCAAATAGTGTCGAAACCTTCTAGAAACTCCAATCCGAGGTCAAATGCACAAAAGTCAAACTTGATCAACTCTTCCAACTTAAAACTTTCTAGTTGAGAATCATTCTTCCAAATCAATCTCGAACCACTTGAAAATCAAAATCGACGATACACGAAAGTCATAATACAATATTTGAACTATTCATGACCTCAATCTACCCAACTGATTACAAATGCTCAAAACGACCTGTCGGGTCCTTACAATTATATATTTAAACTTTTATTTTAAAACAATGTTAATAATTAAAATCAAATATTTTTTTCAGATGGACAAGTAGATAAACTTTAATGTTTGACAAATATGCAAGAGATATTACATTATTTTACTTATTACTAGATATTTAACATATAATATTTTTTTTAAAATATATTTAATAGCTATAAATTAATATTTAATATCATAAAGAGTAATTGGCATCTTTCCACTCGTGCAAATATAAAGTTTTTTTCCCTCAAGGAAATGTCTACTAGTAGTAATAGTATTTCATTTCCAGAAATTCTGCCAACGATTTCGGTTCTTGATATTTGACAAGTTCTGAGTAACGAATAATATGTATGAGTTTAGAAGTAAGTATATACTCTATTTGACATGAAACTGTTTTAACAAGTGTTTTTTTATATATTTGAAATGGAAGAGATAGAGTATAAAAAAAATTAAATGAAAAATAAGAATAAAAAAGAATTAAAAAAAATACCTCGTAATTATACAATATAATTACTAGCAATTCTCACCTCATAAAAATTGAAGAATCTAATTACTCTCCCATAATTATATCTAATTTGATGCTGACCGAATAATTATTTGGGAAGCAAGTGATACTTACATGACAAACATTCCAATACTGTATAATTACACCCAAAGTCTTTACCACTCGACTCTGCATTCTTTTTGCTAAAGCTAATAATGTAGCATATTTTCCCTCAAAATATCCAACATTGGAATGCACCTAAACAAACTCAATTATCCGTGTCCCAAAATTATAGAAACACGACCAACTTTATGGATCTATCATTTTCAGAATTAAATATCATTTCGAACGAGGCCCAATGTTACTTTCTTCAATCGTGACAGTCCTTTCGATTCCTACATATATAATATCGTCTTATTTATTCTTCTTATTTGGAGATTAAGAACAGAAAAAAGAAAATGGAAGCATGGAATTAGACAAGTGGAATCTTAATTGGAATCGAAACTGTTTGGGATTTAAGGTTTGAGAAGAACGATGTTCCACGTTGAAGGCCAACATGTCTCCTGTGACACTTGGCGTCCGTGTGCATGACAAAGAGAGAAGGTCTACGAATAGTATGGAGCCACGACATACGGATTTAAAAGCGTTTTTGGGTTGTCTCCGACAACGTAAACACGTGTCGGCTTGTCACTGCAGTAACATATCTGGGATTTTAACACGTGATATTTTATGTACCAATACTAAAGTTAGTTATAGTGATTTGTGAAAATGAAATGGAGGGGCAGTATTAATGAGACTGAGAAACAACGCTGCTGTCGGAGATATCGCATTAAATTCAACAAATTCGAAAAAAATAGAAATACAGATAAAGAATGTGAAAGAATGTGAAAGAATGTGAGGATTCGTGGAACGTTGTTTATGTATTTACATGCCAATCAAACTTATTTTTGTTTTGCTTTCTGCTAAATTAGTTTTTTAGAAACTTATAGTGGTTCAACAAATTAAATACTAGGGTGAGCTTGCAGTTGAAAGAACTCAAGAAGTGGAAAATGAATGTAACAAGAAGAGAATGTGCACTAGCCAAACGATAGCTCAAGTTGTGATTGATCGGTGAAGGTTGATGTACCGATCCGATCAGTCGTTTTATGTAATTGTACCCCGTTATCCCTTTTATTGCTTCACATATGTGAGTTTATGCTTTTACGACTTGCGAGGTTGATTAGTTTCGTTACGGGAGACTTTCGGGTTGATTTGGACCATTGATTCTAGACTTAGAAGCTTTAATTTGAAAATATTGATCAAACTTTAACTTTTGTGAAAATGACTCCGGAACTGTGTTTATATGACTCTGATAGCTTCGTATCGTGATGTCGGACTTGCGCGTACGCCTGAAATTTATTCTGGAAGTCCGTAGGTTGATTTTTATTGATTTGCCAAAATTCGGTATTTTCAAGTTGAAAAGTTTGACCGAAAATTGATTTTTCGCTATTGAGCTCGGAAATTTATTTTGAGACTTGGAATAGGTTCGTTATGGCATTTAGAACTTGTCGGCAAAATTTTGCGTCATTCGGAGTTGAATTGATAGGAATCACACGCGTAATTATAATTTTAGATGTTCTTGAAATTCTCTTTGAAATTCATGCATTTTAGAGTCCATTCGTAATTTTAGATGTTATTTTCGTGTTTTGATCGCGCGAGCGAGTTTGTATGATGTTTTTAGACTCATGTGCATGTTCGATTTGGAGCCTCGAGGGCTCGCGTGAGTTTCCTATAGGTTTCGGAGCAGTTTTGGACTTAGGAAAATAGCTTATGCATCTGTTTCTGGTGCATGCCTCAGATCTCGCAATTGCGAGGTCTGAGTTCGCATTTGCTAAGATTGCCAAGTCTGTTGGGCTCACATTTGCAAACCCAGTGTTCTTATTTGCAAAGTGCACCTCGGGAGAGCTTCTTCGCATTTGCGATCATCATGGTCGCATTTGCGGAGGGTCCACAGTTCGCAATTGCGAGCTCTTCATCGCAATTGGGATGATATAAGAGATGGAAGGATTTTGCATTTGCGAGTGGTTCTTCGCATTTGCAGGGTTTGCAATTGCGAAACTCAGGTCGCAAATGAGACATCAGTGATTGGACAAATAGCTTAGGGACGGGATTTTTGAGTTCATTCTCTCATTTTTGAACTCTAGACTCGGTAGGAGACGAATATGATTAAGGATTTTCACCTACAAACCTTGAGTAAGTGATCCTAATCTATTTCTAATCATATTCTATCAACTTATGTTAGATTTTAACATCAAAATCATGTGAATCAAAGTAGAAATTTAGGAAACTTTGCAAAGTTTTTGAAAAATAATAAATTGCATTTTGAGAGTCAATTTGGGCTCGGATTTTGAAACTAATCCCATATATGAACTCGTGGGGTCATGGGTAGACAGAATCTACCATGGGACCCGGGTTTCTACCGGGTGGGGCCTCGGGTTAACTTTTTTGACTTTCTGGAAAAAATATAGAAATCTTAACTTTATCTATTACAATTGAATTCCCTAGCATTGTTTGATGTTATTGAGTCGATTTTGGTTCGATTTGAGCTGTATGGAGGCGGTCTTTATGGAAAAAGTTATTTCCGATTTGTGAATTGCCCATTTGAGGTAAGTGTCTTGCCTAACTTCGTGTAGGGGAACTATCCCTTAGGATTGGTATTGTTTGATTTATGTATGTATTGCTTGTAGGGGAACTACTGGAAGTCACGCGGTGTCATAAGGTGGGTTAAAGTGTGTGTGGCTATTTCGGAAAAACTATTTTCAAAACTTATTTTTCTAATGTAAGGCTCACGCGGCGACATAAGGAAGGATTGTGATTGAAATTGATAAATGTGAATACAAGGCGGTACCTCGGTTGTTATTCTTGAATATATGAGACGGTACCTAGGTTTAATTTCATTATACATGAGGCGGTACCTCGTTGTATTTCTTGCTGTTATTGCATGTTGCAAGTGTCGTGGAAGGAAATATTTCTTGATTGCTCCATTCGTTATCATCCTAGTAGTTATAGTCCGTACATGACCTTTGTATCACTTTAGTTGTTTCTTTCATGTTATTTCTAGTGTTGATTTTCCCTGTTTTAGATCATGCTATTATCTTATTCCGTATCAGTTGCTTTCTTACTTCCCATTTTATATCCATATTTCATTTTATACTGTCTATTTCATATCCTAGTAGGTGTCTTGACCTGGCCTCATCACTACTCTACTGAGGTTAGACTTGATACTTGCTAGGTACCATTGTGGTGTACTCATACTATGCTTCTGCACATCTTTTTGTGCAGATCCAGGTATGTCTGCTCGTGCATGTAGATAAAGAGTCTTGCTAGCTGCTTTTACCGGAGACTTCAAGGTATGCCTGCTCGGCGTTCGCAGGCCTCAAAGTCACGCTCCCTTATTTTCTTTACTGTTGTATTTTCTTTTCAGACAATGATGTGGTAGCACTCTAGTAACATTCTATAGAGCTTATGACTCAATTCCACCGGTTTTAGGGTGTGAAATTGTGAGATTCTATTTATAGACAGTTTTATTTATTAGTTAGTCACTTTCAGTATCTTGTATTTATATATCTGTTCAGTGGTTGCTATTTTTAGGCGTACCTAGTTGTAGGGACTAGGTGTCATCACGACATCCTTCGGAGAAAATTTGGGGTCGTGACAAGATGATATCAAAGCACTAGGTTCATAGGTGTTACGAGTCATAAGCAGCTATATTGGAGTCTTGCGGATCGGTACAGAGACGTCTATACTTATGTTCGAGAGGCTATAATACTGTTAGGAAAATTTCACTTCTTTGATTCCGTATCGTGCGAATTGGTTGATTTAGAAAACTAAATCTTTGACTTTCTATTCCCTCACAGATGGTGAGGACATGCACCGCAGAATCCGACGATCAGGCACCCGTGCTCCCTGCTAGAACTGCGAGAGGATAGAGCCTGGGCAGAGGCTGAGGACGGGCATGAGGTGCAGCTAGAGTACATGCTTGAGCTACAACAGAGGAGCCACCACTAGCTCCAGTCGGGGGTCAAGACACCTGAGGTGCCTATTGCCACCGCAGCACTTCAGGAGACCCTCGCACAGTTCATGGGCATGTTCGGCACCTTAGCTTTGGCGAGGTTGATCCCACTCTCACCAGCCACATCTCAGGCGGGGGAAGAAGCACACACTCCCGCAACCCGTACCTTAGAGCAGCGGGTCCAGGTTGATCATTTCCCAAAGTTCATACCAATAAAGCTCGTTGCTACAGTTCAGCCCGTAGTTAGGTCATCAATAACTGAGGAGGATCAGCTTAGTGTCACCGCATTCAACGCACTATGGGAATTATGGAAATGAGTGGAGTTGCCTTTACTACGTTCCAGCTAAAGGGAGCGGCATATCAGTTGTGGCGGGCGTACGAGGTAGGTAGCCCAGCAGAGGCAGCTTCACTAACATAGGATCAGTTTTCAGAGTTCTTCTTGAGAAAGTTTGTTCCTCAGACCCTTCGGGATGCTTGGTGCGTGGAGTTTGAGCACCTGCTCTAGGCTACCATGTTAGTATTGGAGTATGCTGTCTGATTTAGTGATTTGTCCAAGCATGCACCAGTCTTGGATGTCACAGTCAAGGAGCGAGTCCGTCGATTTATCAAGGGGCTCAACCAGAGTATTATATACAACATAGCCATGGAGTTGGAGTCAGACGCTCCGTATCAGTAAGTGGTTGAGATTGAATGGAGGTTAGAAGGAATGTGAGACTATGATGGAGAGGATAGGGAGGCCAAGAGGCCTCGTGGCACAGGGAGATTTAGTAGTGGTCATACTGCAGCTTCAGCCTGTCATGGTAGGGGCTATGTTATCCGCCCAGTTCATTCCGCACTTACAACTGCTAGTGGTGCTCTAGTTGTATCAAGGTCCTAGGTTGCACATTTTTTAAGCCACTTTCTAATGCACATCATGCACGGGATGCCTTCAGCGATCAGTCCAGCCGACCAAACCCGAGCCAGTCTCAGCCTCCACGTCCTCCAAGAGATTGTTTTGAGTGTGGTGATGTTGGCCCAAGAATAGGTGAAGTTTTGAAGATTGACAAAGAACTTAGACATGGACCAGGTCCATCTTGTGAAGCACAATCATGATCAACCTGTACATGTGAGATGCACGTGAAGGAGATAAGTCTAACGGATAAAGCTGCAATATCTCCTGATATGATCGAAAAGGTTGCATATTGGATACGGAGAGAAAGACTCCTTACATGAAGAGAACACATTTTAGGATGAAGATAGTATTAGAGTTTGAGATCATCATGAACTCTTCTACGATAGAAGAGTAGCAATTGAATCCCACTTAAACTCTGATTACTAACCTATTAAACGTTAGTGTTGTTTTCTTTTACAGGTTATGCACATAAGCAAAAGTTAAACTTAAATTGAGAGCAAAAGAGCAAGGCAATTTTGCAAGCAATTTAAGTGTGATTTGAGTGTGCAATCCTGAAGCTACTTGAACAAGATAGAAGAACCAGTTCCATTGTATCTATCTTTTAGTCTAGTTCAATTGTAGTAGGTGATTTAACATTGTACCTTTTAGCTTTCATAGAAGCAATTGTATTAGGTATCTAGAGAGTTCAAGTTAGAGTTAACTTGAAGTTGTCGCAACAGTTGAGGCTGTGTGCCACAATGGGATTAGAGATAATCCTTAGATTTACAAAGAGATTTTGTAAATGTTGTTTTGGCTCAGTGATTTTAGTGGAAGTTTGGGAAAATCCTACTGAGTAGTAGGTCGTGGTTTTTTCACCTTTTGAGCCAAGTGTTTTTCACGTAAAAATCTATGTGTTCTTTATTTTCTATATTTATTATTCTGCAAACAGTAGTAGTTGGAACACCTAGAATGACCCGGTCCTTCCATAGTTAAGTTAAGCGAAAATTGGGTACCACACAAATCACCCCTCCTCTTGTGTGGTATTGACGCTTAAAACATTAGGTGATACCCGCCACATGGTCAGAGATTGCCCCAGACTCAGTAAGGGTACACCTTTCCAAACTACTTAGACTCTACAAATTCAGTTGGGTCCGTAGACTTCTCAGGCCATAATTGCTAACCCATGCCGCTTCACCCGCTCAACCAGCTAGAGGTGGAGGTCGGGTAGGTAGAGGTCGCCCTAGAGGGGGAGTCCAGGACAGATAGCATACTCTTCCTGCTAGGACAGAGGCAGTTGCTTCAGACTCAGTCATTACAGGTATTGTTCTGGTCTGTCATAGAGATGCATCAGTCTTATTTGATCCAGGCTCCACTTATTCCTATGTGTCATCTTACTTTACTCCATATTTGGGTGTATCCTGTGATTCCTTGAGTTCTCCCATCTATGTGTCCACACTTGTGATAGATTCCCTTGTTGTTGATTGTGTGTATCGGTCGTGTTTAGTTGTTCTTAGTAGTTTTTGAGACTAGATCTGATTTGTTATTGCTCATTATGGTAGGATTTGATGTTATTTTGGGCATGGACTGGTTGTCACCCTAACATTCTATTCTTGATTGTCACACCAAGGCTGTGACTCTGGCTATGCTAGGTCTACCACGGTTAGAGTGGAGAGGTACTTTAGATTATGTTCCTAGCAGGGTTATCTCATTCCTAAAGACTCAGCGGATGTTTGAGATGGGGTGTGATGCATATCTAGCATATGTGAGAGATATCAGTGTTGATACTCCTAACATCGAGTCAGTTCCGGTAGTGACGATTATCCAGATGTATTCCCGGTGGACCTTCCGGGCATGCTTCTCGACAGAGATATCGACTTTGGTATTGATTTATTACCAGGAACTCAACCCATTTCTATTACTCCATATCTATGGCCCCATCGGAGTTGAAGGAGTTAAAGGAGCAATTGTAGGAGTTGCTTGATAAGGGATTCATTTGACCCAGTGTATCACCTTGGGGTGCTTCGATCGTGTTTGTAAAAGAAGAATGATGGCTTTATGCGCATTTGCATTGATTATCGCCAGTTGAACAAGGTTACAATGAATAATAGGTATCCATTGAGACATATTGATGGCCTATTTGATCAGCTACAGGGTGCCAGAGTGTTCTCCAAAATTGATTTGCCTCCATGCTATCATCAATTGAAGATTCGGGAGATAGATATCCCTAAGACTGCCTTCAGGACTCGGTATGGTCATTACGAGTTCCTTATGATGTTTTTTGTGTTGACCAACGCCCCAGCAACATTTGTGCACTTGATGAACAGTGTATTCCGGCCCTATCTTAACTCTTTCGTCATTGTGTTTATTGACGACATTCTGGTGTACTCTTAGAGCTGGGATGATCATGAGCAGCACTTGAGGATCGTGCTCCAAACCTTGAGAGAAAAGAAAGTATATGCAAAATTTTCAAAGTGTGAATTCTGGCTTGATTCGGTAGCATTTTTCGGTCATATAATGTCGAGTGAGAGGATCAAGGTGGATCTAAAGAAGATTGAAACAGTGGATAGTTAGCCCAGACCATCTTCAACTATGGAGATCCGGAGTTTTCTTTGTTTGGTGGGGTATTACCGTCGATTTGTAGAGGGTTTGTCATCTATTGCAGCACCTATGACCATATTGACCCAGAAGGGTGCTCTGTTCAGGTAGACTGAGGAGTGTAAGGAGAGCTTTCAAAAGCTCAAGACAGCTTTGACTACAACCCTAGCGTTAGTGTTGCCTTCAGTTTTGGGGTCTTATATTGTGTACTATGATGCGTCGTGTATTACTCTCGGCAAGGTGTTGATGCATGACGGTAGGGTGATTACCTACACATCTAGACAACTGAAGGTGCAAGAGAAGAACTAACATGTCCATGACCTTGAGTTAGCAGCTACTATCCATGCCTTTAAGATCTAACGACACTATTTGTACGGTGTCCCTTGTGAGGTATATACCGAACATCGGAGTCTACAGTATTTGTTCAAACAGAAGGATCTTAAATTGCGGAAGCGGAGGTGGCTGAAGTTGCTTAAGGACCTTGATATCACCATTCTATATCATCTCGGAAAGGCAAATGTGGTGACTGATGTCTTGAGCCAAAAGGCGGAGAGTTTGGGTGGTTTAGCATATCTACCGCTAGCAGAGAGGCCATTAGCTTTAGAGGCACAAGCCTTGGCCAACCAGTTTTTTTGATTGGATATTTCGGAGACGAGTCAAGTTTTGGCTTGTATGGTTTCTTGGTATTCTCTATATGATTGCATCAGAGAGCGTCAGTCTGACGACCCCCATCTACTTGTCCTCAAGGACACGGTTCTATACGGAAATGCCAAGGAGGTCACTATTGGGGATGACGGTGTGTTACGGATGTAGGGCAGGCTATGTGTGCCCCATGTAAATGGCTTGCGTGAGTTGATTCTCTAGTAGGCTTGTCACACTTCCTTTTACCACCCCAAGAAGGGTATACGGGAGTTTTTTTTCCAATTTAAGTGACAATCGAAACAGGATCATTATTACTAAAATCAGAGTCGCCACTTGGAATAATTTATGGTGTCCCAAGTCACCGGTTTAAAATCCCGAATCGAGGAAGATGACTCTTAATTATGGTCTACGAATAAAGAAATTCGGGTAAGGAATTCTGTTAACCTGGGAGAAGGTGTTAGGCATTTCCGGGTTCCGTGGTTCTAGCACGGTCGCTCAATTATTATTATTGGCATGTTTATCTGATTTTAAAATACTTTTAAACCTATGTGCGTTTTAACTTATAATCGCTTTTATTTATATAAAGAATTAATTCAAGGTTATTTAAAACATATCGCAAGCCACGCTACATGAAATGCACCCGTGATTCACAACACGTTTTATTTAACCTTGTTGAAAATTAGAACCCGGTCACATGAAATGTACACCCGGACTTTAGTAATAGCCGTGGTAATTATATAATTAACGCGCCTAAAGCGAACTACGAAGTTCATTTTTTGATTCTAAGTTATAAGATTAGTATGAGGGCCATAAGCGATTCCATTAAAATGGCACACCTCAAGCTATTGGTAAAGGTCTATATTTGATTAAATTGTTTAGGGACGCTCTTATTAGAAAATAGTTCAAACTTACTAAAAAACTATTGGTAAAAAAGGAGTTTGGGGTACACATGATGGCCTTTTAATTATTAAAGTCAATTGGTCTTGGCTTACTTCCAAAGAGATTGCTGAAATGGAGAACTGGACTCAATACGAGTCCCAAACTGTGGCCAGGCAGATGACTACTTATTTCCAAGTGGGCCACAGGTCCAGGCCCAATCCAGCACTCAGAATAAATTATTCATGACTCTATGCAATTAACCCGATTGAATCACATACGACGTGTTGCTCTTCAAACTTAAAGAATATTTGTTATTATGAGAAAATTGACATAATAACATAACAACACCTTGCTAACCAATAGAGGAAACCAACAACTATATGAAACAAATTAAACAAAATACTTTATTTCCCCTGATTTTACAAAGAAACAGATTGCACTAACATCTTTGTCCCCATTCAAATCCAAACGATATATCCAAGACAGTAACGGACAAATTCCAAAAAGCCATTATCATTGAAATCATGAGTTTTTCTTTCACTAACATTTATATACATTTGTACTGCATATACAACTCCAAAAAAGGCATCATAACATGTCCAGAAATTTGAGTAAGCATGCAGTAGCTATATGTTAATAGGGCATCATTTGAAGTTTGTTCATGAACTAAAGTCACGCCTAACATTCATATGAACATATAACCTATAAACTTGAATAAAGTCCCAAATAATTACAGTCTAGGATATATTACATCATTCTGATTTGTATAAAGGGGCTACTATTTAATCTTAACAAAATGATTAGACGATAACCTAACATAGCTCTTAAGCAAGCTTAACAAATAGCAACAAAATTTCAGACAAAAGAAGGAAACCAAACACATATTAAACTAAATACACTCTGAAATTTCCACTTCAAATCAGCCATGTTGTTCTTCAGTTTTACATTTCAAAAAGCTCACGAGGAGTACCTGGATACAACAATAAGGAAAAGAAATTCCTGATATCAGCTAAAATGAACCAATAAAGTAAATGAGCAGAGTTTAAATAGTAGTAGTCAGCAACAATACAACCTAATCTAATCCATGCTTAGCATCCAAAACCCAGCAAAATATGGGAACTCTTTTAAAACCTAGAAAAATCAGCTAATGAAATAGTACTTAAACTCTTTTTTTGTGTGCTTTCCAGTTCTGAGATCTTTTTTTTTTCAATGTGTTTTCAGAAATTTTTTAGAAGTAGATAAATGGTCCTTAGGTCTCCTTTTGAGTGAAGGAAAGGTAGCCTTTTATAGGCCTTTGAGGCCACGTGCTTAAAAACCAGCCTTGAGAATTATTCCCAACCTGCAGGGCATCTTTTTTAACTGCCTGGACAGCTGGCTGTCCCTTATTGGCTCAGTATTTTTGTGCTAACCAAATGGGGACAGCTGCCCCAGGTTCTAGAACCCTCCCATACCAATCCTTATCTAAAAACTCTATTCCTAACTCCCAAATTATCCTCCCCCTAAGTTTTTAGTTGTTACTTTAACCCCTAAAGTTCTAAATATTTACAAACATAAACAAACAGAAACAAATAAACTGATATCTTCAAATAGATTTAAAGTAAATGAAATTCAAAGCTAAAAAGACATCTAACATCTGGTGAATGAACCTAAACCACTAAAATGACATCAATTCATGAAGAACTGGTCTGTTCAAGAAACCCTAAGTGGAACTTTCACAAGTGTTGGAACAATCAATGCATTCTAAACAAAGTTAACAACTAAATATACTCAATAAACCACAACAAATGAAATTGAACCACGAATTACACCTAAATTCTTCTCACATAAGCTAAAATCAGAAAATACCATCGGAACAAGAAATAATTCAAGCATTGCACTAAATTGACTTATGTGATGAAAATCTAATCTGAAACCTTAAATACACACATAAGCCTAACATGCAACTGACAGAATTAAGAGGAAGAGATCATAAAAACAAAAATAGAAGAAAACAAAGATGAACAAAGACTAAAGTCCAGGAAATACCAAATTAATCCACCAAACGAACATTCGACATAGAAGCGGCAGGCTGGCCAGGTTCAAAGCTTTAGACGAGGCTTGAAACTGACCAAAACGATTATTCTAGACAAGAATAACCTATTTGGGCAAGTTTTCAACCCAGACGAACAAATCTTCCAAGAAATCCCCAAAACAGAAATTAGGTCAAAAACTAAATCCTAGATTCGACAAGTTCCAAAGGTTATTTAGGAAAATCATTAAGGGTTTTGGGTTTGGGGAGGCCTAGTGACTATAGGGTATTTATTTGGGCCGGTTTGAAACAGTTAGGTTTTTTAAGATTGAATTTCGGATCCAAAATAAGAGGAAATTGGTGGGGATTTGAAGGGATTGGCTTAGGGATTGTGAAAGATGAAGGAAAGCGGGTTGTCTGGTAAATATTTGGGGAGGTTTGGACCCCGGAACTGCCGTGAGGTGATTTTCGGTGGGTGGTTGACGGTGGAGGCGGCGGGGAATTTAGGGCGACTAGGGTTTGCTAGGTTAGAGACGTGGGAGATGAGGAATGAAGAATGGACTTAGAGTTTGGGGGGCTGTTCCGACAATCTTATATGGATTGAGTAACAATTTCCCAGCCATTGGATCAAATTAGATCAACAGATGGGATTTGGTTTTATGGAAATAGGGTCGTTTCGGTTAATAGAAGAAACTGGACAGGGTTACCAGGTTGGGCCTGGGTGGATTGGGCAAAAAAAATGGTTTGGGTCCAATTAAAAATAACCTCTTTTCTAATTCTCTTTTTTTTCTTTTCAATTATTTTTCTCTTCCTTTTTATTTAATTAATTACAACCTAAATTAAATTCCTAAATTAAATTAATCTGCAAAATTAAGCTAATTATATACCATAATATTTATAAAAATTAATTAATCATAGATTAAAAGAAGAAATGACTAATCTAAAAATTAAAAAGCTAAAAATGCAAAAGTAAGCCAATTTTTGTGGTTTTCATTTTTAAATAAAACAACTAATTTACTAATTAATCATAAAAATATGAAAAATAAAACCTAAATGCAATGCATGATATTTTGGCATTTTCATGATTTTAACAAAAATAAACATGCATAGAAATGCAAATAATTAGCACAAATTCCCACAAAATCCCACAAAATCCCACAAATATTGTAAAAGATGAAATAGGAAAAATTGTTTTTCTTGTATTTTATGGGAGTAATTCCTATAGGGAAAAAATCACGTGCTCACAGCTGCCCCTCTTTGCTCGGAAACACGAAGAGTTTTCGTGCAAAGATAAAGTGAGCGGATACGAGCGATTTTTGCCCGTTTGAATACTCCGTGGGAAGCATTTTTTAAAGATTTGATTGCACCTTGCTTCCGAGGTTGCTTACATATCCTTGGCTATAAAGAAATCAGGTCAGTGTAGTTCGGGAAGTTTCGGTAGCTGGGACTACCGGGAGTCTGTGATTCCACTGTTGCTGCTACTGCTACTGCTTGCTGAACTCCTTATTACACCAAGACAAAATAAAAGAAGCTAGGCTAAACTATGATCTATGAATTACAAGAATCATATCTACATATCTTCAAACTTGATCTTGCAGTTCCTGCTGCTCTGTTGACTTGTACTCTTAGGGTGAGCTTCCTTTGTTGCTGAGTTGAATTGTATTCTGAAGTGAATTCCCTTGTTTTCCAGGTGGGTGCCTGATTGCTAGAACTTGAACTGTCTTCCTTTGACACTTGAACCGTTTTTCCCTTGGTCTCCAGGTGGGCACCTGATTGCTGAACTTGAACTACTTTCCCTTGAAAGTTGTGCTGCCTTCCTTTGAAATTTGAACTGTTTTCCTTGTTCTCCAGGTGGGCGCCTGATTGCCAAAACTTTAACTGTATTCCTTTCTCTCCAGGTGGGCGCCTGATTGCCAAAACTTTAACTATATTCCTTTTCTCTCCAGGTGGGCGTCTGATTGCCAAAACTTTAACTGTTTTTCCTTGAGACTTGCACTGCTTCTCCTTGTTCTTCAGGTGGGTGCCTGATTTCCAATACGTGCACTGTTTTTCCTTGATACTTGAACTGCTTCTCCTTGTGCTCCATGTGAGTGCCTGATTTCCAACACTTGCACTGCTTTTCCTTCAAAACTTGACTTGTTTCCCTTATTCTACAGGTGGGCTCCTGATTGTTGAACTTGAACCGTCTTCCTTTGAACATTGCTAGTTTCCCTTTATTCTTCAGGTGGGTGCCTAATTACCAACATTTGAATTGTATTGCTTTTCTCTGAAACTTGAATTGTTTTCCCTTGTATTCCAGGTGGGCGCCTGATTGCAAACACTCAAACCATCTTCTTTTGCTACTTGGAACTGTTTTACCTCGAAACTTGCACCATTTTCCCTTGCTCTCCAGGTGGGCACCTGATTGCAGACACTCGAACCATCTTCTCTTGCTACTTGGAGCTGTTTTCCCTCGAAACTTGCACCATTTTCCCTTGCTCTCCAGGTGGGTGTGTGATTGCTGAACTTGAACTTGAGTTGTTCTCCAGGTGGGCGCCTGATTTCTGAGCTTGACCCGTTTTCCTTTAAACTTGTGCCATCTTCCCTTGTTCTCCAGGTGAGCACCTGATTGCTAAACCTGAACTGCTTTCTCTTGAGACTGCTTTTCCTTTGAACTGTCCTCCTTTGTTCTCCATGTGGGTGCCTGATTTCAACAAAACAGATAAAACAAACAAAATTTTTCTGCCCCAGTTTGATATTGGGAACATCTGTGAGTGTTAGCTGATTCTTGTTATCAAAATAAATTCTAAACTAAATTCCTTCATCCTGAAAATTTCAAACCAAGCCTCATCTCAAAAGTGAAAAACCTAAATAACAATCCCAAAAGTAGATCTCTCGTCAGACTTTGTCATTTGCGAGGGTCTCAAAACTTTATTAAATCCCATTATCCAGGAGGGCACTGGAATTTACTGCCGAGCCTGTCTTGCACCTGCTTCCCTCACGGAGGGTTTCTCCGAAACAAATGAAATTTCCTGCCCCTGTTTCAATCAAAGAAAAATCTTGTTAGTTTGAAAATGTGGTGGTTAGTTACGGCATTCTTGCTGAGGGTGGCCTTTCCACTGCCATGCTTTGTTCTGCTCAGCTGTATCTAACCGGCAAAGAGTTATTTCACCTTCTGATTGAACCTTAACCACGAAACCCTGAATGACCCGAGTGCTCTGTAGTCAACCTGCTATTTTAACATATATGTCTTTCCCATCTGAACCTTTGTGTTTCTCCCCACAATTCACAAAACCACTTGATCACTTGAACCCTAGCTAACACCTTATTTTTCCTTTTTGCGTCATGCTATTTTTGGCATGTTGTGGCCGCACTTTGCTTTGTGCAATTTGAAAGTTGGTAATAAGCTTTGCAATCCTTTTTTTTTGCTTAGCAAGTCTAACATTGAGAAAGATTTAGAGGAACAGACCCAAAAGGAAATGAAATGCAATGACTTCGAGAGTTATGAATAGAGAAGAGAATCAAAACAGAAAGACTGTTTGAGAAAAAAAGGGAAAAATGACTTATCTGAGTGAAGCTGCTGGCATCAATGGTCATAACATGCACTTCAGATTAATCAGGCTAGTCCATTCAGTCAATCCTCCTTCAGTCTTCACACTTTATGCCTGGGGTTCCCATAATCTGATTCCTTTGCAAAGTTAACAACCTTGTTCGGCTTGCGGTGCCCTGAAAGGAGTTTTCACCAGCAAATCTCTCTCATTTATTCATCTCTCAACTCACCGTCGCCTTACGGTGCTCGTGAGGGTTTTCACCAATAAGACTCTCTCATTTTTAAATTCTCTCAGCTTTCAATCGCCTTACGGTGCCCGTGAGGGTTTTCACCAATAAGGCTCTCTCATTTCGTCACTTTTCCTGCTTAGACCGGAGTATTTCCCCTTATATGAATCACACCTCTACTTGCTTGACTTGGAATTTCTTGAAAACTGATCAGAAGGTCTTTCTTTGGACCGTAATATGGGCTTTTAGATAGGGTTAGGAAGAAAGGATATCACAAAGGATCAAAATAGCTTGAATGGGTTCAAAATTATAACTTTTGGAATTAGATCTCTTACAACAACCACAACTTCTACCCCAGTTTATTTGCTTGGGGACCTTTGAATTTTTATTTTGATGGGACCAAACCGTGAGGCTGCCTACGTATCCTTTAAAGGAATCAGGTCGAACGTAGTTCATGTCATAGGAATTGCTTTATTTTTTGTACATTTCTCTCCTTTTTTTTCTCTTTTTCTTTTTTTTCTTTTCTATTCTTTCCTTTCTCTTTTCTCCTTTTTTTCTCTTTTTCTTCTTTACTTACCTTTTGCGTTCGTTTTTCTGAATTTTGCTACTGATTCCAAAAGAGGGGTGTGAAAGGAAATAAATAAGGCTCAAAGGGGTATCAAAGGATAAAGTGTTTAGATAGCAGAATAAAATGTCTTCGTCATTCCAATCTTCAAAATATGCCAAGTACAAACAACAATTTAGACACACCAAAGAAATCATACATAATATCTTTTGACTGCATCAGAATTATTAGCCATATATATACATTTGTCTTCTATATCTGTTAAATATAAAGCACTATTGGACAACACTCTTGTTACAATGAACGACCCCTACCAATTTGGGGCGAACTTGCTTTTCGCTTCAGCCTGGTGTGGAAGGATGTGTTTCAATACTTGCTGACTCACTTCAAATTTATGCGGACGCACCTTGTTGTTGTATGCTCTTTTCATTCTCTTTTGATACAACTGGCCATGACACACTGCTGCCAATCTTTTTTCATCAATCAAACTCAATTGCTCTAGACGGGTTTTGACCCACTCATCAGCATCGATTTCGGCTTCAGCAATAATCCGAAGGGATGGAATTTCAACTTCCGAGGGTATCACTGCTTCAGTGCTATATACCAACAAATAAGAAGTTGCATCTACTGAAGTGCGAACAGTAGTGCGATAACCCAACAAACCAAAGGGAAACTTCTCATGCCATTGCCTGGACCCTTGCACCATTTTCTGGAGTATCTTTTTGATGTTTTTGTTGGCTGCCTCGAGTGCTCCATTCGCCTTGGGGCAGTATGGGGTGGAATTTCGATGTGTAATCTTGAACTGTTGACACACTTCTTTCATCAAATGACTGTTAAGATTGGCACCATTATCTGTGATGATCACTTTCGCGATCCCAAACCGATAAATGATATTTGAATGAACAAAATCGACAACTGCCTTCTTGGTCATGGACTTGAAAGTTATAGCTTCAACCCACTTGGTGAATTAGTCAATGGCCACCAGAATGAACCAGTGGCCATTGGATGCTGCTGGCTCGATTGGTCCAATGACATCCATACCCCAAGCAACAAAAGGCCATGGTGCGGACATTGTGTGCAATTCAGATGGCGGGGAATGAATCAAATCTCCGTGTACTTGGCATTGATGACACTTGCGCACAAAACTAATGCAATCTTGCTCCATGGTAAGCCAATAATAACCTGCTCGGAGGATTTTCCTTGCCAGAACATACCCACTAATATGCGGCCCGCAGACTCCCGAATGCGCTTTGGTCATGATAGTCGTAGCTTGTCTAGCATCTATGCATCTCAACAATCCAAGATCTGGAGTTCGTTTGTACAAAATCCCTCCACTGAAGAAAAATCCACTTGCCAAACGTCGAATTGTTCTCTTTTGATCCCTCGTGGCTTGTACAGGATATACCCCCGACCTGATGTACTCCCTGATATCGTGGAACCAAGGTTCACCGTCAAGTTCTTCTTCCACCATGTTATAATAAGCATGCTGATCGCGGACCTGAATATACAAAGGGTCAACATAAGCCTTATCTGGATGATGTAAGATCGACGCCAAAATAGCCAAAGCGTCAGCAACCTCATTGTGGATCCTAGGGATATGCCTGACCTCCACTGATCTGAACCGCTGATAGAGATCCAATAGAAATTGTCGATACGGTATGAGTTTCAAATCTCGAGTGTTCTTCCCTAGATCTGATGCACTAACCGATCTGAATCTCTCAAAACCAGCACTTCCTGGACTCCCATGTCCATGGCTAACCTTAAACCCAAAATGCACGCTTTGTACTCGGCCATGTTGTTGGTGTAATAGAAACGAACTGGGCCGTAACAGGGTAGTGATGCCCTGTCTCAGAAATAAGCACGGCCCCTATTCTGACACCTTTCATGTTAGCGGCCCCGTCAAAGAAAAGTTTCCAACCTGGTTTTTCAACCTGCTCCACCTCGTCAATATATGCATTACCTCCTCATCCGGAAAATAAGTTCTCAATGGTTCATATTCTTCATCGATCGGGTTTTCGGCCAAATGGTCGGCCAATGCTTTGGCTTTCATCGCGGTCCAAGTCACATAGATAATGTCGAACTCTGTGAGCAAAATCTGCCACTTTGAAAGTCTCCCTGTGGGCATAGGCTTCTAAAAGATGTACTTCAAAGGATCCAGGCGAGAAATGAGGTAAGTAGTGTAAGACGACAGATAATGTTTCAACTTCTGTGCTACCTAAGTCAGGGGGCAACATGTCTTTTCAAGGGGAGTATACTTAACCTCATAAGATGTGAACTTCTTGCTGAGATAGTAGATGGACTGCTTTTTCCTGCCAGTGATGTCATGCTGACCTAATACACAACCAAATGAATTATCCAGGACTGCCAGATAAAAAATCAAAGGCCTCCCAGGTTCTGGCGGGACCAACACAGGTGGGTTCGACAAATACTCTTTGATCTTATCAAATGCTTGCTAGCACTCATCAGTCTATTTGACCACAACATCCTTATTTAGAAACTTAAAGATGGGCTCACAAGTTGTCGTGAGCTGAGCAATAAACCTGCTGATGTAGTTCATCCTCCCTAGCAGACTCATCACCTCGGTCTTGTTCTTTGGCAGTGGCAATTCCTGGATAGCTTTGATCTTTGATGGATCTAACTCAATGCCCCGCCGACTGACTATGAACCCCAACAGTTTCTCAAATGGAACACCAAATGCACACTTTGCAGGATTGAGCTTAAGATTGTATCTACGGAGCCTCTGGAAAAACTTCGTCAAGTCTCTGACATGGTCAGACTGCTTCCTGGACTTTATGATCATATCATCCACGTAGACCTCAATCTCCTTATGTATCATGTCGTGGAATATGGTAGTCATTGACCTCATGTAAGTTGCCCTAGCATTTTTCAAACCAAAAGGCATGACCTGGTAACAATATGTTCCCCACGGCATGATGAATGCCGTCTTTTGCGCATCTTCCTTATCCATTAAAATTCGATGATACCCCGCATAATAGTCCACAAAAGACCCAATATTATTCTTGGTACAATTATCAATCAAAATATGGATATTTGGCAGTGGGAAATTGTCCTTTGAACTTGCTTGTTAAGGTCACGGTAAACAACACACACTCTGGTCTTATCATCTTTCTTTGGCACAGGCACAACATTGGCTAACCACATGGGATACCGCATGACTCGAATGACCTTTGCATCAAGCTGCTTTGTGACATCTTCTTTAATCTTCACACTCGTGTTAGTCTTGAACTTTCTCAACTTCTGCTTAACGGGAGGGAATGTCGGATCAATGGGAAATTTGTGAACCATTGAATCGGTACTCAAGCCTGGCATGTCATCATACGACAATGCAAAAATATCCTTATATTCCAATAATGCTTTAATTATTTCTTCCCTGATTTGCTGTTCAAGATGGACACTTATCTTAGTTTCTCTGACATTATCTGGATCCTCTAGATTGATTGCTTCCATTTCATTCAGATTATGATTGGGTTTTCTTCAACATGACTTAGTTCCTTAATAATCTCTTCAAAGGCCTTATCCTCATCATATTTTGATTCATCATCATACTCTATTTATTGGATTATTATTTCAGAATTAGATTGACTTTTAGGACTTGGCCGAAGATTCCTCATGCATGTCATGTCATTGAAACCAACATAAAAAGAACTGTACAGAGAAGAAAAGAAAACAAAAATAAAACTATCAGGAATGATGGAAAAGGGAAATTGCATTTCATTGAAAATAAAGGATAACAGGGTTTGTACATCAACAAGCGAAAAATAAAAGTCTGGATCACAACCCTAGAATGACCCAGATAAAAAGGAAAATAAAACAAACTACCAAGACTACTTCCGAATAGGGAGAGGAGTAGCCTTCCAATTGTTAAGCTTTGCATTCGGCACGACGAACTGCACGTCTGCTTTGCTAGAACCTTCTCCAACTTCTACCATGCTCACATCATCAAACAACGTCTAGAACATTTCAATTAACTCTTTATCAATGTCAACCATAGAACTTGGAACTGTCGTCACTGGGCATTTCCTGGCACCGGGCTTGACAAAAGACTTGGAGAGATGCGGAATTGGCTTCGGAAGTGCCCATGCCTTTTGTTTTAACCTTCTAGTCCTTTTTACATCTGTCGTTGTGGGTTTGAATCCAAGACCGAACGTACCCAAGTTTTCAGGGAGGGACACTAGCTGTATGATACCCTGCAAGGATGCACCCAGACCTTTACCTGGCACAAAGCTATTTTTCAACATTTCAGAGGCCACCATGACGGATGCAAAGGCTATCTTCGGAGTTGGAACACATTTCCCTTCTGGAACCTTCTCGACCGGCGCTGTTTCAAAAGCTTGATAGACCCATGGCCCTTTGTCATCTTCATCCTCAATGAACGGAACAGAGGCATCACTATGAGCACACAAATTCTCCTCACCATGCACGATGATCTCCTGTCTATCCCACTCGAACTTGACCATCTGGTGCAAGGTGGATAGGACTGCTTTGGCAGCATGAATCCAAGGTCGGACTAACAACAAGTTGTAAGATATGGCTACGTACAGTACTTGGAACTCGATGGTGAATTCCACCGGTCATATTGTCAATTCAAGCACTATATCACCAACCAAGTATTTCCTTCCACCGTCAAAACCTCAGACGTATATGTTGTTCTTATGAATCCTCTCATCATCAACTTTCAACTTATTCAAAGTATATAGAGGGCATATGTTTGCACCATAACCATTATCGACTAACACCCTGATGACCACAAAATCTTCACATTTTACCGTAAGATAGAGGGCTTTGTTGTGTTCAGTACCTTCCACAGGCAACTCGTCATTAGAGAAGGTGACCTTGTTCACCTCAAATATTTTGTTGGCTATCTTCAACATATGGTTCACTGAAATTTTGTCGGGGACATAAGCTTCGTTCAAAATTTTCATCAGGGCCCAACGATGCTCATCTGAATGGATTAACAATGACAGCAAGGAAATCTGAGCGGGCGTCTTTCTCAACTACTCCACGATGGAATAATCTTTTACCTTCATTGTTCTCATAAACTCCTCCACCTCTATTTCAGTAACTGCTTTCTTTACTAGAACTGGATTACCTTTAGATGTTTTAGCTTTCCTTAACTCTTTCGGGGCAAAGCATCTCCCCGAACGAGTTAATCCCTGGGCCTCATTGACTTCTTCTTTCACTTCCTTTCCCTTATAGGTCACTATCACCCATTCATAGTTCCATAGGATAACCTTGGTGTTGACTACCAGCAACTGGGTTACAGGCTTCATGATGACAGGGTCCGTACAGGAACCTTCTACAATTATGATAGGCTTACTCGCTAACCCTGTCACGACCACTTTTGACATTTTTTGCTTTGCTACAACATCACTTGGGGATCGTTTCTTAACTACCACACACGGCTCACCATTTGTTATGCTCAACTTGTTCACTGATCCTTCAACCATTTTTTTTTGACTGGCTTGACCTCACTAGACCGAATCTTCATGATGGATTGTGAAGGCTTCTTGGATTTCCCCTCCTTGTGTACTATCTCGATCATGTTTGTTTCCTCATGGGTTGGCAGTGGGTTCTGATTGATGTTGGGTGCCTCCAGAGTTTGGACTTCAATCCGATTTGTGTCGATGAGCTCCTGGATGGAATTTTTCAAGTGTCAGCACTTCTCCGTATCATGCCCCGAAGTACCCGAACAATATGAACAACTCAAGGAGTAATCAAGATTCTTTGGAGGAAGGTTTGGCAATTTCGACTCAATTGGCCTCAGCATTTCCAACTCTCTCAATCTTTGGAATAAGCTGGTATAAGACTCCCCCAACTGGGTGAAAGCTTTCTTCCACTGCAGCCTCTTATTTGTTAATGCTGGATTTTGTCGGAAACCTGGGCCAGTAGGATTTCGATAGGCTCGTGGGGGTGGGTAAGCATTTTTTGGAGTTGGGTAGGTGTTTTGTGGGGTTGGAGCACACCATTGTGAGTAGGAAGGAGGTTGAGTATATGAGTGGGCGTGGTGGACAAAAATCTGAGGGTCTGGTGATGGGAAGTAATGCTGGCGTGGATTGTATGGGATTTGGGTATAGGTTTGTTGATGGGGTGAAGGCTGGGTATAATGGTGTGACGGGCCCCTAGGTCCAAATCGTGATTCAGAATCAACTGTTGCCACATCTTCTTTCTTCTTCTTTCCGATCACTCCTCCATTACCATTCTGAATGGCTTAGGTTGTTGCTTTGATGGCCGAGTAACTCATGATTTTGCTTGATTTAAGCTCTTCTTCCACCATGCCACCCATCTTCACTACTTCATTGAAAGACTATGGCCGATATCAGATGGCCAAAATAAGTAGGCTCAAAAGCCTGCAAAAAGTACTCCACCATTTCGCTCTCCTCCATTGGGGGTTAACTCTTGCCGCTTTTTCTCTCCAGTAAAAACCGTATTCCCTAAAACTTTCACTAGGCTTCTTTTTAGTTTTACTCAAAGACAAACGATCTGTAACAATCTCGATGTTGTATTAGAAATGACGAGCGAATGCTTGGGCCAAATCATCCCAGGTATACCATCTGCTATAATCCTGATGAGTGTACCAGTCCAATGCCGTGCCGCTCAGACTATGGATAAAGTATGCCATCAACAACTCATCTTTCCCACCGGTTCCTCTCATTTTATTGTAAAATCCCCTCAAGTGGACCACCGGGTCTCTATGCCTATCATATAGATCAAATTTAGGCATCTTGAATCTCGCATGCAACTGAACATCAGGAAATAGACACAAATCATTGTAGGCTACGCTCACTTGGCCTCCCAAACCCTGCATGTTTCTGAATGATTGTTCCAGGTTTCTTACCTTCCTAAACGTCTCCTTCTGTTTTGAGTTTTTAGGTGGTCTCTCAATCTCAATTGGGAGGTCGAAACGAGGAGTGTAGGAGTGATGATCTGGGGCCTTGAAAGTAGGCTCCGGGGGATAGTATTTGTTATCTTGGGTCTGGAATAAGGGCTCACTGGAGGATCGATGGAGTATAGCGGGTGGGGGTGCCACGAAAATGGGGAGGCTGGTGGAGTAGGGTATGGGATTGGTTTAGCTGGTGGTGCTTGTGTGGTTTCGGAAGTGGTGCCTTGGTGGTGGTGGTAATGGGGGAAGCCTGGAGATGAATCAACAGTGGGAGGTTCTTGGGACTGAGCCAGTGGCGGGATGAAAGCAGGGTTGGCAGGGTATGATGGTGGTGGATGCCCTTTCATCCGTGCCTGGTACATCTCTGCCATTTGGTGTTTCAACTTATGTATCTCCTCTTTCAGATTAACATCAGACTCCCCCCCTCCTTGACAGATCAATAACACTTGCATCCAGTTCTTTGCCAGCCATGATCAACTTGTCTTTGGATCTAGTGTTATACAGGTGAGTTTCCAGAATGCCAAACAAACTAACCACCTACCTGAACTTGATGACAACAAGCAAACTTGCTAGCGATTAAGAGCTTAGTAGATAGGCAACCGCATGTTGGGGATGCAATGAACCTAAGAAGTTAACCATTTCTATTATTCTTTTGAACGACTGCTTGCATCATCCCGACTTTCACTAATTTCCATTTTGCAATTTCTCTTTTTTTTTTCATTCCTGCTTTTCTTTGCTTGATTCTTGTTTTTATTTTTTATTCTCTCATTTTCCCTCTCTTGTTTTTCCATTATTTCTTTCCCACGGTTTTTCTTGTTTTCTCTCCTTTTTTTTCTCTTTCATTTCACGGTTATGATCGAATCTTATGGGGATTGCCTAAGTATCATGATGCCGCATGAATCAGACTAAGCGTAGTTCTGGGGATAAGTGTAAATTAAAAGAAAGATACATTTTTTTGGGTTTTCAATTTTTTCATAAAATAAAAGCAAAACATCCTTGTTACAACGACTTATCCTACAGAATTAATCATAAAAACTAACAGACTCGAAGGTGGACTAACAGACTCCAAAATAAAAATGAAAATACAGGCTCGAAAATGGACTAACAGACTCCGGAAGAAAGATGAAAACACGGACTCGAATAACAATCATGAATACATGAGTGCCTCAATTACTGCTCCTAGGGCCCGCGGGACATCAGTCGGTCTCGCCGCGGGCCTACGCGCCATATCTTCTCTAAGGCGAAATAGGTCATCCATGATCTGTCGGACAAAAATTATAACGGAAGTGAAGAACATGGACCTGGTCATGTCTTCGCATTCGTTGCAATTCATCACAATGTAGTCTGCAATACTCCTAACCCTTTCTCTGATAATACCCTTCTCTTATAGCAACTGTCCAATCTGCTGAGATCTGGCCCCCAAAACTTGTTCAGCTGTATGATTTTGCTCTTGAAGCTGCTGCAGATCTTTTTCTAGCTGTGACATCATTGCATAGCAGTGTTCTCTTTATGCTTTGAAGCTCTTTGTTCGTTTGGCCATTTCGTTCTCGAGGGTAGTTAGTTTTTCCTTCAAGTTGGTGGCTTCTCCCTCATACTTCCTTTTTAATTGCCGGACAAACTCTGCTCGTCCCTCTGCATTCTTTGCTAATTGTGCTCGAGCTCTCGCCAAATTACCCTCGGATTTATCCAAATCATCCTCGCACTCAGCTATTTTCCTCCTAAGACCATTTATGAGTCTTTCATTCTTTCGGCTCCTTTCCTGATTCTCAGCAGCTATCTTCATTTTGTGGATTTGGGCTCGAAGGGCCTTATTTTCTTGGGCCAATTTTTTTTTCTCCCCTTCATCAGCAGCGACCTATACACTTTTGTCAAATTTAAGATCTCAGATTTTGCCCCTGCAATTTGCTTATTGTGGCTCTGTAGCTTGCCTTTTTTGCCAACCAATCCCATTGCTCATGTGCCCCATCAGTGAATTGTTGGACATGGGGCCTTTTGGTGGGCCGTTCGGGCTCTTGATGGACTTGAGACCTTTTACCGTACCAAGTTGTGTAACTAGGCTCCAACTCGCCTCTGGACAGATCCCGTACCTGAGTTTTTGGCTTTGGAAACCTACATTGATGCCAGATTCGGCGGACCTTTTCTTCCGGGAAAACAGCTTTTGGTCCTAGTTCGATGACCTGTCGACTCAAATCCTCATCATGTGGGATAGTCTGGTACCTTCCTAGCTGGCGTTGAACACGGTGTGGGGTATAAGTCTGAATGCTCCGGAGACCCATCAATAGAAGAAAACATACTTCGGCTGACATGTAAATAACTTTGCTGACCGGGAGCCACCCGAATGTCCCCTCAATCTTGCTTGCAATCAGGGAGCTAAAATGTGCAAACCATGCTTCTGTACCCTCCGAAAACTCATGGCCCTCCACCAGGTTTTCATATTTTTCAATGCATTTAAGATCAGTCATACCATAGTTCATGTATCCCGGACGGTGGCAGAGGTGTTCCTCCATCCAAATTTGTAGAAGCATATTGCACCCCTCAAAAAACTTTCCTCCTTCTCGGCAAATAGTTAGTGCTCGGTAAATCTCCGCCAAGATCATCGGTACAACGGTGTCATTAGCCTTTTTAGCCATGAAGTCGGCTATTCCCACAAGCCCCAATTCTATGTTTTCATCCTTTCTTGGGCAAATTAAAAAGCCCAGGAATGCAACTATAAAAGCCAGTCCCCGCCGAGCTTCCCACTTATCTTTGTTCCCCGAATGAGTAAGACTGGTATCTGGAATCTCAAAACCGCGGGGATTCCCGTAATGTCGGTACAAGAAGTGGAATGTGCAAAATCCCTCAGCCAAATTTTCATCTTTAACTTCCCGACTGATGCTTAGAAGATCCAGAAACTTATGAAGAGTTACCGTTCTAGGTGCCACTGGGTATTGATTTATGAGATTCCCACTAAAACCAGTGTAGCCCGCTATTTCCTCAAGCGTAGGGGTTAGCTCAAAATCAGCAAAATCGAACACATTATGCGCTGGGTCCCAAAAGGGTATCAAAGCCACAATTATATCCGTCCTCGGCTTAATCTTCAGAAGACCCACAATACCGCCCAAAGCTTTTATCATAGTATCTCTGCTGACTTTCCCTAAATCATTCTACCACATATGAAGCTCTAACGGGATTTTCTCGAGGACTGTGAAAGGTTCATTTTCAATCGTGCTCATCCTGCACATTTATTTAAAGGAACGGTTAAAAAACTGTGATTTACTTTGACTCAAGAGAAGAATGCCAATTTTTTTTAAAGCTACAATTTAAAATAAAAACTTTTGCGAATACAGCCCTTCAGCCCCTCGGTAAAGAAGATTTTAGGGCTGTGTTTGCTAATCAACCAAAATTTGAAAAAGGACCTTAGGTGGCTAATCTTGCGAAAGCATTCTTCCGGTGCCCCTTTTGGGGTATTTTGGCTATTTTTGACAAGAACGGCGATACCTAATTTATTTATGACAAAATAGCGACACTTCATATTTTTGGGGGTTATTTTTGCAAAAATGGAGTTGGATCGGATGAGTGTTGCCTACGTATCCCACATCCGGTGAGAATCAAACTTGCCTAGTTCAGTCAATTTTGACGCAACCAAAAAACATAAACATTTTGAAATAGATTTTTCTCTTTTTCTTCAAAACTTTTGGTAGAGTTTCGGGATATTTTGGACACCAGGTTTTTCACAGGCGGGTAATTCCCTCCCTCTCACCTCAATTTGGGTTTTCTCAATTTTTCTCATCTATTCTAGAAGTCGGTCAACATGCAATCCTAGTCAAATAAATGTGCGAGTAGCAAGTAAAATGCATCAGTATGGTCTTTTGATTTCGGGTGCACCTATCCTAGACGGACCCAACCCCTGTGTTTAGTCCCCAAAGTCAAATGCACGTGATGCAAACAAGCGTTCCTACTAGGGATCCGGCTTGAGGCTATGTTATACTAGATTTGAAAACCTGGGTTTATTTGTTCTAGACCTGGCTTACCCGAGCGGACAACTCGAGCCGGGGGGGGGGGGGGGGGGGGCAGCGTACCAGGAATACAAAAGCTTCACCGGCTTTGCAAATTGTCCGAACCTCGTTCTAAAATTGGGATATGACTCTAACAGAAGAGAAGCTACACGAAGTTCACCCTTCCCAGATGATTTAGAAGAGTCAGAGAGAAAAGGGTTTCGTAACAATTTATATACAGTTCAACAATATCAAAGCGGTAAAAAAATGATATTTAGCACATTAGGTTCAAACATGTAAAAAGCCAGATAATAAATAAAGTTAATTATAACAGATATTCTAAGCTCGAACTCTGAACCCTGAACCAGAAGTTCTGGGTAATTATCCCCAGCAGAGTCGCTAGAGCGGTCACACCTCCTTTTACCACCCTGAGAAGGGTATAAGGGAGTTTTTTCCAATTTAAGTGACAATCGAAACAGGATCATTACTATTAAAATCAGAGTCGCCACTTGGGATAATTTATGGTATCCCAAGTCACCGGTTTAAAATCCTGAATCGAGGAAGATGACTCTTAATTGTGATCCACAAATACAGAAATCCGAGTAAAGAATTCTGTTAACCCGGGAGAAGGCGTTAGGCATTCCCGGGGTTCTGTGGTTCTAGCACGATCGCTCAACTATTATTATTGGACTGTTTATCTGATTTTAAAATACTTTTAATCCTATGTGCGTTTTAACTTATAACCGCTTTTATTTATTTAAAGAATTAATTCTAGGTTATTTAAAAGATATCGCAAGCCGCGCTAAATGAAATGTACCCGTGATTCACGATACGTTCTATTTAACCTTGTTAAAAATTAGAACCGGGTCACATGAAATGTACACCTAGACTTTGGTAATAGCCATGGTAATTATATAATTAATGCACCTAAAGCGAATTACGAAGTTCATTTTTTGATATCTAAGTTATAAGATTAGTATGAGGGCCATAATCGATTCCATTAAAATGGCACACCTCAAGCTATTGGTAAAGGTCTATATTTGATTAAACTGTTTAGGGACGCTCTTATTAGAAAATAGTTCAAACTTACTAAACAACTATTGGTAAAAAGGGAGTTTGGGGTACACATGATGGCCTTTTAATTATTAAAGCCAATTGGTCTTGGCTTACTTCCAAAAAGATTGCTGAAATGGAGAAATGGGCTCAATACGAGCCCCAAACTGTGGCCAGGCAAATGACTACGTATTTCCAAGTGGGCCACAGGTCCAGACCCAATCCGACACTCAGAATAAACTGTTCATAACTCTATGCAATTAACTCGATTGAATCACATAAGACGTGTTGCTCTTCAAACTTAAAGAATATTTGATACTTTGAGAAAATTGACATAATAACATAACAACACTTTGCTAACCAGTAGAGGAAACCAACAACTATATGAAACAAATTAAACAAAATACTTTATTTCCCCTGATTTTACAAAGAAACAAACTGCACTAACATCTTTGTCCACATTCAAACCCAAACAATAGATCCAAGACAGTAATGGACAAATTCTATTGAGCCACTATCATTGAAATCGTGAGCTTTTCTTTCACTAACATTTATATACACCTATATTGCATATACTAGTCCAAAAAAGGCATGATAACATGTCCAGAAATTTGAGTAAGCATGCAGTAGCTATAGGTTAACAGCGCATCATTTGAAGTTTGTTCATGAACTAAAGTCACGCCTGTCACACCTCCTTTTTACCACCCCAAGAGGGGTATAGGGGAGTTTTTCCAATTAATGTGACATTATTTGAAATGAGATTATTTATTTATTTTTATTCAGAGTCGCCACTTGGGATGGTTTCTTTTCTGGTCTCCCAAGTCACCGGTTTATTTTACAATCCCAAATCGAGGAAAATTCGACTTTCCTTTTGAAGTCTGCGAACCAGAAATTCTAAGTAAGGAATTCTGTTAACCCGGGAGAAGGTGTTAGGCATTCGCGAGTTCTGTGGTTCTAGCACGGTCGCTTAAAATATTATAATTGGCCCATTATCTGATTTTAATTACACATTTTAAACCTATATGCATTTTAACTTATTAACCGCTTTTTAGGAAGATTCAACGTTATTTAAAACACGCCTTGAACCACGCCACATGAAATGCACTCGCGGTCTGCGACACATTTTATCTAACGTTGTTGAGATTTGGATTTGGGTCACATGAAATGCACACACGAGTTTAAGGAAGTTAATTTAAATTACGCGCCTAAAGCAACTATGTGCTTTCAGATTTGCGAAAGCCATGGAAAATTCAACTAGATGGTACACCTCGATTTCTAAAGGATTAAAATTAATTAAGTGAGGGCCATAAATTATAACTTGTCTAATATGGCTCGTCTCAAGTCTAATGAAAGGTCCAATTAATTAGCTAAAGGCTTAACGTGATTTGAATTCAATCTAGGCAAATATTTAAGCTAGCCTTAAGAACTAATAGAATAAAAAATGAAACTAGCATTTGGTTATGCGAGAAGCCCAACTGGCAACAGGCCCAATTGGCTTTTATGAGCCTACACGTCAAAAACCAAAAGAGAGATGGGCTTGAGTGAAGCCTGTAGCGACACTTGGATGTCAAGAGAGCACTGGGCCAATGCTAAGGGTCCAGTTGCATGATCCAGCATGATCAATTAAGCAAAATTACAATTATTCATGAGAGCTTAAAATTAAAACAGTTATTGTCCGGCTCTTGAAAATGTAGACAAATACCAAGCGTGTTCTTGATGTTCAAACCCACTCCAAGATGAATGTATTCTTTAATGTCATGAGAACTCATACCCAATCATTTAGAATATAATAAAATAAACGCCTTTGTCCCACTCCACACACTAAATCACATTCCAAATGGCCTTAAACAAATAGTTAATTTCAAGTGCATACATTCTACTACACATAGCAATATTTATCCTTTAAGATTACTCAATTTGGAAAGTGTTTACATAATAACATGAAACCTCTCACAGCATAATCCTGAACTCCTCCTTCACAACAACAAACCCAGACTTCAAAACTAAAAGGTTTAAACCCTAATTTCACAAGACATTAAACATTGAACTGATTTGTGCCAAAACCTTAAACAAGACTAATAGGCAAATTAAACTACTCTCAACATGGGTTTATAATCATACATCACAAGACAAATAATTAACAGCAAAACAACACATCACAGTACCCTTCAAATAGCAGACTACCCATTATCATTTTATCCTTAACCTATACTTGTCATTGTAGCCAGTTCAATATGAAATCATCACCAAGAATGAACATTTATTTCAGCCAAAACTAAAGCAAATCTAAAACACATGAGATTTGACTGAGTCTTCTACTGCAACATCTTAACAGTACCAAAATCAAATACAATGATAATAGCTCAACTATCCAAACAAGAAATCAACTAGTGTATATAGTAAATCAGGTTACTAAAAACACAATGTCATGAAGAAATACAACCGAATCATAAATAAAGTTGATGTTATGCTTTAAACTCTGTTTTTCCATTTCATCCTTCAAATTGAGCCTTACATTAGGTAGAATTCAGAAATGTGTATCTGAATATAGCAAAATAAACCAGAAAATAAAGCTTGAGATCAGGGGAAGTAGCAGCAGTAAAATAACAGCAATGTAACAATACAGGATCAACAGAACGCTTCAAATTCTCGACCGAATTCCAGAACTGAAACCCAGATGCACTACTCTTTTGGACTTTCAGAAATTCAGACTACCGTAAAGGAATTAAAGAACCAGACCAAATTCAAGCAGTTTTTAGTGTTTTTGGATTTGAAAGAGATTCCCAGCCGTTTTCCAATTTTCCAGTATTTAGTCTCTAATCTCTTTTTTTGCTAAAGAAGAAACTATGCCTTTATAGGCAAGCCTTAGGGCAACAAAGAATAAATTCAGTTTTGCACTTTTATCCTTTTGGAATTTTTATTTTTGCTAATATACCCTTAGTTTAAAAATCAGGTTTTCAAATTAGTCCCAATAACACTTTCCTAGAAGTTTCCCTATTCAGTTACAAATGATTTCCTATCCTAGAATTCTTAATGTAACCCTTAAAACCCCTGAAAATTACCTCAGTGAATCAAACGGGTCAGTGATGACCCAAGGTCCAAATTCTAAAATTGGGCTTACCAAACCGGCTTAATTCCCCCCTTTGGGCTTTCTGATTTTCAGAACTCAGTTCGAACCATAATCAAAAATTACAATTAACGGGCTGACCAGAATTTCCCAAAAGAAAAACCAGCAAAACCTTTAAAATAAAACCAAAACCAAAAGAAAGGGGAAATGAACTAATTATTCCTAAATAATAAAACCCAAAACAAAATAAACTAGACTTGTTATTAATATAATTATGCAACAGAACAATAATTAAAAACGAACTCATAACAAATAAAAAGAATAGAGGAGACCGAAAAGAGATGAAGATGAACTTAAATGAAGAAGAGGAAGAAAAATGCAAGAAAAGGAAAAGAAGCTGAAAATACCTAAAAACCGGACGGGCCAAATCTTGAAATTACTCCTCGAGCCTTCGATTTTGACCGAAATGGGCCTTAATCATGTGTTGTCAAACGAAAACACACGAATAAAGTCAATTTCAGCGTCAACCTTTGCTAAACTTGTTGATTTTGGGATTTTAGGCTTCAGAACTTCGATTTAAGATTCGAAGAGGGTTAAGGTGATAAGAGGGAAAAGAGTTAGAGATTGGGGAAGAGGGAACCATGGGGATTCCCTGGTGTTGATTTGGGACGGTTTGGGGGTGGCACCGCCGGCTTGAGGTGGTACTAGGATTTAGGGGTGTGTCTCTGAAGAGAAGGGGAAATGAGAGAGATGATTAGAGGGGGCTAGGGGGCGTTAGGACAGTTTTATATAAATAAGGGGCTCAGTTCCGGACCGTTGGATCAAGTGAGATCGACGGTCCTGATCAATGGAATCGAAATGGGGTCGTTTGGTTAGATAAGGGGAGGACCGGGTAGGGAGACGAATCTGGGCCAGAAATTGGACGGGTTATGGGGCATCTTGACATTTGGGCTGGGAGATTGAATTAAAAGAGCCCAAAATCCTATTCTTTGTTTCCTTTTTCTTTTCTTTTTCAATTTCAAACTTTCTAATTTTTATTTTTTTTCTTTTTTTTCAAATTAAAATAAAATCTAAATTAAATCCTAAAGCTAAATCAACCTATCAAAATATATCAATTACTCAAGCATAGTATTTACAAAGATTGATTAACTCCTAATTATAAGAAAAAAGGTTACAAAATTTGAAATTAAAAAGTGAAACTGCAACATGAACTATTTTGTGATTTTTGTTTTTGTAAAGCAAACTAATTTACTAATTAATCTAAAATATGTAAAATTAAATCCTAAATGCAAATGCAATGAATTTTTGTATTTTTTTGAATTAAAAAGAATTGAACATGCGCACAAACATGCAAATAATCAAAAAATTCTACAATAACTCCTAAAATAACAAATAATTAAAAGAAAAATCTAATTTTTGGGAATTCTATAGGAGTAATTCATGTGAGGCAAAAATTACTTGCTCACAGCTGCCCCTCTTTGCTCAGAGACACGAAGGGTTTTCGGGCAAAGATAAAATGAGCAATTATAAGGGATTTTTTGCCCGTTTGACACTCCAGGAGAAGCATTTTTGAAAAGAGCCTGACCGAACCTTGCTTCAGAGGTCGCCTACATATCCTTGGCTATAAAGGAATCAGGTCAGTGTAGTTCTGGAAGTTTTGGTAGCTGGGACTACCGGGAAGCTGTGATTTCACTGCTTGTTCTACTGCTTGTTGGACCCCTTAATACACCAAAATGAAAAAAATAAAAAGCTAAGCTAGCTAATCCTATCAACTACGAGTTACAAGATTCCTATATATAAATCTTTTGAAGCTTGATCTTGAGTCTTGGCTGGTTCTCACTGCAGACTCCGATCTGAATTTTGATGCTCGTCAGCTGTAGTTGCTGGTTCTTTCTTCAGCTTTGGATCAAGGCGGGACATGCGAAGCTTGTGACTTCAATCATATCTTGAGCAGTTCGCATCTTTCTCTGCTTCAGCACTTTGAATTCACTTCTTTTGTTCTTTTTCTTCTTTTCTTTATTCTGGATTGAGACTCATTTTTTTGGTCATCTCAAACCCTGTGCCTTGAGGTCAAACCTGCTCGGACACCAAAACAAACAAACGAAATTTTTCTGCCCCAGTTTTCACTAGGAAAATTTTGTGAGTTATTTGCAATAAAAATCTAAACTATTTCTTCATTGAAATCAGGATTGTGTACCCTTGGGAGCACGAGAGTAGGGAATGAAGCCCTAAATTGGAAGGATTGCCAGGTTATACTGGAAAGATGACCAGGTTATGCCAGAAAAGGTCCTCGGGTTATGCCGAGGAGGTCCATGGGTTATGCCGAGAAAGTCATCGAGTTATGCCGGAAACAAAAAAAAGGTCCTCGAGTTATACTGGGGAGTTCCACGGATTATGCCGGGAAAGAGAAAAAAGTCCTCGGGTTATGTCGGGAAGGTCCACGGGTTATACCGGGAATGGTCAACAGGTTATGCCGGAAAAGATAAAAGGTCCTCGGGTTATGTCAGGGAAGTCCACAGGTTATGCCGGGAAAGTCATCGGGTTATGCCGAAAAAAGAAAAGGTCCTCGGGTTATGCCGGGGAGGTCCACGGGTTATGCCGGGAAAGTCATCGGATTATGCCGAAAAAAGAAAAGGTCATCGGGTTATGCCAGCGAGGTCCATGGGTTATGCCGGAAAAGAGAAAAAAGTCTTCGGGTTATGCCGGGGAGGTCCACGGGTTATGCCGGGAATGGTCATCGGGTTATGCACGGAAAGCGAAAAAGGTCCTCGGGTTATGTCGCGGAGGTCCACAGGTTATGCCGGAAAAGTCATCGGGTTATGCCGGAAAAAAGAAAAGGTCCTCGGGTTATGCCAGGGAGGTCCACGAGTTATGCCGGGAAAGTCATCGGGTTATGCCGGAAAAAGAAAAGGTCCTCGGGTTATGCCGGGGAGGTCCACGGGTTATGCCGGGAAAGAGAAAAAGGTCCTCGGGTTATGCCGGGGAGGTCCACGGGTTATGCCGTGAATGGTCATCGAGTTATGCCGGAAAAGAGAAAAGGGTCATCGGGTTATGCCGGGGAGGTCCACGGGTTATGTCGGGAAAGTCATCGGGTTATGCCGGAAAAAAAAGGTCATCGGGTTATGCCGGGGATGTCCACGGATTATGCCGGGAAAGATCACGGGTTATGCTGGAAAAGAAAAAGGTCCTCGGGTTATGCCGGAGAGGTCCACGGGTTATGCCGGAACAATTATCGGGTTATGCCGGAAAAGAAAAAGGTCCTCGGGTTATGTCGGGGATCAACCAGGGAGTGGAACAGTATAATGGAAAAGACTACCAGGTTATGTTGGCATCATCTAAGGAATGGAACTCTATGCTACCGTGATTTTGAATTTTCTTCTTCTTCTTCATTTTATTTTTAGGAGAATGAGTAAAAATGCAGGAAAGAATTTGGAAGAGACTTCCCTTTTGGATTGATTATTGCTGCAAAGCTGTTTCTAGCACTTGCGCATTTTTTTTCCTTTTTGATTGTACCTGCTTCTTGCACGGTTGCTTTGGACTGCACCTATTTTAATTTTTCAAGCAAAGAACAATTGTTAGTTTGAAACGGTGGTTGGTTTTGTGGCCTTGATTGTTTTTGATCACTTGATCTCGGCCCAACTCTTTTATTGATAACCTCTGCTATTCACTGGCTTTTCTGAAGATTGGTCTCTCTCTTAAGACCGGGAAACTCAACTTTCCAAACCTTCCAGATGACGGCTCAACCGTGTGGAGCTTTTGGCCCTTTCACCTTATTCTACCTTTAGGGGCTTTCGACTTTGGATTCCTTTTCATTTTCAATAATTCTGATTTTAGAGCATCGGCCATCATGGCCATTCGGGGTCGACTTGACGCACCCGCTGAGGCTGGGTACTTTTCTTTGGACTTGGCTTTTATTAAAATAGAACCCTGTAAAAACCAAGCTTGCTTCCTTTTCTTTGTATTAGTTTCAGAACAGAGTTAGACCGAAAGGGATTCAAAAAAAATTAAATAAAGGACAAGAAAGTGAATTTAAAGAGAAGTGTCCCTTTCGGGGAAGAAAGGAGGACTTATTTGGGGTGCGTGCAGACTTCAATAGACATGACATGCTTCTTGGACTGGATACCTGATCTGCACAACTATCCAACTCCTCGTAAACCCATTGCGACCATGTTTAAAATCGAGAAGCCTTGCTAGGACTCTTTCAGTGCCAATGGTTGTGAAGGTCTTCTTCTTTTCGATCAACGATGCATTTTTCGGGTTTTCGCCAATCAACATCTCTCATTTCTCTTCTCACCGTCGCCTTATAGTGCTCTTTACGAGTTTTCACTGACAAGACTCTCTCGTTTTTCAATTTCTCTGCTCACCGTCGACTTATGGTGCCCATGGGTTTTTACCAATAAGACTCTCTCATTTTATTTCTCTCATCTTCATTGCATCGGATCCAAACAGTTGTGTTCTCCGATTTGAAAACCTTTCGCCGATTGATCAAAAGGACTTGAACAAGGTTTGGGTAAAAAGAATTTGGGTCGAATTAACACTTTGGAACCGTTCAGGCGGGATCATTACTGAACCATTATAACATCTGCCCCAGTTTCACCTTTTGGGGAATATTGGATTTTTGTTTTGGTGTGACTGAACCCTAGAGAGAGGCTGCCTACGTATCCTTCCGGAATCAAGTCAAACGTAGTTCCGACAAACATTTTTGTTTTCTTTCGTTTTCTATGTTTTGTTTTTGTTTTCTTTTTTTTCGAACATCTTCAAGTTCCAAAGAGGGTAATGGAAGGAAGGTAACCCGCTCAAAAGGGGTTAGCAAAGGATTGGAGTGTTTGGGGTAGCTATAATGGAGGCCTCCGTCATCCCAATTGGACAATGTTATTGCTGTAGAAGGGTTGGACATAGTACCTTTTGACTGCATCTGCATTTACAGCTGTTTCAGGGTCATTTCCTTCAATGTCTCCCAGATACAATGCCCTTTTTGGCAACAATTTTCTAATAATGTATGGGCCTTTCCAGTTAGGAGCAAATTTTCCTTTTGCTTCCTGATGATGGGGGAGAATACGCCTTAAGACGAGTGTAAGCACGTGATTTTTGCTTCACGGACAATCGCTCCAAAAGAAAATAAAAATAGTGGCAAAAGGCTTCGCTGTACAATTTTTTCGATCTTTCCGTGACATGTGTTGTTAGTCGTTTGTGAGTCTGTCCATTTTGCATCTAGTCATTATCAAACAAAAATACAAAAATATGTGTCAGTAAAAGAAAATTCAAAAAATAATATATATATGTGTGCGTCCTTCGTTCTAGGCTTTTAGTTAACTTACTTGAATATTTGGTGTTAATTGTGTTAAAATGTTCCATTGTTGTTTAGTTTTAATTTCATTATTTTATTGTCTATTATTTTATTTTTGAAAAATGAAACTAGAAAAAACAAAAAAAGGAAGAAAATCGGTTGGGCCCAAGGAAATAAACCAAAAAATAGGCCCAAACCAATTCGATCAGGTCCAGTCCAAAACCGGCTGCCCAGGCACCTCCTGAAACGACGTCGTTTCAGGCAAATCAATCTGAGCCGTCCGTCCCAGCCGATCCAACGGTTCAGGACCTCTTTCAGCGACCCATGTTCAAACCCGACCCAAATAACCAGCCTGACCCAACCCCTCACTTAAACCAAACGACCCCGTTTAACTACCAAACGACCCCGTCTCATGTCTCATCCTCAGATCCAAGCCGTTGAGATCATCTGATCTAACGGCTCAGATCCAATCAGACTCCCTATATATAAACTCAACCCTTCACCCCACGCCCCCTATCCGAACCCCACCCCTCACTCGTCTCCTTCCCCGAACCCTGAAACCCCCAAACCCTAACGCCGCCCTAGTTTCCCTTCCACCAAAACCCGGCGGCATGAACGCCGGTGGCCACCTCCTGAACACCCTAGGACCACCTCACTGTCCTGAACACGAATCCACTAACCACGAGCCTCGAATCACTTTCGTTCGTCTCGAATCTTCATTTGAAGATTTGAGTCGAACCCGGATCTATGCCAAACCACCCCATCTTCATACCAGACACTCCCCTGACCTTCCTCGTGACCAAACCAAGCTTGGTTTGGTCCGAATCTACCCACAACTCCCTAAAAATCAGATCTGGAAATCCAGACCTTAGAACACATGCACCTGGGGAATCCGGCCGGTTTTTGACAAGGGTCTGAGGTCTAATAGACCTTAATCAAGGTGTTCTCATGTGAGAACACCCTGATTAAAGTTTGTTCGGCCTCAAGAGTTTGAAGTTGAGTCTGACTTGGGGTCCATTTTGATTTCAAACTTTGTCGGTAAGTTTTTCTTTCCCTTTTCGTTTGTATCAACTGCTGATTAAGTCATTAGCATGCTTTGTGTTGATTGTTTGTTACTTTCTGATGGTTTCTTAAATTCTTTCATCTCTGTAAAGACCTTTTATTTGGTCGATTGTGTTCTGAGTATGATTTAAATGTATCCTGTGATAAACATGATCGTCGATTAGTTTAATCGGCAGATAAGTTAACTCATATAGGCCCCAGTAATTGAACAAAAATTGTCTGATGCCCTTTAGGTCCCTAAACGTATTATTTATGTGAGCGATTGATTATTACCTGTTATAATTAGTATAGTCGACTTGATAAATATCGTCGATTAGCATTCTATAACTAATAAATCGAATGAGCTAATAATGTCGCATGACTAATTGAGCTTTGCCACTAACTGTATGCCCCAGCATTGTTTGAAATGGTTTGTTTGCACTGTAAAACTGACTGAAAAGGTTCAGCCCAGGCAGTCTTGAGTTCGAACTTTCATCAGTTCAAAAAATGCCCTGATGCTACAATAGGCAGGGGCGGTAATAATCAAGGTTGACAGGGGTATTCTGGGGTGTCAAAAAGAACAGAAGTAATTAGTTTAAGTGAGCTGACAAATGGGGTACGAAATTAGGATTAAACTAATGCTAATGGGGGGACAAGACACAAGAGTATGGGTTTAAAATGAATAAATAAAACGAGCCCATAACTCTTGATTAAACAAAGACCAGGCGTGGGGAGCAAAGGGGCTGGCACCAAAGATGCTTAGGCATGGGCTTAAAGGGTATGGGCATTCTGCCAATTGGCAGGGCAGGCAGCTCAGCTGTACTGGTTCATTTGGCCTATAAATAGGCCATTTGATAACTTAAACAAGGCTGGACTTTTAGTCTTCAGAAAAAAGAGAAAACAAAAGGGGAAATTTTCAGAACACTTTAACCAATCACTGCCCAAAACTGCAGGAGGAGCTAAATTGGTTGGGCTATTCTAGCCAAGCCAGTTATTCTAATTAGGATCATTACTGTTCCATTAAGAGAAAGGCTGTGTATTTCTGCTGCGATTGTTACTATACTGAGTTTTCTGTGTGCTGTGGTTCGAGTCTTAGTCTTCCTGATTGCTGGAACTGTATCGGGTATTAGCTGAGCTTTGTGGTTATTGGGTTTTTCTGTTGCTGTCACATTTGGTATCTTGGATTTTCTACTGGTTCATTACTCTTTTCTGGGATTGTTTGTTTGGGCCTCGACCACCTGTGGTTTCTGTTTGCTCTGGAAACTGTTGCTATTTGTCTGTTGGACTGTGGAAAGCATTTGTGGCTATTGGTTTGCTGTTGTTACTGTTTGGTTGTTGTTGCTGTGTTTACTGCATACTACCCAGCTGATCATTCCTTCCTTCTTTGTCCTCTATACCAGGTACACAATTACACTACCAATGTAACTCGAAAGTTTGAGCAATGAGTGTAAAAGAGAAGATCTGCAAATGTTGTTTATATACATGTACTGTTGTGTTGAATGTCATATAATGACTAATAGCTCATATTTTGGGATACTGAAGTTAGCTTACAAGCCTAGTTGATGTCAATATAGGGTATCGAACGATAGTTGTATATGTATGCTGTTAGATAAAAGTGGTCTCAATGAATTAGGTTGCATCTCAGATTTAGTTTACTTTGCCATATATGCTGTAATGTAGTCCAAGCATGAAATTTGTACACTGTAAATTAAGTTCTTTCCTTTCCAATGAATTGCCATACATAACTCTTAAAACCATGTTTCAAGATAAAGAACACAAATCCAGGGCCTCAACCTCATGAAGGTCGAGCCCAGGTCGAAGACAGACCAGGAAGGCCCGCATCGAGCGAGCAGTGGCCCAGGTCTGGCTAACCGCGCGTGGGATGGATCTGGGCCCATGATTATTTATTCGACTGACTGTGCGCGCAGCCTTGTTCCTGATTTTAGCATTTCCGAATTCTGTTATAAAATAACTTGCGAGTATTAATTAATTAGGACTATCTCCTGCTTTCGATTGATAGAGACAAACACGACAAGAAACGTAGTTGCTATAGGATGCCCTTTCAAAATAAGAATGAGATGAGCCTCGCCGAATAAAAATACAAATTGCGGGGCCCTCAGTAAATACTTGTTTTAAATTACTTAGAATTCAGGAGGGCCGCTTAGTGAATTTCGTGGCCTTCCCAAAAATAATAACGCGATAGTCTTTTAGGCGCGTGTTTAATAATTTACTTTCTTAAAACTTGGGGTGTGCATTTCATGCGACCCAAATCCAAATCCCAAAACGTCAAATAAGATATGTTCCGGATTGTGGGTGCATTTCATGTGACGCAGTCCAAAGACATGTTTTAAGCGACGTTCACATTCCTAATAATAATAATTAATAAAGTGGTTAAAAGATAAAATTTGCACATGGTTCATAATTGTATTAAACATCAGATAAACAAGCCGAATATAACAGTTGAGCGACCGTGCTAGAACCACGGAACTCGGGAATGCCTAACACCTTCTCCCGGGTTAACAGAATTCCTTATCCGGATTTCTGGTATGCAGACTGTAATATAGAGTCATTATTTTCCTCGATTCGGGATTAAAATTGGTGACTTGGGACACCCTAAATCTCCCAAGTGGCGACTCTGAAATAATTAAACCAATCCCGTTTCGATTGTCCTTTAATTGGAAAAACTCCCTTGCACCCTCTCTGGTGCGGAAGAAGGAGGTGTGACAGCTCTGGCGACTCTGCTGGGGACCTTAACCCAGAACCACTGGTTCAGGGTTAGAAATTTGAGCTTAGATAAATTGTTATATTTGGCTTTATCTGATTTTTTTTTTTTACATGTTTTAAGCCTAATGTGCTAAATGTTGCTTTTACCGCTTTGATATTATGTGAACTGTATATAAATTGTGCCGAAATCCATCTTCTCTCTGAGTCTTCTAAATCATGAAGAAGGGCGTACTTCGTATGACTTCTTTTCTGTATAGTGTCAAATCCCAATTTAGAACGAGGTTCGGATAAGTTGCTAAGCCGGTGAAGCTTCTGTATTCCCGGTACGCTGCCCCCCCTCGGCTCGAGCTGTCCGCTCGGGTAAGCCAGGTCTAGAACAAACACCCAGGTTCTGAACCTAGTATAACAAAGCCACATGCCGGATCCCTAGTAGGAACGTTTATTTGCATCATGTGCATTTGACTTAGGGGACTCAACACAGGGGTTGGGTCCGTCTAGGAATAGCAACCTGAAATAGAAAAAGGCCATCCTGATGCATCCTACTCACTGCTTGTGCATTTATTTGCTTCAAACATGCATGATGACCGGTTTTGAATGTTGGGAAATTTTTACAAAAAATTATATATATATATATATAAAAAAAAATAGAAATAAACAGACCAGTTAGTTTATCACCCGAACTACGCCGGTTTGATTCTCACCGGGTGTGAGATACGTAGGCAACCCTCATCGGGTCCAACTCTTTTTCCATTTTTACCAAAATGATATACCATAAAGCTTATATGTATATATGTATACACATGTATATAAATAAATTTTTTTTTCCAAAGATTTTTGGTTAGAGTCAAAATAAAGGTTTTTGTTTTCACCTAAAAAGTCACCCTAATAAATGTGCAGGATGAACACAGAGCAAAATGAACCATTCTCAGCCCTCAGCGAGGTCCCTCTACAACTCCACATGTGGTGGAATGACTTGGAAGCCGATAGCAAAGGGGTAATAGGAAGAATATTGGGAGGTTTTGTAAATTTGTTGGGTGTTGAGCCGAGGACAGATATTCTTGAAGCTCTAATACCATTTTGGGACCCCACCTGCAATGTATTCCGTTTTGCTGATTTCGAACTTTCACCGACACTTGAGGAAGTTGCCGGATATGCGGGACTGAATGAGAAGTTAAGAGGGCAATATTTGCTTTCGCCAAGGCCGGTGTCCCCGCATGCGTTTCTGGATCTACTAAGCATTAGTCGGAAGGTACAACATGACGATTTATCGAGAGGGTGTTGTGATCTCCATTTCTTGTATCAGCGGTATGGAACCCCGCAGGGTTTCGAGGAACCGAACCTTGGGCTAACTCACGGCGGGAACAGAAACAAATGGGAAGCAAGACGTACTTTGGCTTTTATCACAGCATTCTTGGGAGTCATGGTCTGCCCAAGGAAGGACAAAAAGATAGAGATAGGTCTGGTAGGGATGGCCGACGTGGCAATCAAAAGAACCAATAGTACTGTGGTTCCTTTGATTTTGTCCGAAATCTACCGGGCTCTGACTATATGCCGAGAAGGAGGCAAGTTCTTCCAAGGTTGCAACCTGTTACTTCAGCTATGGATGCAGGAACACCTCCATCACCGAGTAGGATACATGAACCACGGGTTGACCGAGAGGAACTGTATCAGCGGATTCAAGAAGCGCATGACAGGCGCCAGATTTCCTGAAGGTGTCGAAGAATGGTTTACACGGCTAAGGTCAACAACATCTGACCAAATTGAATGGGCATTTGGTTGGTTGACTGATACTGAGGTTATCTACATGTCGGCTGAAGAATGTCATGTTCTCTTAATGGGGCTTCGCAGCATCCAGCCATATGCCCCTCATCGGGTATTACGACAACTGGGCAGGTTTCAAGTAGTCCCTAATGATGAAAATCTGAGCAAGCATGCCTTGGAATTAAGCCCGGGAGTCATATTCCCCGAGGGGAAGATTAGAAAACTGTGGCATGAATGTAGATTCTTGGAGCCCAAAACCATGGTACGAGAGCTAGCTAAAGGTGAGGTAGACCCAAAGTACGATGCTTGGTTCGAAAGAAGGTTTCAGACTCGGCAAAGACCTGCTAAAAGGGCCCACGTCCAACACTTCACCAATGATTCACAAGAGCAATGGGGATGGTTAAAAAGGGAGAAAGGTTACCGGGTCGAAATCGGGAAGCTAAAGCAACAAGTTGAAAGGCTTGTATTTGAGAACAATGTGCAAGTCGCCTCGGAGCAGGCTGAAAGAAACAAGTTAGCCCAAGAAAACCAAACCTTGAAGGCCCGCCTTCGCCAAGCCAGTAAGAGTAACGTTGACCGACAGAAGCGTCGCTCTGATGAAAGATTGATAGCAAGTTTGAGAAATCAGGTCATCCAAGGCCAAGAAGAATTAGAACAATCAAGAGCTTGCATAACAAGGATGAAGGTCAGAGGGGCAAAGTACGCAATGGCCCGGAAGCAGCATTTGCAACAGGTCATAAGGGATTATGAAATGAGCGTCAGAATATTAAGGGAGACGAGCTCCACTCTACATGATCGGATCGTCAAACAAGCACGAGACGCCCAGGCCGACAGAAGACAGTGCTACGATGCAATGGACTGCATGGAAAGACAAATGGAGTTGTTTCAGGATCAACTTGCTGACGATGCTCAGGCACTGGGGTTAAAAAACCAACAAATCAGGCAGTTGCTCAGTGAAAGAGATGACATCCGAGCAAGGATTGATGAAATAGGGCATTACATCTACATGAAATGCTTGGCATGTGAGCGAACACCTCGGAAGACCCTCCTTGTTTCCATCATGGGCTGCGTCCGCCGGATTATGAACGAGTTGAAGAACCTGCAAAGAGACCTTACACCTAGAGCCGCGGAAAGGCCGAATGATGCCTCGCGGGCCCTTAAATTGGAGAATTAGTTTTGGTCAAGTCCTGTTTATTTGGCTTTGGTTGTTTTTCCATATGTTGTTTTCTTTTCATTAAACCAAGTTTAAAACCGTGGAGTCTGTACTTCTGCTATTTTTATTTTAAGTACTGTGTAATAGCAAATTTTGATAATGAAATTAAGTGACTCCAGAAGAATTACTGTGTGTCTTTGCTTTGAGGCAGAACTACGCCTGGTCTGATTCACGCGGGGACGTGATACGTAGGCAATCCCCATAAGATTCGACCGCTTTTAATAAATAAGGAAAAAATGTAAATAAAATAAAACGCGGGGTTTCGCAAAATACTTTAAAAAGAGACGAATGAACAAACCGGGATGACGCATGTGGTTTGAAGCAAAGCATGTAGAAACGGTTAACTGCCTAGGTGCATTGCATCCTCTATGTGTTATGATCAAATCTGTTAAGCTCTAACACTAACAAAGTTTGTTGTTGTCTGATACCAGACAGTTAGTTGTTAAAGAATTCTGGCAACACATTCATACCAAACCAGATCCAAAGGACCGGTAGCAACAAGCATGACTACTTCTGAGAATAGTAATGAGGAAGAAAGGCCGATGAGCCAGTTGCTAAAAGAGGCAATGGAAAAGATTGAAAGGATGGGACTAGAGATGCATGCAATGCAGCTAGCCCTGGCCAAAACGCAAAAGAGCCCTGAGACACTGGGACACGTGCCGGAGTACCCTCACTCTGGCCCTTCCACAAGCCGCCCAAATCCCCTCTATCATCAAGAAAGAAGCCCTCATGATTCCCAAGCTCCACCACCCCATCAACCTCTCCCAACACCCAATATTCCCATTTTTGTGGGACCTGCATCAGCCCCTTTGCAGCGAACGACCAGTGAGCCATTGTTTCAGGCTCACGATACACAATACTATCCCCCTGAGCCTACATTCCATGCACCCGAACCACAGGCTTACAATCCCCATCTGGAAGTACCGGCAGAGGTTGAGAAGCCGGTTAAGGCCCCTGAACAGGATGAAGTGTTAAGAAAGTTCAAAAGCCTGGAGCAATCCTTCAGGAACTTGCACGGGCTGGGCAATCAAGTCAGCGTGGCATACAAAGATCTGTGCCCTTTCCCAGATGTCCAACTCCCGGCTGGGTTCAAGATGCCCAAGTTTGATTTATATGAAGGGCACGGTGATCCCATGGCACATTTGCGGGGATTCTGTAGCAAAATGAGAGGGGCAGGAGGCAAGGATGAGCTTTTGATAGCTTATTTCGGCCAAAGTCTGAGCGGATCTGCACTGGAATGGTATACCAGGCAGGATTTCAGCAGGTGGTACACGTGGGATGATCTGGCGCAGGCTTTTACAGGTCATTTCCAGTACAACCTGGAGATAGTCCCTGACCGTCTCACGTTATTGAGAACTGGGAAGAAACCCGGGGAAAGTTTTCGCGAATTCGGGTTCCGCTGGAGAGAACAAGCAGCTAGGGTCGATCCTCCCATGAGAGAGGGAGAGATGGTAGACTACTTTTTGCAGACATTGGATCCAACCTACTTTGGTCACTTGGTGACAACGGTTGGAAAATCTTTCAACGAGGTGGTCAAAATAGGGGTCATGATAGAAGAAGGTTTGAGGTCGGACAAGATCTTAAACTATTCGGCACTTAAGGCCACAACCCAGGCTATTCAAAGCGGCACGGGAGGTGCGCTGAGAAGAAAGAAAGAAGAGGTTGCCACGATCGAGGCAGGCAGTTGGTCCAGGGCTGGCAGGCCACATTACAACCAACCCAGGCCTCACAGGTCAAACTACCCATACAACCCACCACAAAATTTCTATCCACCTCGAGAACCACATTGTTCCGTACACCAAGCCCAGGTATACACTCAGCCTCCGGTTCGCCCACAATGGCGCGCACCGGCTCCCCAGAACATATATGCACCACCACAAAACACTTACCCTCCACCAAGGGCATATAGAAATCCTTCAGGGGCAGGTTTCCGGGGAAATCCAGATGCCAGAAATGACAGGTTGCGGAAGCAAAGAACCTTCACCGAACTGGGAGAAACCTACACCGCTGTGTTCCACAAGCTGCGGCAATTGGGTTTGGTTAGTCCTGTCCATACTCGGGAACCAAATCCCCCGCCTCAGAATTTGGATCGTTCAATCAGTTGTGAATACTGTTCAGGGATGCTCGGGCACGATACCGAGAAGTGCTGGAAGTTAAGGCATGCCATACAGGATCTTATTGACACCAATAAGATCGAGGTCCAGACACCGGAGGCTCCTAACATCAACCAAAACCCACTGCCAGCGCACCACGAAACTCACATGATTGAGTTGGTGTGTGAGGGAGGAGAATTAAGAAAACCCTCACAAACAGTGATGATGATCCAAGCTGCCCCAAAAGAAGTCTTAACCAGTGGAGGAACAAATGTACAGTCGCAGGGAGAAGGCGTCAAGCCGGTAGTAATATGGGGGAAGAGCCCGTCCGTCATAGCAAGCAAACCCGAGCCAAGCAAGTTGGTAATACCAGGGATCCTGCCCACACCGGCAGTCATGTTGAAAGGGGTATGTGGAGAACGGGTGACCATAAAGCCGGTGGTCCAACTGCCAATGCTTGACAGCAGGGCTGTGCCCTGGAAATATGAAAAAGCAGTGGTGACGTACCAAGGAAAACAGGTGGAAGAAGTCAGTTGTGAAGCGCAAGGGCTGACTCGATCAGGTCGATGTTTTGCTCCGGTGGAGTTAAGAAAAACCAACCCAGTGGCAACCAAGAAGCCAGTGTCAGAAGAAGAGGCTGAAGACTTCCTGAGGAAGATGAAAGTACAAGACTATTCTGTGGTTGAGCAGCTGAGAAAAACACCTGCCCAGATCTCACTATTGTCATTACTCCTCCATTCCGAGGAACATCGTCGGGCCCTGTTAAAGATATTGAACGAGGCCCATGTACCCAGTGAGATTTCTGTAAACCACCTGGAAACCATCGCCAGCAAGATTTTCGAGGTGAACAGGGTAACATTCTCAGATGATGACCTGCCGGTGGAAGGTACGGAGCATAACAAAGCTCTATACCTAGCTGTCAAATGTGAAGACTCGGTGGTAACTCGAGTATTGGTGGATAACGGCTCAAGCGCCAATATTTGTCCATTATCCACCCTGGACCAGTTAAAGATTGACCGTGGAAGAATCCGGGAAAATAGCATCTGTGTCCGGGGGTTTGACGGAAACGGAACAGCCACTGTGGGGGATGTTGTACTTGAACTGACCATTGGTCCGGTCCTGTTTACCATGGAGTTCCAGGTATTGGACGCCGCGGTATCTTACAACTTGCTGTTAGGACGACCCTGGATTCATGCAGCTAAAGCGGTGCCTTCCACCCTACATCAGACAGTGAAGTTCGAGTGGGAAAGACAAGAGGTCGTGTTGCACGGCGAGGATACAACATGCACCATGAGCGGAACCATTGTGCCTTTCATAGAGACCACTGATGACAAGGGTCCCTGGGTCTACCAGATTCTCGATACAGGGTCGGCCAACAAAATTTCTGAAGGAGAAATCATCCCGCACCCTAGGGTAGCTGCCGCAACAGTCATGATGGTATCAGAAATGCTGGGTAATGGGTTTGTGCCGGGAAAAGGCCTGGGAGTTGAACTTCAAGGGATAGTCCAACCTGTCTCCCTTCCTAAGAATCTGGAAACTTTCGGGTTGGGGTTCAAACCAACCGCAGCAGACAGGAAGCAAGCGCGAAAAATGAAGAAGAGAGTCTGGTCTCTGCCTAAACCAGTGCCACGCCTCTCAAGGTCTTTTGTTAAAGCTAGTGCCAAGGGGTCAGCGATCCCAAAGATTCGAGGACCTTTGATCGGCATAAGTGAAGACCTGAATCAGAGTTTTGAGAGACTATTCGCGGATGTCAGTATGGTGGAAGCTGGAGAGGGTTCCAGCAGAGCAGAGATACAATTCGTGGGGCCTGAGGCCAAGACCAACAATTGGACGGTTACTCCTCTTCCTGTCCGAGGGGAGTCTTGGTAGTAGGCTTTGATTAATGTTTTGTTTGTTTGTTTGTTTGATCGGATTATTCAAGGGTGTAATCCAAATTTTACTTTCGTTTTGTAAAAGTGTGAACCCTTTTTATCCCGCAAATTTAATAAAGTTCTTTTCTTTTGTCTCATTTTAATTTTTGTCTTGTTCTTTTTCTTTCTGGAACAGTTCTCTTTTTACTGGTTCTAATGACATGGCATGCACAGCGGATCTTCGACCTAGTCTAATAAATCAATCTGAAACCGACTCAATGATGCAAAAGGTCGTTTGTGACGATGAATCTGAATGTGACGAAGGTGAAGCCTTCGAAGAAATAAACAGAGAACTGTGCCAATTTGAAGAGAAACCCAAGCCTAACCTAAATGACACTGAGGCTGTGAACCTAGGAGACGCTGATAACATCCAAGAGACCAAAATTAGCATCCACATTGAGCCGAATGTCAAAGCAGAATTGATCAAAACTCTCAGGGAATTCAAAGATGTTTTTGCATGGTCATATGATGATATGCCTGGATTGAGCACCAATTTAGTGGTTCACAAACTACCCACTGACCCGGCATACCCTCCGGTCAAGCAAAAACTAAGGAAATTTAAAACAGAAATGAGTGTAAAAATCAAAGAAGAAGTGATCAAGCAGTTGCAATCGAAGGTCATTCGGGTCACTCGATATCCCGAGTGGCTGGCCAATGTGGTACCAGTCCCAAAGAAGGATGGAAAAATCAGGGTGTGCGTCGACTACCGCAACCTCAACAAAGCAAGTCCCAAGGACAATTTCCCGTTACCCAACATTCATATCCTGATCGATAATTGCGCTGGGCGCGAGATCGGATCCTTTGTGGATTGCTATGCGGGTTATCATCAGATCCTAATGGACGAAGAGGATGCTGAGAAGACAGCGTTTATTACGCCATGGGGAACCTACTGCTATCGGGTAATGCCGTTCGGGTTAAAGAACGCCGGGGCAACGTACATGCGAGCAATGACTGCGGTGTTTCATGACATGATACACAAGGAAATTGAGGTGTACGTCGATGATGTGATCATCAAATCTTGGCGTCAGGAGGACCATGTAGCAGACCTAAGGAGATTTTTCCAAAGACTCCGGAGGTATGATATCAAGCTTAACCCGGCCAAATGCGCATTCGGGGTTCCATCAGGAAAGTTGCTAGGATTCATCGTCAGTCGACGGGGGATTGAGTTAGACCCATCCAAAATTGAATCCATCCGAGATTTGCCACCGCCAAGGAACAAAACAGAGGTAATGAGTTTGCTGGGTAGACTCAATTATATCAGCAGGTTCATCGCTCAACTCACAGCAACTTGTGAGCCCATATTTCGGCTGCTGAGAAAGGACGCTGCAGTAGGTTGGACAGCAGAGTGTCAGGAGGCCTTCGACCAAATCAAAGGGTATCTGTCTAATCCACCCGTATTGGTCCCGCCTAAGCCCGGGAAACCCCTAATCCTTTACCTGACGGTCTTGGAAAATTCATTTGGTTGTGTACTGGGGCAACATGATGACACAGGGAGGAAGGAGCAGGCCATCTACTATCTTAGCAAGAAATTCACAGTGCATGAGGTCAAGTACACTCAACTCGAGAAAACGTGCTGCGCCCTAACTTGGGTAGCTCAGAAGTTGAAGCACTACCTGTCTTCATATACTACTTATCTCATATCCCGCTTGGACCCATTGAAGTATATCTTTCAGAAACCTATGCCCACGGGAAGGTTGGCAAAATGGCAAATTCTGCTCACAGAGTTTGATATCATCTATGTGACGAGGACGGCCATGAAAGCCCAGGCGCTGGCAGACCATTTGGCCGAGAATCCCGTTGATGAAAAATACGAGCCCTTAAGAACGTATTTTCCTGACGAAGAGGTGATGCATACGAATGAGTTGGAATTACCCGAGGAACCGGGTTGGAAGCTTTTCTTCGATGGAGCTGCAAACGCAAAAGGGGTTGGAATAGGAGCAGTACTCATTTCTGAAACAGGACGGCATTATCCTGTTACGGCTCAACTGCGCTTCTATTGCACCAACAATATGGCCGAATATGAGGCTTGCATTCTGGGTCTGCGCTTGGCTGCTGACATGGGTGTCCAAGACGTCTTGGTCTTGGGAGACTCGGACCTCTTGGTACATCAAATTCAGGGTGAATGGGAAACACGAGATCTAAAGCTCATACCATACCGACAATGCTTGCATGATCTGAGCAAGCAATTTCGATCGGTAAAGTTCAAACACATCCCGAGAGTTCACAATGAGGTTGCGGATGCCTTAGCCACCTTAGCATCAATGCTGCACCACCCTGACAAAATGTATGTTGACCCTCTACACATCCAGGTCCGTGATCAGCACGCCTACTGCAATGCCATAGAAGAAGAAGCAGATGGCGAACCCTGGTTTCATGATATCAAGGAATACCTCAGGATGGGGATATATCCGGAACATGCCTCTGGGGACCAAAAAAGAGCCCTTCGGCGTTTGTCGAATGGTTTCTTCCTCAGTGGAGGAGTATTGTACAAAAAGAACCCCGGATTTGGGATTGTTGAGATGCATAGATGCCGGGCAGGCAACGACGGTTATGGCGGAAGTACATGCCGGAGTTTGTGGGCCGCACATGAGCGGATATGTATTGGCAAGAAAGATCCTTCGAACAGGGTGTTATTGGCTAACCATGGAACACGACTGTATCACTTTCGTGAGGAAATGCCATCAGTGCCAGATACATGGAGACTTGATTCACTCTCCGCCAACAGAGTTACATACGATGTCAGCACCCTGGCCGTTTGTAGCATGGGGCATGGATGTCATTGGGCCCATCGAGCCAGCAGCGTCCAACGGTCATAGGTTCATTCTAGTGACCATTGATTACTTCACCAAATGGGTTGAGGCTAAAACCTTCAAATCAGTAACTAAGAAGGCAGTGGTGGACTTTGTTCACTCCCATATCATCTGCAGATTTGGGATCCCAAAAGTGATCATCACGGATAACGGTGCGAATCTTAATAGCAGCTTGATGAGAGAGGTATGCCAACAATTCAAGATTACACACCGCAATTCCACCCCATATCGTCCTAAGGCAAATGGAGCAGTCGAAGCAGCCAATAAGAATATCAAGAAGATACTGCGAAAAATGGTGGAAGGGTCCAGACAGTGGCACGAGAAATTACCCTTTGCTTTGTTGGGTTACCGCACTACCGTCCGGACTTCCATAGGCACAACTCCTTATTTGTTGGTGTATGGAACTGAGGCCGTGATACCAGCGGAGGTCGAAATTTCGTCCCTCCGAATTGTCGCTGAAGCCGGAATTGATGATGATGAATGGATCAAAGCTCGCTTGGAACAGTTGAGCCTGATAGATGAGAAAAGATTGGCAGCAGTGTGCCATGGTCAGCTGTACCAGAAGAGAATGGCAAGAGCGTATAATAAAAAGGTGCGCCCCAGGAAGTTTGAAGTAGGGCAGCAGGTATTGAAGAAGATCCTCCCACATCAGGTCGAGGCAAAAGGCAAATTCGCCCCAAATTGGCAAGGGCCTTATATCGTGACCAGAGTCTTGGCCAATGGTGCTTTGTGTTTGACAGATGTCGAAGGTAGATGTGTCGACATGGCTATCAATTCAGATGCAGTCAAGAGATATTATGCGTAATTTCTTTAAATTATGGCAATTTTGGTTTATTTGTTTGTATTTGGCATTTGTTAAATAATGAGATGACGGAGGCAATTCTTTCTTCCATCCAAACACTTTTAACCCTCGCTTCCCCCTTTGAGCCTTAAGCAAATTCTTTCAATACCCCTCTTTTGGAATCACTAATGGGAAAGATAAAAAAAAAAAGAAAAGAAAGGAAAAGAAAGGAAAAGAAAAGAAAAAGAAAAAGAAAATGAAAAGAAAGAAAAGAAAAATCAAGGAATATAAAACCGTGGGAACTACGTTTGACCTGATTCCTCAAAAAGGATACGTAGGCGCCTCACGGCTCGGTCATAGTATGCATCATAGCAAATATAGGATGCATAATGTACATAGTGTGCACAATATAGCACAATGTGCGTATCGCACGTAACTCAACATAAGCGTAAAAAAAATAAATTCCCCAAGCAAGAAAACCGGGGCAGAGGTTATGTTTTAAATTCCAACAAAGGTCTGATTCCAAAAGTTGTAGCACATCACCCTTCAAGTTGTTTTCATTTTTATAGCCCTTCTTCAATCCCACACCAAAACCAACATCAACATCCAAAAGACCTCCCGATCAATGTTCGAGAGATGCCAAATCCGGCAAATAAGACCGAGAATAATACACTGATCCCTAGCAAAGAAGAGGATCGTGAGACTGAGAATGAATTGATAGTCAAAGGAATCTCCAGAAGAGAGGGTCGTATCTACAACGCCCCGATTCATCGAAAGAAATAAAATGAGAGAGTCTCATCGGTGAAAACCTTCGCAGGCACCGAGAGGCGATGTAAGATGAGGGATATGAAATGAGAGAGTCTTATTGGTGAAAACCTTCACAGGCACCATAAGGCGCCGGGAGATGAGAGAAAAGAGAGAGTCTCATTAGTGAAAACCCCTCGAAGGGCACTATGAGGCGACAAGATAGAGCAGCAAAAGCTACCACATTCGCAACAAGATGAACATCCATTTATCATCCCCAGCAAGTCAGACCATCGGGCAAATCGATTGATACAAATAGACTGGGTCGGGAATCTATGGTGCACGTCATGATCACGGGGACCAGTTGTGTCCTCCAGATAAGTTCTTTGGATTGTCTCCTCCCACAAAATATTGGTTCAGAAAGTTTTTCTCTTTTCCATATCTTTGTTTCTTTTCCTAAAATGTGTCTTGAAAGGATTTTTCAAAGCTTACTACCAGAAACCGAAGGGGAATTCATCCCAATGCAGGATAATACAAACAGTCTTAAGGGCCGGTCCCAGGCAATGCAGTGATTGTGCCCGGAAATTTTTGGAAGAAGTAAGCTCCAAAAGGGAGTGGTTCCGGGAGTTAGAAGCAGACTCCCACATCATGTGTTTAAAGAGAAAGCAGAAAAGGGGATAAATTGAAAACCAATCCCCAGCAGGCTAGAGACCCCCAATAGGCAACTTTGCCCGCCAACCAATTATGGGAACAAAGAGCAAGAAAGGGGGAAGGGAGAAAAACGGCTCGCCAGAAAGGCACCCTCTACCACCACGATTAAAGCTGATTAAATCCTTCTGTCTGCTGCAGGAAAACAAAGGATTGATGATGGCAGCAAGATGCACCGCCATGGGAGTCACCAAAAACCGGGGCAGAAAATTTTCTGCCAATTGTCGAAAATTTTCTCGGAAGAACGGGAAAGCAATTTGAATACTTTTAAGTTCTAGGTCGCCCACCAGTATAATGCGGGAATACTTTTAAGTTCTAGGTCGCCCACCAGTATAATGCGGGAATACATTTTAAGTTCTAGGTCGCCCACCAGTATAATGCGGGAATACATTTAAGTTCTAGGTCGCCCACCAGTATAATGCGGGAATACTTTTAAGTTCTAGGTCGCCCACCAGTATAATGCGGGAATACATTTCAGTTCTAGGTCGCCCACCAGTATAATGCGGGAATACATTTTAAGTTCTAGGTCGCCCACCAGTATAATGCGGGAATACATTTTAAGTTCTAGGTCGCCCACCAGTATAATGCGGGAATACATTTAAGTTCTAGGTCGCCCACCAGTATAATGCGGGAATACTTTTAAGTTCTAGGTCGCCCACCAGTATAATGCGGGAATACATTTTAAGTTCTAGGTCACCCACCAGTATAATGCGGGAATACTTTTAAGTTCTAGGTCGCCCACCAGTATAATGCGGGAATACATTTTAAGTTCTAGGTCTCCCACCAGTATAATGCGGGAATACATTTAAGTTCTAGGTCGCCCACCAGTATAATGCGGGAATACCTTTAAGTTCTAGGTCGCCCACCAGTATAATGCGGGAATACATTTTAAGTTCTAGGTCGCCCACCAGTATAATGCGGGAATACATTTAAGTTCTAGGTCGCCCACCAGTATAATGCGGGAATACATTTCAGTTCTAGGTCGCCCACCAGTATAATGCGGGAATACATTTTAAGTTCTAGGTCGCCCACCAGTATAATGCGGGAATACATTTTAAGTTCTAGGTCGCCCACCAGTATAATGCGGGAATACATTTAAGTTCTAGGTCGCCCACCAGTATAATGCGGGAATACATTTAAGTTCTAGGTCGCCCACCAGTATAATGCGGGAATACATTTAAGTTCTAGGTCGCCCACCAGTATAATGCGGGAATACATTTAAGTTCTAGGTCGCCCACCAGTATAATGCGGGAATACATTTAAGTTCTAGGTCGCCCACCAGTATAATGCGGGAATACATTTCAGTTCTAGGTCGCCCACCAGTATAATGCGGGAATACATTTTAAGTTCTAGGTCGCCCACCAGTATAATGCGGGAATACATTTAAGTTCTAGGTCGCCCACCAGTATAATGCGGGAATACATTTAAGTTCTAGGTCGCCCACCAGTATAATGCGGGAATACATTTAAGTTCTAGGTCGCCCACCAGTATAATGCGGGAATACATTTAAGTTCTAGGTCGCCCACCAGTATAATGCGGGAATACATTTAAGTTCTAGGTCGCCCACCAGTATAATGCGGGAATACTTTTAAGTTCTAGGTCGCCCACCAGTATAATGCGGGAATACATTTTAAGTTCTAGGTCGCCCACCAGTATAATGCGGGAATACATTTAAGTTCTAGGTCGCCCACCAGTATAATGCGGGAATACATTTCAGTTCTAGGTCGCCCACCAGTATAATGCAGGAATACATTTAAGTTTTAGGTCGCCCACCAGTATAATGCGGGAATACATTTAAGTTCTAGGTCGCCCACCAGTATAATGTGGGAATACTTTAGCTCTAGAGTTTGGAATCAGTAGCCCCACCTGAAGACGGAAGGTTACAACAGAGAGCCCCAAGCAGGAAAAACAATAAAATCCCCAGCGCCAAGAAGCAGAAGTCTGCCAAAGAAAGCGCACATTCAAAGGGAAGAAGGAACGCGTCTCAAAAGAAGCAGTTTGAGAACGCTATGGCATGCCCAACATAACAATTCTGATGAAAAGCCATACCACTGAGGAAACCATTGAAAGATTTAAAGAAGAAAGCCGTATCCCCAGCGGGTCAAGCAAAGTGATGAAAACTGGCATTCAAACGTCAGCAAAGGACCAACATCATCTCCCAAAGTCACAAGATAAAGGCATCGGAGGAAAGCGATAGCCGACAAGAAAGCAAGGCAACAAGAACAAGTCGAAGATGGATGAGATTTCAGGATCCTCAGTTTAGCTTAGCTTCTTGTTTTTCCTTTTAGAGCAATGTAACAGGGAGATCGGTTGAGCAGTAGCATCCTACAGCAGCATACAACAGCGCACAACAACAGCAAGCAATACAGTCACATGGTAGTCCCAGCTACCAAAATTTCCCGAACTACATTGACCTGATTCCTGTTCAGCCCAGGATATGTAGGAAACCTCTGAAGCAAAGGTTCGGTCAAATCTTTTTCAAAAAATGCTTCACACGGAGTATTCGGACGGGCAAAAATCGCTCGCTTTATCTTTGCGCGAAAACCCTTCGTGTCTTCGTGCAAAGAGGGGCAGCTGTAAGCACGTGATTTTTGCTTCACGGACAATCGCTCCAAAAGAAAATAAAAATAGTGGCAAAAGGCTTCGCTGTACAATTTTTCGATCTTTCCGTGACATGTGTTGTTAGTCGTTTGTGAGTCTGTCCATTTTGCATCTAGTCATTATCAAACAAAAATACAAAAATATGTGTCAGTAAAAGAAAATTCAAAAAATAATATATATATGTGTGCGTCCTTCGTTCTAGGCTTTTAGTTAACTTACTTGAATATTTGGTGTTAATTGTGTTAAAATGTTCCATTGTTGTTTAGTTTTAATTTCATTATTTTATTGTCTATTATTTTATTTTTGAAAAATGAAACTAGAAAAAACAAAAAAAGGAAGAAAATCGGTTGGGCCCAAGGAAATAAACCAAAAAATAGGCCCAAACCAATTCGATCAGGTCCAGTCCAAAACCGGCTGCCCAGGCACCTCCTGAAACGACGTCGTTTCAGGCAAATCAATCTGAGCCGTCCGTCCCAGCCGATCCAACGGTTCAGGACCTCTTTCAGCGACCCATGTTCAAACCCGACCCAAATAACCAATCCGATCCGACCCCTCACTTAAACCAAACGACCCCGTTTAACTACCAAACGACCCCGTCTCATGTCTCATCCTCAGATCCAAGCCGTTGAGATCATCTGATCTAACGGCTCAGATCCAATCAGACTTCCCATATATAAATTCAACCCTTCACCCCACGCCCCCTATCCGAACCCCACCCCTCACTCGTCTCCTTCCCCGAACCCTGAAACCCCCAAACCCTAACGCCGCCCTAGTTTCCCTTCCACCAAAACCCGGCGGCATGAACGCCGGTGACCACCTCCTGAACACCCTAGGACCACCTCACTGTCCTGAACACGAATCCACTAACCACGAGCCTCGAATCACTTTCGTTCGTCTCGAATCTTCATTTGAAGATTTGAGTCGAACCCGGATCTATGCCAAACCACCCCATCTTCATACCAGACACTCCCCTGACCTTCCTCGTGACCAAACCAAGCTTGGTTTGGTCCGAATCTACCCACAACTCCCTAAAAATCAGATCTGGAAATCCAGACCTTAGAACACATGCACCTGGGGAATCCGGCTGGTTTTTGACAAGGGTCTGAGGTCTAATAGACCTTAATCAAGGTGTTCTCATGTGAGAACACCCTGATTAAAGTTTGTTCGGCCTCAAGAGTTCGAAGTTGAGTCTGACTTGGGGTCCATTTTGATTTCAAACTTTGTCGGTAAGTTTTTCTTTCCCTTTTCGTTTATATCAACTGCTGATTAAGTCATTAGCATGCTTTGTGTTGATTGTTTGTTACTTTCTGATAGTTTCTTAAATTCTTTCATCTCTGTAAAGACCTTTTATTTGGTCGATTGTGTTCTGAGTATGATTTAAATGTATCCTGTGATAAACATGATCGTCGATTAGTTTAATCGGCAGATAAGTTAACTCATATAGGCCCCAGTAATTGAACAAAAATTGTCTGATGCCCTTTAGGTCCCTAAACGTATTGTTTATGTGAGCGATTGATTATTACCTGTTATAATTAGTATAGTCGACTCGATAAATATCGTCGATTAGCTTTCTATAACTAATAAATCGAATGAGCTAATAATGTCGCATGACTAATTGAGCTTTGCCACTAACTGTATGCCCCAGCATTGTTTGAAATGGTTTGTTTGCACTGTAAAACTGACTGAAAAGGTTCAGCCCAGGCAGTCTTGAGTTCGAACTTTCATCAGTTCAAAAAATGCCCTGATGCTACAATAGGCAGGGGCAGTAATAATCAAGGTTGACAGGGGTATTCTGGGGTGTTAAAAAGAACAGAAGTAATTAGTTTAAGTGAGCTGACAAATGGGGTACTAAATTAGGATTAAACTAATGCCAATGGGGGGACAAGACACAAGAGTATGGGTTTAAAATGAATAAATAAAACGAGCCCATAACTCTTGATTAAACAAAGACCAGGCGTGGGGAGCAAAGGGGCTGGCACCAAAGATGCTTAGGCATGGGCTTAAAGGGTATGGGCATTCTGCCAATTGGCAGGGCAGGCAGCTCAGCTGTACTGGTTCATTTGGCCTATAAATAGGCCATTTGATAACTTAAACAAGGCTGGACTTTTAGTCTTCAGAAAAAAGAGAAAACAAAAGGGGAAATTTTCAGAACACTTTAACCAATCACTGCCCAAAACTGCAGGAGGAGCTAAATTGGTTGGGCTATTCTAGCCAAGCCAGTTATTCTAATTAGGATCATTACTGTTCCATTAAGAGAAAGGCTGTGTATTTCTGCTGCGATTGTTACTATACTGAGTTTTCTGTGTGCTGTGGTTCGAGTCTTAGTCTTCCTGATTGCTGGAACTGTATCGGGTATTAGCTGAGCTTTATGGTTATTGGGTTTTTCTGTTGCTGTCACATTTGGTATCTTGGATTTTCTACTGGTTCATTACTCTTTTCTGGGATTGTTTGTTTGGGCCTCGACCACCTGTGGTTTCTGTTTGCTCTGGAAACTGTTGCTATTTGTCTGTTGGACTGTGGAAAGCATTTGTGGCTATTGGTTTGCTGTTGTTACTGTTTGGTTGTTGTTGCTGTGTTTACTGCATACTACCCAGCTGATCATTCCTTCCTTCTTTGTCCTCTATACCAGGTACACAATTACACTACCAATGTAACTCGAAAGTTTGAGCAATGAGTGTAAAAGAGAAGATCTGCAAATGTTGTTTATATACATGTACTGTTGTGTTGAATGTCATATAATGACTAATAGCTCATATTTTGGGATACTGAAGTTAGCTTACAAGCCTAGTTGATGTCAATATAGGGTATCGAACGATAGTTGTATATGTATGCTGTTAGATAAAAGTGGTCTCAATGAATTAGGGTTGCATCTCAGATTTAGTTTACTTTGCCATATATGCTGTAATGTAGTCCAAGCATGAAATTTGTACACTGTAAATTAAGTTCTTTCCTTTCCAATGAATTGCCATACATAACTCTTAAAACCATGTTTCAAGATAAAGAACACAAATCCAGGGCCTCAACCTCATGAAGGTCGAGCCCAGGTCGAAGACAGACCAGGCAGGCCCGCATCGAGCGAGCAGTGGCCCAGGTCTGGCTAACCGCGCGTGGGCTGGATCTGGGCCCATGATTATTTATTCGACTGACTGTGCGCGCAGCCTTGTTCCTGATTTTAGCATTTCCGAATTCTGTTATAAAATAACTTGCGAGTATTAATTAATTAGGACTATCTCCTGCTTTCGATTGATAGAGACAAACACGACAAGAAACGTAGTTGCTATAGGATGCCCTTTCAAAATAAGAATGAGATGAGCCTCGCCGAATAAAAATACAAATTGCGGGGCCCTCAGTAAATACTTGTTTTAAATTACTTAGAATTCAGGAGGGCCGCTTAGTGAATTTCGTGGCCTTCCCAAAAATAATAACGCGATAGTCTTTTAGGCGCGTGTTTAATAATTTACTTTCTTAAAACTTGGGGTGTGCATTTCATGCGACCCAAATCCAAATCCCAAAACGTCAAATAAGATATGTTCCGGATTGTGGGTGCATTTCATGTGACGCAGTCCAAAGACATGTTTTAAGCGACGTTCACATTCCTAATAATAATAATTAATAAAGTGGTTAAAAGATAAAATTTGCACATGGTTCATAATTGTATTAAACATCAGATAAACAAGCCGAATATAACAGTTGAGCGACCGTGCTAGAACCACGGAACTCGGGAATGCCTAACACCTTCTCCCGGGTTAACAGAATTCCTTATCCGGATTTCTGGTATGCAGACTGTAATATAGAGTCATTATTTTCCTCGATTCGGGATTAAAATTGGTGACTTGGGACACCCTAAATCTCCCAAGTGGCGACTCTGAAATAATTAAACCAATCCTGTTTCGATTGTCCTTTAATTGGAAAAACTCCCTTGCACCCTCTCTGGTGCGGAAGAAGGAGGTGTGACAACGAGTTGGGCCACTTCAAAGTTTCTAGGCCGCACTTTCTTGTTGTAGGCACGGGCCATTCTTTGTTGATACAATTGCCCGTGGCAGACTGCGGCCATCCGTTTTTCATCGATCAGGGTTAACTGTTACAGACAGGTTTTGACACACTCACTGTCTTCAATTTCAGCTTCAAAAATGATCCGGAGAGAAGGGATTTCAACTTCTACAGGTATTACGGCTTCAGTGCCATAAACCAAATGGTACGGGGTTGCTCCGACTGATGTGCGCACAGTGGTGCGATACCCCAACAATGCAAAACGGCAACTTTTCATGCCACTGCCTAGAGCTTTGAATCATCTTTCTCAAAATATTTTTGATGTTCTTGTTTGCTGCTTCGACGGCACCATTGGCTTTGGGACGATAAGGAGTAGAGTTCCGATGCGTTATCTTGAATTGTTCACATATCTCCCTCATCAAATGACTATTCAAATTTGCAGCATTATCCGTAATGATAGTTGCAGGAATACCAAAATGACAGATGAGGTTGGAATGCATGAAGTCTACTATAGCTTTCTTAGTGACGGATTTGAGAGTAATTGCTTCAACCCACTTTGTGAAGTAGTCGATAGCGACCAGTATGAATCTATGCCCATTTGAAGCTTTAGGATCAATCGGCCTAATGACGTCCATGACCCAGGCAACAAATGGCCAAGGTGCTGACATGGGATGCAGTTTTGTAGGCGGTGCATGAATCAAATCACCGTGCACCTGACATTGATGACATTTCCAGACAAAACTGAAGCAGTCTTTTTCCATAGTCATCTAGTAATAGCCTGCTCGAAAGATTTTCCTTGCCAAAACATACCCGTTCATGTGGGGTCCTCACACTCCTGCGTGCACTTAATACATGATTCTTCCAGACTCTTCGACATCAACACATCGTAACAAGTTGAGATTTGAGGTTCTATTATACAAAACATCACCGCTCAAGAAGAAACCATTTGCGTGCCATCTAATGGTTCTCTTTTGGTCTCCACTGGATTGCTCGGGGTATTCTTTAGTTTTCAAAAATCATTTGATATCGTGATACCATGGCTGGATATTTGGTTCTTCCTCAACCGTATTACAGTAACCGTGCCTTTCCCGAATTTGGATTTCCAAGGGATCAATGTGGGCATTGCCTGGGTATGGCAGCATCTAGGCCAAAGTAGCAAGTGCATCAGCTAGTTCATTGTGACAACGAGAGATGTACCCGAACTCTATTGACTTGAATCGCTTGCTAAAATCTTCCACATGTTGCCTGTAGGGAATAAGTTTGACATCTCGAGTTTCCCATTCTCTTTGGACTTGTCGTATAATCAGATCCGAGTCTCCCATAATTAACAATTCTCTGATATCTTGGTCAATTGCTACGTTTATACCCATAATTCAGGCTTCATACTCGGCAGTGTTGTTTGTGTAGAAAAAACGAAGTCGGGCTATGGCTGGATAATGCTGACCAGTGGGTGAAATCAAGATTGCCCCAATTCCAGCACCTTTTGCGTTTACCGCTCCATCAAAGAACATTTTCCAAGCATTGGTATCTTTGGATATTGACTCAGCTGAATTTACCTCTTCATCCGAGAAGTAGGTGCTCAAAGGTTGGTATTCATCATCAACGGGGTTTTTGGCTAGGTGATCTACTAAGGCCTGGGCTTTCATTGCCATGCGGGTGACGTATACTATGTCAAATTCAGTGAGCAGGATCTGCCATTTTGCTAACCTCCCCGTGGGCATTGGTTTCTAGAATATGTATTTCAAAGGATCCAACCGGGTGATGAGATAAGTGGTGTTGACCAACAGGTAATGCCTAAGCTTCTCAGCGACCCAAGTTAGGGCGCAACAAGTTCTTTCCAACAGGGTATATTTGGCTTCATAACTTGTGAACTTTTTGCTCAAATAGAAGATCGTCTATTCTCTTTTCCTGGTCACCTCATGTTGCCCAAGGACAAATCCAAAAGAATTCTCCAAGACTATCAAATACAAGAATAGAGGCCTTCCTGGTTCAGGTGGGACCAAGATTGGCGGGTTTGACAGGTATTCTTTGATTTTGTCAAAGGCTTCTTGGCACTCGTCTGTCCATTTAATTGCTGCATCTTTCTTTAATAGCTTAAAAATGGGTTCACATGTAGACGTCAACTGGGCAATGAATCGGTTGATGTAGTTCAATCTTCCCAGCAAACTCCTGACATCTTTCTTGGTTCTTGGAGGAGGCAAATCTCGAATGGACTTTATCTTTGTTGGGTCTAACTCGATGCCCCTCCGACTGACTATGAATCCCAAGAGTTTGCCAGATGGAACCCCAAATGCACATTTGGCTGGGTTCAGCTTCAGATCATATTTACGCAGCCGCTCAAAGAATTTTCTCAAATCCCAAACATGGTCATCCTGGGTCCTGGACTTGATGATCACGTCGTCCATATACACCTCTATCTCTTGGTGCATCATGTCATGAAAAATGGCAGTCATGGCCCTTATGTAGGTTGCCCCGGCGTTCTTCAGACCAAAAGGCATGACTCTATAACAGTACGTGCCCCAGGGTGTGGTAGAAGCGGTCTTCTCTGCATCATCTTCATCTATCAACACCTGGTGATATCTTGCGTAACAATCTACGAAGGACTGTATCTCATGTTTGGCGCAGTTATCAACAAGGATGTAGATGTTCGGCAATGGGAAGTTATCCTTAGGACTTGCTTTGTTCAGATCTCTGTAATCCACACACACTCGAGTTTTTCCGTCTTTTTTTGGCACTTCAACTACATTCGCTAACCATATGGTGTATCGAACCACTCGGATCACCCCCGCTTTTAACTATTTCATGACCTCTTATTTAATCTTGTCACTGATATCAGTTTTAAACTTTCTTTGCTTTTGCTGGACAAGGGGATAATCGGGATAATTTGGCAACTTGTGAACCACCAAATCGACACTCAGTCCTGGCATGTCATCGTATGACCAAGCAAACACATCTTTGAATTCAAACAAAAGTTGGATCAATGCATTTCAGGTTTTTTAATCTGTGTGAATGCTTATCTTGGTTTCCCTGACTTCTTCAGAACTACCCAAATTAACCGGCTCAGTATCATTTAAGTTCGGCTTAGGTTTATTCTCAAATTGTTCCAATTCTCGATTTATTTTCCTAAAAGCCTCTTCTTTATCATATTCCGGTACTTGGTTCATTATTTCACAGTTAGACAGCGTGTTTGGATCTGGTCATGAAGTCCGCAAGCATGTTGTGTTATTTAAAGCCGCATTATTAGAACTGAAAGAAAAATAAGAGAGAAAAATAACAAAAATCAGAAAGAGTAGAGAGATGGACAATGACATATTGATTTTATTTCATTGAATTTGAAGATAACAGGGTTTACATTGGAAATTAAAGACAGGAAACTAAAGAAAAACATCTGAGTTACACCCTGAAATAACTCGTGACACAGAAAAAGTGGTAGGACTGGACTACCGGGATTCCCGCCTGATTGGGAATGGAGTAGCGTTCCAATCTTGCAGTTTGGCACTAGGTCCCATAAATAGCACCTCAATGGTGCTTGAGCCTTCCCCTGGTTGGACCATGTGGGTTTCATACAACATCTTCCTCATAGCCCCACAGATTTCTTCAATTTCTTTGGCTGTGAAGGCCTCATCTTCCTCTTCCTCATTGTATTTAGGCTTGACAAACGTTCTATAAATATGCGGAATCGGCTGAGGCAAGGCCCAACCATTGTTCTTTCTTTCATCCGCCCATTTTCCATCAGCTGATGTGGGTTAGAAACCTACCCCAAAGAATTTCTTACTAGAGGCCTGAGTGATTGGTTCGGCGATTCCTTACAATGACTTCCCGAGCCCCTTCCCGTGTTTGTAACCATGCCTGATCATTTTTTTGGCAACCATGATTGATGCATTTGAAAGAAAGGGTTGAGGGCAAGGTTTTCCTTCTTCACATTGGTCCGCGACCACAATCACAATAGCCTGATAGACTATATATTCACTTCCTTCTCTAGCTTCAAGATAAGGGACTGACGGGTCCCGGTAAATTGATTGTTTATCTTCCCCGTGAACTACAATCTCCTGATCTTCATGATCAAATTTCACCATCTTGTGGAGAGTAGAAGGCATAGCTCCTGCTGCATTAATCCAAGGTCTACCCAAGAGGAAATTATAGGAAGTATCCATATCCAAGACCTGAAAGGTCACCTCGAAATCCACCGGGCCGATAGTCAGGATCAGATCAATCTCGCCTATTGTATCTCTCTTTTTGCCGTCAAAGGCACGCACACAGACGTTGTTGGGTCTGATTCTCTCAGTACCAATTTCCATACGTTGCAAAGTTAAGAGATGGCAAATATCTACCCCAGAACCACCATCTAGCATGACCCTTTTCACATAATAACCCTCGCACTAAACTGTCAGGTGAAAGGCTTTGTTGTGTGCGGCCCCTTCCGGGGGCAAATCATTCTTATTGAAAGAGATTTGATTTACTGCAAAAAAACCTTTCCTCCATCCTCTCTAACTATTCTACAGTGGTTTCAATGGGTACATATGCTTCGTTGAGAGTTTTGATCAACATTTTTTGATGTTCAGTTGAGTTCGTTAGCAGAGACAACAGAGAGACTTGAGCAAGAGACTTTCGAAGCTGGTCGATTATCTCGTAGTCTGCCATTTTCATTTTCTGGAAGAACGTTTCTGCTTCTTCAGCACTCACTGGCTTCTTAGGTGGGAAACGCTTTTTTGTGGCATTATTCACTTCCTCCAGATTGAGGTACTTCTCAGCCGGGTTATTTTCCTTCACTTCTCTCGAGATCTCTTTGCCGTTGTAAGTTACTATCACTTTGTTATAGTTCCATGGAATGGAAGTAGGATCTGTCATGGGCCTTTTCGGTACGCAGACAATAACCACGAGCTCATTCAGCCTTGGCGGAATTATTGGCCCCCGCACCACGTAGGTCCCTTTGGGCACATACATTTTTGCTCCCTTGTTTAGCTCAAACCTGATAGGAGGGCTTAATGACATCTGTTCTTCCTTGTGGCCTTGGGGAACATAGAGTACGGCATCTTTTGAGGGCGCTGCCCCGGTTTCAATTCCCGCTTTCTTTTCTGTATTCTGTGGTGTAGGTTTCCTCTTCTTCTCCCCCTTGTCTTGTTTCACGACAACTTTTGGCTTCTTTTCCACGTAGGCTATGGCAATGATGGCTTTTAGAGCTGGGTCAAACTCTCTGTCTTCACAGATCATTCCAATAACTGGCCCGTTGTTGTGAACCGATAATGGAATTGTTGGTTACATTAGGAACATCTTCGTCCTTTAGCACTATTCTCTTTTTTTCTATTAGATTTTCCACAGGCCTCTTCAAGGTCCAACAATTATCTGTACTATGCCCTTCTGCCCCTGAATGATAGGCACACTGGGTGCCAGGTTGGTTAGAAGGTGACTTTGGGTTCTACCTATTTGGGAGTACGGGTTGCAACAAACCCATTTGGACCAATTTGGGGAAGAGGCTCGAATATGACTCACCAATGGGTGTGAAGTTTGTTTTCCTTGGCGGCTCCCGCGCACGGGCATTTAAGGAAAATTATTTTATGGAGGTTGGGGATTATACTAGGCTTGGTGAGGGGGTTGATTTCTGGGAGATGGAGCTCGGTTTTGATTGAATCGTTGTTGTGACCTAACGTATGGTTGTGAATTCATCACTGTATATGGTTGAGGATCCATAGCATAAGCTGCATCTTGATCGGGAAAGTAGTGTTGTGGGATTCTTTCAGAGAAATGAGGTCTGGGTGGACGGGGTTTTCTTGCACTTGAAGTTGCCATTCCTGCTTTTTCCTTCTTATTTCGGTTTGCTACTCCTCCAGACCCACTTTGGATTTCTTGGGAGGTAGCCCTTATAGCAGATTGACTCAAGATTCGCCTTGTCTTCAACCATTTCACCAATTTTGATGGCTTCGGCGAATGGCTTCCCCATCGCAGACATTATGTTTTGATAATAATCAGCCTCTTGTGCTTGAAGAAAGACACTAACCATCTATATCTCGTCCATAGGAGGCTTGACTCTGGCCGCTTGCTCGCGCCATATGACAGCATACTCTCGGAAGCTCTCCAAGGACTTTTTCTTTAGATTTGACAATGAATTCCTGTCAGGGGCAATGCCGATGTTATATTGAAACTGCCTAACAAAGTCCCGAGCTAGGTCATCCCAGATATGCCAACGAGATATATCCTGATCCATATACTATTCCAAAGCGATGCCGACCAAACTCTCTCCAAAGTAGGCCATAAGAAGTTCCTCTTTTCCGCCCGCTCCCCACAGTTGGTTGCGGTACCTTTTGAGGTGAGAATGGGTCTGTCATATTTTTCAAACTTCAGGGTTTTGAAACCCAAGGGCAGTTGTACGAGCGGGAACATGCACATGTCAGTGTAAGATACGCTCTTTTGCCCACTCAGACCCTGTATATTTTTGAGACTTTGCTCCATGCTCATCATCTTTCTGGTAATCTCCTCTTATTCAGGGGTTTATGCGGTTTTTTCCTGTCCTGCGGTAAACTCGTACCAAGGTGGCTGAGGGTAAGCATTGGCAGTAAACTAGGTAGGTTCCATAGGGAAAGATGGTGCTTGAACCTAAGGGCAGTTGTACGAGCGGGAACATGCACAGGTCAGTGTAAGATACGCTCTTTTGCCCACTCAGACCCTGTATATTTTTGAGACTTTGCTCCATGCTCATCATCTTTCTGGTAATCTCCTTTTATTCAGGGGTTTATGCGGTTTTTTCCTGTCCTGCGGTAAACTCGTACCAAGGTGGCTGAGGTTAAGCATTGGCAGTAAACTAGGTAGGTTCCAGAGGGAAAGATGGTTCTTGAAATGTGGAGGAAGATATGTCGAAGCTAGGCCTAGGTAAAGCATTTTTTGTGTCGTAGCTGAACAAGGTGGCGCGGTGAATATGTTTGAAGCCGCACCTGAAGTAAACACCGAGGGGCGCGCCTCAGAAGGTGTTACAGCAAAGTGGGGTAAAATGGTAGTATATCCCAGTGGGGTATTTCGATAACTTATGGGGATGTTGGAGGTCCCACTTGCCCTAGGAAACAGCTCAGGGAATCCGGGTATCGCACTCGGTGGTTCTTTTCTGCTTGCCCAGGCGTCCCACATTTCCATCATGCGGAGACGCAGAATTCTATTTTCCTCCGCAGTTGCTGACTCATAAGTTGGGATGGTCGAGATCGGACTATCCTCCGGAATAGGATGTTGACAGAGGAATTTCCGAAGACATTTCAACGTTTCCTTTTGACCTCGTAAGGTATGTATGTGATGCCAGACTACCACAAAACCAACCACCTTACTATAGAACCTGGACTTAACAGTAAACAACAAACCGATCAGTTTGAGGCAAATAACACATAGGTAATCGCACATTGGGGTGTGATGCGCCTATACAGTTAAATATGTTTCTATGTGTTTCGCAATGGTTGCATGTTTCATCCCGGCTTTGCTTACTTTCCCCAATTTTATTTTCTTTCCACTTTGGCTTTTTGTGCTTCTTCTCTCATTCCCATTTTCCACTCCTTTCTTTCCTCTCTTTCTTTGCTTTTTTTTTTGGTTTTTCTTTGGCTCTCTTTTTCTTTCTTTTTGGGTTTTCTTTTGGTTCTTTCTTTTCACATCCCTCTCTTATTTGAGTTATTTACAAAAATTATGACCGGATCCGATAAGGACTGCCTACATATCATGACGCTGCATGACTCAAATCATTACGTAGTTCAAAAAAATAAATGCGAAAAATAAAGAAGCAATTTTTGGGAATTTTCAATTTTTATTAATAAAACTCCTAAAACTTTTCTATTACAAAAGACTTCAAACTACTCAATTCTTGGAATTTTAAAACTACAAACAAACTCAAAATACACTTTAAACTGAAATACAGACTCGATAAATGAAAAATCATGAGTACATAAGTGCTTCGACTCCTGGGGCCCGTGGGACATCATTCGTTCTTGCCACGGGCCTATGTGCGAGATCCCCTTGAAGCCGCTCCAAATCACTCATTATTTGGCAAACAAATGTCATTACTGCAGCGAAGAAAGTGGTTTGAGTCATGTCCTCACATGTGTGGCATTTCATGACGATGTAGTCGGCAATGGCTCTAACCCTCTCTCGGATAATACCTTTTTCCTGAAGCAGGCGCCCGATTTGCTGATTCCGCGCTTCCAACACTTGAGTGTCATGATGATTTTGATTCTGCAACTGTTGCATATCTTCCTCCATCTGAGCCATCAAAGCATAACAATGTTCCCTGTCGGCTTTGAAGTTCCTAGCCTGTTTGGCCGCCTCATTTTCAAGGGTAGTTAACTTTCTCTTCAGATTGGTGACTATTCCCTCATATTTTCTTTTAATTTGTTGCATAAAATCTGCCCGCCCTTCTGCATTCTTTGCCAATTGTGCTCAAACTTTTGCTAGACTAGCCTCGGATTTTTCTAGGTTATCTTGACACTCGAGTACTTTCTCCCTCGGACCAACTATAAGCCTTTCATTTGCTCGGCTTCTTTCCGGGTTTCTAGCAGCTATTCTCATTTTCTGGATCTAAGCTTTGAGGGCTTCGTTTTCCTGAGTTAGCTTTTTCTTTTTCCCTTCACCTGTGGCAGCTTGGATACTATTGCCAAATTTAAGGTCCCTGATTTGTCCCTCTAATTTACTGATCTTGGCCCTATAGCTTTCTTCTTTTGCCAACCAGTCCCACTGCTCCCGCGAGTCGTTAGTGAATTGTTGGACATAGGGTCTCTTAGCAGGTCTCTTGGGCTCTCGGGGGATCTGAAACCTTTTACCGAACCAAATCAAGTAATTGGGGTCTACCTCACCCTTAGCTAGATCCTGCACCATGGTCTTAGGTTTGAAAAATCTGCACTCATTCCAAACTTGGCGAACTCTTCCTTTTGGAAATACAGCCTTTGGGCCCAATTCGACGACTTGTCCACTCAGATCTTCATCATGGGGGACGGTTTGAAACCTACCCAATTGGCACAAAACCCTGTGAGGAGAATATGACTGAATGCTCCGGATACCCATTAGGAGAAGATAGCACACTTTGGCTGACATGTATACGACTTCGGTGACAGGGAGCCATCCAAAAGTCCACTCAATTTTATCTGAAGTTAAAGAACTCAAGTGTGCAAACCAAGTCTTGGTAACCTCTGGAAATTCAACACCCAACACTCAGCTTTCAAATTCTTCGATGCAATCCAAACCGGTCATACCATAGATCATATACCCCACGGTGGCAGAGATTTTCCTGTATCCACAATTGTAGTAGTAGGTTACAGCCTTGGAAGAATTTTCCCCCTTCTCGGCAGATGGTCAAAGCTCGGTAAATATCAGACAAGATCAGAGGAACTAGGGTGCCATTAGCTTTCTTGATTGCGACATCAACCATTCCCACGAGGCCCAATTCTATGTTGTTGTCTTTTCGCGGACAGATTATAATACGCAAAAATGCTACTATAAAACCCAAACCCCACTGTGCCTCGCATTTATCTTTATTTTCGGCATGGGTCAGACCAGTATTTAGTGCTTCAAAACCTTGGGGATTGCCACAACGTTGGTACAAGAACTGGAAAGTGCAAAACACTTCAGATAAATTCCCATCCTAAATATCACGGCTAATACTCAACATATCCAGAAACTTGTGAGGAGATACTGTTCTCGGTGACACCGGGTACCGACTTCTAAGATTTTCGCTAAGGCTGGCGTAACCCACAATTTCCTCAAGCATGGGTGTGAGCTCAAAATCAGAAAAGCGGAACACATTGCGAGTCGGATCCCAAAAAGGTATCAAGGCTTCAATCACGTTCAATCTTGGCTTGATGTTCAAAAGTCCGACAAGACCACCCAAAACTTTTACCACGGTTCCTCGGCTAACTTTTCCTAAGTCATTCCACCATATGTGGAGCTGTAAGGGGATCTCCTTAAGAGCTGCGAAGGGTTCATTTTCATCTGTGTTCATCCTGCACATTTATTAAGGTGATTTAATTAAAAATATTATGACTCATTTTGACTCAAGAAAACGTTATCACTATATGTTTTTAAAAATTTCATAAAAATTCGGCTTTGCAAATACGGCCTTTTAGCACTTCGGGAAAGATTTTAAGGCTATGTTTGCTAACCGGCCAAAACCTTGAAAAAGTGACCAAAGGTGGTTGTTCTTGCAAAAATGGCCTTCCGACGCCCTTTTGGTGACATTCGGCTATTTTAGACAAGAATGGCATCACCTTACTTATTTACAATAAAACAATAAAAATTTTGTTCTTTTTGGGCTATTTTTGCAAAAAGGGAAGTTGGACCTGATGAAGGTTGCCTACGTATACCACATCCGGTGAGAATCAATCTGGCGTAGTTCGGGCAGATTTGACAAAATAAAAACAAAACCAACAATTTTAACAAAAAAACAAGATTTTCTTTTTTTCTTTTCAAAAATTTGGCAGAGTTTCGGTATATATTTTTTGGACATTGGTTTTTTTAAAAAGAAATAGGCAATTATCTTTCTTGACTTTTCTTTTTTACAAATTTTCTCCTATTATTCATAAGCAGGTCAACATGCAAATCCGAAGCAAATAAATGCACAAGTAGCAAGTAGGATGCATCAGGATGGTCTTTTCATTTTGGGTACACCTGTCCTAGACAGACCCAACCCCTGTGTTGAGTCTCCAAAGTCAAATGCACGTGATGCAAACAAACGTTCCTACTAGGGATCCGGCATGAGGTTTTGTTATACTAGGTTTAAAACCTGGGTGTATTGTTCTAGACCTATCTTACCCGAGCGAACAGCTCGAGCCTAGGTGGGGCAGCATACCGGGAATATAGAACCTTCACCGGCTTTGCAACTTGTCTAAATCTCGTTCTAAAATTGGGATTGAATCTAACAGAAAAGAAGTCACACGAAGTGCACACTTCCCAGATGATTTAGAAGACTCAGAGAGAAGAGGGTTTCGTAACAGTTTTTATATACAGTTCAAGCAATATCAAAGCGGTAAAAAGCAGCATTTAGCACATTAGGCTCAAACACGTAAAAATCAGATAATAAATAAAAGCCAACTATAATAGTTATTCTAAGCTCTAATTCTGAACCCTGAACAAGAGATTCTGGGTTCGATCCCCAGTAGAGTCGCCAGAATTGTCACACCTCCTTTTTACCACCCCGAGAGAGGTATAGGGGAGTTTCTCCAATTAAAATGACATTATTCGAAATGGGATTATTTATTTATTTTTATTCAGAGTTGCCACTTGGGATGGTTTGTTTTCTGGTGTCCCAAGTCACCGGTTTATTTTAAAATCTCAAATCGAGGAAAATTCGATTTTCCATTTGAAGTCTGCGAACCAGAAATTCTAAGTAAGGAATTTTGTTAACCCGGGAGACGGTGTTAGGCATTTTCGAGTTCCGTGGTTTTTGCACGGTCGCTTAAACTATTATAATTGGTCCATTATCTGATTTTAATTACACATTTTGAACCTATATGCATTTTAACTTATTAACAGCTTTTTAGGCAGATTCAATATTATTTAAAACCCGCCTTGAACCACGCCACATGAAATGCACTCGCGGTCCGCGACACATTTTATCTAACGTTGTTGAGATTTGGATTTGGGTCACATAAAATGCACACCCGAGTTTAAGGAAGTTAATTTAAATTACGCGCCTAAAGCAACTACGCGGTTTTCAGATTTGTGAAGGCCATGGAAAATTCAACTAGATGGCACACCTCGATTTCTAAAGGATTAAAATTTATTAAGTGAGGGCCATAAATTATAACTTGTCTAATATGGCTCGTCTTAAGTCTAATCAAAGGTCCAATTAATTAGCTAAAGGCTTAACGTGATTTGAATTCAATCTAGGCAAACATTTAAGCTAGCCTTAAGAACTAATAGAATAAAAAATGAAACTCGCATTTGGTTATGCGAGAAGCCAAACTGGCAACAGGCCCAATTGGCTTTTGTAAGCCTACACGTCGAAAACCAAAAGAGAGTTGGGCTTGAGTGAAGCTTGTAGCGTACACTTGGATGTCAAGAGAGCACTGAGCCAATGCTAAGGGCCCAGTTGCATGATCCAGCATGATCAATTAAGAAAAATTACAATTATTCATGAGAGTTTAAAATTAAAACAGTTATTATCCAGCTCTTACAAATGTAGACAATTACCAAGCATGTTCTTGATGTTCAAACCCACTCCAAGATGAATGTATTCTTTAATGTCATGAGAACTCATACACAATCATTTAGAATCTAATAAAATAAACGCCTATGTCCCACTCCACACACTAAATCCCATTCCAAATGGCCTTAAACAAATAGTTAATTTTCAAGTGCATACATTCTACTACACATAGAAATATTTGTCTTTTAAGATTACTCAATTTGGACAGTGTTTACATAATAACATGAAACCTCTCATGACATTAAACCTCATTTCCTTCACAACAAGTGAAATGAGTGAAGCAGCAGCAGCAAAATAACAGCAATGTAACAGTACAGGATCAGCAGAAAGCTTCAAATTCCCGACCCAATTCCAGAATTGAAACCCAGATGCACTACTCTTTTGGACTTTCAGAAATTCAGAATAACAAAAAGGAATTAAAGAACCAGACCAAATTCAAGTAGTTTTCAGTGTTTTTGGATTTGAAAGAGATTCCCAACCGTTTTTCAATTTTCCAGTATTTAGTCTCTAATCTCTTTTTTTTTATAAACAAGAAACTATGCCTTTATAGGCAAGCCTTAGGGCAGCAAAGAATGAATTCAGTTTTGCACTTTTATCCTTTTGGAATTTTTATTTTTGCTAATGTACCCTTAGTTTAGAAATTAGGTTTTCAAATTAGTCCCAATCCCACCTTACTAGAAGTTTCCCTATTCAGCTACAAATGATTCCTTATCCTAGAATTCCTAATGTAACCCTTAAAACCCCTGAAAATTACCTCAGTGAACCAAACGGGTCAGTGTTGACCCAAGGTCCAAATTCTAAAATTGGGCTTACCAAACCGGCTTAATCCCGGGCTTTCTGATTTTCAGAACTCAGTTCGAACCATAATAAAAAATCACAAATTAACGGGCTGACCAGAATTTCCCAAAAGAAAAACCAGCAAAACCTTTAAAATGAAACCAAAACCAAAAGAAAGGGGAAATGAACTAATTAGTCCTAAATAATAAAACCCAAAACAAAATAAACTAGACTTGTTATTAATCTAATTATGCAATAGAACAATAATTAAAACGAACTCATAACAAATAAGAAGAAAAGAGGAGACAAAAAAGAGATGAAGATGAACTTAAACGAAGAAAAGGAAGAAAATGCAAGAAAAGGAAAAGAAGTTGAAAATACCTAAAAATTGGACGGGCCAAATCTTGAAATTACTCCTCGAGCCTTCGATTTTGAACTGAATGGGCCTTAATCATGTGTTCTCATACAAAAACACATGAATAGGGTCAATTTCAGCCTCAACCTTCGCTAAATTTGTTGATTTTGGGATTTTGGGATTTTAGGTTTTAGAACTTCGATTTAAGATTCTAAGAGGGCTAAGGTGATTCGAGGGAAAAGAGTTAGAGATTGAGGAAGAGGGAGCCATGGGGATTCCCTAGTGTTGATTTGGGACGGTTTGGGGGTGGCGCCGCCGGCTTGAGGTGGTAGAGAAATGAGGCGGCGCTAAGGTTTAGGGGGTGTCTCTGAAGAGAAGCGGAAATGGAGAGATGATTAGATGGGGGTAGGGGGCGTCAGCACAGTTTTATATAAATAAGGGGCTTAGTTCCGGACTATTCGATCAAGTGAGATTGACGGTCCTGATAAAGGGAATCGAAACGGGGTCGTTTGGTTAGATAAGGGGGCGGACCGGGTAGGGAGACAGATCTAGGTCGGAAATTGGACGGGTTATGGGGCATCTTGACATTTGGGCAGTGGGATTGAGTTAAAAGAGCCCAAAATCCTATTCTTTATTACCTTTTTCTTTTCTTTATCAATTTCAAACTTTCTAATTTTTCTTTTTTTTCTTTTTTTTTAAATTAAAATAAAACCTAAATTAAATCCTAATGCTAAATCAACCTATCAAAATATATCAATTACTCAAGCATAGTATTTGCAAAAATTGATTAACTCCTAATTTTAAAGAAAAAGCTACAAAATTCGAAATTAAAAAGTGAAACTGCAACATGAACTATTTTTGTGATTTTTATTTTTGTAAAGCAAACTAATGTACTAATTAATCTAAAATATGTAAAATTAAATCTTAAATGCAAATGCAATGTATTTTTGTATGTTTTGAATTAAACATGGCACAAACATGCAAATAATCAGAAAATTGTACAATGACTCCTAAAATAACAAATAATTAAAAGAAAAATCTAATTTTTGGGAATTCTATAGGAGTAATTCATGTGAGGCAAAAATCATGTGCTCACAACGCCTAACATTCATATGAACATATAACCTATAAACTTGAATAAAGTCCCAAATAATTATAGTCCGGGATATATTACACCATTCTGATTGGTATGAAGGGGCTACTTTCAATCTTAACAAAATGATTAGACTATAACCTAACATAGCTCTTAAGCAAGCTTAACAAATAGCAACAAAACTTCAGACAAAAGAAGGAAACCAAACACATATTAAACTAAATACACTATGAAATTTCCACTTCAAATCAAGCATGATGTTCTTCAGCTTTACATTTCAAAAATCTCACAAGGAGTACCTGGATACAGTAATAAGGAAAAGAAATTCCTGATATCAGCTAGAATGAACCAATAAAGTAAATCAGCAGAGTTTAAATAGCAGTAGTCAGCAGCAGTACAACCCAATCTAATCCATGCTTAGCATCCAAAACCCAGCAAAATATGGGAACTCTTTTAAAACCCAGAAAAATCAGCTAACGAAACAGTATTTAAACTCTTTTTTGTGTACTTTCCAGTTCTGAGAACCCTTTTTTCAATGTGTTTTCAGAAATTTTTTAGGAGCAGAGAAATGGTCATTAGGTATCCTTTTGATTGAAGAGAAGACAACCTTTTATAGGCTTTTAAGGCCATGTGCTTAAAAACCAGCCTTGGGAATTATTCCCAGCCTGTAGGGCATCTTTTTTAACTGCCTGGACAGCTGGTTGTCCCTTATTGGCTCAATATTTTTGTGCTAACCAAATAGAGACAGCTGCCCCAGGTTCTAGAACCCTCTCATACCAATCCTTATCTAAAAACTCTATTCTTAACTCCCAAATTACCCCCTAAGTTCTTAGTTGCTAATTTAACCCCTAAAGTTCTGAATATTTACAAACATAAACAAACAGAAGAAAAAAAATAAACTTATATCTTCAAATGGATTGAAATCACATGAAATTCAAAGCTAAAAAGACATCTAACATCTTGTGAATGAACCTAAACCACTAAAATGACATCAATTCATGAAGAACTGGTCTGTACAAGAAACCCTAAGTGGAACTTTCACAAGTGTTGGAACAATCAATGCATTATAATCAAAGTTAACAACTAAACATGCTCAATAAACCACAACAAATGCAATTGAAAGGTTTGGCTTAGGGATTGGGAAAGAGGAGGGAAAAGGGGTTGCCTGGTAAAATTTGGGGAGGTTTGGACCTCCGGAACTGCCGTGAGGCGATTTCCGGCAGGTGTTGACGGCGGGGAATTTAGGACGGTTAGGGTTCGCTAGGTTAGATACGGGGGAGATGAGGAATGAAGAATGGACTTAGGGTTTGGGGGGCTATTCTGACAGTCTTATATGGATTGAGTAACCAGTTCCCATCCATTGGATCAAATTAGATCAACGGCTGGGATTTGCCTTTATGGAAACAGGGTCGTATTGCTTAATAGGAGAAACTGGACCGGGTTACCAGGTTGGGCCTAGGGCGGATTGGGCCAAAAAAATTGGTTTGGGTCCAATTAAAAACAACCTCTTTTCTAATTCTCTTTTTTTCTTTTCAATTATTTTTCTCTTCCTTATTCTTTAATTAATTACAACCTAAATTAAATTAATCTGCAAAATTAAGCTAATTATCTACCATAATATTTACAAAAATTAATTAATCCTAGATTAAAAGAGGAAATGACTAATCTAAAAATTAAAAAGCTAAAAAGGCAAAAGTAAGCCAATTTTTGTGATTTTTATTTTTAAATAAAACATCTAATTTACTAATTAATCCTAAAAATATAAAAAATGAAACCTAAATGCCATGCATGGTACTTTGGCATTTTCATAATTTTAACAAAAATAAACATGCATAGAAATGCAAACAATTAGCACAAAATCCCACAAAAATTGTAAAAAATGAAATGCAAAAAAAAAAAATTCTTGTATTTTATGGGAGTAATTCCTATAGGGCAAAAATCACGTGCTCACAAGGCTCACAGTTCGCGGTACTCCATTCGTCCGGGTGCCGCCATGATGTACCATGACTTGAGACAACACTATTGGTAGAGGTGAATGAAGAAGGACATAGTTGAATATGTAGCTCGATACCTAAACTATCAACAAGTGATGTACGAGCATCAGCGGCCTAGTGGATTGCTTCATAGGTTAGAGATCCCAGAGTGGAAATGGGAGAGGATTACTATAGATTTTGTTGTTGGGCTCCCACGGAATCAGAGGAAGTTCGATGCAGTTTGGATGATTGTGGATAGGTTGACCAAGTCAGCTCATTTCATTCCAGTGGTGACTAATTTTTCTTCATAGCAGCTGGCTCAGGTTTATATTCGCGAGATTGTCAGGCTTCATGGCATGCCGGTATCTATCATCTTTAACCAGGGTACGCAGTTTACATCGCAGTTCTGGAGGCTGTTCAGCATGAGTTAGGCACGCGGGTGGAGTTAAGTACATCATTTCATCCCCACACGGAGAAACAGTCCGAGCGCACTATTTAGATATTGGAGGATATGATTCGTGTATCTGTTATGGATTTCGGGGGTTCTTGTGTTCAGGTTTTGCCACTCGCAGAGTTTTTCTACAACAAAAGCTACAGGTCTAGCATTCAGATGGCCCCCTATGAGGCATTTTACGAGAGGCGATGCCGTTCTCCAGTCGGATGGTTCGAGCCGGGGGAGGTTCGGTTGTTGGGTACAGGTTTAGTATAAGATGCTTTTGGATAAGGTCAAGTTTATTCAGGATTGACTTCGCACCACTCAGTCTAGGTAGAAGAATTATGCCAATCGTAGAGTTCGTGATATTGCATTCATGGTTGGGGAGCGGGTCTTGCTCCGGGTTCCGCCCATGAAGGGTGTTATAAGATTCGGAAAGAAGGGCAAGCTGAGCCCTAGGTATATCGGACCTTTTGAGATTTAAAGGATTGGGAGATGGCCTACAAGCTCGCCTTGCCACCTAGTTTATCAGCAGTCCATCTAGTGTTCCATGTGTCCATGCTCTGAAAGTATCATGGTGATCCATCCCATGTGTTAGACTTTGTCTCAGTCTAGTTAGACAAGGATTTGTCTTATATTGAGGAGCCAATGGCCATCGTGGACCGGCAGATCCGGAATTTGAGGTCAAAGGATATTGCTTCAGTAAAGGTTCAATGGAGAGATCATTCGATCGAGGAGGCGACTTGGAAGACCGAGCACGATATGTGGATTCGTTATCCTCATCTATTCACCACTTCAGGTATGTGCTTATGCACATTCAAGGACGAACATTTGTTTTAAGAGGGGGATGTAACAACCCGATCGATTGTTTTGTGTAGTTGCGCCATGTTACCCCATTTTTGCTTCACCTATGTAAGTTTATGCTTTTATGACTAGCGAGGTTGATTAGTTTCATTTTGGGAGGCTTTCGGGTTGATTTGGACCATTAATTCTAGACTTAGAAGCTTTAATTTTAAAATACTAACCAAACATTGACTTTTGTGAAAACGACACGGGTCAAACTATATTTTTACGACTCTGATAGCTTCGTATTGTGATTTTGGACTTGAGCATATGCCCGAAATTTATTTTGGAAGTCCGTAGGATGATTTGTGTTGATTTGCCGAAATTCGATAATTTTAAGTTGAAAAGTTTGACCAAAGGTTGACATTTAGCTATTAAGCTCGGAATCTATTTTGGGACGTGGAATAGGTCCTCTATGGCATTTAGAACTGGTCGGCAAAATTTGGCTTTATTCAGAGTTGAATTGATAGGAATCAGACGAGTAGTTGTAATTTTAGAAGTTCTTGAAATTCTCTTTGAAAATCATGTGTTCTAGAGTCCAATTCGTAGTTTTAGATGTTGTTTTCATATTTTCATCATGCGAGCGAGTTTGTATGATATTTTTAGACTCGTGTGCATGTTCGGTTTGGAGCCCCGAGGGATCGGGTGAGTTTCGGAGTGGTTTTGGACTTAGAAAAATAGATGGTGCATTTGTTTCTGGTGCAGGCCTCAAATATCGCAATTGCGAGGTCTGAGTTTGCATTTGCAAAGATTGCCAAGTCTATTGGGCTCGCATTTGCAAACCCAATGTTTGCATTTGCAAAGTGCACCTAGGGAGAGCTTCTTCGCATTTACGATCATCATAGTCGCATTTGCGGAGGGTCCACAGATCGATTTTGCGAACTCTTCATCACAATTGCGATGATATCAGAGATGGACGGACTTCACATTTTCGAGTGGTTCTTCGCATTTGCGGGTGAACCCAGGTCGCAAATGCGACATCTGTGACTCGACAAATAGCTGAGGGACGGTAGGAATTCATTCTCTTATTTTTGAACCCCTAGACTCGGTAGGAGACGACCTGGAGAGGGGATTTTCACATACAAACCTTGGGTAAGTGATCCTAATCTATTTCTAATCATATTTCATCAAGTTATCTTCGATTTTAATATCAAAATCATGTGAATCAAAGTAGAAATTTAGGAAACTTTGCCAAGTTTTTGAAATATGAGAAATTATTTTGTGATTCGATTTGGGCTTGGATTCTGAAACTAATCACATATATGAACTCATGGGGTCATGGGTAGATGAAATCTACCATTGGATCCGGGTTTCGACCGGGTGGGGCCTCGGATTGACTTTTGTTAACTTTTTGGAAAAAATATAAGAATCTTAACTTTATCTATTGCAAGTGAATTCCCTAGCATTGTTTGATGTTATTGAGTCGATTTTAGTTAGATTTGAGCAGTATGGAGGTAGACTTTAAGGCAAAAGCTATTTTTGAGTTGTGAATTGCCTATTTGAGGTAAATGCCTTGTCTAACTTCGTGTGGGGGAACTACCCCTTATGATTGGTATTGTTTGATTTAATTGTTCTAAGTAAAATTTGTGTACGCAAGGTGACGAGTGGGTACATGGGTTATACATAGTATTTGACCAGTTTAGGATACTTAGACCATTTTCATGCTTTAATTGAAATGCCATATTATATTCTAAATTTTTGTAGTTAAATGATCCTTAATTGTGTTAGACTATCCTTAAATGTCGTAGTTTACTTGTTTAGTAATTATTGTACATCTTGGTTGCTAAATTTCTCCTATGCTTTAGTTGAACTTATTGTCCCCTTTATTGTCATACGTTATCTCTTCAATGTTTAATATCATCGTTGAATTAATTGTTTATGTTGCCCTTTTACTTGTTGACTTCTGTTATTTGATACTCATTGTTGAAGATTATTTTCTTTATTGTGAGTTAGTCTTATCCACTATCGTGGTTACATGTTGCTTTTCTCATTGTTGAGTTATTTGATGTTGAGGTTGTGAAAGTTGTTAATATGTTGAGGCAATGTTGGTTATTGTTGAAACATCTTTCCTATTGAGCATTTTTCTATCCATTATTGTTGTTGATAATCTCGTATAAGTTGTGTTGGATCCATGGGCTATTATTGTGGAAATATTAATATTGTTGTTGTTGGCAAGTTGTGATATGTGGGCACTTGTGGTGTAAGTTGTTATTGTGATATGATATTGATGCGCATGCGGCAGTATAAGGCTTGGGTTGATGTGCATGCGACGGTATAAGATAGGACTTATGCATGTGTTGCTTGTAAAGGAACTACGTGAAGTCATGCGGCGTCATAAGGTGGGTTAAAGTGTGTGTGGCTATTTCGGAAAAACTATTTTCACAACCTATTTTTCTAATGTAAGGCTCTCGCGACAACATAAGGAAGGATTGTGATTGAAATTGAGAAATGTGAATACGAGGCAGTACCTCGGTTGTTATTCTTGATTATACGAGGCGGTACCTCGAATTGATTTTATTATACACGAGGCGGTACCTCGCTGTGTTTCTTGTTGTTGTTGCATGTTACAAGTGTCGTGGAAGGAAATATTTCTTGATTGCTCCATTCGTTATCATCCTAGTAGTTGTAGTCCGTACATGACCTTTGTATCACTTTAGTTGTTTCTTTCATGTTATTTCTACTGTTGATTTTCCTGGTTTTAGATCATACTATTATCTTGTTTCGTATCAGGTTCTTTCTTAATTCCCATTTTATATCCATATTTCATTTTATGCTATCTATTTCATATTCTAGTAGGTGTCTTCACCTAGCCTCGTCACTACTCTACTGAGGTTAGGCTTTATACTTGTTGCGTACCATTATGGTGTACTCATACTATGCTTCTGCATATCTTTTTGTACAGATCCGGGTATGTCTGCTGGTGTCGGTAGATGGAGAGTCTTGCTAGCTGCTTTTACCGGAGACTTCAAGGTATGACTGCTCGGTGTCCGCAGGCCTCGAAGTCACCTTCCCTTATTTTCATTACTGTTGTATATCCTTTTCGAACAGTGATGTGGTAGCACTCTAGTAGCATTCCATAGAGCTTGTGACTCAGTTCCACCGGTTTTGGGGTGTGAAATCGTGAGATTCTATTTACAGACGGTTTTATCCATTATTTAGTCACTTTCAGTATTTTGTATTGATATATCTGTTCAGTTGTTGTTATCCGTTAGGCTTACCTAGTCGTAGGGACTAGGTGCCATCACGACATCCTTCGGAGAGAATTTGGGGTCGTGACATGTGATTTTGCCTCTCATAGGATATCCCTCCTCGGGGATGTTCCTCAAGCATTGTTGGACTATTATTACGTACCAATAAAAGCTTAGTAGTATTAATTATGCTATTTGAGCTAGCTTTCCTTTTTTGCATTCTCTTTGCTCTGATGTGAGTACTAGCTAGTGGATTAGGAAGGAGCAAATGAAGTGTGTCCTGGCTTATTCAAAATTTAATTCTATAGATCCAGGAATCGGGTTTTAACCACTAAAATTATAATCTTGTTTGGGTTTTGAGGTCATAGTTTAGTGTTTTAGTAATTCCAGTATATTTTACATAGAAAAATTCAAGATTAAGCTAAAAATTATTGGTTTAAATGAACCTACATTAATCAGTATCATTTGTGATTGAAATAAGTTAATTTAGCCGACCGAACTCGAGAGATAAAATAGGTAAAAATAATGGTTGTAATAACATGTTTAAGCCACTTTGATGTTATTCCATATTAAAAGAAAAGAACTAGAGCATTCAACCTAAACTTTGAAATTGGTTGCGATTAGAAATTTGTTTAGAAAATGTATATATAGGTATATCCGTCAACATATGAAAACTACGAGGCCACATGACGAAAAAAATATCATCCCAAAAAATCATTTATGAAGGAGGGGGGGAAGGGGTCCATGACATTCCCAGCTTCAAAAAGTGTCTGAGTACGACTAGTCAGCCTGTCGTTGAAAACTCCTCCTCCTTAGTGTGGCGGCCCACTGCTTTTTCCTTAATTTACTTCATAAGTTCATACCGTATTATTCTCCACTTATTTTCCAATCCTAAATCACATCTCAACCTATTCAATTTACGTGATACAGCTTGAAAATGTTATCAAATTACAGCTAGTTGGCGTGAAAATTACCTTTGAAGTATTTCTTTTACGAAAAAAATGATAGTTCGATACATGGTATATCCTGCCTTCATGTAGGATTTGGGAAAAAGATAGCACGCACGTTAAAATGGATCCTTTTCAATGTTTCCCTTTCCAGTGACCTACCAGTGTTGAAAAATAAGTCACGTCAATTTCAAGTCCAAGGTTTGTGATTAATCTTGTAACAATCATTTCAATGGTCATTCCATTACATCCTGATTGTTCTTGTCAATCAGCTTCGAACAAGTTCTTGAAGCAAAAGATTTTGACATTCAAATAACTAGGGCAAATCAAAGTTGTCTAGAAAGCGATGAGCACGATAACAAAAGGCTGAAATAACAGAATTGAACTTCCGTACTCTTAGCTGGAAAATATAAAAAAATCGAAGTAAAATAAATTTGTTTTGAAATATAGTATTAGTTCTTCTGTTTTAAAATATTATCTTCATACTACTATTAATCTCATCACTCTTGAACATTATTGTATACGGCTAAAATCGGAGAGCCCGATTTTACGATCATTACGTCTTTCCGTAGCTTCACCTCGAATGCCCGGGGGCACAGTTCGAGGTTTTGACCTCAAGGGTTCTTTATGCCCGACCTCGGGGCAGCACAAATCGATGGTTATCAAGGATTAACGGGAAGTTCCCTAGGCATGTGCTCAAAGCTGACAATACCTACAAGAATAGTACCAGTCTGTACTAGACTGCTAAGTAGTTGTACCAGCTACATTTCTTTGTAATAAATGCATATGTACTATGCTGAGATTCCCCCCTCCTATATAAAGCGGACCTTTGCTATTTTTTGCACACATGATATCACACACAATATTCAACATAAAAGAACAATCTCTGCTCTCTAACTTAAATATATTCTCCTTTGATTCTGTTATTTTTACATTTATTGCTTACATTTATTATGCTCCATTAATTGTTCTTCATTTATTACTCATTATTGATCATAAAAAGCTCTTATCAAAGCTCTTAGAATTGTTAGATCTTCATCGGCTGGTCACAGCCAAGCGCTCAGCTCGACCTCGAGGCCCTGCATAGGCCAGCTCGAGGCCCCGAATCCCGGCCAAACGGTTTGCTTAACATATTGCCTTCGAACCCTTATCTCATTTTCTAGTATCACACTTTACATCTACTGCCTAACAACTAGCATAAAAATAAATCACATATTTTTAGAACCACAAAATCAAATCTAATTGTAATTACCATTTTCAAGGTAAACAGTTTGGCGCCCACCGTAGGGCTAAAAATAATAGTGATTGTTTTCTTGCTAGTTTGCTACATAACGCAAGTTGTCTTTCACACTTTTTCTTGTCCAAGAATCTTTGATTTCATGTCAAAATGTCTAACGCAGTGAACGCACATGAAAATAACGGTCTTGAGAACCAAGTAGAGAATGGTGTAGCTATTGTAAGTATTGGTGTACCACCACAAAACCCTGAGAGTGCACCAGAACCGTTTCCCGTGGGTACGGTCTCACGCAACGCCCAACACATTGATGTCAGTTCCCACATTAACGGGAGTCCATGCCAAGAAAATCAACAAGAAACTCGAAAAAATCCCACTCGGGAAGAAAGAGAGGCAGACATGGGAAACGGGGCGACAAAACCTCAGCACATCATTCATATGATCATTGAGGGGACCGACATTCCCCAAGGTCCCGTGATCAAACGGGTAAAAGTGTTCGCTAAAACGGAAGGGTTAATTCGGGGTCGTATGTCCGAAGATATCCTTGCATTCAGCAAGGAGCATTTTGAGACCTTGGCTCGACCACATAACGATGTGCTGGTAATTTTATTTCTCTTGAATAACATTCAAATTAAGTGTGTACTCGTGGATCCAGGTAGCTCGGCCAACGTAATCAGGTCGAAGGTGGTAGAGCATCTCGGACTGCTCGATCAGATCGTACCTACCTCCCGAATCCTCAACGTCTTCAACATGGTCGGCGAAGCAACGAAGGGGGAGATCACCCTCCCAGTCAACACGTCAGGAGCAATTCAAGATGCCAAATTCCATGTCATCGAAGGTGACATAAGGTACAATTCATTGCTTGGTAGGCCGTGGACACACAGCATGAGGGCGGTACCGTCAACTCTGCATCAGATGATGAAGTTTCCGATAGAGGATGGCATAAAGACAGTATATGGAGAACAGCAGGCGGCAAAGGAAATGTTCGCGGTGCACTGGGAGGCATCAAATTCTGTACGCTCTACCTCGGAAGAGCTGGGAGGTAAACAGGCCCCCGAGGATGATGAGGAAGATTTCCTCGCTCCTTGAACTTTCGTTGCCCTCGAAGACTCGGATGCAACGAAATTGATTATTAAAGAACTAGAGCAAGTTGTTTTGATCGAGCCCCTCCTAGATCGGAAGGTATACCTGGGAACGGGTCTAACCTCCGAACTAAGAAAAAAACTCATTCAGTTTCTTGTTAATAACATCGATTGCTTTGCTTGGTCCCATTTAGATATGATAGGAATACCACCGGAAATAACCATCCACCGACTAAGTGTCGACCTCAGATTCAGACAGGTGCAACAAAAGAGGAGACCCCTGTCCGAAGTAAAACACACATTCATCAAGGACGAGGTAAAAAAACTCCTCAAAATAGGGTCTATTAAGGAGGTAAAATATCCCGAATGGCTATCCAATGTGGTGGTAGTTCCCAAAAAGGGAAATAAGTTAAGAATGTGCGTAGATTATAAAGACTTAAATAAAGCATGCCCCAAGGATTCATTCCCGTTGCCTAACATCAACCGCTTAATCGATGCCACGGCCGGTCATGAGACCCTCTCTTTTCTCGACGCCTACTCGGGGTATAATCAAATTCAGATGAACCTCGAGATAGGGAAAAGACATTGTTCATCATGAAGTACGGTACATACTATTACAATATAATGCCCATCGAGCTGAAAAATGCGGGAGCCATGTGTTGCGTCCCCTTTTTCCCTCCTCGCGAAGAGAGGTCCGGGTTTTGACATTCCATGGGGTGTGATAACTCATTTCCTTTTGGAAATTGGGTATTTGAAGAGTCGCCGCCTAACGAGTTATGGTGCGTTAGGGTACCTAGAGTGATTAACTCTTGGATTGGTTTGCATTACCAAAGATTTAGGGTAAGCGCTCGAAATGACCTCGAGGGGAAGGTGTTAGGCACCCCTCTTGGTCCACAACTGTGGGTCCCAGCCGAACTTAATTCACAAATTAGTCCATATAATAAAAAGTTGAATCAAATAGTTTGCATGTAAAGCACGTTGGGTAAGATAAAGATTTTTTGAACATGTTGTAAAACAAAGGTTAAAATAGAAAAAGGAATTTTGGTAAAGGAGGAGTCCTAGGTTGGTTAGCCTATAGGATCACCCCACACAATATCCGGTAAACACTCCTCTATGAGGGGCTACACGTGGCATTAGCACGTAGTCATCATATCCCATATCTTCCCTTCACATCCCCTTAGTAGTCATGCAAAGCGAGTGTTTGGTCAGCGATCTCTATTGAGTGTTGTTACTCGTTCCTTCTTAATGGTCCTTGAGGGATTTAGGACCTCTACCTATAGGTGGTTCTAGACAGACCCCTAAGGTTTTAAAGGTGAAAATTCTAAGGCGACAGGCAAAACAATTAGGATTTTTAGCACATAATATAAAAGAGAGCAATTAGAGGCTCAAAGTTTCCTCCTCAAACAAGGGACATAAATGGCACGACTCAAGCACAATTAAGGGCTTTTTATTAAACAGTATCCTAAGGCAGGATGTCTAGGTGAATATATAGAGGACAAGCAATTTATTTTGATAAACTCAGGAGTAATGACCCTAGCAGTTGTCTCTTAGTTTTTAAAGCCTGTTAGGATCAGAAAAATATTAAGTCAAAGAAAACAGTTTCAAAATTGCAAGTTAAAAAAACACCCTACAGGCTTGCCTACATGGAACACTGATAACTACATCTTATAGTGAAACAAGGCAAGTTTTAAAACGGACCTTTTGCTCCCTATGGGCATGCTATCTAATAACAAATTGAGGTAGTTTTGAAAGAACTCATTTCAGGAAGTATAAACCGCTTAGTTAAACTAGTTTAGAAGTGAACTAAAACATGGACTAAGTAGATTTATTTAGGCTAGGCTAGATTGACAAGCAGAATATGATGTATGGTTCCCTATAGGCATGATATCTAACTTTAATACTGATTTTAAGGACCGGCAGGCATGATGACACATGGAAATATACATAAACACTTGTCATAACAAAATCTGGATTAAATTATATCATATAGGCATGACATCTACTTGTGAGGCTGATTGTATGACTTGTAGACATGATTTCTATTACGAAATTATTTGAAACCTAAAGGCATGATTTCTAACATGGTGAGATAAACATGACAAGATGTAAAGTCCTACAAGCATGATTTCTTCTTGGTAAGGCAATCAGATTAAAATGTAAAGTCCTATAAGCATGATTTCTACCTGTATTACCTCATAAACATGTAGCTACCCATCCCTTTCACTAATGACCCCAATATTTGTTTACACGTTATTACAAACCAAATGAATGAATTACATAAGAAAATAAGAAAATAAGAAGCTATTCTATAGGGAGCCTTCAATTGGGCCCAGATTTCCAAAGCCTCCAATAGCCTCAAATGCCTCAATTCCATAGACAATATCATAGTCAAGGTGCATCAAAGTTTCCCAAGGATCTCAAGGATCCCGGGAAATGCTTACACCTAGACTTGGTAACCAAAATTGAATAAGTGTAGTGTAGAAGGGCCAGCCTCAGTATGCCAGAGTTCATAGGGTTCTCAAGAGGATCCCAAGGCAGTACACATACTGGAGGGGGTAGAACTTAATGACTTAGGAGTAGAGTGAAAGTGCTTGACACAAGTTGAAAGGTTTTAATGGAAAAACTGTATTAAAAGGAAGTTTGTTTAAAAATAATTTAGTAAAACAACAGAGACAGTTTGAAAAGAGATTGGAGTAGTAAACAAAAGTCCAAACACAACACCTTTAAGACAAGTTCATACACAGCCAGGAGTCACAGAACCAAAGAAGTTCAGTAGTCACAAACAGGGGTCAAAGAATTTGGGGATACATAGAACACTTGATTGTATAATAAGCAAAGGTCTTGGTAATTGGTACAAACATGCTCAGAAATAGCTGACCAAACATAGTCACAGAACCAGACATAAAGAACAAACTTACATACATGGGTGATAGGGACTTGGGGATACATGGAGCATATAATGGTAAGCACATAATAGGTGGAGATAATTGGTATAGGCATGCTCAGAAACAACACAGAGGGGTAATACACTGATCCTAAAGAAGGGAAGTACATAACATGCTAATAATGTAAACATATCAACTACAAGTTTCATAGCAAAACCATAAATAAAAGCAAACTAGACACAGGATGAACTGAAGCAATAAAAGAATCATATTGTTGTTGGAACTTTGAATTGAAACTAGAACATATCAGTAATGAAGATAGTAAGCAAAGTGAAAGAGCAAGAGAACACAATGGTTAGCCTTGGCTTGCAGCCGGCTAACTTAGGGTAGTAGCAAGTAGCACAAAAGAGAGCAGAAAGTTTTAAGTGTGAGAGAGAGAGTTTTTGAACCAAGGTTGTTCGTGTGTTATGCTAATGAAAGAATGTGTATATATAGTTTGAAAGCAGGTACCAAATAAGGTAAAAATCAAAGTTCATTAGTAACTATGGGGACTCAGAATCATTCAGTTACAAAATCAAGGTAAGTACTCCCTTTAATTGAGGGGTCAACTTCAAACGATAATAGACATGTAGCAAATAAGGAAGGAAATCATATAAGGCTGAGCATAACAAATAAGGAAATATTTTCTGCATAGTACAAGTACACAAGATGTAATAAAGGCTAGGTTCAGCATATTTCAATCAAGGAAAGGACTTAAAAAAATCAATTATTAGCATAATTGACCGCAGAAGAAGGTCAGAAAATATTTTAAACGGTTAAAAATAAGTAGAGGTATCATGCGAAATCAATGAAAGATCAATCACAAAGACTCAAGGGTTCAAAAGTGGAAAATAGCACCGATTTAACACAGCTTTATAAGAACAAGCACATAGTAAGCAAAAACCAGAATTCTAAGAGGTCGAGTAGGACAAAAATCATATATAAATTAGGGATTCATGTATAGCATAGTCTGAATTAGTAGAATAGGCATTATACAGGTAGGAGAAGTGAAGAATCACAAACATTGGTGAACAAAATAGGGTAAAATCACCCAATAGGCAGGGATAGCCATAATTAGGAACTCTAACAAGCAAACATAGGGCAAAAATCACAGAATCACAGAAATATATAGATTAACTGAACACGTTATCAAAACAAAACTCAGAAATCCAAGATTAGAACTAAGAAATTAGGGTTTTCAACACAGGAAAGTTGAAGAGGTAGGAAAATTATAGAATCAGTCGAAATATGCAAGAGATAGAAGTTTGAACATCAAGAATCGGTTTAAATAAAGTTTTAGAAGAAGTTCTGAAAACCCTAATTTAAGAAGAAGGTGAAAACACTTTGAAATCGATGATTCTTATAAAGAGTTACAAGGATAGTGTAAAACATCAAGGAAACAGACTCAAATCGTTTAAAAATCGTACAGATTTAGGAGATGTAACCAAAAATTAGGCTTTCAGAAGAAACCCAAGTAGAGATGAAAGAAATTGTTTAGGAACCCAAATATTGTGAAAAATAAAGTGTGATTTTGCTCGAAATCACACCGGAGTAGCCAAGAACAGCCAAATAGTAAACCATTGATACAAGTCGGCATGGCTCAAGGTCCTTGAAGGCCTCAGAGAAGGTGAGCATGGAAATAGAGGAGCCATTGGAGGCTTAGGAGTTGAAGGGAGATCACCGGAGAAGGAAGTCGATGGTTGGAAGAGCTAGGGTTAGGTTTGGGGTTGAGAGAGGAGAGGAGATGAGAGAATTCATAGGCGGCGATCTCTGAGTTATGAGCTAGGGTTAGGGGTCGTTTGGGATAAAAAAGGGAAGGAACGGATAAGGGCCGTTGATCTAAAAGGATTTGGCGGTTCTTGAGTCGGGTAGGTGGGGTTAGGGTATGGGTCAGGTAGTTTGGTTAGAAATTGGGCTGGGGTTGGGTTTAATTTAGGCTACAATTGAAATGTAAATCTGGTTATATTTTAATTAGCCAACTTTCCCCTATATAATTTATAATAAATAACAGATAATTTCTGGAAATAGTTTTTATACTAAAATGACTTAATATATATATTTAGCATTTAAAAAATATAGAAGGTGGATTTTATGCATATAAATGTAATTATACATTAAATGGGCTAATACTGCAATTATATGCAATTCAGTTTTAAAAATACAAAATGCAATTGTAAAAATGCATACAAAATATTTTAATCATATTTTGGCATAAATATAGAAATTAAATAACTAAATCACCATAACCATAATTTTGGGGATAATTATTGGGAATTTTATGAATAAAAGGGAAGGAAATAAATCAATTTAAATCCTTAAAATTATGTGAAAAATTATAAAAACCTTGTGCATGCTTATATATGCATATATATGCTATTTTGAAGGTATTTTTGCATATAAAAAATATAAAAAAAAAATGGTATCAACAGCTGCCCCTCTTTACCCGGGAAGGATGAAAGAGTTTTCGGGTAAAGAAATGGTGGCCAATTTTGACCGGATGGAATTTTTTGAAAGACAGAGGCCGGAATTCAGTTTTTGAATTGCCTACATATCCCTGGTTTTATAGGAATCAGGCCTTGTGTAGTTCTGGATTCATCAGCGGAGTATGCTAATAAAATTACTGCAAGAATGGACACGCGATGCGGAAACGGCTACGGTGAACGGTTAAAGCTCGGGACGGTTGGAGGGAACTGGAGCAAGATTTCTCCTGCTAGGATAGTGGTTGCTTATTGGTTACCTGCAGATAAAAGATGCTACAACCGTGTTTGCAAAAATTTAAACATGATGTAAATTCTGACGTCCTCAGACCATGATGTCCTGGGCCATGAATTGTTTAGTGAGGGATTCGCAGCCCATGAAATGATGTTCTCGGGCCATGAAGATGGTGCCTCCGAACCATAACGCCTTTGAATAATGATATGCAAATTTGAGAGATCTTCAGGCCATGGCATGGTGTCTTCCGGCTATGATGATGATGCCTTTAGACTATGACGCCTTCGTATAGATTGGCGATATTTCAGCACATGATATGCAATAGTCATGATGTTATTAAGACAATGATTAGTCTTGTGAAATGGAGGGCAGAGCTTAGCCCGATTAGAAAACAAATAGATAGTAAAATAGAGCAATATCTGTGCATAAAGGGACAGTGTTTAGTCCCATGTGAATGTGGAGGCAAGGATTAGCCTCATGAAGGTATGGAGGCAAGGATTAGCCTCATACAAGTATGGAGGCAGGGATTAGCCTCATGCAAGTATGGAGGCAAGGATTAGCCTCATGCAAATGGGGAGGCAAAAATTAACCTCATGCAGGATGGAGTCAAGGATTAAACTCATTCAAGTAGGGAGGCAGGGATTAGCCTCATTCAGGATGGAGTCAAGGATTAGACTCATGCAAGTAGGGAGGCAGGGATTAGCCTCATGCAGGATGGAGTCAAGGATTAGACTTATGCAAATAGGGGCAAGGATTAGCCTCATATAGAATGGCGTTAAGGATTAGACTCATGCAAGTAGGGAGACAGGGATTAGCCTCATGCAGGATGGAGTCAAGGATTAGACTCATGCAAATAGGGGCAAGTATTAGCCTCATACAAATATGAAGGCAAGGATTAATCTCATGCAGTTACGGAGGCAAGGATTAGCCTCATGCATGTACGGGGTAGGGATTAGCGTCACGGAGTCAAGGATTAGACTCATGCAAATAGGGAGGTAGGGATTAGCCTCATGCAAATGGGGAGGCAAGGATTAGACTCATGCAAGTATGGAGTCAAGGATTAGACTCATGCAAATATGAAGGCAAGGATTAGCCTTATGCGGATATGGAGGTAGGGATTAGCCTCATGAAAAAATGGTGGCAAGGATTAGCCTCATGGAGTCAAGGATTAGACTCATGCAGTTATGGAGGCAATGATTAGCCTCATGCAAATATAGAGGCAAGGATTTGCCACATGCAAATATAGGGGACAGGGATTAGTCCCATGCAAAGAGCGAGTAGCAGAGTAGTGTATTTCTTAGCTGGAGATGTATTCGATGTTTGGTGGCTTAATTTATAGTAAATTATCTTTGTGTATACATGTTTTGCGAGTGTTATCGTTACATCAAATTTGCCTGCGTTCAAAGAAAAATTGTAAGTTATGTGAGGGGAGGTTGGTTCTTGCTTCGTCTGCGGGCCTTGCTCTGCTCCGCTTTGAAATCCTTTCGAGTTCCCCTGGGTGACACTTGACCATTATGGAAATAGAATTTTTGAAAATATGCAATTGTTTATAAAAAAATAGAGTTGTTTTGGAAACGTATTGATATATCTAATAATTTGATGAACTAGTGACTGTAACACGTCTCGTAGGCATTGCAGCTTTCTTATATTGGAATTTTGAGGGTCCTCCTCAAAATTATGCCCCAGTTTGATAGATGATCTTTAACCGTTTGCAGATAATGGATCTTGCTGAACCTTCTTTAGAATTTTAGGAATCCTTCTCAAAATTCTGCCCCAGTTTCTTAACTGATTACTGACCGTCTGACATATGTTGGTGATGGTCGTACTTGCTCCGGAATTTTGAGGACCCTCCTTAAAAATTTTCCCCAGTTTTTGATCATGCGGAAATGAAAATTTTATTATGATATGACCGAACCCATAAGGCTGCCTACGTATCCCCTCTTAAACGGGAATCAGGTCAAGCGTAGTTCAATTACATCAAATGAGGAAATGTAATGTATCTAAGCATAGTATCTCTTGACTGCGTCTGAATTGATTGGATTTTGCCAGATTTCTCCACCCATTTATGCAAGTATGAGTGCTCCTATTGTCAGTACCCTGTGAACCATGTACGGACCTTGCTAGTTGGGAGAGAATTTCTCTTTGGCTTCATCTTGATGTGGGAAAATCTTTTTCAGCACCAACTAACCCACGAAGCAATCTACAAAGGATTGGAGTTAATGCTTGGTGCAATTATCGATCAGGATATGTATATTTGGCAGTGGAAAATCGTCTTTGGGACTTGCTTTGTTTAAATCCCGATAGTCAACACATACTGACATTCCCGTCTTTCTTTGGAACTGGCACAATGTTAGCTAACCAGGTTGGATATTCAACCACCCTGAGAACCTTGGCTTTGATCTGCTTGGTAACTTCCTCCTTGATTTTCAGACTCATGTCTGGTTTGAATTTTCTGAGTTTCTGCTTGACTGGCGGACAGATGGGATTAGTAGGAAACTTGTGAGCTAATATGGAAGTGCCCAAACCGGTCGTGTCATCATACGACCATGCGAAGATGTCCTCATATTTCTTTAGAAAGCGAATGTACTCTTCTTTCTCTGTTGGTGACAAATGAATGCTGATGCGGGTCTCTTTGACGGTCTCGGCGTCTCCCAAATTTACTGCTTCTATTTCATCTAGGTTGGACTTAGGCTTATTCTCAAAGTTTTCAACCTCCCTGACAATTTCCTCGGGTATCTCATCTTCTTCATCTGAGCCACTATTCTCATGTTGTGTTGCCTCATTACATGTCACAGACACTGGTTCATCAGGAAAAGTAATAATAATGTTGTGGAAAGAAAAAGTGTAAAGATAGTAGTGAATAATAAAGAGCAAATGCATTTGATTAAAACTTGAAAAATGGTTCAGAAAAAGCGCGGCTCGATGAATCGAGTATTTATTTTTAAACAAGTAAAGCTTAAAACGAAACTACAGGAAATCTTAAATGCCTAGAACGACTATAGAGGTAAATTCTGCCAAGCTACCCAGGGAGTCGGCGGGCTTGGGATGGTGTAGCGGTCTAGTTTCTGAGAACAACTCTCTTTGCCACAGTCTGAATAGTGAGGCCTTCCTCCTCCTCCTCAATTATGGCACTGCATTCCATGTCTTCATCCTCCAAGAACAAATTCTTCAACCCAGCTAGTGCTTCTTCCTATGTAGTTCCCCATATTGTGTTAGTTTGGTGAAAAGCTTGTTCTAAGCGTGGCACTGCATTCTCAACATTCTCCTTTGGGATACCACTTAAATCGTCCATTTTAGCTTTTTCTCTTCCTTTTGTATTGCTTGGAGGAGGAGGTGGAGGGCCTGTAGGTCTAGTGTGATATGCTGATGAGGCCAGTATGAGTGAACCAACATAAGGGTATGGGAATAATAATAAAAAATAAGCAAAGACAAAAAGGTAACAAGTCAGTGAGGATTCTGAAATGTTTGCAGTATTTAAACACATATTGCGGAAATATAAATTCGTGTCCTAATTTGGGAGCCTCGTTGTGCCCAAGGTAGGCCTAGCGACAAATAAATTTGGAGAACTTTAAATGCCAATAAATGCTTCATTTCATAATGTAAAAAATAGATGAATCCCAAACGACACTAAGATAATAAGAAAAATAAGTCACTACTGGCACTTGGCCTTATTACATTTCAAGAAAGCGAATAAATCTAGCCTTTTTTGTCCCAGAAGGACCTTCCTCAGGCTGAATGCTCTTATCGATCAAATCCTCCAGCTCGTGTAGTTTCATTAGTAAGAATATCTTTGCCAAATGTCCTCCTTCGTTCCCCTCAGTGTTCTGGCAGTCGGTGACTCTCTTCCTCACTTTCCTTCCAATTCCATCAGACTGTATTCCAGATATTCCTGTTTTTCGCTAGATTTGACGGCCCTCTCTTTCCATTCATTGATCTGGTCACTTGATGGAAGATTTCTCCACCAGTCTAGCAAGAGTGAGGGTGTGCTAACCATACTGAAGCTGGGGACCTCGTCCTTATTTTTTCTGCAAAACAAAAGGGTTAGGCCTTTCTCCCCCACCAGACTCGACTATTTATACATTTATGATCAACATATCGGAATTTAGTTCTCCAAATTAGTGCACAAAATGTAATTGTGTCCGTTGGGAGTATGAAAAACCCGATGGACTTTTGATAAGGCTTATCTTAAAGGATCATTATGTGGACAACATAACTGATCCGACTAAGTTTGACCATGATGCATGCACAATTTTAACCAGAGTAAGGTTTCTATGGGGTTTTAGACTGGTACCCTCAAGCGGACAACTCGAGGGGGAAGGCACAGAACCATCGTCTGCACCGCTGATCAACTGGTTTTACCGCAAATAAGCCTTTCCGAATTTAATGGTAGTAAATAGGAAGAGCGCAACCACTCATTAAAGCGTTGCTATAGGATTTGATACGCACGAGTGGAATATGATGCAGAGCATAATTTATGCATCAATTAATAACATGTAGTCAAGTATTTTCACGTAAAAAAAAATACATCACTTAAATAATTGAAAGATAGTTACAGGAAAAAGAAAACAAAGGGACAAGTCAGTTTCAGAGATAAAAACCATAAATGCTTAACAAATGGACAGTTAAATTCAAATAAGGGAGAAGGGTATGGGATAAAGCATGCTTGGACTAATTAGTAAAAAGATAAGTTCGTTATGGTAAGAGCCTAAAAAATATCCCCAGCAGAGTCGCCATGCTGTCGCGCCCCCTTTTTTCACTCCTCGCGGATAGAGGTCCGGGTTTCGACATTCCATGGGGTGTGATAACTCACTTCCTTTTGGGAATTGGGTATTTGAAGAGTCGCCACCTAACAAGTTATGGTACGTTAGGGCACCTAAAGTGATTAACTCTTGGATTGGTTTGCATTACCAGAGATTAAGGATAAGGGCTCGAAATGACCTTGAGGGGAAAGTGTTAGGCACCCCTCTTGGTCCACAACTGTGGGTCCCGGCCGAACTTATATTCACAAATTAGTCCATATAAATAAACAGTTGAATCAAATAGTTTGCAAGTAAAGCACATTGGGTAAGATAAAGATTTTTTGAACAAGTTGTAAAACAAGGGTTAAAATAGAAAAAGGAATTTTGCTAAAGGAGGAGTCCTAGGTTTGTTAGCCTATAGGATCAACCCACACAATGTCCGGTAAACTCTCCTCGATGAGGGGATACACGTGACATTAGCGCATAGACATCATATCTCATATCTACCCTTCTCATCCCCATAGTGGTCATGCAAAGCGAGTGTTTGGTCAGCGATCTCTATTGCGTGTTGTTACCCGTCACTTCTTAATGGTCCTAGAGAGATTTAGGACTTTTACTTATAGGTGGTTCTAGACAGACCCCTAAGGTTTTAAAGATGAAAATTCTAAGTCGACATGCAAAATAATTAGGACTTTTAGCACATAAGATAAAAGGGAGAAATTAGAGGCTCAAAGTTTCCTCCTCAAACAAGGCACATAAACAGCATGACTCAAGCACAATTAAGGGCTTTTTATTAAACAGTATCCTAAGACAGAATGTCTAGGTGAATATGTAGAGGACAAGCAATTATTTTTATAAACTCAGGAGTAATGAACCTAGCAGTTGTCTATTGGTTTTTAAAGTCTGTTAGGATCAGAAAAACATTAAGGGACAGAAAAAAGTTTCAGAAGTGCAAGTTTTTTGAAAAAACGCCCTACAGGCTTGCCTACATGGAACACTGATAACTACGTCTTATAGTGAAACAAGGCAAGTTTTAAAATAGACCTTTTAATCCCCATAGGCATGCTATCTAATGACAAATTGAGGCAGTTTTGAAAGAACTCGTTTCAGGAAGTATAAACCGCTTAGTTGAACTAGTTTAGAAGTGAACTAAAACATGGACTAAGTTGATTTATTTAGACTAGGCTAGATTGATAGGCAGAATTTGATGTATGGTTCCGTATAGGCATGATATCTAACTTTAATACTGATTTTAAGGACCGACATGCATGATGACACATGGAAACATACATAAACACTTGTCATAACAGAATCTGGGTTAAATTATATCCTATAGGCATGGCATCTACTTGTGAGGCTGATTTTAAGACTTGCAGACATGATTTCTATTACGGAATCATTTGAAACCTATAGGCATGTTTTCTAACATGGTGAGATAAATAGGACAACATGTAAAGTCCTATGAGCATGATTTCTACTTGGTAAGTCAATCAGATTAAAATGTAAAGTCCTATAAGAATGATTTCTACCCGTAATACTCCATAAACATGTAGCTACCCATACCTTTCACTAATTACCCCAATATTTGTTTACAAGTTATTATAGACCAAATGAATGAATTACATAAGTAAATAAGAAAATAAGAAGCTAATCTATAGGGAGCCTTCAATTAGGCCCAGATTTCCAAAGCCTCCAATAGCCTCAAATGCCTCAATTCCATAGACAATGTCGTAGTCTAGGTGCATCAAAGTTCCCCAAGGATCTCAAGGATCCCGGGCAGTACTTACACTTAGACTTGGTAACCAAAATTGAATAAGTGTAGTGTAGAAGGGCCAGCCTCAGTATGCCAGAGTTCAGAGGGTTCTCAAGAGGATCCCAAGGCAGTACACATACCGGAGGAGGTAGAAATTGGAGTTTGTTTGAAAATAATTTGGTAAAACAACAGATACAGTTTGAAAAGAGATTGGAGTAGTGAACAAAAGTCCAAACACAACACCTTTAAGACAAGTTCACACACAGCCAAGAGTCACAGAACCAAAGAAGTTCAGTAGTCACAAACAGGGGTCAAAGAATTTGGGGATACATAGAACACTTGATTGTATAACAAGCAAAGGTCTTGGGAATTGGTACAAACATTCTCAGAAACAGCTGACCAGACATAGTCACAGAACCAGACATAAAGAACAAACTTACATACAGGGGTGATAGGGACTTGGGGATACATGGAGCATATAATGGTAAGCACATAATAGGTGGAGATAATTGGTATAGGCATTCTCAGAAACAACACATAAAAGTAATACACTGATCCTAAAGAAGGGAAGTACATAACATGCTAATAATGTAAACATATCAACTACAAATTTCACAGCAAAACCATAAATAGAAGCAAACTAGACACAGGATGAACTGAAGCAATAAAAGGATCATATTGATGTTGGAACTTTGAATTGAAACTAGAACATACCAGTAAAGAAGACAATAAGCAAAGTGAAAGAGCAGGAGAACACAATGGTTAGCCTTGGCTTGCAGCCGGCTAACTTAGGATAGTAGCAAGTAGCACAAAAGAGAGCAGAAAATTTTAAGTGTGAGAGAGAGAGTTTTTGAATCAAGGGTGTGAGTGTGTTATGTTAATGAAAGAGTGTGTATATATAGTTTGAAAGCAGGTAGCAAATAAGGTAAAAATCAAAGTTCATCAGTAATTATGGGGACATAGAATCAATCAGTTACAAAATCAAGGTAAGTACTCCCTTTAGTTGAGGAGTCAACTTCAAAGGGTAATAGACATGTAGCAAATAAGGAAGGAAATCGTATAAGGCTGAGCATAACAAATAAGGAAATATTTTATGCATAGTACAAGTACACAACATGTAATAGAGTCTAGGTTTAGCATATTTCAATCAAGGAAAGGACTTAAAAAAATCAATTAATAGCATAATTGACGGCAAAATAAGGTCAGAATATTTTACACGGTTAAAAATCAGTAGAGATATCATGCGAAATCAATAAAAGATCAATCACAAAGACTTAAGGGTTCAAAAGTAGAAAATAACACTAATTTAACACATCTTTATAAGAACAAGCACATAGTAAGCAAAAACCAGAATTCTAAGAGGTCGAGTAGGACAAAAATCATATATAAATTAGGGATTCATGTAGAGCGTAGTCTGAATTAGTAGAATAGGCATGATACAGGTACGAGAAGTGAAGAATCAGAAATATTGGTGAACAAAATAGGGTAAAATCACACAATAGGCAGGGATAGCCATAATTAGGAACTCTAACAAGCAAACATAGGGCAAAAATCATAGAATCACAGAAATATAAAGATTAACTGAACACGTTATCAAAACAAAACTCAAAAACCCAAGATTAGGACTAAGAAATTAGGGTTTTCAACACAGGCAAGTTGAAGATGTAGGAAAATCATAGAATCATTCGAAATATGCAAGAGATAGAAGTTTGAAGATAAAAACGGTTTAAACAAAGTTTTAGAAGAATTTCTGAAAACCCTAATTTGAGAAGAAGGTGAAAGCACTTTGAAATCGATGATTCTTGTAAAGAGTTACAAGGATAGTGTAAAACATCAAGGAAACAGACTCAAATCATTTAAAATCTTATAGATCTAGGAGATGTAAGCAAAAATTAGGGTTTCAAAAGAAACCCAAGTAGAGATGAAAGAACCTATTTAGGAACCCAAAGATCGTGACAAATACAGTGTGATTTTGCTCGAAATCACACCGGAGCAGGCAAGAACAGCCAAATAGCAATCCCTAGATACAAGTCGGCGTGGCTCAGGGTCCTTGAAGGCCTCAGAGAAGGTGAGCATGGCAATAAAGGAGCCATTGGAAGCTTAGGAGTTAGAAGGGAGATCACCGGAGAAGACCGGAGAAGGAAGTCGGTGGTTGGAAGAGCTAGGATTAGTTTGGGGGGTTGAGAGAGGAGAGGAGATGAGATAATGTAGAGGCGGCGGTCTCTGAGTTATGAGCTAGGGTTAGGGGTCGTTTGGGATAAAAAAGGAAGGAACGGATAAGGGCCACTGATCTTTTAGATCAACGGCCAGGATTTGGCAGGTCTTGGGTCAGGTAGGTGGGTTTGGGGTCTGGGTCGGGTAGTTTGGTTAGCAATTGGGCTGGGGTTGGGTTTAATTTAGGCGACAATTGAAATGTAAATCTGGCTATATTTTAGATAGCCAATTTTCGCCTATATAATTTATAATAAATAACAGCTAATTTCTGGAAAATGGTTTTGTATACTAAAATGATTTAAAATATATATTTAACATTTAAAAAATATAGAAGGTCGATTTTATGCATATAAATGTAATTATACATTAAATGGGCTAATATTGCAATTATATGCAATTTAGTTTTAAAAATACAAAATGCAATTGTAAAAATGCATAAAAAATATTTTAACCATATTTTGGCATAAATATAGAAATTAAATGATTAAATCACCATAACGGTAATTTGGGGGATAATTATTGGGAATTTTATGAATAAAATGGAAGGAAATAAATCAATTTAAATCCTTAAAATTATGGGAAAAATTATAAAAACCTTGTGCATGCTTATATATATATATATATATATATATATATATATATATATATATATATATATATATATATGCTATTTTGAAGGCAATTATGCATATAAAAAATATAGAAAAAAATTTGGTATCAACACCACGTACCAGCGCCTAGTTAATAAAATGTTCGAACATCAAATAGGCAAATCCATGGAAGTTTATATTGATGAAATGCTAGTTAAGTCCCTGCGCGTAGAGGACCATTTGACTCATTTGCAGGAGACATTCAACATCCTCAAAAGCTATAACATGAAACTCAATTCCGAGAAATGTGCCTTCAAAGTGGGTTCGGGCAAATTCTTAGGCTTCATGGTGTCAAATAGGGGAATCGATATTAACACCGACAAAATCAAGGCCATCGAAGAAATCACAGTGGTAAACAATGTGAAGGTCGTGCAACGGCTGACCGGGCGGATAGCAGCCATGGGCCGATTCATATCGAGATCGTCAGACAGGAGTCAACATTTCTTCTCCTTACTCAAAAAGAAAAATAACTTCGAATGGACTCCGGAATGCCAATGTGCCTTGGAGGAGTTGAAGCGATATTTGACTAGCCCACCTTTACTCCATACTCCAAAGGAGGATGAGACACTGTATTTATACCTGGCCGTATCCAAGATAGCGGTAAGTGGTGTGCTAGTTCGAGAAGAAAAAGGTACGCAGTTCCCTATCTATTATGTAAGTCGGACTCTGGGAGATGCCGAAACCAGGTATCCGCACCTAGAAAAATTAGCTCTTGCATTAATAAGCGCATCATGAAAATTGAAACCTTACTTTCAATGCCAACATATTTGTGTTTTAACAGTATATCCTCTTCGAAGCATATTGCATAAGCCCAAATTATCGGGTAGACTGGCCAAATGGGTCATCGAACTCGGGGGATATGATATCGAGTATCAACCCCGAACGGCTATCAAGTCCCAAATACTGGGGGATTTCGTGGCCGACCTTTGGCCCTCCCTCGCGCCCGAGGTAAAGGAAGAGCTTTTACTAAAAACAGGCACATCTTCTGGGGTGTGGACCCTGTTAATTGACGGTGCCTCGAACGTAAGAGGATCCGGGCTCGACATAGTTCTTAAGCCGCCTATGGGTGGCATAATCAGGCAATCTATAAAAACTGCAAGATTGACGAACAATGAAGCCGAATATGAGGCTATGATCACAGGTCTGGAATTGGCCAAAGGCCTAGAAGCTGAAGTCATTGAAGCAAGATGTGATTTCCTCCTGGTAGTAAATCAGGTAAATGGGAGCTTCAAGGTTTGAGACAACAGGATGCAAAGATACTCAGACAAAATTCAAGTCACATTACACCATTTCAAAGAATGGACTCTGGTCCACACACCTCGAGAGAAGAATAGTGAGGTCGGTGCCCTCGTAAACCTGGGATCATCTGTCGAAGAAGATGACCTACTCCCCGGGGTTGGGGTTTAGCTATCCAAATCAGTGATCGAGGAAGGTCATGCCGAGATCAACTCCACTAGCCTGACATGGGATTGGAGAAATAAATACATTGATTATTTGGAAAGTGGGAAACTACACACAGATCCAAAAGAGTCGAGGGCCCTACGAACCAAAGCAGCCCGATTCTCGCTCGACGAAAACAGAACTCTGTACAGAAGAACCTTTGATGGGCCCCTATGAGTATGTCAGGGGCCGGGGGACACAGATTATGTGCTCCGAGAAATCTACGAAGGCACCTGCAAAAATCACTCCAGTGTTGATTCCTTAGTCCGAAAGGTGATCAGAGCAGGCTACTATTGGGACAGCATGGAAAAGGACACCCAAGAATTCGTTCGTAAGTGCGACAAATGCCAGAGATATGCCCCGATGATTCACCAAACCGGTGAACAGCTGCATTCGGTCTTGTCATCGTGGCTGTTCATGAAGTGGGGGATGAACATCGTTGGACCCCTACCAACGGCACCAGGTAAAGCTAGATTTATTTTATTTATGACTAACTATTTCTCCAAATTGGTGGAAGTGTAGGCCTTCAAAAGATAAGAGAAAAATAAGTCATTAACTTCATTTGAGACCACATCATGTGCCGATTCGAGATTCCTTCCGAGATAACATGTGATAACGGGAAGTAGTTCATCGGAAGGAAAGTAACACAGTTCTTCGAGGATCACAAAATAAAAAGAATCCTATCAACACCCTACCACGGATGTGCAAACGGTTAGGCCGAATCTACAACCAAGACTATCATTTAAAACTTAAAAAAGAAGTTGGAAAGTGCTAAGGGAAAATGGAGAGAAATATTACCAGAAATGTTATGGGCATATCGAACAACTCTGAAATCAAGCACAGGAGAAACGCCTTTCTCTCTGGTATATGATGCTGAGGATTTGATACCGGTAGAGGTCGGGGAGCTAAGCTCCAGATTCCGACACACCACCGAGAGCTCAAAAAACGAGGTCATGACTGCAGCCCTCGAACTATTGGATGAAAAACAAGAAGCTTCGCTGGTCCGAATGGCCGCCCAAAAACAAAGGATCGAAACGTACTATAATAGGAGAACATATCTCCGATATTTCGGAGTCAGGGACTTAGTACTGAGGAAGGTCACCCTAAATACTCGAAACCTTAATGAAGGAAAGCTAGGGAAAAACTGGGAAGGACTGTACCACATCCTGGGAGTGATCAGCAAAGGGTCCTACAAGCTCGGTACCATGGAAGGCGAACAAATTCCAAGCAATTGGAACATATCAATACTCAAACGTTACTACTTCTAAGGTGCCCGATGGAAGATGCCAAAACACCCCCCGACACGAAGACCTTGGGTCTTAAAGCATGTGTTGCACTCTTTTCCTTCGATCGGATTTTATCCCAAGAAGGGTTTTACCGGCAAGGTTTTTAATGAGGCAACACCAATATGCTACAAAAGGATAACTTAACAAGTATTCAAGGCTTCTCTTCAATCAACCTCGAACACTGGGTTGCATCCCCCCAGAAGATCACCTTCTCGAAGAAGTCAAGATGAGCCAAAAAATGGTCTCGATAAGAAAATGATGTATCGGGTCAAATAGTCGAATAAACCGTGTCTGCATAGCATAATTGAACCCTTAACGATGAAAACATGTATACTTGTACCAAGTAATCAAAGAATATTTCCCCTCCATCAAAACACTTTGTGCTTCAAAGAAGTATGCTACTTTTACAAGAAATGGCTCCAGAGCCAGAAATTTCCCAAAGGCTCGGGGACTGATGCCAAAAATTTGAGGCCACATGACCTCCAGGTCAAAAATTTCGAACTTGTAAGCCATCAATGAGGCAATACCAAGTTTACAAGGAATGGCTCCAGAGCCAAGAAACTTTCGATGGTTCGGGGACTGTCGCCGACTGTCACCCCCATCGATTTGTCAAAAACTCGAAGCTATAAGACCCAACGCGGGCAACCACGAGCTCATAAGACCTTCATAAGGCAATACAAGCAAGGCGTGAATTATACTTGTACCAAGTAACCAAATCTGTAAAACCTCAAGTAAGGCATGTTAAAATTTATAAGACCTTCCAAAAAGGCATCATCCCGATCTTAAACTTAAGGCTATATACTCGAACTTGTAAGACCCCTAAAAAGGCATACCCTCGATATAAACGCCGAAACTACTTCACTCGGGGACTGAAAGGCTACGGCCAAATGCAATGACTCCGGTCACAAGGCTCCGGCAAAGCTCATGTGACTCGGGGACGTCCGACCATCGCTATAAAATCACTGGACTTCAATTACTTCGAAAGTTTTTTGAAAAGAACTAGTTAATCAGGCTACCCTCGGCATAAGCAAAATAGCTTCGATCATATCAGCTCCAAACAATAGGCTTCGAAACAATTCAGCCATCCAGCGAAACCTCCCGAGGTGCTCATTTATCGCTACAAAATGGCTCACAATCGAGGCTCTTATCGAGTCGTAGAAGAGTCATGCGAACACAAAAACTTCAAAAAAGTCTTTAAAAGGGGAAATAAAAGCATATATTATGAGGTCGTGCCGACCCAATGCGTAAGAGCCACTATTGCCAGCCTATATTAAGAGGTTGTGCCAACCCAACGCGTAAGGGTCACTGTTGCCAGCCTATATTAAGAGGTCGTGCCTGGCACACCTCCTTTTTACTACCCCCGGAAGGGTGTAATGGAGTTTTTTTTTCAATTTAAGTGACAATGGAAATGGGATTATTTATTTAAAATCAGAGTCGCCAGTTGGGATAGTTTATGGTATCCCAAGTCACCGGGTTAAAATACCGAATAGAGGAAAGATTGACTCTGTTTTATAGTCCGCGAACACAGAAATCCGAGTAAGGAATTTTCTTAACCTGGGAGAATGTGTTAGGCATTCCAGAATTCTGTGGTTTTAGCACGGTCGCTCAACTATTATAATTGGCCTAATTATATGATTTTAATCACACATTTTTAACCTATGTGCATTTTAAACTTTAAAACCGCTTTTATTTATTTAAGGAATTGTTTCAAGGTTATTTAAAACATATTGCAAGCCACGCTACATGAAATGCACCCGTGATTCACGACACGTTCTATTTAACCTTGTTGGAAATTAGAACTGGGCCACATGGAATGTACCCCCGGATTTTAATAGCTAAGATAATTATATATTCAACGCGCCTAAAGCAAACTACGAAGTTCATTTTAATGTCTAAATTACGTTTGAGAGGGCCAATTACTTATGGCACACCTCAAATCTACGCCTTGATCTTATCTTACGAGGGCCATAAATTATATGTTTGTTGATATGGCAAACCTCGATCTAATTACAAAGGTCATTTTAACTAGGCTTAAATGGTTTGATATTAAAGGAACTATTAATTGTGAGCACAATTGGGCCATGGGTTGTTTCAAATAAATAGGCCAAGTGTGAATTCCTTGAGTTGTAAAAACCATATTGCCAAATTACTAAAAAATGACAAAGAGCAGGCCTGTTGTATACATAATCCGCAACAGCCCTTTTAAATGGGGATATGGGCTCGACAGCAGGCCCAAAAGACGGTAAGGCATACAACTCCCCATTTCCAAGTGACCTCAAGGTCCAGGCCCAAAATAAATCCAAATCTCATGAAAAACGAAGACTGAGGAGTGTGGCAACATTTAAAACTTGAGGAGACCACTTGAGCCCAATTGATTAGCATCAGTACACAGCAATGATGTGAGAAAATAAAACTTTAAATTCTACAAAACCATACTACACGTCTAAGAGAAGTATTGTTTTAAATTAGATTGAGCTAATGACATGAGAACAAAGCCGTAAAGCATTCGAACTAAATTCAGTCCCAAGTTGACTTATAAATAAATGTATGAAATTTAAGCCTCAATCAAAACCTCTTTAATACAAACAGTAGCAAAAATCCCACGAGATTAACATGTGACTATCCTGAATCTAAAAATCACATCAACTTTCAGTAGAATTAGACGAAAACCAGAAGCAATTCACCTTATACCACATCAACAACATGAAAAGGCTAATAGAATACACATAAGATTATACTATTACAAAATATGAATGAAATGCAAGAACATGGAAGTAAGATTCAATAAAACAACTTGTATTTATCATGTATCCACATTCGAATTGCATGTTTACACTTCATATGCTATCCATAGTTCAAGAAATACCAGGAAGTCAAGAGGAAAACAAAGAGAGTGAGGGATTTAGCAACAACAATAGATCAGCAACTTCAACACCAATTTTCAGCCCATTTTTAGATCATTTTAAACCCAGATGAGCAAAAATTCTTTGAAGCTTCCAAATTCTACCTAACAATCAAGATTAAAAAGGAAATCCAAAACTAGTTTTCACCAAAAGATGCAGAAAATTTTCTAAGTTTTTTCAGAGTCCAAGGCTCAGTCGTTTCTAATTTTTTTAGTGTTCTAATCTCTGCTTCTAAATGAAAGAAAGCAACCTTATATAGAAAGCCCTTAGGGCATCGTAAATGATTTTACCATTTTATCAATTACCCCTTCCCTAATTTTTTTAACTCGGTTCAGAACCCCAAATATTAACATGTTTGTTAAGTAAGCCCCCTTTCCCGCTTTCCTGAAAATTTCCCAAGTGGTTGAGGAAGATTCCTCCCAACCAATTCCCTAACCTACCCTTTACAAGGTTGGTAATTACTTTTAGAGAAACTCAGTTTATGGATCGAAATAACCCAAAACTAACCACATGGCCTGACAAACCAAAATTGACCCCTCCCCTCTTTGGGCTTATGACCTACGAATCCCAATATCTAAACATCAATAGCCCACAAGAAAACACAAAAGAAAACCAACGGAGTTTTAACTCCTGATATCATAATTTCAAAGAAACAAAAATGAAAAGGGGAATTGAAAAAAATCAAACATGAAACCAAACTGACAGTCTCAACAATGTTAACTGCATATTAAACTAACTATTAAAAACCAATCATGACTTAATTTTGTCATGCAAGCAAAATGATTTAATCACAGAAGAAAAGAAAAAAAAAAGAACCAGAAAGAGACGAGGATGGGAATAAAACAAAAGACGAAAGAAAGAAAAATGGACAGAAATACCTAGAATAGGCAGACGGATAGTGGGCTTGAACGGACCTCCGACACTTTCGATTTTGAGCCGAAAATGGCATTAATATTGTGTTCTCGTTGAGAACAGATGAACAACACCAATTTCAACCCTAATCGTTCATGGAAGCTCGAAAATTTGGAAGATTTTTCTTTTCTTCTTTTAGATCCATCACTGATTAGATTTGGTAAGGATTTGGGGAGATATATCGGTGGATTGGGAATCGGGGGTGAGTGGTGGTTGTATGGTCGAATAAAGGGATTTGAAGGTCAGTCGCCGGTGGAAATGGCAGATGTTTGGATGTCTGAGAGATAGGGGAAACCGAACATGGGTCTTAGGTTGTTTGGATGGTGTTTGGACCATTATAAACGAAAAAAGGGAGACTTTCATGGCCGTTGAATGATATGAAACGAGGGGCTAAGATTTGTTTGAACTAAATGAACTCAAAACGACGTCGTTTGAGTTGTCTTGACACCTAAAGGGTTTGGACCGGGTATGGCTCAAGTTTGGGCCTGGAATTCGACGGATTTCGGGGGAAATTCGTTTGGGCTGTGACAAATTGGCCCAAAATCAACAGCCTTTTGATTCTCTTTCCTTTCTTTTCAATTTCAATTTTTCCTTTTCCTTTTCAAATTAATTAACAAACCAAATTAACTCTTAAATTAAAACAATTTACCAAATTAAGCTAATTACTCGTCATAGTATTTAAAAAAATTAATTAACTCCTAAATTAAAAGAAGAACTACGAATTTAAAATTAAAAGGTTAAAAATGCAAAGTGAGTCATTTTTTGTGATTTTCATTTTTATAAAACAACTAATTTACTAATTAACCTAAAATATAAAAATAAACCCCAAATGCAAATACAGAGTAATTTTATATTTTCACGATTTAAATAAAAATTAAACATGCACAGAAATATGCAAATAATTACGAAAATTCTAAAAAAATTCCTAAAATGGCAAATAATTAACAGAAAACCTATTTTCTTGGGATTTTATAGGAGTATTTTATATAGGGCAAAAATTATGTGCTTACAACTGCCCTTCTTTACTCGGAAACACGAAGAGTATTCGTGCAAAGATAAAGTGAGCGGATACGAGCGATTTTTGCGCACTTGAATACTCTGTGGGAAGCATTTTTGAAAGATTTGACTGCACCCTGCTTTCGAGGTTGGCTACATATCCTTGGCTATAAAGGAATTAGGTCAGTGTAGTTCAGGAAGTTTTGGTAGTTGGGACTACCAGGAAGCTATGATTTCATTGTTGTTGTGTTGCTACTGCTTGTTGAACTCCTTATTACACCAAAACAAATAAAAGGAGATAGCTTAAACTATGATATATGAATTACAAGAATCCTATATATATCTTCAAACTTGAACTTGCAGTTTCTGTTGCCCTGCTGACTTGTCCTCTCTGAGTGAAATTCCTTTGTTGCTGACTTGAATCGTATTCTGAGGTGCTTTCCCTTTTTCTCCAGGTGGGCGCCTGATTGCTGAACTTGAACCGTACTCCCTTGAACATTGTTGTTTTCCCTTTGTTTTCCAGGTGGGTGCCTGATTATCAACATTTGAATTATCTTCCTTACCTCCAAAACTTGACTTGTTTTCCAGGTAGGCGCCTGATTGCCGACACTTGCATTGCTTTTCCCTTTGTTCTTCAGGTGGGCTCCTAATTACCAACACTTACACGGTTCTTCCTCGAAACTTGAACTGCTTCCCTTTGTTCTCCTGGTGGGCTCCTGATTACCGACACTTGAATTGCTCTTCCCTTTGTTCTCCAGGTGGGCTCCTGATTACCGACATTTGAATTGTTTTTCCCTTTGTTCTCCAGGTGGGCTCCTGATTACCAACATTTGAATTGCTTTTCCCTTTGTTCTCCAGGTGGGCTCCTAATTACCGGCAATTGAATTGCTTTTCCCTTTGTTCTCCAGGTGGGCTCCTGATTACAAACACTTGAATTGCTTCTCCCTTTGTTCTCCAGGTGGGATCCTGATTACCAACACTTGACTTGCTTTCCCTTTGTTCTTCAGGAGGGTGCCTGATTACCAACATTTGCACTATTTTTTCCTCGAAACTTGAACTGTTTCTCCCTTTGTTCTCCAGGTGGGCTCCTGATTACCAACACTTGAATTGCTTCTCCCTTTGTTCTCCAGGTGGGCTCCTGATTACCAACACTTGAATTGTTTTTCCCTTTGTTCTCCAGGTGGGCTCCTGATTTCCAAAACTTGCATCGTATTCCCTTGCTCTCCAGGTGGGCACCTGATTACCTAAACTCTAACCGTATTCTCTTGCTCTCCATGTGGGTGCCTAATTGCTAGAACCTGAACTGCTTTCTATTCTTGAAACTCATGTTGTTCTCCCTTGCTCTCCAGGTGGGCGCCTGATTATAACAGAATTGGCAAAATAAAGAAAATTCCCTACCCTAGTTTGGTAGCTGGGCATATATATGAGTGTTAATTGAGTCATGTTACCAAATATCTCTAAGAATTCGAAAGCTAGATCCCATTATCCAGGAGGGTCCTGAAAACAAAAATCAAACACCATCTTAAGAATGATAACTTTAAAGATAAATTATATTTTCTAAAGGTAAGACTTATGCTAAATCTCATCATCTAATGGAGGTCTTAAGACTAAGTCCCATTATTCAGGAGAGTCCTGAAAATTTCAAATTGAATCTCATCCTAAGCATAAAAACTTCAAAGCCAACTTATATTTCCTCAAGGTAGAGACTATGCTAGATCTTGTTACTCATGAATGTTTTGAATTTTAACTAAGTCCCATTGTCCAGGAGGGTCCTGAGAATTTACGGTCAAACCTGCCTAGTACTTGCTTTCCTTACGGAGGGTTTCTCCGAAACAAACGAAATTTTCTGCCCCTATTTCAATCAAAGAAAAATCTTGTCAGTTTAAAAATGTAGTGGTTAATTTGCGGCATTCTTGCCGAAGGTGGCCCTCTTGCTGGCGTGCTTTGATTTAACTAGCTGCTTTGAACTGGCCCAGAACTGTTTGCCTTTCCGTCTGAATTCTAAACCACAGGACTTGGAATGACTTGAATGCTCTACACCCAACCAGCTGTTTCATCTTTCTGTCCTTCCATCTTGAAACCTCTATATATTCCCCGAAATGTACACACCACTCGACTGCTTGAACTTTCAATAACTCCATACCTTCATTTCCATCATGCTATTTCTGGCATGCTTTGGCTGCACTTTGCTTTGTGCAATTTGGAAGTTGGTAGTAAGCTTTGAAACCCTTTCTTACTCGCTTAAACAAGGCTAATATTGGAAAAACCTGAGAGAAATAAACCCCAAAAAGAAATGAAATGCAATGACTTTGAGAGTTAGGAATAAAAGAAAATCCAAATCTGGATGATTGTTTGAGGTAGAAGAGGGAAAGAGACTTATCTGAATGGAGCAGCTGGTACCAATGATCATGACATGCATTTCGGAATAATCGGTCCAACCTATTCAACCAATCACCTTTCAGTTGTCATACCTTATGCCCCAGGATCTCCATAACCCAATTTCTTCGCCAAATCACTGACCTTGTTCGGTTCGCAGTGCCTTGAAGGGTTTTCACCCATAATCCTCTCTCATTTGGCCGTCTCTCGACTCACTATCGTCTTACGGTATCCGTGAGGGTTTTCACCAATAAGACTCTCTCATTTTAATTTCTCTCATCTTTCCATGCCCCTACGGTGCCCGTGAGGATTTTCACCAATAAGACTCTCATTTTTTATTTTCTTGCTCAGAACGGAGTGTTGCCCCTGATATGAATCACATTTACTTAATCGACTTGGCATCTCTTGAAGACTGATCGGAAGGTCTTTCTTTGGACCGTAATGTGGGCTTTTGGATAGGGTTAGAAAGAAAGGATATCAAAAGGCTCAAAACAACTTGAATGGGTTTACTTGGGGACTTCTGGATTTATATTTTGATGGGACCGAACCGTGAGGCTGCCTACGTATCCTTGAAAGGAATCATGTCGAACGTAGTTCATGACATAGGAATTACTTTGTTTTTTTGTACTTTTCTCTCTCTCTTTTTTTTTCCTTTTTCTTCTTCTTTTTTTTCTTTTCTTTTCTTTACTCTTTTTCCACTTTTCTTTCTTTTCATTCTTTTTCCATTCTTTCCTTTTCTTTTCTCTTCTCTTTCCTTCTTTACTTCTTTACTTACCTTTTGCGTTCGTGATTATGAATTTCACTACTGATTCTAAAAGAGGGGTATGAAAGAAAATAAATATGGCTCAAAGGGGTAACAAAAGGATAAAGTCTTTAGATACCAGAACAAAATACATTCGTCATTCCAATCTTCAAAACATGCCAAGTACAAACAAACACAATTTAAACCAAAGAAATCATACATAATATCTTTTGACAGCATCAGAATTGATAGCCATGTCTACACATTTGCCTTCTATATCTGTTAAATACAAATCACCGTTGGACAACACTCTCGTTACGATGAATGGCCCTTGCTAATTTGGGGCGAACTTGCCTTTCGCCTCGGCCTGATGTGGAAGGATGTGTTTCAATACTTGCTGACCCACTTCAAATTTCCGTGGACGCACCTTCTTGTTATATGCTCTTGCCATTCTCTTTTGATACAATTGGCCATGACACACTACTACCAATCTTTTTTCATCAATCAAACTCAATTGCTCCAGACGGGTTTTGACCTACTTATCATCATCAATTTCGGCTTCAGCAACAATCCGAAGGGATGGGATTTCAACTTCCGCGGGTATCACTGCTTCTGTGCCATATACCAACCGATAAGGATTTGCACCTACTGAAGTGCGAACAGTAGTGTGATAACACAATAATGTAAAGGGTAACTTTTCATGCCATTTCCTAGAACCCTGTACCATTTTCCGAAGTATCTTCTTTATGTTCGTGTTGGCTGCCTCGACTGCTCTGTTAGACTTAGGGTGGTATGGGGTGGAATTGTGATGCGTAATCTTAAAATGTTGACACACTTCTTTCATCAGATGACTGTTAAGATTAGCGCCATTATCTGTGATGATCGCCTTTGGGATTCCGAACCGACAAATGATATTTGAATGAACAAAATCGACCACTACCTTCTTGGTCACAGATTTGAAAGTTTTAGCTTCAACCCACTTAGTGAAATAGTCAATGGCCACTAGAATGAACATGTGCCCATTGGATGCCGCTGGCTCAATTGGTCCGATGACGTCCATACCCTGAGAAACAAAGGGACATGGTGCGGGCATTGTGTGCAATTCAGATGGCGGAGAATGAATCAAATCTCCGAGTACTTGACATTGATGACACTTGCGCACAAAACTGATATAATCTCGCTCCATGGTGATCCAATAATAACATGCTCGAAGAATTTTCTTTTCCAGAACATACCCACTCATATGCGGTCCGCAAACTCCGGAATGCACTTCGGTCATGATAGTCGTGGCATGTCTATCATCTATGCATCTTAATAATCCAAGATTTGGAGTCCTTTTGTACAAAACTCCTCCACTAAAGAAAAATCCACTTGCCAAACGACGAATTGTTCTCTTTTGATCACATGTGGCTCGTGCTGGATATACCCTCATTCTGATATACTCTCTGATGTCATGCAACCATGGTTCACCATCAAGTTCTTCTTCAATCACATTACAGTAAGCATGCTGATCATGAACTTGAATATGCAGAGGATCAACATAAGCTTTGTCTGGATGGTGCAACATTGACACCAAGGTAGCCAAGGCATCGGCAACCTCAATATGGATCCTTGGAATGTGCTTGAATTCTATTGATCAAAACCGTTGACATAGATCATGCAGACATTGTCGATACGGTATAAGCTTTAAATCTCGCGTCTCCCATTATCCTTGAATCTGGTGCACCAGAAGGTCCGAGTCTCCCAAGACTAAGACTTCCTGGATTCCCATATCTACAGCTAGCCTTAAACCCAAAATGGACGCTTCGTACTCGGCCATGTGGTTGGTGCAATAGAAACGAAGTTGAGTAGTGACAGGGTAGTGATGCCCTGTTTTAGAAATGAGTATAGCTCATATCCCAATGCATTTCATGTTAGTAGACCCCATCAAAGAAAAGTTTCTACCCGAGCTTTTCATCCTTCTCGACCTCGTCAATGTGCATTACCTCTTCATCAGGAAAATAAGTCTTCAAAGGTTCATATTTTACGTCCACCGGGTTCTCGGCCAAGTGATCAGCCAAAACTTGGGCTTTCATCGCCGTCCGAGTCACATTTACAATGTCAAACTTTGTGAGCAAGATTTTCCACTTTGCGAGCCTTCCTGTAGGCATGGGCTTCTGAAAGATATACTTTTAGAGGATCCTGGCGAGAAATGAAGTAAGTAGTATAGGACGACAAATAATGCTTCAACTTCTGTGCTACCCAAGTCAGGGCGCAACATGTCCTTTCCAGGGGAGCATACTTAACCTCATAAGAGGTGAACTTCTTGCTGAGATAGTAGATAGCTTGATCTTTCCGGCTAGTAATGTCATGTTGATCCAACACACAGCCAAATGAGTTATCCAAAACCGTCAAATATAGAATCAAAGGTCTTCCCGGTTCTGGTGGGACTAACACAGGTGGGTTTGACAAGTACCCCTTTATCTTATCAAATGCTTCCTGACACTCATCAGTCTATTTGACCGCAGCATCCTTCTTTAGTAGCTTAAAGATGGGCTCATAAGTTGTCGTGAGCTGAGCAATGAACCTACTGATGTAGTTCAGCCTCCCTAGCAGACTCATCATCTCAGTCTTGTTCTTTGGTGGTGGTAACTCTTGGATAGCTTTGATCTTTGATGGATCCAATTCAATGCCCGCCGGCTGACTATGAACCCCAACAGTTTCCCCGATGGTACATCAAATGAACACTTCGTAGGATTGAGCTTAAGATTGTACCTGCGGAGCCTCTGAAAAAACATTCTCAAATCTTTGAAGTGGTCAGACTGCTTCATGGACTTTATGATCATATCATCCACGTAAACCTCAATCTCCTTGTGTATCATGTCATTGAATATGGTTGTAATTGCCCTCATATAAGTTGCCCCAGCATTTTTCAAACCAAAAGGCATGACCCGGTAGCAATATGTTCCCCATGGCGTGATGAATGCCAACTTTTCCGCATCTTCCTCATCCATTAAAATCTGATGATACCCCGCATAGCAGTCCACCAAAGACCCAATCTCGTGCTTGGCACAATTATCAATCAAAATGTGGATATTTGGCAATGGGAAGTTGTCCTTTGGACTTGCCTTGTTGAGATCGCGGTAATCAACACACACTCTGGTCTTACTATCCTTCTTTGGTATAGGCACAACATTAGCTAGCCACGTGTGATACTGCGTGACCCGAATGACCTTTGCATCAAGTTGCTTTGTGACCTCTTCTTTAATCTTCACACCCATGTCAGTTTTGAATTTTCTCAACTTTTGCTTAACGGGAGGGAATGCTGGATCAATTGGCAATTTATGGACCACCAAATCGGTACTCAAGCCTAGCATGTCATCATACGACCATGCAAAAATATCCTTATGTCGCGCCCCCCTTTTTCTAGCGAAAATCGGGTTTGTGACATTTGGGAGACAACTCGTTCCCTTTTGAAAATTGGGTTTGAATTAAAGAGTCGCCATCTAATGATTTAAGTGCATTAGGACACTAAGAAAGGTTCAATTTGAACAACCAGAGATTGGGTAAGGGCTTGAAATTATCCTAAGGGGAAGGTGTTAGGCACCCCTCAAGATCCACTAGTGTGGTTCCCGGCAAAGCTATTGTTTTGACTTAAGTGCAAATAACACATAGGCAAATAAAGGCTTCAAATAAGAGGGGATTTTCACGTAATAGTTACAAATAAACAAAAGTAAGAAAAAGGAACTAAAAAGAGTTGATTTTCTTTTTTAAAAAATGGTTTAAAAAGATTTAAAAGAAACAAAAAAAACAAAGGGAAGGGGGTCCTAGGTTTATTAATAATATCGATCACCCCACACAACATCCGGTAATCACTCCTCAGTGAGGGTCTACACGTGATGTTATCGCGTGGTTATCATATCCATATCTACCCTTTCCCGCCTCATTGAGGTATTGAAGTGCGGAATGGTCTCACTTACTTATTGCATGCTATTACCCGCCCTAATCCTATCAGCCCTGGAGGTACTTGGGACTACTATTCCTAAAAGGGAGGAGAAGTCGGGTTTATTTATGGTTTCAAAGGTAAAAATACAAAGGCGACAAGCAAAAATATATATATAGCAAGTATGGGGAAGCACATAAACAAATAAGGATCAAACAGACCTCCTTAAATCAAAGAAAAGCATATAGTTTAGCATGTCTTACACGTACTGATTAGGGTCTGATTTAAAGGTTGGGGCAGACTGATTTATTGCACATTTTAGATAAGAAGCATGAATCAGACCTGCTTACTGGTTGCAGTTAATAAAATCTGATTCAGTTTATAAATTATCTTATGGCTTGCCTAAGTATTAGAGGAAAACCTATAAGCATGATATCTACTGATTTCAGAAAAGATGAAGTATACTGAATTTAGAAAAGGTTGTCAGTTATTCAGAAAAGACGAGTTTTGACAAAAGATCATAAATTCTGCAGACATTAGACATTGTTGTTACTGGTTTTAGACTTATAAACGAGTGAAACGTTTCAGACTTGGTTGATAGTTCCTATAGGCATGCTTTCTATGCATTACTGATTTTTTAAAAAAAAACTTTTGGACATAATAAGAATGCAGAAACCCTATAGGCATGACATCTAATTGTAGTTGATTTTCAGAACCTATAGACATGTTCTCTACATGCATATACAGAAGTCACGATATCTACATGAAAGTGCAGGGTCCCTATAGTCATGGTATCTAAATAAGAATGCTGAAGTTCCTATAGACATGGTAACTAAATGAGAATGCAGAAAATCTTATAGACATGGCGACTAAATGAGATTGCAGAAATCTTATAGGAATGGTAGCTATATGAAAAATGCAGAAATCTTATAGGCATGGGAGCTATATGAAAAAATGCAGAAATCTTATAGGCATGGTAGTTATATGAAAAAATGCAGAAATCTTATAGGCATGGTAGTTATATGAAAAATGTAGGAATCTTATAAGCAAGTTATCTACCTTTTTTTACATGCATGGTTACCCTTCACTTTTCACTAACCATCCCCAAAAGTTATTACAAGTTATTACAGTACAAATAAAATAAAGACAATTACATCAGAAATTGAACATTACAACTAAGGAGAGCCTGATTCAGACTTCTTGTCTGAAGTATGAAGTAAACTAACTCCAAAGATCATGCTTCAAAGCCTTTCTCCCACTTGGGTATGTCATAGTTCCCTAAGAGTTTCATAAGAACTTCGGGCAGTGCTTACACCCAAATATATCGCCATATTAAGCCAAAGTGCAGTGTGGAAGGGCCAGCCCTCAGGTGTCCAAGTTCAGAGGGAACTCAAGGTCTCAAGGCAAGGCTCACAAGAGGGGCAGAACTTAGGAACTAAGAGAGAGTGTAAGTGCAGAATTCTGAAAGGGGGAAAGGAAAAGGGAAACAGCATACATAGGGATATAGGGAATGGGGAGTTGCAAGAGGTAAAAAGCAGGATAGTGGGCATAACCCAACAATGGAAGATGCTGGCACACCCATAAGCCTACTGGAACACATTGTTTAGAGGTTATAATCCCCTAAGGGATCAAGTTCAATCCATAGACAATAACTTGTATATTGCCATGTTTTAAACTGTAACTCAAAGCACATAAAGGGAAATAGGGAATAGGGATTCATAGCAGAAACAAGCAAAAGGGAATCAACATGCTAGTTTAAGTATTTAACTCTGCAGAAGTAGTAAAGTAGACATAGATGCAGAAAGTTGTAAGTAAACACATTGTGGGGATGCTGAAATTTGAAATTAGGATATACCAGTTTCAAAGAAACAAGTAGAGAAAAATGTAGTAATCTGGTAAAAACCTCAGTGCAGACAAGAAGAGAGAGTTCTATTATGTGAGTAAAAGTTCAGAAGTGATTATGAATTGTGAAGTCTGAAGTGTGAAGTTGTGAAGAAAGGTCGTGCCTTTTATAGTGTGGAAACTAAGTAGAAATAAGGTATGAAAATAATTGAAAAGCTGATTGTCAATCAATTACACAAAACTCCCCTAAATTAAGGAATTCAGATTCAAACGGGTGAAACCAATTAAGGAAAGAGATTAACCAAACACTTTGTGCAAAGTAGGCAATTAGGGGTGAATCCTTAAAAGTTTTATTTAAAAACAGAATTTTGAAATACATGGTTTGTATAAATAAGGTAAGGAAATCAATTGACAGCCAGTAAATCAACAGTCAGGGATTTTGTATGAATGAACCGAGTCAAAAAGATAGGAAAGGTTTTTAACTTAAGGGAAATCAGCAAACAATGGAAATGGACTCAATCAGACCATATTCAGAGGGAAGTATGAACTAGTCACAAATTTAAAAGCCACTTTAAAGGAAAGTCTATCATATATAAGGAGCATACGAACATGTTAAGCATGAAAGAAAAGATTGTCATGTCACTGTAACATTATTAGAAAAATCCTGAGTAGAAGGGTTTAGTAAAAAGGTCAGAATCATATGAAAACAAGGAATTGGTCTGAAATAGTTGGGGGTTTTGAAATAAGAACCCTAGTTCAGGAAAATAGTAGAATCAAACTTGGCGGAACCCCCAATTTCTAGGGTTTCCACCTTGAATCAAGTACATAGATGAGAAGGCAAGTAGTCGAAACAGGCTCAGAGGTTTCAGAACTGAAACCTCTTGCATGCTTCTTTCATCAACAGAAACTCATGAGAAAACATGATAGCAAACTAACATACAAACACAATAGAAGGATTCAAAGAACATAATGGAAAATACTGATAAGAATAGTAGAAGAAGCATGCTTAAGAGGTTTTCTAGAAGAAACTTAAACAGGGCTCAGTAGAAGGAAAAAATAGTAAAAACACTTAAGAATATAGTAGAAAAATATAGTAGGCAGAACATAATAGAATATGGTAGAAGAAAATACTAGAACATAGTAGAAGAGCATACGAGAACATAGTATAGAAAACACAGTAGAAAAACATACAAGAACGGGGTATAGAAAACACAGTAGAAGAACATACATGGTAGAAGGAAAACATAGAACACAGTAGAGGCAAATACACACAAAAGAAAAGGAAAAGAAAGTCAGAGAAACACTTAAGCATTTTCAAAAAACCCTAAATCGTAAAAGAAAGACTTTGAAAAGTAATTTTTGAAAGAAAAGTTAGGGAGATCGTTTGAAAACTCAAAGAGAGCACAGATACACAACGGATCTAAAGATATCGGAGAAAACCTCGAAGTGTTAGAGTTTCAGAAGAACCCTAAAAATGAGAAAGGCTTTGAAAAGGTCATCGATTTGAGTCGAAGAGGTCACAACCACGCTCAAAACACCATGGTACGCCGGAGCAAGGCCGGTGATGACTTTGGAACCTTGAATCGGCAGAGGTCTGGGTGCAAACCTTCGAGGTCAGACCTTGAATATTCAGATATCAGGTGTGTGGGAGTCATAGGAGGCCGGTGTAGGACTCCGATAGCCTTGGAAGCCATGGATTCCGGTGGCTTTCAAGGCGGAGGTGGTGGTAAGAGGCGGTTAGGGTTTGGGAATGTTCGAGAGAGTTTGAGAGAGTTTGAGAGTTCAGAGGCAGCTGGTTAAGTGAACTGATTTAGGGTTAAGGGGTGTTGGTAGATTAAAAGGGGAAAGGAAGATTTGTAGCCGTTGATCATTTTGATCAACGGCCTGGATTTAATGGGGGGCCGGACGGGTTAAACCTAATTGGATCAGGGGCAGGTAGTTTAGGAATTGGGCCGGTCCATTTGAAATTGAAATTGGGGTTAATTGGGGGGTTGATTTGGGCTAAAATTTTAATAGGTAGGGCTAGTATTTAAATAGCAACTTTTTCCCTTTTTATTTTATAAAAAAATAGTAAAATGATTTCTGGAAACAAATTAAAGGCACTAAATTGATTAATAATATGTAAATATTAAATTAAAAATACTGGAATCAAATTTTTAATTATAAACACAATTAAATCTTAAAATAGGCTAAAATTGCAATTATATGCAATTTAACTTTAGAATGCTAAATAAATTTGTAAAAAATGTGCAAAAATTACCTTAGCTATATTTTGGTATAAATATGAGAATTCAATAAAGGAGTTACCAAAAATAATAATTTGGGAAATAATTATTGGTTTTTTCTGATAAAATAAGGCGATAAATTGATTTAAAAAATCTTTTAAAAATTGGAAAAATAATAAAATACTTGGACATGCTTAATATGCATACGTATGCTATTTTGAAAGTATTTTGAAAAATATATAGGAAAAAATTGGGTATCAACACCTTATACTCAAATAATGCTTTAATTGTTTCTTCCCTGATTTGCAGCTCAAGATGGACACTTATCTTAGTTTCTCTGACATTATCTGGGTCCCCTAGATTGATTGCTTCCGTTTCATTCAGATTAGGCTTGGTTTTTTCTTCAAAATGACTTAGTTCCTTACTAATCTCTTCAAAGGCCTCATCCTCATCATATTCTGATTCATCATCACACTCTATTTGTTGGATTACTATTTCCGAATTAGGTTGACTTTTAAGACTGGGCTGAAGATTCCTTATGCATGTCATGTCATTGAAACCAGCATAAAAAGAACTGTACAGAGAGGAAAAGAAAAACAAAAATAAAACTATCAGGAATGATGAAAAAGGAAAATTGCATTTCATTGAAAATAAAGGATAACAGGGTTTGTACATCAACAAGCAGAAAATAAAAGTCTGGCTCACAACCCTGGAATGACCCATATATAAAGGAAAACAAAACAAACTACCAAGACTTCTTCCGGGTAGGGAGAGGAGCAGCCTTCCAATCGTTAAGCTTTACATTCGGCCTGACGAACTGCACGTCCGCTTTGCTAGAACCTTCTCCAACTTCCACCATGTTCACATCATCAAACAACCTCTGGAACCTTTCAATTAACTCCTCATCAATGTCAACCACAAAACTTGGAATTGTTGTCACTGGGTATTTCCTGGAACCGGGCTTGACAAAAGACCTAGAGAAACGTGGAACGGGCTTTGGAAGTGCCCATGCCTTCTGTTTCAACCTTTTAGTTGTTCTCACATATGCCGCTGTAGGTTTGAATCCAAGACCGAACATACCCAAATTCTTAGGGAGGGACACTGGTTGTATGATACCCTGCAGAGATGCACCCATACCTTTACCTGGCACAAAGCTATTTTTCAGCATTTCAAAGGCCACCATGACTGATGCGGAGGTTATCTTTGGGGTTGAAACACATTTCCCTTCTGGTACCTTCTCTACCGGAACTGTTTCAAAAACTTGATAGACCCAAGGCCCTTTGTCATCTTCAACCTCAATGAACGGGACAGAGGCATCACTGTGAGCAAACAAATTATCTTCACCATGCACGATGATCTCTTGTCTATCCCATTCGAACTTTACCATCTGATATAGAGTGGACGTGCTTTGGCGGCATGAATCCAAGTTCGACCTAACAGAAAATTGTAAGAGACGGCTACGTCGAGCACCTGGAACTCCATGGTGAATTCCACCGGTCCTATTGTCAACTCAAGCACTATATCACCAACTGAATCTTTCCCTCCACCGTCAAATCCCTGAACGCAGATGATGTTCTTGTGAATCCTCTCATCATCCACTTTCAACTTGTTTAGAGTAGAGAGTGGGCAGATGTTTGCGCTGGACCCATTGTCAACTAATACCCTGGTAACCACAAAATCGTCACATTTTACCGTAAGATAGACAGCTCTGTTGTGTTCAGTACCTTCCATAGGCAACTCATCATTAGAGAAGGTGACCCTATTCACCTCAAATATTTTTTTGGCGATCTTTTCCAGATGGTTCACTAAAATTTTGTCGGGAACGTGAGCCTCATTCAGAATTTTCATTAGGGCCTGACGATGCTCATCTGAGTGGATTAACAATGACAACAATGAAATCTGAGCAGACGTCTTTCTCAACTGATCCATGATGGAATAATTTTGTACCTTCATTTTTCTCAGAAAATCTTCCGCCTCTTCTTCAGTCATTACTTTCTTCACTAGAACTGGGTTATCTCTGAATGTTTTAGCTTTCCTTAACTCTTCCGAGGCAAAGCATCTCCCCGAATGAGTTAATCCTTGGGCCTCATTGACTTCTTCTTTCACTTCCTTTCCCTTATAGGTCACTATCACCCGTTCATAGTTCCATGGGATGGCCTTGGTGCTGATTACTGGCAACTGAGTTATAGGCTTGATCATGACAGGATCTGCACGGGCACCCTCTATAATTATAATAGGCTTGTTTGCCACTCCTGGCACAACCACTTTCGACTTTTCTTGCTTTGCCGCGGTATCACTTGGGGGTCCTTCCTTGACTACCACAGATGGTTTACCGTTTGCCTTGCTCAACTTGTTCACTGATCCTTCAACTGTTGGTTTTTTAACTAGCTTGACCTTACTGGACCGAATCATTATGACGGTCTGTGAAGGCTTCTTAGGCTCCCTTTCCTTATGTACTATCTCAATCATGTTTGTTTCCTGATGGGTTGGTAATGGGTTTTGGTTGATGTTAGGTGCCTCTAGAGTTTGGACTTCAATCCGGTTCGTGTCAATGAGCTCCTAAATGGCATTTTTCAGGTGCCAGCACTTCTCTGTATCATGCCCCGGAGTACCAAAACAATATTCATAGCTCACGGAGTAATCAAGATTCTTTGGGGGGTTTGGCAATTTCGACTCAATTGGCCTCAGCATATCAAATTGCCTCAAACTATGGAATAAACTGGTATAGGACTCTCCCAATAGGGTGAATAGTTTCTTCCGCTGCAACCTCTCATTTTTGAATGCTGGATTGGGTCGAAAACCTAGGCCGGTAGGGTTTTGATAGGCTTGTGGGGGTAGTAACCATTTTGTGGAGCTAGGTAGGTGTTTTGTGGGGCTGGGGAACGCCATTGTGCATAGGCAGGAGGTTGAGTATATGTCTTGTCATGGTGGACAGAAATATGAGGGTCTGGTGATGGGAAGTAGTGTTGGGATGGATTGTATGGGGTTTGGGTGTAGGTTCGGTGATGGGGTCGAGGCTGGGTATATTGGTGTGATGGGCCCTTGGGTCCAAATCATAATCCTGAATCAATTGTTGCCACATCTTCTTTCTTCTTCTTTCCAATCACTCCCCTAGTACCGTTTTGAATGGCTTGGGTAGTTGCCTTGATAGCTGAGTAACTCATGATTTTACTTGATTTAAGCCCTTCTTCCACCATGCCACCCATCTTCACTACCTCGTTGAAAAACTTGCATATGGCTGATATCAGATGGCCAAAATAGGTAGGCTCCAAAGCCTGCAGAAAGTACTCCACCATTTCGCTCTCCTCCATCGGGGGATTAAGTCTCGCCGCCTGTTCTCTCCAGCGAAAACCATATTCTCTGAAACTTTCACTAGGCTTCTTCTCAATTTTAGTCAAAGACAAACGATCTGGAACAATCTCGATGTTGTACTGGAAGTGACGAGCGAATGCTTGGGCCAAATCATCCTAGGTATACCATCTGTTGTGATCCAGACGAGTGTATCACTCCAGTGTCGAACCACTCAGACTCGGGCTAAAATATGCCATCAGTAGCTCATCTTTCCCACCTGCTCCTCTCATTTTACTGCAGAATCCCCTCAAGTAGGCCACCGGGTCTCCGTGCCCGTCATACAAATCAAACTTCGGCATCTTAAATCCCGCAGGCAACTGAACATCATGAAATAGACACAAATCCTTGTAGGCTACGCTCACCTGGCCTCCCAATCCCTACATGTTTCTGAATGACTGCTCTAGGCTTCTAACCTTCCTGAACATCTCCTTTTGTTCTAGGTTTTTAGGTGGTTTCTCAGTCTCAACAGGGAGGTCAAAACAAGGAGTGTAGGAGTAAGGTTCTGAGGCCTTGAAAGTAGGCTCAGGGGGATAGTATTGGTTATTTTGGGTCTGGAATAAAGGCTCACTAGAGGATCGGTGGAGTGTAGCAGGTGGGGGTGCAGGAAAACAGGGGTGGCTGGTGTATGAGGGTATAGATCTGGTTTGGGTGGTGGAGCTTGTGGTGTTTAGGAAGTGGTGCCCTGGTAGTGGTGATAAATGGGGAAGCCTAGAGATGAATCAACAGTGGGAGGTTCTTGGGATTGAGCCAGCGGCGGAACGAAAGCAGGGTTAGCGGGGTAGGATGGTGGTGGATGCCTTTTTACCTATGCCTGGCACATCATTGCCATCTGGTGTTTCAACTTATACAATTCCTCTTTCAGGTTAACATCAGACTTCTCCCCCTCTCTTGACGGATCAATAACACTTGCATCCAGTTCTTGGTTAGCCATGATCAACTTGTCTTTGGACCTGGTATTGTACGAATGAGTTTCCAGATTGCCAAACAAACTAACCACCTGCCTGGACTTGATGACAACAACAAATTCGTTAGCGATTAGAGCTTAACAGATAGGCAAGCGCATTTTGGGGATACAATGCACCTAAACAGTTAACCATTTCTATTATGCATTTGATCGGTTGTTTGCATCATCCCGGCTTTCCCTAATTTTCATTTTGCAACTTCTCTCTTTTTTTCATTCTTGCTTTTCTTTGCTTGATTCTTGTTTTTCTTTTATTCCCTCATTTTCTCTCTTGTTTTGCTATTATTTCCCTCCCACAATTCTCTTGTTTTCTCTCTCTCTTTTTCTTTCTCTCTTTTTTTTTCTTTTCATTTCACGGTTATGATCGAATCCTATGGGGATTGCCTACGTATCATGACGCCGCATGAATCAGACCAAGCATAGTTCTGGGGATAAGTGTAAAAATAAAAATAAATAATAAAAAAAATGTTTTGGAGTTTTCAAATTTTTTTATAAAATAAAAACGTCTTGATTACAACGGCTCATCCTATAGAATTTAATCATAAAAACTAACAGACTCGAAAAGGGAGACCAATAGACTCCAACAGAAAGATGAAAATACAGGCTCGAAAACAGACCAACAGACTCCAACAAAGAAAATGAAAATACAGACTCGAATGAAAATCATGAATACATCAATGCCTCAACTGCTCTAGGGGCTCGCGGGACATCAACCGGTCTCGCCACGAGCCTATGCACAAGATCCCCTTGAAGACGCTCCAGGTCACTCATTATTTGGTGAACAAAGGTCATTATCGCGGCAAAGAAGGTGGTTCTAGTCATGTCTTCACATTCATGGCACTTTATGATGATGTAGTCAGCAATTGCTCTAACCCTCTCCCTGATGATACCTTTTTCTTGGAGGAAACGCCCTATTTGCTGAGACCTAGCTTCTAGTATCTGGGCATCATGATGGTTTTGACCCTGCAGCTGTTGCATATCTTCCTCTAACTAGGCCATTAATGCATTGCAATGTTCCATTTCTACTTTAAAGTTCTTAGCTTGCTTGGCCATCTCATTTTCGAGGGTAGTTAGCCTTTTCTTCAAAGTGGTGACTGTTCCCTCATATTTTCTTTTCAACTGTCGGACAAACTCTGCTCGTCCCTCTATATTCTTCGCTAACTGTGCCCGGGCCCTCGCTAGATTACCCTCAGATTTTTCCAGATCATCCTCACACTTAGCTAATTTCCTCTTGAGACCACTTATGAGTCTTTCATCCTTTCGGCTCTTTTCCTGATTCTCAGCAACTATTTTCATTTTTTGGATCTGTGCTCGAAGGGCCTTGTTTTCTAGAGCCAATTTCATCTTATCCCCTTCATCGGCCGTGGCTTGTACACTTTTGTCAAATTTAAGATCCCGGATCTATCCCTCCAATTTGCTTATGGTGGCTCTATAGTTTGCCTCTTTTGCCAACCAATCCAATTGCCCATGCGCTCCATCAGTGAATTGTTGGACATGGGGACTTTTTTTGGGCCGTTCGGGCTCTTGATGGACTTGGGACCTTTTACCGTACCAAGCTGTGTAACTAGGCTCCAACTCGCCTCTGGATAGATCTCGTACCTGAGTCTTTGGCTCTAAGAACCTACATTGATGCCAAATTTGATGCACCCTTTCTTCTAGGAAAGCAGCTTTTGGTTCCAATTTGATGACCTGTCGACTCAAATCCTCATCATGTGGGATGGTCTGGTACTTGCCTAACTGGCATAGAACTCTGTGCGGGGCATAAGGTTGAATGCTCCGGAGACCAATCAATAGAAGAAAACACACCTCAACCGATATGTAAATGACTTTACTAACCGAGAGCCACCCGAATGTCCATTCAATCTTGTTTGCAGTCAAGGAGCTCAATTGTGCAAACCATGCTTCTGTACCGTCCGGAAACTCATAGCCCTCCACCCGTTGTTCATGTTTTTCAATGCATTGAGGACCGGTCATACGAAGGTTCATGTACCCCGGACGGTGACACAGGTGTTCCTCCATCTAGAGTTATAGAAGCATATTGTATCCCTCAAAAAACTTTCCTCCTTCTCGGCAAACAGTCAAGGATCGGTAGATTTCTGCCAAGATCATCGGTACAATGGTGCCATTTGCCTTTTTAGTCATGAAGTCGGCTATCCCTACAAGCCCCAATTCTATATTTCCATCCTTTCTCGGACAAATCAAAACACCCAGGATTGCTACTATGAAAGTCAATCCCCGTCGAGCTTCCCATTTATCTTTGTTTCCCGAATGAGTGAGACCGGTATCTGGCATCTCAAAACCACGGGGATTCCAGTAACATCGGTACAAGAAATAGAATGTGCAAAATCCTTTAGCCAAATTTCCGTCTTGAACTTCCCGACTAATGCTTAGAAGATCCAGAAACTTATGAGGAGTTACTGTTGTAGGCGCCATCGGGTATTGATTTCTGAGATTCCCACTAAAACCAGTGTAGCCCGCTATTTCCTCGAGCATAGGAGTTAGCACAAAATCGGCAAAATGGAACACATTATGTGATGGGTCCCAAAAGGGTATCAGAGCCTCAATTATATCCTTCCTCGGCTTAATATTCAGAAGACCAACAAGACCCACCCAAAGCTTTTATCACAGTTTTTCTACTGACTTCCCCCAGATCATTCCACCACATATGGAGCTTTAACAGGATTTCCTCGATGATTGTGAAAGGTTCATTTTCAATCGTGCTCATCCTGCACATTTATTTTAAGTGATTGATACTGTGATTCATTTTGACTCAAGAGAAAACACCCATTTTCACAAAATTTACGACAAAAATATTCTTGCAAATACAGCCCTTCAGCACCTCAAGAAAGAAATTTTTTAGGGCTGTGTTTGTTAACCAACCAAAATTTTGAAAAAGGATCTTAGGTGGCTATTCTTGCAAAAATATCCTTCCGGCGCCTTTTGGGGGCATTTTGGCTATTTTGGACATGAACAGCATTACCTAATTTATTTAGCGACACTTCATATTTTGGGGGTTGTTTTTTGCAAAAAGGAGTTGGACCCGATGAGGGTTGCCTACGTATCCCACATCCGGTGAGAACCAAACTTGTGTAGTTCGGTCAATTTTGATGCAACAGAAAACACAAACTTTTGAAATAGCTTTTTTTCCTTTTTTTCTAAATATTTTGGCAGAGTTTTGGGGTATTTTGGACACCAGGTTTTCCACAGCCGGGTATTTTCTCTCTCCCACCTCAATTTGGTTTTTTCTCCCTTATTTTAGAAGCCGGTCAACATGCAATCCGAGTCAAATAAATGCGCAAGTAGCAAGTAAAATGCATCAGGATGGCCTTTTGATTTTGGGTACACCTGTCCTAGATGGACACAACCCCTGTGTTGAGTCCCCAAAGTCAAAATGCACATGATGCAAATAAGCGTTCCTACTAGGAATCCGGCATGAGACTATGGTATACTAGGTTTGAAAACCTGGGTTTATTTGTTCTAGACCTGGCTTACCCGAACGGACAGCTTGAGCCGAGGGGGGGCAGCGTACCGGGAATATAGAAGCTTCACCGGTTTTGCAACTTGTCCGAGCCTCGTTTTAAAATTGGGATATGACTCTAATAGAAAAGAAGTCACATGAAGTGCACAATTTCCAGATGATTTAGAAGACTCATAGAGAGGAGGGATTCGTATTAATTTATATACAATTCAACAATATCAAAGCGATAAAGAGCAACATTTAGCACATTAGGCCCAAGCATGTAAATAAAACCAGATAATAAATAAAGCCAAATATAATAATTATTCTAAGCTCTAATTCTTGAACCCTGAACCAAAGATTCTGGGTTCTTGTCCCCAGCAGAGTCGCCAGAGCTGTTACACCTCTTTTTTACTACCCCCGAAAGGGTGCAAGGGAGTTTTTTCTAATTTAAGTGACAATCGAAACAAGATTATTTATTTAAAATCAGAGTCGCCACTTAGGATAGTTTATGGCGTCCCAAGTCACCGGTTTAAAATCCCAAATTGAGGAAAGATTGACTCTATTTTATAGTCCGCGAACACAGAAATCCGGGTAAGGAATTTGTTAACCCGGGAGAAGGTGATCGGCATTCCCGCATTTCCGTGGTTTTAGCACGGTCGCTCAACTATTATAATTGGCCTAATTATCTGATTTTAATTACACATTTTTAACCTATGTGCATTTTAAACTTTAAAACCGCTTTTATTTATTTAAGGAATTGTTTCAAGGTTATTTAAAACATATCGCAAGCCACGCTACATGAAATGCACCCGTGATTCACGACACGTTCTATTTAACCTTGTTGGAAATTAGAACCGGGCCACATGAAATGTACCCCCGGATCTTAATAGCTAAGATAATTATATATTCAACGCGCCTAAAGCAAACTACGAAGTTCATTTTAATGTCTAAATTACATTTGTGAGGACTAAATACTTATGGCACACCTCAAATCTATGCCTTGATCTAATCTTATGAGGGCCATAAATTATATATTTGTTGATATGGCACACCTCGATTTAATTACAAAGGTCATTTTTAACTAGGCTTAAATGGTTTGATATTAAAGAAACTATTAATTGTGAGCACAATTGGGCCATGGGTTGTTTCAAAGAAATGGGCCAAGTGTGAATTCCTTGAGTTGTAAAAACCAGATTGCCAAATTACTAAAAAATGACAAAGAGTCAGGCATGTTGTATACATAATCCCCAGCAGCCCTTTTAAATGGGGGTCTGGGCTCGACAGCAGGCCCAAAAGATGGTAAGGCATACAACTCCCCATTTCCAAGTGACCTCAAGGTCCAGGCCTAAAATAAATCCAAATCTCATGAAAAACGAAGACTGAGGAGTGTGGCAACATTTAAAACTTGAGGAGACCACTTGATCCCAATTGATTAGCATCAGTACACAGCCATAACGATATGAGAAAATAAAACTTTAAATGCTACAAAACCATACTACACGTCTAAGAGAAGTATTGCTTTAAATTCGATTGAGCTAATTACATGAGAACAAAAATAATTGTATGAAATTTAAGCCTCAATCAAAACCTCTTTAATACAAACAGTAGCAAAAATCCCACGAGATTAACATGTGACTACCTTGAATCTAAAAATCACATCAACTTTCAGCAGAATTAGACGAAAACCAGAAGCAATTCACCTTATACCACATCAACAACATGAAAAGGCTAATAGAATACACATAAGATTAAACTATTACAAAATATGAATGAAATGGAAGAACAGGGAAATAAGATTCAATAAAAACAACTTGTATTTATCATGTATCCACATTCGAATTGCATGTTTACACTTCATATGTTATTCATAGATCAAGAAATACTTGGAAGTCAAGAGAAAAACAAAGAGAGTGAGGGATTTAGCAACAGCAATAGATCAGCAACTTTAGCACCAATTTCCATCCCATTTTTAGATCATTTTAAACCTAGATGAGCAAAAAATCTTTGAAGCTTCCAAATTCTACCTAACGATCAAGATTAAAAAGGAAATCCAAAGCTAGTTTTCACCAAAAGATGCAGGAAATTTTCTAAGTATTTTCAGAGTCCAGGGCTCAGCCGTTTCTAATTTTTTTAATGTTCTAATCTCTGCTTCTAAATGAAAGAAAGCAACCTTATATAGAAAGTCCTTAGGGCATCAGAAATGATTTTACCATTTTATCAATTACCCCTTCCCCAATTTTTTTAACTCAGTTTAGAACCCCAAATTTTAACCTGTTTGTTAAGTCAATCCCCTTTCCCACTTTCCAGGCAATTTCCCAAGTGGTTGACGAAGATTCCTCCCAACCAATTCCCTAAACTACCCTTTACAAGGTTGGGAATTACCTTTAGAGAAACTCAGCTTATGGGTTGAAATAACCCAAAACTAACCCCATAGCCTGACAACCCAAAATTGACCCTTCCCCTCTTTGGGCTTCTGACCTAAGAAGCCCAATATCTAAACATCAACAGCCCATAAGAAAACACAGAAGAAAACCAACAGAGTTTAACTCCTGATATCATAATTTCAAAAAAAAACAAAAATGAAAAGGGGAATTGAACAAAATCAAACACGAAACCAAATTGACAGTCTCAACAATGTTAACTGCATATTAAACTAACTATTAAAAACCAATCATGACTTAATTTTGTCATGCAATCAAAACGATTTAATCACAGAAGAAAAGAAAAAGAAAGAAATAGAAAGAGACGAGGATGGGAATAAAACAAAAGACGAAAGAAAGAAAAATGGACGGAAATACCTAGAATAGGCAGATGGACAGTGGGCTTGAACGGACCTTCGACACTTTCGATTTTGAGCCGAAATTGGCATTAATCGCGTGTTCTCGTTGAGAACAAATGAATAATACCAATTTCAACCCTAATCGTTCATGGAAGCTAGAAAATTTGGAAGATTTTTCTTTTCTTCTTTTAGATCCAGCACTGGTTAGATTTGGTGAGAATTTGGGAAGATATATCGGTGGATTGGGAATCAGGGTGAGTGGTGGTTGTATGATCGAAATTTTAAGGGATTTGAAGGTCAGTCGCCGGTGGAAATGGCGGATGTTTTGAGGACGGCGGGCTAGGGTTAGAGGTCTGGGAGATAGGGGAAACTGAACATGGGTCTTAGGGTTGTTTGGATGTTGTTTGGACCATTATAAACGAAAAAGGGGGGACTTTCACGGCCCTTGGATTAGATGAAACGAGGGGCCAAGATTTGTTTGAACTAAATGAACTCAAAATGACGTTGTTTGAGTTGTCTTGACACCTGAAGGGTTTGGACCGGGTATGGCTCAACTTTGGGCCTGGAATTCGACGGATTTGGGGGGAAACTCGTTTGGGCTATGACAAATTGGCCCAAAATCAACAGCCTTTTGATTCTCTTTCTTTTCTTTTCAATTTCAATTTTTCCTTTTCCTTTTCAAATTAATTAACAAACCAAATTAACTCTTAAATTAAAATAATTTATCAAATTAAGCTAATTACTCGTCATAGTATTTTCAAAAATTAATTAATTCCTAAATTAAAAGAAGAACTATGAATTTAAAATTAAAAGGTTAAAAATGCAAAGTGGGTCATTTTTTGTGATTTTCATTTTTATAAAACAACTAATTTACTAATTAACCTAAAAATTTAAAAATAAACCCCAAATGCAAATGCAGAGTAATTTTATATTTTCATGATTTAAATAAAAATTAACATGCACAGAAACATGCAAATAATTAAGAAAATTCTACAAAAATTCCTAAAATGGCAAATAATTAACAGAAACCCTATTTTCTTGGGATTTTATAGGAGTATTTCATATAGGGCAAAAATCACGTGCTCACAGTGCTGATCCATCGCGTAAGAGCCACTGTAGCCAGCCTATATTAAGAGGTCATACCGACCCAACGCGTAAGAGCCTAAGAGCCAGCTTAAAAACTTAAGGGTCGATGAGCTCGAGTCGAAATCCGACTCGGAGACTGAGCCCGAAACAATTAACTAAAAATGCCTAAAGGCAAATGCGTAAGAGCCTACGAGCTAGCCCAACAAGCCTCAGAGCCGATTTGCAAACTTAAGGGTTTCACCTCGAAGCCCAATTCATCTGGCTAATCATTGACGAACGTCAAAATTTAAAGCAAAGGAAAAAAGAAAAAAGATGAAAAACAAAAAAGCCTTTACATATATGTTGGAAGGTTCACAAAGGTGCACTTACAAGGTCTATGCCTGAAGCCCTTACAAGGGCAAAAAATCAAATAAAACCCTAATCTACCATCGGGGCTATGCCTTCGACGACTCCTTCGAAAATTGTGATTTCAACAGCACTGGCCATAACCCCCGGGTTTTCAACGGCTTCTCCTCATTTGGGGATCTCGCCTCCATCTTCGTCATCTACCGAGTCACTGTTCGACTCGTCTTCAGAGGAAATAGGGCCACGGCCTCCTCTTCTAGGGCCTTCACCCTCTCGATATCAGCGTACAAATTGATGACCCCCGCATATATATACTCGAGAGTCCGTCTCTGAGATTCTAAACGGGCATGCTCCACAGCTCGGGTCAATCGCAACTCGGCCTCCTCGGAGACTTTCCTGGCCAGAGCATTTGCAGTAGCAGCATCCTCTTTATGAGAAGACACGAATGCCTCGGCTTCAGTCCTAACCTCGGATAGCGCAACAACCAACTCAGTATGAAGACCCTTATACTTGCCACTCTCCATCCTCGCGTCATCAAGTTGAAGCCCGACTGAGACCACCTCCCCCTGAAGGGTATCTCTCTCAGAGACTATCTCACTCACGTGCCGTTTGAGAATTTCAGAGTCCCTAGCTCGGATTTCCTCTTTCATTAGGACATCTTTCTTCTCAAGCTGCAAAGATCGACCCGAAGGTGTCAAAACACTGAATTCGGATAAGCATATAGACGAAAAGCAAGAAAGAACTATATAACCTGCTCAATGAGATGAGTCCTTTCTCGGGACGCCGCCTCCAAATGATCCCCAAGGCCACGAAGTTCCTCCTCCCTCTTGGTAGAAAGAGCTCTAAGCTCATCAGCTTTCAAGGTGAGCTTCCTGTGCTCACCCTCGTACCGAGTCAGCTCGGTTTGAAACTTGACGAAGGTCTGGTTGTAAAGCACCTTGGCCTGGAGCCATGAAAGAAACAAGGTTAGCAAGAAAAACCGGGACACCAAACAGAGTCTACAAAAAGATTACCTGCTCACAGAACCTGTCGATCTCACTGAAAATAAGCGAGGGGTCGAGTTCAGGTTTTTTCTCAAGCGCAGCAAAAAGCCTTTTAAATACATTTTTATCTCTGGTGGACGTCCCCACGTCGAAGGACTCTTCATTTTGAGCATCATGCATCTCCCTTGGAGAAATAGTCGATCCGAAAGGGGAATCTCTCACTTCAATAAACCCGACTGAATCAATCTGGGCTACCTCCTGTCTCTGAAGAGCTTCAGAACTAGGCTCCCCCATACCTCCTAATGTAAGCACCTCAGCTAGAGGAAAATTTTTGCCGGGGATATCACCCAGCGCACTCTCGAAAGCCTCTTCAGTCCGAGGTAGCACAACAACGGAATCAAGTTCCAATTTGGAATCCATCGACTCTACAGTATGTAGGACAGTTAGGTTTTCTCCCCCTGCGGGTTCTTCTGAGGGATCATCCTTCCTTTCGCCTTCAGCTCGGGGACTCACTGGTACTTCTGGAGTTAAGGTTGCTGAATCAGCCTTAGGTTCTTCCATTTTGGTTTTCTTCGATTTCGAGGAATGATTCGACGACCTCCTTCGCCTTTTCTTCTCTTCGTTAGGTTCGGTGCATCCGCTTCACCAAGCGATGCTTCCCTCATCAAGGGGACCTCCCTCAGACCTGCGCAAATGCAAAATATAAACCCCGTGGAGTGAAGATGCTATCAGCAGTAGTTCTTTTATGAGATAAAATTATAGCAGAAGTAGAGGCTCACTGTGGTCCTTGGCTTCCCATCGAGCCTGGGACAGATCGCGCCAGACACGCTCAACGTATGGGCAAATCGAATCCAGTTGTTTGACCCAGCTCGAGAGGTCCTTAATCGCATTAGGATACACTGCAACGGCTGCATCAGCGGAGGAAGTCAGTTCATGGGGAGATGTACCTAAAAAGAAACAAGAGAATATTTAATCAACATATCTACTTACGTTTCATATTCCACCTTTCAAGGAACGGCATCCTCTCTACTGGAATCAGGTCCGAAGTCCTAACTTGGACAAAACGGCATATCTACCCTTTGTTCCTAACCTCGTCGGTACAGGCAAAAAGGGCTTTCGAGGCCCAATAATGGAGCTTAATCAGGCCCCTATGGAAGAGTCTGGGAGTATACATCCTGATCAGGTGGTCGACAGTGAAGGGCATCCCCTCAATCGTGTTCGCATAATATCTGGTCATGTAAACAAAGCGCTAAAACGAGGGATGAATTCGGCTGAGAGTCACTCGGTATCGTTTAGAGAAGTCAAGGACCACAGGGTCTATTGAAGGTGAGGATGGCTCCACCGGGCCAAAGGTAAACGGATAAGTATACACACTGAGAAAGCCAGCCTTGTATGTCGTTATGTCCTCCCCCCGAGAAGGAATTTCCACCATCACCGCGTCCCCCCAGCGACAGTCGGCCTTCACCCTTTCGATGTCTGCTATTGAACTAACATATTGGGACACAGGTTCGCATCGTCCCGACTTCGAAGAAGGTTTTTTGGTCTTAAAATCAGAGGTCATCTCAAAAGCTCCTGGAATACATTCACCGATGCGAGGGGGCATTATTGCTTTACCCTTAGACGAGCGCGAGGAAGAAGAAGGCATATCTTCCTGAGGAACAGAGGTAGAAGTTTTCGTCATTCTTGTTAAGAGATTTCAGAGGAGAAATGAAAATGGCCTTTCAGAAGAGAACACAAGGAAGGAGTAAGAAGAACTCTTTTGAGGGCTTGGTGGTGCAGTGGAAAATAAGGAGCGAAAGAAGAAGTATTTATAGAGGTCTAACATGCATGTTGGAGCGGGCCAAAGGACAGCCAACCGATGTAATTAATTCAAAGGCTTTTAAGGGCTGTGTGGACGCGACCTTTAGACGCCTCATTTTGTCATGTCAATCGCTTGGTAGGGAGTGAATACCGTCATGATGGAAGTGTCGAAGGCGCAGGAATTTGAGATCGTTTCTTATCGTTTTACTCTAAGAAATGCGGGGACTATCTGTATATGGGTAAAATCGGAGAGCCCAATTTCACTATCATTATGTCTTTCCATAGCTTCACCTCAAAGGCCCGGGGGCACAGTTCGAGGTTTTGACCTCGAGGGTTCTTTATTCCTGACCTCGGGGCAGCACAAATCGATGGTTATCATGGATAAACGGGAAGTTTCCTAGGCACGTGCTCAAAGCTGACAACACCTACAAGAATAGTACCAGTCTGTACCAGACTGCTAAGTAGATGTACCAGCTACATTTCTTTGTAATAAATGCATATGTACTATGTTGAGATTCATCCCTCCTATATAAAGGGGGCCTCTAAATAAAAGAACATTCTCTGCTCTCTAACTTAAACACATTCTCCTTTGATTCTGTTATTTACATTTATTGCTTACATTTATTGTGCTCCATTAATTGTTCTTCATTTATTGCTCATTCTTGATCATAAAAAGCTCTTATCAAAGTTCTTAGAATTGTTAGATCTTCATCGGTCGGTCACAGCCAAGCGCTCAGCTCGACCTTGAGGCCTCGTATAGGCCATCTCGAGGCCCCGAATCCCGGCCACTCGGCTTGCTTAACATACTGCCTTCGAACCCTTATCTCATTTTCTAGTCTCACACTTAGCATTTACTGTCTAACAACTAGCATAAAAATAAATCACATATTTTTAGAACCACAAAATCAAATCTAATTGTAATTACCATTTCCAAGGTAAATAATTATTAATTTAATTTGGAGAGTAAAACAATGTGTTTTTCACTAGCCTTTTTTTTATAAATACTTTTGCAAAATTTTACTTATAATGCAACTCTTCAGTCAGTTTCTGAATAAAGTATATTTTAGTTTTAAAAATTAAGAAATCGATGGTTGATTTACACCACGATCTCGGTGTATTTTCTTTGTACGTGAAAGAGGATATTCCATGTTAGCTCTACCTAAGCTAACTCCTTCACAGAGTTCATTATGTTTCAACAGAGTATATTCAAAGTACAATCAAATAGCCTGTTAGGCCAAGACAAAAAAATCTAGCTTATTATGAAAAGTGTTTTTTAAAAGTGGTTTTTGAAAAAGTATTTTTTGGAAAGATTTAATTTGTGTTTGGCTAATTAATTTAAAAAGCACTTTTGAGTAATAATGTGTGTTTTACCAAGTTTTTCAGAAAGTGCTTGTAATTATTAAACGAATAAAGACATGAATAGATTTACTTAATAGTTAATATTGTAAGCACGTGATTTTTAACCCTCCCCGAGAATTTTCACATTTTTAGCGTGAATATGTGAAATTGGGTCTAGTATAGCTATTTTAACTATTTTACCTTATTTTGTTGCAAAAAGAAAAAAATCACAAAATATATATATAAATTTTAGTTTATGTATTTCTCATAAACTTGAAAAATACAAAAAAATTGTACTTTATTTTGGTACTTTATATAAAATTCGAAAATTACAAAAAAATATAATTCTATTAATGATTTGTAGTCATTTTAACTTTGAAAAATACAAAAAATATTACTTCATATTTTATCTTAATATTTAAGAAAAACGAAAATTACAAAAAAAATAGTTTCATTAATATTTTGTAGCTATTTTAAATCTTTAAAAAATATTTTAAAAAAAATATATAGTTTTGTTTAAATACTAGTCTTATTTTTGGTAGTTATTTTGCTTACATAGGACTAGTTAAGCAACGTGTTCCTATTTCTCGGGTCCGGGCAAAAGAATAATATTCGGGTTCAAACTACCCGGTTTTAGGCCTAATTTTCGGACCTAGCCCATAATAAACCGTGTCCAGGACACGTGGGGAACCCCACCACGCGTGGGGGACATATGCCTTGAACCCCACCACGCGTGGGCTCATTTTCATGGGCATTCCAATACAAAACACGGACGAAAGCCAACAGGAAAGGGGGATTTTTTTTGAAAAATTTAAAAAGCAAAAAACTACTGTTCCGCTTTCTTCTTCAAACGAAGAAAGAAAGGAAACCTACTGAGAAAAAACGAAAAAAACCAGTGACCACCGGACCCCCCCCCCTTCACCTTCCCCACGTCCAAACGCTCCAAACACCACCACCACACGGACCCTCCTCCTCCCAGCTCCACCATCGTCACTACCCAGTCCGACGAGTAGCAGCAGCGTCGTCACCTCCACTGTCCGAACACCACCCCGTCACCTTCCCCCAGCCCGCGAGCTCCAGCTCCATCTCCGCCTCGCCTGCGTCGACCAAACGACACCACCAAACGACCACTCCGTCCCGACCAGCTCCCCCATCACCGTCGACCGAACATCATCAACAAACCACTGTTCCTCCATCTTTTTTTAAAAAAAAAAAACAAAAAAAAACTACTAGAAAAGCCCTCGTCGACCACCGGCGTGCACTACCAAGCACCAGACGAGCCCGTCTCCTCCATTGCTGCCGCTTCTACTCCCTACGTCCAAACAACCCACCAGCTTCGTCGCACTCCCCTCCGTCGACCACTGCCCGACGACCAAACAACCAGCAAACGCCCACCTCCATTAACGCCGGCCCCTCACGCCCAAAACCTTCAACCAACCCACCTGCTCGTCGACAGTTGTGGGGTCCAAGCTCTCCGTCGAGGTCGTCTTTGGTTCGTCGAGGTGTTTGTCCGAGGTTTCGTTGTTGTTCCTCGTTCAGTGAAGTCCGGCTTGAACTCCGTCGGGGTCGTGTTTGTCGTCCTGAGTTTGCCGAGGTTCAAAGGTTAGTAAACCTCAAGTATTAGATAAGGAAATGTTGCGTTAAATGTTCGAAGATGCAATATATAAATTGATATGATAATTTTCTGCTTATGTTTTCACCATATGCGTTTTGTTCATTTTTTGGTGTTATGTATTTTTGTTTATTTGATATCCTTCAATTAAGTAGGGTTAGTTATTCCACGACACAGTTTAACGTCAATTTGTTCGTCTTCTCCCTTGCTTAGTTCATTCGGACAAAACTAGTATTACTTGTTGTTATTACTTCCAAAACACTCATTTTGCTAGATTCCTTTTATTAAAATTGTAACGAGTTATGAGATTTCAGTTGTAAATAGGCTATAAGGTTTAGTATTGTTAAAGACATAAAATGGCATCCCTTTAAAAATATATTAAAAAAAATAATAATAATAATAAAAAATAATAAGTAAAATGAGACGAGCCTCGCCAAATAAAAGGGACAAATTGCGGGGCCCTCCAAGTATATATATTAAATACTTAAATTCCGGGACGGGTCGTTTAGCAAATTTCACGGCCCTCCCCAAAAATAATAATGCGCTAGTTGCTTTAGGCGCGCCTTTAATAATTTAATTTTCTTAAACTCGGGTGCGCATTTCATGCGACCCAAATCCAAATTCTAAAACATCAAATAAAATATGTTTCGGATTGTGGGTGCATTTCATGTGACACAGTCCAAAGATATGTTTTAAGCGATGTTCACATTTCTTAATAATAATAATTAATAAAGCGGTTAAAAGATAAAATTTGCACATGGTTCATAATTGTATTAAAAATCAGATAAATAAGCCGAATATAACAGTTGAGCGACCGTGCTAGAACCACGGAACTCGGGAATGCCTAACACCTTCTCCCGGGTTAACAGAATTCCTTATCCGGATTTCTGGTACGCAGACTGTAATATAGAGTCATTATTTTCCTCGATTTGGGATTAAAATTGGTGACTTGGGACACCCTAAACCTCCCAAGTGGCGACTCTGAAATAAATAAACAAATCCCGTTTCGATTGTCCTTTAATTGGAAAAAACTCCCATGCGCCCTGCGGGCGCGGAAAAAGGAGGTGTGACAGCTCTGGCGACTCTGCTGGGGACCAGCACCCAGAACCACTGGTTCAGGGTTAGAAATTCGAGCTTAGATAAATTGTTATATTTGGCTTTATCTGATTTTTTACATGTTTTAAGCCTAATGTGCTAAATGTTGCTTTTACCGCTTTGATATTATGTGAACTGTATATAAATTGTGCCGAAACCCACCTTCTCAAAAAAGAAGGAATGTTTTATGTTTTTCGTTAATTTGTTTGTTTGTTATGAATGAAAAATAATAGTCTATTTGATTGTTGTGGGAAAAATAACAAAAACAAAAAATATAGAAAATGGAAAAGGGTCCTCTCAAAAATAGTTTATTCGCCCGAACTACGCGGGTTTGATTCTCACCGGATGTGAGATACGTAGGCAACCCTCATCGGGTCCAACTCCCCTTTCCATTTTACCAATAATGATATACCATAAAGCATATATGTACACACATGTATATAAATACATATACTGTTTGTTTTGTTTTCCAAGATTTTTGTTTAGAGTCAAAATAAAGGTTTCTGTTTTGGCCTAAAAGGTCACCTTAATAAATGTGCAGGATGAGCACAGAGAAAAATGAACCATTCTCGGCCCTCAGCGAGGTCCCCCTACAACTCCACATGTGGTGGAATGATTTGGAAGCCAATAGCAAAGAGGTAGTAGGAAGAATATTGGGAGGTTTTGTAAATTTGTTGGGCGTTAGGCCAAGGACAGATATTCTTGAAGCTCTAATACCATTTTGGGACCCAACCCGCAATGTATTCCGTTTTGTTGACTTTGAACTTTCACCAACACTTGAGGAAGTCGCCGGATATGCGGGATTGAATGAGAGGTTAAGAGGGCAATATTTGCTTTCGCCAAGGCCAGTGTCTCCGCATGCGTTTCTGGATCTACTAAGCATTAGTCGGAAGGTACAACATGACGATTTATCGAGAGGATATTGTGATCTCCATTTCTTGTATCAGCGGTACGGAACCCCGCAGGGTTTTGAGGAACCGAACCTTGGGTTAACTCACGGAGGGAACAGAAACAAATGGGAAGCAAGACGTACTTTGGCTTTTATCACAGCATTCTTGGGAGTCATGGTCTGTCCAAGGAAGGATAAAAAGATAGAGATAGGTCTGGTAGGGATGGCCGACGTGGCAATCAAAAGAACCAATAGTACTGTGGTTCCTTTGATTTTGTCCGAAATCTACCGGGCTCTGACTATATGCCGAGAAGGAGGCAAGTTCTTCCAAGGTTGCAACCTGTTACTTCAGCTATGGATGCAGGAACATCTCCATCACCGAGTAGGATACATGAACCACGGGTTGACCGAGAGGAATTGTATCAGCGGATTCAAGAAGCGCATGACAGGCGCCAGATTTCCTGAAGGCGTCGAAGCATGGTTTACACGGTTAAGGTCAACAACAGCTGACCAAATTGAATGGGCATTCGGTTGGTTGGCTGATACTGAGGTGATCTACATGTCGGCTGAAGAATGTCATGTTCTCTTAATAGGCCTTCGCAGCATCCAGCCATATGCCCCTCATCGGGTATTACGACAATTGGGCAGGTTTCAAGTAGTCCCTACTGACGAAGACATGAGCAAGCATGCCTTAGAATTAAGCCCGGGAGTCATATTCCCCGAGGGGAAGATTAGAAAACTGTGGCATGAATGTAGATTCTTGGAGCCCAAGACCATGGTGCGAGAACTAGCCAAAGGTGAGGTAGACCCAAAGTACGATGCTTGGTTCGAAGGAAGGTTTCAGATTCGGCAAAGACCTGCTAAAAGGGCACACGTCCAACACTTCACAGATGATTCGCAAGAGCAATGGGGATGGTTAAAAAGGGAGGAAGGTTACCGGGTTGAAATCGGGAAGCTAAAGCAACAAGTCGAAAGACTTACATTCGAGAACAATGTGCAAGCCGCTTCGGAGCAGGCTGAAAGAAACAAGCTAGCCCAAGAAAACCAAATCTTGAAGGCCCGCCTTCACCAAGACAGTAAGAGTGACGTTGACCGACAGAAGCGTCGCTCTGACGAAAGATTGATAGCAAGTTTGAGAAGTCAGGTCATCCAGAGCCAAGAAGAATTAGAACAATCAGAAGCATGCATAGCAAGGATGAAGGTCAGATGGGCAAGGCACACAATGGCCCGGAAGCAGCGTTTGCAACAGGTCATAAGGGATTATGAGATGAGCATCGGAATATTGAGGGAGACGAACTCCACTCTACATGATCGGATCGTCAAACAAGCACGAGATGCCCAAGCCGACAGAAGGCGATGTTACGATGCAATGACCAGAATGGAAAGACAAATGGAGATATTCCAGGATCAGCTTGCCAACAATGCGCAAACACTGGGGTTGAAGAACCGACAGATAAGGCATTTGTTCGCAGAAAGGGACAACATTCGAGGAAGGATCGACGAGATTGGGCATTACATCTACATGAGATGCCTGGCATGCGAGCAAATGCCTCGGAAGACCCTCCTTGTTTCCATCATGGGTTGCGTCCACCGAATCATGAATGAGTTGAAAGGTCTGCAGAGAGACCTCACACCAAGGGCCGCGGAAAGGCCGAATGATGCCTCGCGGGCCCCTAAGTTGGAAAATTAATCTTTGGTTGAGTCTTGTTTATTTGGTTTTGTTGTTTTTCCATATGTTGTTTTCTTTTCTTTTAGTCAAAACGGCTTAAGAACTGTGGAGTCTGTACTATTGCTATTCCTTGCTTGAAGTAATTTGTAATAGCAAAATTTTGAGAATGAATTTAACGATTTCACAAGAATTTTGTGTTTCTTTACTTTAAGGCAGAACTACGCCTGGTCTGATTCACGCGGGGACGTGATACGTAGGCAATCCCCATAAGATTCGACCGCTTTTAATAAATAAAGAAAAATGTAAATAAAATAAAACGCGGGGTTTCGCAAAATACTTTAAAAACAAACGAATGAACAAATCGGGATGACGCATGTGGTTTGAAGCAAAGCATGTAGAAACGGTTAACTGCTTAGGTGCTTTGCATCCTCTATGTGTTATGATCAAATCTGTTAAGCTCTAACACTAACAAAGTTTGTTGTTGTCTGACATAAGACAGTTAGTTGTTAAAGAATTCTGGCAACACATTCATACCAAACCAGATCCAAAGGACCGGTGGCAACAAGCATGACTACTTCTGAGAATAGTAATGAGGAAGAAAGGCCGATGAGCCAGTTGCTAAAAGAGGCAATGGAAAAGATTGAAAGGATGGGACTAGAGATGCATGCAATGCAGCTAGCCCTGGCCAAAACGCAAAAGAGCCCTGAGACACTGGGACACGTGCCGGAGTACCCTCACTCTGGCCCTTCCACAAGCCACCCAAATCCCCTCTATCATCAAGGAAGAAGCCCTCATGATTCCCAAGCTCCACCACACCATCAACCTCTCCCAACACCTAATATTCCCATTTTTGTGGGACCTGCATCAGCCCCTTTGCAGCGAACGACCAGTGAGCCATTGTTTCAGGCTCACGATACACAATACTATCCCCCTGAGCCTACATTCCACGCACCGGAACCACAGGCTTACAATCCCCATCTGGAAGTACCGGCAGAAGATGAGAAGCCGGTTAAGGCCCCTGAACAGGATGAAGTGTTGAGAAAGTTCAAAAGCCTGGAGCAATCCTTCAGGAACTTACACGGGATGGGCAATCAAGTCAGCATGGCATACAAAGATCTGTGCCCTTTCCCAGATGTCCAACTCCCGGCTGGGTTCAAGATGCCCAAGTTTGATTTATATGAAGGGCACGGTGATCCCATGGCCCATTTGCGGGGATTCTGTAGCAAAATGAGAGGGGCAGGAGGCAAGGATGAGCTTTTGATAGCTTATTTCGGCCAAAGTCTGAGCGGATCTGCATTGGAATGGTATACCAGGCAGGATTTCAGCAAGGTGGTACACGTGGGATGACCTGGCGCAGGCTTTTGCAGGTCATTTCCAATACAATCTGGAGATAGTCCCTGACCGCCTCACGTTATTGAGAACTGGGAAGAAACCCGGGGAAAGTTTTCGCGAGTTCGGGTTCCGCTGGAGAGAACAAGCAGCTAGGGTCGATCCTCCCATGAGAGAGGGAGAGATGGTAGACTACTTTTTGCAGACATTGGATCCAACCTACTTTGGTCACTTGGTGACAACGGTTGGAAAATCTTTCAACGAGGTGGTCAAAATAGGGGTCATGATAGAAGAAGGTTTGAGATCGGACAAGATCTTAAACTATTCGGCACTTAAGGCCACGACCCAGGCTATTCAAAGCGGCACGGGAGGTGCGCTAAGAAGAAGGAAAGAAGAGGTTGCCACGATCGAGGCAGGCAGTTGGTCCAGGGCTGGCAGGCCGCACTACAACCAACCCAGGCCTCACAGGTCAAATTACCCATACAACCCACCTCAAAATTTCTATCCACCTCGAGAACCACATTGTTCCGTACACCAAGCCCAGGTATACACTCAGCCTCCGGTTCGCCCACAATGGCGCGCACCGGCTCCCCAGAACATATGTGCACCACCACAAAACACTTACCCTCCACCAAGGGCATATAGAAATCCTTCGGGGGCAGGTTTTCGGGGAAATCCAGATGCCAGAAATGACAGGTTGCGGAAGCAAAGAACCTTCACCGAACTGGGAGAAACCTACACCGCTGTGTTCCACAAGCTGCGGCAATTAGGTTTGGTTAGTCCTGTCCATACTCGGGAACCAAATCCCCCGCCTCAGAATTTGGATCGTTCAATCAGTTGTGAATACTGTTCAGGGATGCTCGGGCACGACACCGAGAAGTGCTGGAAGTTAAGGCATGCCATACAGGATCTTATTGACACCAATAAGATCGAGGTCCAGACACCAGAGGCTCCTAACATCAACCAAAACCCACTGCCAGCGCACCACGAAACTCACATGATTGAGTTGGTGTGTGAGGGAGGAGAATTAAGAAAACCCTCACAAACAGTGATGATGATCCAAGCTGCCCCAAAAGAAGTCTTAACCAGTGGAGGAACAAATGTACAGTCGCAGGGAGAAGGTGTCAAGCCGGTAGTATTATGGGGGAAGAACCCGTCCGTCATAGCAAGCAAACCCGAGCCAAGTAAGTTGGTAATACCAGGGATCCTGCCCACACCGGCGGTCGTGTTGAAAGGGGTATGTAGAGAACGGGTAACCATAAAGCCGGTGGTCCAACTGCCTATGCTTGACAGCAGGGCTGTGCCCTGGAAATATGAAAAAGCAGTGGTGACGTACCAAGGAAAACAGGTGGAAGAAGTCAGTTGTGAAGCGCAAGGGCTGACTCGATCAGGTCGATGTTTTGTTCCGGTGGAGTTAAGAAAAACCAACCCAGTGGCAACCAAGAAGCCAGTGTCAGAGGAAGAGGCTGAAGACTTCCTGAGGAAGATGAAAGTACAAGACTATTCTGTGGTTGAGCAGCTGAGAAAAACGCCTGCCCAGATCTCACTATTGTCATTACTCCTCCATTCCGAGGAACATCGCAGGGCCCTGTTAAAGATACTGAACGAGGCCCATGTACCCAGTGAGATTTCCGTAAACCACCTGGAAACCATTGCCAGCAAGATTTTCGAGGTGAACAGGGTAACATTCTCAGATGATGACCTGCCGGTGGAAGGTACGGAGCATAACAAAGCTCTATATCTAGCTGTCAAATGTGAAGACTCGGTGGTAACTCGAGTATTGGTGGATAACGGCTCAAGCGCCAATATTTGTCCATTATCCACCCTGGACCAGTTAAAGATTGACCGTGGAAGAATCCGGGAGAATAGCATCTGTGTCCGGGGGTTTGACGGAACGGAACAGCCACTGTGGGGGATGTCGTACTTGAACTGACCATTGGCCCGGTCCTATTTACCATGGAATTCCAGGTGTTGGACGCCACGGTATCTTACAACTTGCTGTTAGGACGACCTTGGATTCATGCGGCTAAAGCGGTGCCTTCCACCCTACATCAGACAGTGAAGTTCGAGTGGGAAAGACAAGAGGTCGTGTTGCACGGCGAGGATACAACATGCACCATGGGCGGAACCATTGTGCCTTTCATAGAGACCACTGATGACAAGGGTCCCTGGGTCTACCAGATTCTCGATACAGGGTCGGCCAACAAAATTTCTGAAGGAGAAATCATCCTGCACCCTAGGGTAGCTGCCGCAACAGTAATGATGGTATCAGAAATGCTGGGTAATGGGTTTGTGCCGGGAAAAGGCCTGGGAGTTGAACTTCAAGGGATAGTCCAACCTGTCTCCCTTCCTAAGAATCTGGAAACTTTCGGGTTGGGATTCAAACCAACCGCAGCAGACAGGAAGCAGGCGCGAAAAATGAAGAAGAGGGTCTGGTTTCTGCCTAAACCAGTGCCACGCCTCTCGAGGTCTTTTGTTAAAGCTAGTGCCAAGGGGTCAGCGATCCCAAAGATTCGAGGACCTTTGATCGGCATAAGTGAAGACCTAAATCAGAGTTTTGAAAGACTATTCGCGGATGTCAGTATGGTGGAAGCTGGAGAGGGTTCCAGCAGAGCAGAGATACAATTTGTGGGGCCTGAGGCCAAGACCAGCAATTGGACGATTACTCCTCTTCCTGTCCGAGGGGAGTCTTGGTAGTAGGCTTTGATTAATGTTTTGTTTGTTTGTTTGTTTGATCGGATTATTCAAGGGTGTAATCCCAATTTTACTTTCGTTTTGTAAAAGTGTGAACCCTTTTTATCCTGCAAATTTAATAAAGTTCTTCTCTTTTGTCCCATTTTAATTTCTTGTTTTGTGCTTTTCTTTCTGAACAGTTCTCTTTTTACTGGTCCTAATGACATGGCATGCGCAGCGGATCTTCGACCTAGTCTAATAAATCAATCTGAATCTGACTCAATGATGCAAGAGGTCGTTTGTGATGATGAATCCGAATATGACGAAGGGGAAGCCTTCGAAGAAGTAAATCGAGAACTGTGCCAATTTGAAGAGAAACCCAAGCCTAACCTAAATGACACTGAGGCTGTAAACCTAGGAGACGCTGATAACATCCAAGAGACCAAAATTAGCATCCACATTGAGCCGAATGTCAAAGCAGAATTGATCGAAACTCTCAGGGAATTCAAAGATGTTTTTGCATGGTCATATGATGACATGCCTGGATTGAGCACCAATTTAGTGGTTCACAAACTACCCACTGACCCGGCATACCCTCCGGTCAAGCAAAAACTAAGGAAATTTAAAACAGAAATGAGTGTAAAAATCAAAGAAGAAGTGATCAAGCAGTTGCAATCGAAGGTCATTCGGGTCACTCGATATCCCGAGTGGCTGGCCAATGTGGTACCAGTCCCAAAGAAGGATGGAAAAATCAGGGTGTGCGTCGACTACCGCAACCTCAACAAAGCAAGTCCCAAGGACAATTTCCCGTTACCCAACATTCATATCTTGATCGATAACTGCGCTGGGCGCGAGATCGGATCCTTTGTGGATTGCTATGCGGGATATCATCAGATCCTAATGGACGAAGAGGATGCTGAGAAGACAGCGTTTATTACGCCATGGGGAACCTACTGCTATCGGGTAATGCCGTTCGGTTTAAAGAACGCTGGGGCAACGTACATGCGAGCAATGACTGCTGTGTTTCATGACATGATACACAAAGAAATAGAGGTGTACGTCGATGATGTGATCATCAAATCTTGGCGTCAGGAGGACCATGTGGCAGACCTAAGGAGATTTTTCCAAAGACTCCGGAGGTATGATATCAAGCTTAACCCGGCCAAATGCGCATTCGGGGTTCCATCAGGAAAGTTGCTAGGATTCATCGTCAGTCGACGGGGGATTGAGTTAGACCCATCCAAAATTGAATCCATCCGAGACTTGCCACCGCCAAGGAACAAAACAGAGGTAATGAGTTTGCTGGGTAGACTCAATTACATCAGCAGGTTCATCGCTCAACTCACAGCAACTTGTGAGCCCATATTTCGGCTACTGAGAAAGGATGCTGCAGAAGGTTGGACGACAGAGTGTCAAGAGGCTTTCGACCAAATCAAAGGGTATCTGTCTAATCCACCCGTGTTGGTCCCGCCTAAGCCCGGGAAACCCCTAATCCTTTACCTGACAGTCTTGGAAAATTCATTTGGTTGTGTACTGGGGCAACATGATGACACAGGAAGGAAGGAGCAGGCCATCTACTATCTTAGCAAGAAATTCACAGTGCATGAGGTCAAGTACACTCAACTCGAGAAAACATGCTGCGCCCTAACTTGGGTAGCTCAGAAGTTGAAGCACTACCTGTCTTCATATACTACTTATCTCATATCCCGCTTGGACCCATTGAAGTATATCTTTCAGAAACCTATGCCCACGGGAAGGTTGGCAAAGTGGCAAATTCTGCTCACAGAGTTTGATATCATCTACGTAACGAGGACGGCCATGAAAGCCCAGGCACTGGCAGACCATTTGGCAGAGAATCCCGTTGACGAAAAATACGAGCCCTTAAGAACGTATTTTCCTGACGAAGAGGTGATGCACACGACTGATTTGGAATTACCTGAGGAACCGGGTTGGAAGCTTTTCTTCGATGGAGCTGCAAACGCAAAAGGAGTTGGAATAGGAGCAGTACTCATTTCTGAAACAGGACGGCATTATCCTGTTACGGCTCAACTGCGCTTCTATTGCACCAACAATATGGCCGAATATGAGGCTTGCATTCTGGGTTTGCGCCTGGCTGCCGACATGGTTGTCCAAGACGTCTTGGTCTTGGGAGACTCGGACCTCTTGATACATCAAATTCAGGGAGAATGGGAAACACGAGATCTAAAACTCGTACCATACCGACAATGCTTGCATGATCTGAGCAAGAAATTTCGATCGGTAAAGTTCAAACATATCCCGAGAGTTCACAATGAGGTTGCGGATGCCTTAGCCACCTTAGCATCAATGTTGCACCACCCTGACAAACTGTATGTTGATCCTCTACACATCCAGGTCCGTGATCAGCACGCCTACTGCAATGCCGTAGAAGAAGAAGCAGATGGCGAACCCTGGTTTCATGATATCAAGGAATACCTTAGGATGGGGATATATCCAGAACATGCTTTTGGGGACCAAAAAAGAGCCCTTCGGCGTTTGTCGAATGGTTTCTTCCTCAGTGGAGGAGTATTGTACAAAAGAACCCCGGATTTGGGATTGTTGAGATGCATAGATGCCGGGCAGGCAACGACGGTTATGGCGGAAGTACATGCCGGAGTTTGTGGGCCACACATGAGCGGATATATATTGGCAAGAAAGATCCTTCGAACAGGGTGTTATTGGCTAACCATGGAACACGACTGTATCACTTTCGTAAGGAAATGCCATCAGTGCCAGATACATGGAGATTTGATTCATTCTCCGCCAACAGAGTTACATACGATGTCAGCACCCTGGCCGTTTGTAGCATGGGGCATGGATGTCATTGGGCCCATCGAGCCAGCAGCGTCCAACGGTCATAGGTTCATTCTAGTGACCATTGATTACTTCACCAAATGGGTTGAGGCTAAAACCTTCAAATCAGTAACTAAGAAAGCAGTGGTGGACTTTGTTCACTCCCATATCATCTGCAGATTTGGGATCCCAAAAGTGATCATCACGGATAACGGTGCGAATCTTAATAGCAGCTTGATGAGAGAGGTATGCCAACAATTCAAGATTACACACCGCAATTCCACCCCATATCGTCCTAAGGCAAATGGAGCAGTCGAAGCAGCCAATAAGAATATCAAGAAAATACTGCGAAAAATGGTGGAAGGGTCCAGACAGTGGCACGAGAAATTACCCTTTGCTTTATTGGGGTACCGCACTACCGTCCGGACCTCCATAGGCACAACTCCTTACTTGTTGGTATACGGAACTGAGGCCGTGATACCAGCGGAGGTCGAAATTCCGTCCCTCCGAATTGTCACTGAAGCCGGGATTGATGATGATGAATGGGTAAAAGCTCGATTGGAACAGTTGAGCCTGATAGATGAGAAAAGATTGGCAGCAGTGTGCCATGGTCAACTGTATCAGAAGAGAATGGCAAGAGCATATAACAAGAAGGTGCGCCCCAGGAAGTTTGAGGTAGGGCAGCAGGTGTTAAAGAAGATCCTCCCACATCAGGTCGAAGCAAAAGGCAAATTCGCCCCAAATTGGCAAGGGCCTTATATCGTGACCAGAGTATTGTCCAACGGCGCTCTGTGTTTGACAGATATCGAGGGTAGATGTGTCGACATGGCTATCAATTCAGATGCAGTCAAGAGATATTATGCGTAATTTCTTTAATTATGGCAATTTTTGGTTTATTTGTTTGTATTTGGCATTTGATGGATAATGAGATGACGGAGGCAATTCTTTCTTCTATCCAAACACTGTTTAACCCTTGCTTCCCCCTTTGAGCCTTAAGTAATTCTTTCATACCCCTCTTTTGGAATCACTAATGGAAAGGACATGAAACAAAAAAAAAAAAAAAAAAAAAAGAAGATAAAATCATAAGAAATACAAAACCGTGGGAACTACGTTTGACCTGATTCCTCAAAGAGGATACGTAGGCGCCTCACGGCTCGGTCATAGTATGCATCATAGGGGATATCCGATGCATAATGTACATAGTGTGCGTAATAGGCACAGCGTGCGTAACGCACATAGCGCAACATAAGTATAAATAATAAATTCCCCAAGCAAGAAAACTGGGGCAGAAGTTATGTTTTAAAATTCCAACAGAGGTTCGATTCCAAAAGTTGTAGCACATCACCCATCAAATTATTTTCATTTCTTTCATAGCCTTTCTTTAACCCCACACCAAAACCAACATCAACGTCCAAAAGACCTCCCGATCAATGTTCAAGAGATGTCGAGTCAGGCGAATAAGACCGAGAATAATACACCAAGCCCCAGCAAAGAAGAGGATCGTAAGATTGGGAACGAATTGATAGTCAAAGGAATCTCCAGAAAAGAGGGTCGTATCTACAACACCCCGATTCCTCGAAAGAAATAAAATGAGAGAGTCTCATCGGTGAAAACCTTCGCAGGCACCGAGAGGCGATGTAAGATGAGGGATATAAAATGAGAGAGTCTTATTGGTGAAGACCTTCACAGGCACCATAAGGCGCCGGGAGATGAGAGAAAAGAGAGAGTCTCATTAGTGAAAACCCCTCGAAGGGCACTATGAGGCGACGAAACAGATCAGCAAAGCTACCACATTCGCAACAAGATGAACATCCATTTATCATCCCCAGCAAGTCAGACCGTCGGACAAATCGATTGATACAAATAGACTGGGTCGGGAATCTATGGTGCACGTCATGATCACGGGGACCAGTTGTGTCCTCCAGATAAGTTCTTTGGATTGTCTCCTCCCACAAAATATTGGTTCAGAAAGTTTTTCTTTTTTCCATGTCTTTATTTCTTTTCCTAAAATGTGTCTTGAAAGGATTTTTCAAAGCTTACTACCAGAAACCAAAGGAGAATTCATCCAATGCAGGATGATACAAACAGTCTTAAAGGCCGGTCCCAGGCAATGCAGGGATTGTGCCCGGAAATTTTGGAAGAAGTAAGCTCCAAAAGGGAGTGGTTTCGGGAGTTAGAAGCAGACTCCCACATCATGTGTTTAAAGAGAAAGCAGAAAAGGGGATAAATTGAAAACCAATCCCCAGCAGGCTAGAGACCCCCAACAGGCAACTTTGCCTGCCAACCAATTATGGGGACAAAGAGCAAGAAAAGGGGAAGAGAGAAAAATTGCTCGCCAGAAAGGCACCCTCTACCACCACGATTAAAACTGACTAAACCCTTTTGTCTTTTGCAGGAGAGCAAAGAATTGATGACGGCAACAAGATGCAATGCCATGGAAGTTACCAAAAACCGGGGCAGAAAACTTTCTGCCGATTGTCGAAAATTTTCTCGGAAGAACGGGGAAACAATTTCAATACGTTTAAGTTCTAGGTCGCCCACCAGTATAATGCGGGAATACATTTAAGTTCTAGGTCGCCCACCAGTATAATGCGGGAATACTTTTAAGTTCTAGGTCGCCCACCAGTATAATGCGGGAATACGTTTAAGTTCTAGGTCGCCCACCAGTATAATGCGGGAATACATTTAAGTTCTAGGTCGCCCACCAGTATAATGCGGGAATACATTTTAAGTTCTAGGTCGCCCACCAGTATAATGCGGGAATACATTTAAGTTCTAGGTCGCCCACCAGTATAATGCGGGAATACATTTTAAGTTCTAGGTCGCCCACCAGTATAATGCGGGAATACATTTAAGTTCTAGGTCGCCCACCAGTATAATGCGGGAATACATTTTAAGTTCTAGGTCGCCCACCAGTATAATGCGGGAATACATTTAAGTTCTAGGTCGCCCACCAGTATAATGCGGGAATACATTTTAAGTTCTAGGTCGCCCACCAGTATAATGCGGGAATACATTTAAGTTCTAGGTCGCCCACCAGTATAATGCGGGAATACATTTTAAGTTCTAGGTCGCCCACCAGTATAATGCGGGAATACATTTAAGTTCTAGGTCGCCCACCAGTATAATGCGGGAATACATTTTAAGTTCTAGGTCGCCCACCAGTATAATGCGGGAATACATTTAAGTTCTAGGTCGCCCACCAGTATAATGCGGGAATACATTTAAGTTCTAGGTCGCCCACCAGTATAATGCGGGAATACTTTTAAGTTCTAGGTCGCCCACCAGTATAATGCGGGAATACATTTAAGTTCTAGGTCGCCCACCAGTATAATGCGGGGATACATTTTAAGTTCTAGGTCGCCCACCAGTATAATGCGGGAATACATTTAAGTTCTAGGTCGCCCACCAGTATAATGCGGGAATACATTTAAGTTCTAGGTCGCCCACCAGTATAATGCGGGAATACTTTTAAGTTCTAGGTCGCCCACCAGTATAATGCGGGAATACATTTAAGTTCTAGGTCGCCCACCAGTATAATGCGGGAATACATTTTAAGTTCTAGGTCGCCCACCAGTATAATGCGGGAATACATTTAAGTTCTAGGTCGCCCACCAGTATAATGCGGGAATACATTTAAGTTCTAGGTCGCCCACCAGTATAATGCGGGAATACTTTTAAGTTCTAGGTCGCCCACCAGTATAATGCGGGAATACGTTTAAGTTCTAGGTCGCCCACCAGTATAATGCGGGAATACTTTTGTTTGAGTCATTGAGGTTTTATTTTAGCAGACGCATTTGCTAACAAAAGTTTTGTTTTACCCGTAGGAGATGCACATCCTAGCCTAGTCTTTAGTTTACTCATCATTGCATCAGTAGTATAAATGAGTTACAATTTTGCTAACGACTCACGAATCTTCCTAGTACAAACTGGGTTAGGAAATTTTGTTTGTTTTGTTTGTTTTGATTGTCAGGGACCCGCCTGTAGAACGGAGGTTGTTGCGTGTCAAAGAAAAGAAGAAATCAGGCGTCCACCTGGAGAACAAGGACAAAAGAAAGAAGAAATCAGGCATCCACCTGGAGAACAAGGACAAAAGAAATAGAAATCAGGCACCCACCTGGAGAATAAGGGAATACAATTGAAGTATTGAAGTCAAAAGCCCGCTCATATGAGAAAGGAGCACACTCATAATCAATAAAGCAGAGGAATACAACAGGAATCCCCAGCAAGAAGCAATAAAAATCCCCAGCATTCACAAAAGGCTGGTCAGAAAAGAGAAAAACAAAAAGGGAGAAAAACACGAAAGTGGAGAGCAAATGTGGTCTGCTCAAGAACTAGCACCTACAACTAGCAAGTATCAAGGTTCAGATCCAAAGTCTGCGTGAAGCACCATTCAAGACTCAAGACCAAGCTTCAGAAGACTTAAGAGATAGGAATCCTTGTAACTAGTAGCTGATAGGCTTAGTTAGTCTTTTTCAGTTTTCATTTTTGTTGTAATGACAGGATCGCGGACCGGAACCTCGACGGAACGGCACCTCGATCGGCTCTTCACCTCGGTACACTTCACTATCTCTCTCATTTCCGAACTACACGTGGCCTGATTCCTGTATAACCAAGGATATGTAGGCAGCTCAGATACCAGGGCTCGGTCACAATCCCTCCCTTTCCTTAAGTGTAGTCCGTCCAAGCAATGGTCGGGTCAAAAACACGTCTAGTCGTTCTTTGTCGGAAAACTCTTCGTGTTTCCAGTCAAAGAGGGGCAGCTGTAAGCACGTGATTTTTAACCCTCCCCGAGAATTTTCACATTTTTAGCGTGAATATGTGAAATTGGGTCTAGTATAGCTATTTTAACTATTTTACCTTATTTTGTTGCAAAAAGAAAAAAATCACAAAATATATATATAAATTTTAGTTTATGTATTTCTCATAAACTTGAAAAATACAAAAAAATTGTACTTTATTTTGGTACTTTATATAAAATTCGAAAATTACAAAAAAATATAATTCTATTAATGATTTGTAGTCATTTTAACTTTGAAAAATACAAAAAATATTACTTCATATTTTATCTTAATATTTAAGAAAAACGAAAATTACAAAAAAAATAGTTTCATTAATATTTTGTAGCTATTTTAAATCTTTAAAAAATATTTTAAAAAAAATATATAGTTTTGTTTAAATACTAGTCTTATTTTTGGTAGTTATTTTGCTTACATAGGACTAGTTAAGCAACGTGTTCCTATTTCTCGGGTCCGGGCAAAAGAATAATATTCGGGTTCAAACTACCCGGTTTTAGGCCTAATTTTCGGACCTAGCCCATAATAAACCGTGTCCAGGACACGTGGGGAACCCCACCACGCGTGGGGGACATATGCCTTGAACCCCACCACGCGTGGGCTCATTTTCATGGGCATTCCAATACAAAACACGGACGAAAGCCAACAGGAAAGGGGGATTTTTTTTGAAAAATTTAAAAAGCAAAAAACTACTGTTCCGCTTTCTTCTTCAAACGAAGAAAGAAAGGAAACCTACTGAGAAAAAACGAAAAAAACCAGTGACCACCGGACCCCCCCCCCCTTCACCTTCCCCACGTCCAAACGCTCCAAACACCACCACCACACGGACCCTCCTCCTCCCAGCTCCACCATCGTCACTACCCAGTCCGACGAGTAGCAGCAGCGTCGTCACCTCCACTGTCCGAACACCACCCCGTCACCTTCCCCCAGCCCGCGAGCTCCAGCTCCATCTCCGCCTCGCCTGCGTCGACCAAACGACACCACCAAACGACCACTCCGTCCCGACCAGCTCCCCCATCACCGTCGACCGAACATCATCAACAAACCACTGTTCCTCCATCTTTTTTTAAAAAAAAAAACAAAAAAAAACTACTAGAAAAGCCCTCGTCGACCACCGGCGTGCACTACCAAGCACCAGACGAGCCCGTCTCCTCCATTGCTGCCGCTTCTACTCCCTACGTCCAAACAACCCACCAGCTTCGTCGCACTCCCCTCCGTCGACCACTGCCCGACGACCAAACAACCAGCAAACGCCCACCTCCATTAACGCCGGCCCCTCACGCCCAAAACCTTCAACCAACCCACCTGCTCGTCGACAGTTGTGGGGTCCAAGCTCTCCGTCGAGGTCGTCTTTGGTTCGTCGAGGTGTTTGTCCGAGGTTTCGTTGTTGTTCCTCGTTCAGTGAAGTCCGGCTTGAACTCCGTCGGGGTCGTGTTTGTCGTCCTGAGTTTGCCGAGGTTCAAAGGTTAGTAAACCTCAAGTATTAGATAAGGAAATGTTGCGTTAAATGTTCGAAGATGCAATATATAAATTGATATGATAATTTTCTGCTTATGTTTTCACCATATGCGTTTTGTTCATTTTTTGGTGTTATGTATTTTTGTTTATTTGATATCCTTCAATTAAGTAGGGTTAGTTATTCCACGACACAGTTTAACGTCAATTTGTTCGTCTTCTCCCTTGCTTAGTTCATTCGGACAAAACTAGTATTACTTGTTGTTATTACTTCCAAAACACTCATTTTGCTAGATTCCTTTTATTAAAATTGTAACGAGTTATGAGATTTCAGTTGTAAATAGGCTATAAGGTTTAGTATTGTTAAAGACATAAAATGGCATCCCTTTAAAAATATATAAAAAAAAATAAATAATAATAATAAAAAATAATAAGTAAAATGAGACGAGCCTCGCCAAATAAAAGGGACAAATTGCGGGGCCCTCCAAGTATATATATTAAATACTTAAATTCCGGGACGGGTCGTTTAGCAAATTTCACGGCCCTCCCCAAAAATAATAATGCGCTAGTTGCTTTAGGCGCGCCTTTAATAATTTAATTTTCTTAAACTCGGGTGCGCATTTCATGCGACCCAAATCCAAATTCTAAAACATCAAATAAAATATGTTTCGGATTGTGGGTGCATTTCATGTGACACAGTCCAAAGATATGTTTTAAGCGATGTTCACATTTCTTAATAATAATAATTAATAAAGCGGTTAAAAGATAAAATTTGCACATGGTTCATAATTGTATTAAAAATCAGATAAATAAGCCGAATATAACAGTTGAGCGACCGTGCTAGAACCACGGAACTCGGGAATGCCTAACACCTTCTCCCGGGTTAACAGAATTCCTTATCCGGATTTCTGGTACGCAGACTGTAATATAGAGTCATTATTTTCCTCGATTTGGGATTAAAATTGGTGACTTGGGACACCCTAAACCTCCCAAGTGGCGACTCTGAAATAAATAAACAAATCCCGTTTCGATTGTCCTTTAATTGGAAAAAACTCCCATGCGCCCTGCGGGCGCGGAAAAAGGAGGTGTGACAAATATTATAAATAAATAAATAAATAACATTAATTTTTTTTAATTAAAGACAATAATTAAAACTTTTCATTTTATTTAAGTAGAATATGAAAATAAAATTAAAAATTACTTTAATTCTCTTTAAGATGATTTAAATATATTACAAAATTATTCAACAAATATAAAAGCATTCACCCCTAAAGTCACTATATATTAGAAAGCTATTATAAAAATAGGAAGAAACACTTACACATTAATATCCTAAGTATTAGTTCTAAAAATAAGTAAGGTTATTTTGGTATATACTATATTTTGTTAAGGGTATTTTTGGTAAGAAGAAAAGCCAAAAGTGATTTTGCTTCTGCTTCAAGGGAGAAGTTATTTTTTTCTATTTCTCGGAAACTGTTATTCTCCAAAAGTACTTTTTTCAAACAAAAAGCTTGGTCAAACACCTTAAGTTGGGATGGAAAAATACTTTTGACCTTTTGAGAAGCTTGGTCAAACATGCTACTAACAAGGTGTAACAAACACTATACTAGTGGTATTGTTCGCTTTGAACTTAAACTCATATGACAATAAAATACATCATTAGGATCTAAGGCATGCTTCCTTCCTTTAGTACAATGAAAGGGGACCAAATTCTCTTCATCGAAAATACCGTACAAATAGGGTAAACATGGTATTTTCTTTATATGTGAGATGTTGAATCTCCTTTTAACATAAAAGAAGTTCAAGTAATGTAGTAAAGGGAGTTTAAAAATTGCCTTAAGTCATAAGTTCAAACCCCGTGAAATCCTAGAATTTTTTTGAGTCCTATTTTATAAATTTTGATTTCACCACTACCTTTCTTATATACCCAACATCCTTTTTGTATTTTGATGATACGAAATTCGCTTAAGATATTACATAAAGACAAATTTTCTTGAGCATTATGCAGTATTTGTTCAACCAAAAAGTGCCATACAAAAGCCATAGGTGGTTCATACTCAAATATCTTGAGGGAAAGGGTACCGGCCTCTTTCTGATTCCAACTGATCGTGAGGACAATTTTATGTGGTAATAGCGACTCAGAAAAGGAAAAAGTATTAAGAGAAATATGGGGAAAAGACCGTACTTAATCTTGGTACACTGTATACATTATTGTCAATCCTAGGTAATAGCTAGGTCCACAGTTCATTGCACCCACCCACATAGTACTAGAAGATTGAGAAAGCAAATTTGTTCTGTATTATCCATATCCTTCTTTGTTCAAACTTGGTTATCCATATCCTAATCTCCTTTTTATTAAAGTTCTGGAATTTACTAACTAATTCCCATACATTGCTATGATTTAGTTCAAAAGTCCACTGCTTATGAATGAGTATATTAACGTGTCGTTCCTCTTGATTAATGTGAGTAGTTTTTATGACACTTCTTATTTTGAACTTATAATTAACAATATGATATAATTAATTTATTCCTAAACAACTTTCACCACTATCAATAATTCATACTCATTAACTATTCAAGTTCAAGACATTTTGTGATTTTTTCTTGATCAAAGAAACTTTCAGCTAGTAATTTGACATTTCTGTTACCTTCACTGATATAACATATATGTCAAATTATCTTAAGCTCACTGTACAAATTAATTATATATCACAGAGATTGGTTAAAGCAGCCATTCCTGTTGTCTAAATTATTTTGGGGGATAGGGTGGAGGGGCTGGTTGGGGGGGGGGGGGTGGAAAATTCTAGTAGTAGTTTTTTTTTAAATAGCGAAGAAGGGCTTGCACATCTCCAAACGTTCATTACTACATGTAGCTCATGTAGTGAAAACAAGAAATACGGCAAATACTTGTCTTAGATAATAACACCCGTCAAAAAGTTTTGATCGTTCCATTTCTTTGTAAAATATTGTTTTCTACTAGTATCTATCATTGTAAACTTCAACAAGCAAACATGGTAGTCTTGTCCAAACCAGCCATTGAGCACTTGTCCAAAGCGAATAACTGCAAACCAACCTCATTCTTCAATGGTGTTCCATTGATTGACCTCTCAAAACCTGACTCTAAAAACCTCATTGTTAAGGCCTGTGAAGAATTTGGATTCTTCAAAGTCGTCAACCATAGCGTCCCTACGGAATTCATAACTAAACTTGAATCCGAAGCCATTAATTTCTTCTCCTCTCCCCTCTCTCAGAAAGAAAAAGCTGGACCACCCGACCCTTTTGGCTATGGGAATAAGCAGATTGGACCCAATGGTGATTTGGGTTGGGTCGAATACATTTTTGTGGCAACAGACTCTGAAATCAGTTACCACAAATTCTCATCTATATTCGGTGTAAACCCGGAAACAATACGGTAAAATATTAGTAGAAACAGAGACTATGATAGTTTACTGCTATATACATTTATCTCTGCATAAATCTTTCATTTTCATTGCAGCACTGCAGTAAATGATTATGCGTCAGCGGTGAAGAAAATGGCATGCGAGATTCTTGAAATGTTGGAAGAGGGATTAAAGATTCATCCGAGGAATGTTTTCAGTAAGCTTCTAATGGACGCAAAGAGTGACTCTGTTTTCAGGCTCAATCACTATCCCCCTTGTCCTGAGATTCAACAATTCAGTGACCATAATTTGATTGGATTTGGAGAGCATACTGACCCGCAAATCATATCTGTATTGAGATCCAACAACACTTGCGGACTTCAAATATCACTCAAAAATGGACACTGGATTTCTGTCCCACCTGATCCAAATTCTTTCTTCATTAATGTTGGTGATTCATTGCAGGTACACAACAGCACTAAGCAATGTTGTTGTGGTCTTTTGGTAGCTTCTTCTTTAGTACAATATAACTAACTGAAATGTATTTTGATGGCAGGTGATGACTAACGGGAGGTTTAAGAGTGTAAGGCACAGGGTATTGGCGAACAGTGTAAAATCAAGGCTATCAACGATATATTTTGGAGGACCGCCATTGAGGGGAAAGATAGCACCTTTGGCATCATTAATGGAAGGGGAAGAAAGCTTGTACAAAGAGTTTAAGTGGTTTGAGTACAAAAAATCTGCCTATAAAACTAGACTGGCCGATAATAGGTTGGTTCTATTTGAGAAAATTGCATCCAAATAATATTTTTTCTTATATAAGACCCGCCCTGTTGGTCTAAAGGTAGTTGATTGGATTTTCCATATATAGAAAACTTTCTACTATATTTTCTCTTTTATCTTTTGCTTTGTTTTATTCTCTCAAACTTCTGTAGTCTTGTGTTTATATGTAATAGAAGCTCAAAGTCATAATTATCAACAACCAGTACTCTTGAAACTACCAATAATGTGTGCCAAAGATGAAACGTATTTGTATGCTCCGCATTTGCTACGTTTGGCTATCCTAGGGACTATAAAAAACTGAATGTATCTAAGATTGAAATGAATTACACGTAATTTAGCTATGATAGCGAGGTTGATGCATAAAACATGCTTTAATTTTGAAAAAAGTACTATACAAAAAACGAGGGTCCATTATTCAAATGGTCAGCCAACAATTCGAAATTATTTACTAAAGTCATCTTTCTTTTGTTTGTAACAGTAAAGTCACTTAACTATTTTATAGCACTCAGGAGGTCACTCAATTAGATTTCTCAAAATTTTGATCGTCAAATGCCTATTTTACCCTCTAAATTATCAACCTTAATTTTATTTTATTTTTGATTTTTAATATTATAATTTTTTTCTCTTTTTAATTTGTATTATGGACTAACCTTAGAATAGATAAATTTTATAAGATTAAAAAAATAAAAAAAGTATTTAAGCATATTAATATTAGAATAATAAAATATTGAGCATAGTAGAAAGTTAATTAGAACTCAAAAATTTATTTGCACAATTGAGAAAGAAAGAAAATAAAATTTTTAAAATATATATTCCATACACGTACTATTGAAAATAATTATTTAAAATAACGGTATTTTTATAATATACATTATATATTCTTTATAATTATGTTCAATATATTATTATTCTGACATTATATATGCTAGAAAAATATTATTTCTTTTATTTTTAAATAAAATTTATTTGTTCTAAGGAAGTCCATATTGTTGATTAAAAGAGAAAAAAAATTATAATATTAAAAAAGTTTAAAAAAAAAAAAGATAAACATTTGGATGGTAAAATAGGTATTTGACAATTAAAAGTTTGAGAAATTTGATTGAGTGACCTTCTAAGTGCTATAGGCATAGTTAAGTAACTTTTCTGTTACAATCGAAAGAAAGATGATTTTACAACCAAACGACCCTAAATGACCATTTAAGTAATGGACTCCGGAAAACGATTCAAAGGCAAGCATGCATTTATGCAAGGAAGGGTGTACAACAAACACAAACCTCTATTTGAACTTCTTTTAGCATCTGAATAGACTAATTAACAGGAAATGCAATTCTGTATCTCCACTTGAAACAACCAGCCAAACTGAAAAAGAGGATAAGAGGTCTGCTCGTCTGAAATCCAATACACATTGATTTAAATCTAGGAAAATGAGAACTTCATTGGATTATATAAAGCCATGCAAAATTTGGAGCAAGTTCTAAATTCAAGACATATTGATTCAAATCGGAGTTTGTGGGTCAATAAAGAGTTGGATATGTTAAACGAGTCTAATTACATGGATTTTAGAAAAATAAAACGTTTCATCAAATAATATCTAGTTGAGCTTCTCAAATGATTTACTTCATTTGTTTCTACTCCAATGTCCATTTGAATGTTATCTAATCCTATCATGTCCTGTATGAATTGTTGAGATCAAAAATAACAAGGTGTCATGCGAAAGTTAACAAAGTAAACTTTGGTGACGATAAATCACACAACACAAAAAATATAATAAAAGAGACATAATATTTTAATATGGTTTGGTCAACTGACCTACTATAAGAAAACTGATATCTAAAAATATATAAAACTATTGAGAGAAAATCTCCCCCAAAATAAAACCCTCGTAAAGACTATATTGTGGATTCTATATTATTTTTCTATGAATGAGAGATCTTCAATTTATAGAGCTCACAACTTTTTTCTCCAAGAAAGGGATCTATCAAATAAGGAAGAGATCTATATTTTCTTTTTAGGAAAAGTAAAATCAATAAGGGTAAACTCTTTTCCTTTCTTCAAGAAAAGGTAAAATCCAAATAAGGCAAGAAAAAAAGGACAATTCTTCCCTTTAGCCTGAATTTTCTTGACAAAGCTTGATTCTCATTCTTTACATAATCTTCATCATTGTTGCTTGTCGTGGTTAAAAGGATGTATGGGTTAGAAATTGGAGTCTCGTGAGTTGAAATTGAATATGGGTTAAAAAGTATTGGAGCCTTATGTCAAAATGAGCAGGGTTAAAAGTGGATTCCATGCATTAAAAGTGAGCATGGGTTAAAAGTATTGAAGCCCTGTGTTAAAAGTCATGAACAAGGTCAAAAGTGGTGAGCCCACGTATTAAATGTAAGCATGAGTTGAAAATTGGAGCTCATAAGCATGAGTTAAAAATGGTTTTTGTCTTTGTATATGCAACAACATGATTTTTAAAAAATATAGTTAAAAGTTTATCTTCACATATAATACTCTCGGCAATTTTTTTTATTTTGTTAAAATTTTCATTATCATCAAATTGGCTATAGTTTGATCTGAACCCGCCTTGAACCTGTCTTCGACCTTGCTCTGAACCATTGGCTATGATACCACTCGTTGGGTCGAAAATAATAAGGCGTCATGCGGAAGCTAAAAAAGCAAACTTTGGTGACAATAAATTAGACGACACAAAAAATATAATAAAAGACACATAATATTTTAATATGGTTTGGTCAACTGACCTACATATGAAGAAACTATTATCTGTATCTATACTATATTAAAAGCACGAAAGCCCTATCGAAATGGTTGGGTCATCACTTGATTTTAAAAAGAATTATGTATTCCGAGGCCTTAAAATCTCTTTTAGCATCACCTCGATTTGCATGCGCAGTCCGGGCGCGTACCCGGAAAGCCTATATGCAAAAATCTGTGAAAAAAAAGATAAATTTTGACTACAAAATGAATTAATTTGATTTCGGTCAACGTTATGAGTAAATGGACCCGGACCCATGATTTGACGGTCCCGGAGGGTCTGTAGGAAAATATGGGACATGGGCGTATGCCCGTCATCGAATTCCGAGGTCTCAAGCCCGAAAAATGAATTTTTAAGGAAACTTATTTTCTGAAATTGTTTAAAGGATTTGGAAATGAATTTTGATTAGAACATATTGGTATCGGGCCCATATTTTGGTTCCGGTGCCCGGTACAGGTCTTATATGTGATTTAAGATAATTCTGTGAAGTTTGGTAAGAAACGGAATTCGTTTGACGTGATTCGGACCTTAAATGCAAAATTTGATGTTTAAGGAAGTTTTGGGAAAATTTCATTGATTTTGAGGTTTAATTCATAGTTGTTGATGTTATTTTAGTGATTTGAATGCACGATCAAGTCTGTATGATGTTTTTAGGGTTGTGTGCATATTTGTTTTGGAGCCCCGAGGGCTCGGGTGAGTTTTTGATAGGCCGCGGGGTGAAATTTTGGACTTAAGGAATTGCAGGCCTGCAGGCTTCGCATTTCCCAACCTCCCTTCGCAATTCCCAGTTCCCATTTCCCAACCTCCCTTCGCAATTCTCAGTTTGCATTTTCCAACTTCCCTTCACAATTTCTAAGCCAGCAGAGGTCGGAGATCGCAATTGCGAACCCCTGTTCACAATTCCCATACTTGAGACCTGCAACTTTTATACTTAGACGATTTTAAACCCATTTTTCATATCCTCTCAAAACATAAACACACTAGAGAGATTTTTCAAAGGCTTCTTCTTCTTTAAATCAATTGTAAGTTGTTTTTAAATAGTTTTCTTCAATCATTAACATCTTTTTAACATGATTTCAACTTAAAATCAATGATTTTCATGGGGGAAATTGGGTGTTTTGGGTAGAACCTAGGTTTTTCAAAAAAAGAGGATTTGGACCTCGATTTGAGGTCCGATTTCAAAACAAATTATATATTTGAGTTCATAGGTGAATGGGTAGTCGGGTTTTGGTTCGAACCTCGAGTTTTGACCACGTGGGCCCGGGGACGATTCTTGACTTTTGGGCAAAACTTTGAAAAATTCATTTTCATGCATTCAAATTGATTCATTTAGCGTTTATTGATGTAATTAAGTAACTTGTGACTAGATACAAACGAATTGGTGGTGGAATCAAAGTGTAAAGCTATAGTTGAATCGTGAATTGTGTTCGTGGCATCGAGGTAAGTGTTTGGTCTAACCTTAGCTTGAAGGATTAAGAGTTGAATCCTATTTGATATATGGTAATTGTTGAGTACGACGTATAGGCATGGTGACGAGTATCTATACGTTGGTGTCTAGCATGCCCGTGAGTCTTTATATTATGATTATCATGAATTCGTTGTATCTTTCATGCCTTAGTGGTGGTTTCTATTTGTGGTATAAAGTTTGTGGAAGGAATTGTGACCTATGAACATTGAGGAGCGTTGGCTCAAGTTGTATAACGAGTTGTGAAAGTATAAGTGATAATTGAACCTCTAGAGCATTGGCTCAAGTTGTGAAGTGAATAGTGAAGTAAAAGTGAGAAAGAGAAGAGATCATTACGTTGTTACCCTTGCCGGGCTATTGGTGATTTATTTATTATCTCCTTTGCCGGGATGTTAATGTTATTGATGTTATTCCCTTGCCGAGATTTAAATTGTTGAATTGTTGCTCCCTTGCCGGGATTCTTATTGCAAATTTCATTTACTCCCTTGCCCTATTGTTTGCGATTGTTGTTTGGGTAAGGAAAAGAGTTAAAGCACGAAGGGTGATGTCGTGCACTGTTTGTTTTGTGAAGAAAGAGTGTAAAGCACGAAGGGTGATGCCATGTATCATTGTGAGGAATGAGTGTAAAGCACGAAGGGTGATGTTGTGCCGCACAATGTACCATTCCATGCCGATTTTATTGATTATATGGTGAGGAAAGAGAGTAAAAGCACGAAAGGTGATGACGTGCACATTTTTATTATATGATTGCTTTGTTGAGGACGAGAGTATAAGCACGAAGGGTGATGTCGTGTATTTATTGATTACTGATTCTTTGTTGATATCCAAGTTATATTATTTTCTTTCGTTTACTTGTTGTCTTTCCATTCGGAATTGATATCTTCCTCCGCAACATGCTCCCCCTCCCATACTTGACTAGTTATTTCTGTATTCTTTTCCACTGTATATATTTGAACTGCACAGGTTTATTTGGTAGTCTGATCCTAGCCTCGTCACTACCTCGCCGAGGTTAGGCTGGACACTTACCAGCACATGGGGTCGGTTGTGCTGATACTACACTCTTCACTATGTGCAGATCCCGGAGCAGCTCTTGGACCGTAGTTGGAGGCTACCCCCAGTCCACGCAGAGATCCAAGGTAGACCTGCCGGCATCCGCAGGCCCTGGCATCTCCTCTATCTTTTATTTCCTGTTTCATCTTTTCGCTTCAGCAACAGTGTATTATAGTTTCTTCAGACTTTCTATGTAGCAAATCTTAGACCGTCTGTGACACTGTGACACCAGGTTTTGGATGATTAAGGCTTGAGTAATTGTAATAGACATAGATTTCAGATATTTTATTGTTGTCTTCCGCTTAAATTTACATTTCCGTTGTTATTATGTTATCGCCTTATATTTGTTAAAAAGAAATAATCGAATAATGAAGTAATTAGTTTAAAGGATTGGCTTGCCTAGCTCACATTAGTAGGCGTCATCACGACTCCCGAGGGTGGAAAATCCGGGTCGTGACAGAAATATCGTAGGGCTTTTTTATCCTTTGAAAAATTACTTTCACACTAGACAAAATAATCATTTAATTAATCTCCTAATATTTAGGAAAGAACAAATTAATTATTTTTTGAATATTTTAGAAATTCAAAATCAACTAGATTTTGTGTCATAAATCCTTTCTTATTTGAACTATGTAATAAAATAAATTTATAAAAGAAGAATAATAACACATGAGAACCACATTATAACCTTCGCCCAAATGTAAGTCATTTTCGATTCATGAGTCCCTTTTCTCCACACATATTTTGGAGTTAAATAAAGTTATTTAAATACCATGTGTTAGGTCAATTGAAATCAATGAAAAAATAATATATTATCTTGCGTGGATCCAAAGAATACGTTTAAGGATTACAATTTTGACCTATTTTTTAAAAATAAAGAGATAGAAAGGAGGCTAAATAAATAATATTGAAAGCCTAAAATTTTAGAGATATACAAAAAAATTAATCTTTTATCCACTCAATTAGATATATTTAGAAATACATTAATGAAAAAATAATTTTCCATATTTATCATATGAATATGTTCACTAAAATTGAAAAACTATTGATGGGTAATCTAGATATAAAACTTCATGATAGAAAATATAAGATTTCAAAAAAAAAAAAAAAAAAAAAATCTAGGAATTACCCCCCCCCCCCCCCCCGTCTCCCGCAACAACAAAATTTTTTGAACAAGTATTCTTTTTATAAATGATGATCGTTTGATTTCTTTTAAACCTTTTATATAGCTTTTGAACAAGTATATTACTTATATTTTTAATATGACGATGATTGATAACTTTTATATAGCAATTTCTTTAATATTTCTCAATTTCAAAAACTTACACTTTTATCTATTACAACTCAAACATAATTTTAATAAAATATTTGCATAATTATTTAAAGAAATATTATTTATTTAGATAGGGTAGTAAGACACAACAATGTCACTTGCTATCTTAGACAAAAACCGTATCAGAATATCCTCATAAAGGTACGAAGTAAGGAAAGCCTCGACTACCTCCTAACCTACAATCCTAATACTCATTCTTCACATCTTCCTATCAAGGGTCATGTCCTCGAAAATTTGAAGTCTCACAATGTCCTGCCTGACCACCTCTCCTCAATACTTTTAGGTTGCTCTCTACCTCTTCTTGTGCCCTCCATAGTCACCCGCTCACACCTCCTTATCGGAGTATTTAGGCTTCTCCTCTGTACATGCCCGAACCATTTATGTGTGCCCGCACATCTACCTCAACATCCTCGTACAGTATACATAAGTAGATCTCTATGAATCTTCGAAGTATGCAATTTCAAAGTCAAGCAAGAAAGAGATTCATTTTGCTCGAGCATAACTAACATAAACATGTTCGTGACTCGTGGGTAGAACCCTTGTTTGCGCACGGTAATTGAAATGACCACAATTAATTATTATTCAAATTCAAGATATAGAATTATGATCGTGATCTTGATCAAGCTTTTAGTTCGTGGATCTTAAATCTAGAATTATTGCTTGTGGATACTATTGAAGCGTTCGTGAAAGAATAATACAAATTCGAGACCAAGCTATCAAACTATTAAATCGATATATCTGAACAAAAAAAAAAAAAAACAGATGATACTCTTTGGATTTTTAAAGTAAAGATAGTACAGAAAATTTGACCCCCATTAATTTTTGAAAATTATAACTTGCAATATATCCTCATTATTTTTTTGAAAATTCTAACATCCAATATAATTACTTTATTTCTTCTCTTTATTTTCAGACTTGAAAAGTTTGTGTACAACAACCACTGAAAGGGAGATTTCGGGATAGGGTTATATGTCGGAACTTCTAAAAAAGCTTGTGATAGCATGTACTATCAACCAATTGGTTACCGAAACCTCACAGATTATTCCAAAATTTTCACACAGAATGATATTGTCGTCATGCTTCTCACATATTAAATGGCATCAACAATATATGGAACAAAAAGAACATCAGTAATAACTTGATAATTATAGTAAACCGTGCAATCAAATCAATTAGAATTTGACAACTGGTGCACATGTCAAAAAAAAAAATCTATGAAAATGAAGGCCATCAATGGGTTGTCCAAAAAAGAGACATCCCTTCAGAGCACTCGCACTCAACAAGCAGTTAAAATGAAATGTAACACAGTTTTAAAAAAAAGGAAGATAAATCTAATTGAAGAATCTGTGAAATATACCAAATGCAGAGAAAGTATTGTCTAGTCCAATTTATTCGAGCCGATTTTCCTCTATCACATGAGTTTTAGCAATGACCTCAACAGTGAAATACTACTAGAAATCCGGGTTTTAGCGACCACAAAAAGCGATCAATGTTAGTCTGTTTATGCAAAATACCGACTAAAACACGTCCAAACAGACTTGATCGCTATTTTAGTGGTCGCTTTTGTATACCAACCAAAATTGGTCGCTAATTACCGATTTGGTCGGTAAATTAATTTCAAAAAAAAATATTGCAAAAAAAAAACGACCAAAGTTGGTCGGTATATTAATTATATATTCAAAAGATTCACCATTTGGGAATCAAACCGGGGTATGTACTATGGCAGGATACTATTCTACCACTAGACCATTGGTGCATTTTGTTTTAAGATTGTCTTTTTATTTATTTATACTCTTTAATTGTATTTTCGCACGAAAATAACTGATCAAAGTTGGTCGGTTTTATTAAAAATTAAAATTACCGACCAAAGTTGGTCGGTTTTTTAAAATGATCGGCCGATTTTATGGACCAAAGTTAGTCGGTTTTTTAATATTAATTTTTATTTATTTTAATTGCAAAAACCGACCAAAGTTGGTCGATTTCGTGAAAAATAAATTTCACGGGACTCAAAAATAGTTTCCCGCATTTTTGCGCCAAAGAAAACCGACCAAAGTTGGTCGGTTTCGTAAAAAAAATTAAAAATTAAAATATTTTGAAAAAACCGACCAAATTTACCGACCAAAGTTGATCGATTTTTCTTAGTCGATTTTTGTTGAATTTCTAGCCGTGAAAGATTTCAACAACAAAAAAAAATGTGTGAAGAAAGAAAAGCAAACTATTGGAACAAGGACAATATTGCATGTGCATAAAAATTACTACTAGTTACAAAATGAGTGACAGAAGAGTGCAAAACTTTATGTGGTTAAGTAAAGAAAATATCCTACGTTAATTATGTGCGGATAAATAAGGTTTATTAAGGAATTTCTATTTCCTATAGAATAGGTTAACCCTCTATTTATTTAAAATAAATACCATTTAAATAAATTACCTCCTATAGATATGTTATATAGTTTATAGCAAAATTTTTAATTTTGGGTATCTCCTACACTTAAGTCATTATACACGCTATATTTTATTTCTCTCTCTCCATTCTCAGATTTTCTCTCTCATAGATACCGTTTTTCATACAACTTCTCAATACAAGTTCACCATCTCTCTCTAAATTAATACAATCTATTTTTCATTCCAAATTCCATGTAATCGCGCTAAAAATCAGAATCCTCCTCACCCACAATGCTGCTTCCTCCTTCCCCAATCTCGAGTAAACCCTAATTTCATCTACATTGTACTGATTTATTTCTATAATTAGTGTGATAAGTATTTTTTTTATTTTCGCCATTTTTGCTTATTCTCAACTCATCAAATTGTATCTAATAACAGTACCCAAGTCGTATTCTCACAATGTCTGAGAATACACCCCGCAAATTGATTACTAGAGATATAGCCACTAAAATTCTCAATTTCGATGGGCCCTCTTTATCCTTGCAAATCACTCAAGGGGAATTGGATACAGGTTTAGCCAAAAATATGGCATTGGAGAAGAGAACAAAAGTTCGACATGAAAATTTTCAAAGAAACCCAAGTCGAGAAATCAATGAAGGAAACAAGACTTGCCATTCCGAAAAAGAGGAAAATCCATATCTCTGAAGCTTCATCTGTCAAGGGGAAGGAGGTTGAAGCAAGTAAAAGCTCAGATAAAGTCGAAGAAAAGGTAATTTTCTGATGTATTCATCTGTATTATTCATGTATTCAGTTGTATTTATACGTATAACATTGTTCAATGTTTCTGTTCAAAAAGGTTATTCAACGTATTTTTGTACTTTTAGAAAATAATGATACAAATATGTATATGTATTCTGATGTACTTTTATAGTTGTATTTTTAAGGATTTTCAAGGTTCCCATCACTGTTTTTTATTTTAATTTCAATGTATTTATTTGTTGTTTTAAAATGTTTAATTTTCCAGTCTGTATTTAGTTGTATTCATATGTATTCATGTTGATTATATTTATGTCATGTGTGTTATATGCAGTTGTTTTTATATGTATTTAGCCTTGTCAGTGTATTTAGTTGTATTCATATGTATTCATGTCAGATTTACTATGAAATATGCGTTGTATTCAGTTATATTTATACTTCTAAGTGTTTTTAGTTGTATTCATGTCAGATTTACTATGAAATATGCGTTGTATTCAGTTGTATTTATATGTATTTATTCTTGTTAAATGCAGGGAATTAAGCTTTTTGTGAAAAAAACAGCCAATATTTGTACCGCATATCAGTGTATATACTAACACTGACATAGTCTCCGAGCTAAAGGAGAACCTTACTCCAGAGCAATACAAACAACTGGGTAATACTTGTTTTGGAAATTTCCTTCAAATGAAGCGTTATGAAGTCCAACATCAACTCTTCAGATGCTTCATGACTCTCCAGTTAGAAGGAACTCCTAACAATGTATTTGCAAAACACGTCAATGGTACTTCATTACATTTCACATTAAGGGAGTTTGCACTTGTGACTGGCCTCAAATGTGTTGGTAATGATGCTGATTTTGAGTTTAGTGAAAAGGTTCCTAACCGGCTTATTGAGACTTACTTTGCAGGTGCTAATCTTGTCAAGAAGAAACATTTGATGAAATGCTTTGCTGACAAGAACTGGGGTCCCGACAATGATGGAGATGCCTTGAAGATAGCTTTGTTGTATTTCATACAAACCTTCATTTTTTCATCCGAGAAGAACAGCACAACCATACCAAGGCTACATTTTGACTTGGTAGAGAGTGGACGCAATTCTGAATATAATTGGGGTTTAAAAGCATTTGAAACGCTGACAAAATCGATTAGCAAGAAGACGGATGCTCAGAAGAAGTATTACAGGATAGTTGGGATGCCCCTAGCTATGCAAGTGTGGTTTTATGAGTGTTGTTCAGATGTTGATCCCAAAATTGCACTCCGAGTTGATAATGTGGTCCCCAGAATACTCAATTGGAGAACCACCGGAAATCAGCCAAACTTTGCTTATCTGATGAACGACATGTTCAACGACAAGGCAAACATGGTAATATACAATTTGTATCGTGGCTAGTTTAGATTTTATTAATCATTAACTCTGCATACATTTGCATACAGAAGTATACAATTGCATACAGATGTTGCATACACTTGCATACAAATGCATACAGATGTTGCATACAGGATACTACATACATTTTCATTCAGATGCATATAACAATATACAATAACATTCAGATGCATACAGATACTACATGCAAATGCATACAGGATACTACATACATTTGCATTCAGATGCATACAACAGTATACAGTTGTTGTAGCCTTCATTATTAATTCTTCATACAATTGCATATAATTTTCCAATCATTAGTGCTGCCTTAATTTCAATACAAATTACAGTTTGATTCCAGATCTGCATGTGTATGTTTGTAGTAAGACTTTGATTGTATTTCATTTTTCAGATTGTTTACAAGGACATCCATCCAACCGATATAGAGCTTGCCGTTATTCAGATTCCTCCTGTAGGCGTTGATGTTGAGAACAATCCTACTCCTGCTCATTCAGACAAGTCGGGAGAGGATTCAGATGACTTTTCTCCTACACCTGATCTTCAATGTAAGAAGAAACATGTTGCAAGTATTGGTCCATCTTCATCACCGCCCCATAAAAAATGCAAGGAACACGAAAGGCATCTCTCAAATACAGAGTATCAATCCAAGATTCCTTCTGTTTGTGTATCCGAATTTGGATAGAATGTTTTGCATCACAATCAGCTGGCAGATTCCAAAAATGATGAAGTATCTTCTTTGAGGAAAGACCTAAATTCATTCAAAGAATACGTGAGTATTTATCCACATATTAAACATTACAGTTTAGTGCTTAACATTCATAAATTTTTAGCGCAATCTTCTAATTATTTCTGTTTTGTTAAGGTTGTGGGCGAGTTCAAGTCTCTAAGAACATTGATAAATGATAACTTTAAGATGCTTTCTGACCATCTTCAACACAATCAACAAAATGAAGGTTTACACCAGAGAAATTAACCCATAGGGAGACGTGATGATGGTATTGACACAGCTATCGGGGATAATGTTGAGGTTTAACATTTTTAACATCTTTAGCATATGTTTATATCTCCTGTTTACTATTATTCTTAAATAATTGTATTTTAAAAGTTGTATGTATTCGACAAGCATTTAACTGCCTAACTAAAATGTTAAATGTATTCAACCAACAACATATATTTAAATGTATTCAGATGTTTGTTAACCTTAATATGTAGTTGGAATTAACTATTGTATTTAAATGTTTTCAGCCGTATTTTAATGTATTCAGATTTGTTATTCTTGAATATGTGTGATGTATTTCACTAAGATTTCCATTACCAAAATCAGTTTCCTTACTGTATTTATATGTATTTAACTGTATTCATACACTAAGTTACTACACTAAAAATGATGCATACGACTAACATAAAATAGTGCTTAATGCTCAATATGTGGAGTCAAGAGTTGAGGGGAATACTACATTAGAGGTGTCATGCAACATACCACCTACAGGTCAAGAGGGTGTATCTACAGAATTCTATGTATCTCAATTTGAGTTGGACGACAAGTTTCTTTCCAGTCAAATTCCAGAAACTAGAATTGTGATACACAACATTGCAAAAAAAGTTGAATCAACCCCAGTACCATCTCATAGGAATCGGCGACCAAGTAGATGGTATTCTTCGCCTTATGAGTCTAACTTCGACTCTGCAGGTTAGTGTTTTTATAAACTAATGATCTATTTCCTCATGGTTTTTAAAATTAAAAGTCTCTATTCACGAATTCAATGAACAATAGGTACCTCAGTAAAGTTGACCCCCATTTTTGAAAAAAGACACCCCTTTGAGAATGATTCAATAACGGGGCCACATCCTACATTAATCATTCAGGAATATGACAAATGAGTTCGTGATGGTCTTCTCGCTAGACATGATCAGAGGTGAGTTTTTCCCCGGTATGTGTATTAAGTTTTTATATTTTAAAAAATGTATATAATATTTTTTTATATCATACTTGTAGAAGTAATTTGGAAGACCATTACAAGAAGAATAAGTCAACACTTCATATACCATTGGATTTTGGAGTTGATCAAGTTAATTCAAAAAATTGATTTTACCTTCTATCGTTTGACGGGAAGCTATGGGATGACAATGTAAGTTTTACCCCTTCCAACTCCACTATAATTTATTTATTTAGTATTGATTTGTCTAGTTGTATAGTTCACAATGAGGTTACAATTAAATCTGTTGTATTTAATTATATTCAAGTGTATTGTAATAATTTTTATTAGCTGAAAATGTATCATGTTTTAAACTGAATCTGTATGATGAATGTAATGGCATCATTACTCCTGAAGAACTGCTGTATTTTAATGTATTCTGATGTATTTTCAAATTTATTATATGTTGTAACTAACATATGTATTATAGTAATATGTATTTAACTGACTCGTTTGCTTTGAATAACAACATGTATTTGAATGTATTCAGATGTATTTTAACATCAATGGGTAGTTGTAATATCTTTAATATCTGCTATAGTATCTTGAACAGTATTATCTACTGTATTTTAACAGTTTCTGCTGTAATACCTACTGTAATATCTGCTGAATTTTAACTGTATTCATACACTCTGTATTTTAACATCAATTGGTATTTATTCTTGAATATCTGCTGTAATACAGTGTATTCAGATGTATTTTAACATCTGTTGTAGTATCTTGAACAGTATTATCTGTTGTATTTTAACAGTTTCTACTGTAATACCTGTTGTAATATCTGCTGAATTATAACTGTATTCATACACTCTGTATTTTAACATCAATTGGTATTTATTCTTGAATATCTGCTGTAATACAACGTATTTAGATGTATTTTTCTCTATTCAGATGTATTATTCTTTAATCCGTGTGATGTATTTAACTGAGTTTTCACTTGTCATATTTTTTTTCTTAGTTTGATTAATTGGACTCACACTATGTAATTAAATTTGTGTATAGCATATTGACGTCATATTCTACTATCTGAGAAAGAAGGGAAAGTACACTCAAACAAGCAACTTTAAGTATACAACTGTTGATTGTATATTCAAGATAAGAATAGCTGAAATCTTCGACAGGTATGCTGATACAGATAGTAATGCTAATGTAGCCAAAGAAGAGTATGTGGTATGTGAGTACATAAGGGGCTACAGATTGCTAGCTAATATACCTTGGCATATTGTTGACAATGTCTTGATACCAGTCAACTTGAAGGACAAACTACACTGGGTATTAGTTGTTGTCTCATTCAAGGAGAGATGTATCAAAGTGTATGACTCGTACAGATATGCAGGTCATGATGTCTATGTAGCTTCTGAGATAGATAATCTAGCTAAGCTTGTACCTCTACATCTATCAATCAGTGGCTTTTACAGAGATAGTCAAGGCATAGATTGGTCTACTTACTCAGCATACACTGACAAGTCACATACTGATCCCTTTGAAGTTTTTTTCATATCAGATCTACCTCAACAGAAAGCTGGGAGCATGTAAGTATTCAATCATCATTCTTGTATGTTATATACAAATCTAATTGTATGAATTATTTTTAATTGTTTCAATCAATATTTTTTAGGGATTGTGGGGTGTATGTTGCGGCATACGCAGAGTTTCTGAGCACTCTTGGTGAGATTCCACAAACAACATTTGATTCCAATCAACTCCGTCAAAGATATGGTGCTCTCATATGGGACTATGCTATGCGGAAGATAGACGCTGATGCCATAAGAGATAATGAAGCGCCCTCAAAGATTGCTAGGCAAATCACGAAGTCAGATTCAAAGTTGCAGATAGTGTTAGAGTAGCTTTAGGTTAATGTAATTTTAGAATATTATTTTTAGGTGAATACTGTTTTTTGAGTAGTTTTTTTGGTGAAGATGGTATTCAGTTAGAAAAAACTATCACTTTATCAACAGTGTTCGTGTATTCAGTTAGAAAAAACTATCACTTTATCAACAGTGTTCGTGTATGACAATTGTAAATTTTCAATCGATGTTTCATTGTTTTCTTCATAAGTATTAATGCTTATTCTTTAGTTTATATTCATATGTATCTTACAGGATATAAGTATGTATTAATAATCAATAATATCAAAGGTTATACGTATTGAATAGGTTATACGTATTGAACAGGTTAATATCAAAGTTAGAAACTTTATGTATACTGATGGTAGGTTATATTAAAGAATTCAAATGTATTTTTCTGTATTCAACTATATTCAGTTGTATTCAGTTGTATTCTTTAATATGTATCTTTCAAATTCAGTTAATAAATATTAAAGAACACAAATTCAGATGTATTGAATAGGTTATACGTATTTATTGAAATTGTTATATTATAGCTGAGTATATAGATGTATTCCGATGTATTCTGACTAGCTATCTATATTGAACTCATACACTGTCTATTATTGTATGTCTAAGTATATGTGGACAAGGTTGTATTCGACTGTATTCAAATTAATACTGCAACTAACTGTATACAGAATCTATTCACGAAAGGCATTTTAGAAATTATTACTTGACAATAAGAATTTATTACTTGACAATATCATCATAATTATTGAAAAACGTTGAAGCACCAATACATGTCAGAGTGTTAACTAAATTCTACGTGGAGCATTTCTACACGTTCGCTTGTTATGTCCTCCCTGCCCACATATGCTACATGAATGTTGATTTTTCGGCTGCATCAACTCACTTAAAAGTTTATCGTGCTTCTTATTTGGCCTTCCAGGAGGTCTTTTCCATTTAGGTGGTAGTACAACCTCCTCTGCAACATGTGCTGGTATGTTCCAGTCATTTTTGTCTGGTAGCGGGTACACAGGTACATCGTATATCATTACAACAGTATTTGGTTTGTAATAGTTAGAGCAATATTCTTCTGGCATTAGAAACTTGCTCTTCAATACAGCCCAAGCATGTGGACATGGTAATTCATCAACTTGGAACCTTCCACAAACACATTTTCTCTCTAACAGGCAGACTGTGTAATGCCTCCCTCCATCGTTAACCGTATGTAAGTATTCAGTTGATGGTACCACCTACATTTTAAAATAGAAATATAAGTTTTGAGCACATATAACTGAATTATCATATGTATAATGTTGAATTACTCAGTTACATATAACTGAAATATTTGCATACATAAGAATACATCATATATTTAGACCGGCAGACTATAAACTATAATTACGTCTTATCTTATGAATACTTTTACATACATAAAAAATCGGCTGTATTTTAGGAAACTGAAGTGTAACAAAAACATTAGAAGGCTACGGCATGACAAATACATATTAAAATTATGTATAATACAGATTTGTTAGTTGTATTTTGATGTATTCGAATAGTTTTTGCAGCATATTTTTAGTTGTATTCAACTCAGATCTTCGAAAAGATATGTCTTGTATGTGTTTGAATTTAGTTGTATTCATATGTATTCATGGCAGTTGTATTATAAAAAATGTTTGTATTCAGATATATTCATGTCAGCTATTTCAGAAAACAATTAATCTATATAATACAATGACATTAAAATAAAACTTACAGTCATGCATGTAGACATTGCCTCATTCAAAGTCAGCATCTCCTGGTATTTTTTTCCAAGCGTTGTGTATGTCTGTGTAGCTTCTTTGCGGTTACTACAATTCCAACGTCCAAACATCTTCCTAACTTCTTCGAGGAAGTCATATATTGACAATTCCCTTGCTGACACTAGTGCGACATTGATTGACTCAATAATATTTGATGTCATTGTCCATCCCCTGTTAACATGGGCATACAACCTAGCCCACTTTTCGTATCCAACTAACTCTAAGTATTCTTTCACCCTAATATCTACCTTCTCCATCAGACTGTCAAATTCAGCTTGTGTGTATGCTTTTGTCATCGAGAAGTATATCTTGCTCAACTTGGCATGGATCTTTTTGAATTTCTTATATACGTTGTTCCATAGATGCCATATACAAGCAAAAAGCGGTACATCTGGATACACTCTCGATACAGATTTAATGATACTCTCATTTCTATCTTAAATGATGCACATGTTTTCTCTATCACCGTATGCTATCTTGAATTGCTCAAAGAACCACGTCCAAGCAGCATCGTTCTCTGAATCAATAACACCATATGCTAGTGGCAATATATGACATGTAAAGACAATTGAATACATATTTTTAAAACATGTATTTCAATCTTTAAAATATTAACAGATTGTATTATAATTCAGGTACTCACCTGCACCATCCAACGTGCTTGCCGAAACGAATGTCCCGGTGTAGTAAGATTTTAGGTGACTTCCATCCACAACAACAATGGGTCTACAATGATCAAACCCCCTTATAAAGGCATACAAAGATATATACACGTACATGAATTCATTTTTGGGCGATTTTACCATCCTGATATGGGAACCTGGATATGTCATATCCATTGTATATAAGTATCCTGGTAATTTTTTGTATGAACCAGCCGGTTCACCTCTCAAAAAATTCATTACCTTTTCTTTAGCCCTCCACGCCAACATGTAGCTAACATCTACACCTAAATCTGATTTCACATCATCAATAATATCCTTTGGGGTGTATTTCCTCTTATGATTAGTAAGCTTAGGCCTAATCATACCACCTATAAGGCTGCTACTTGCCTGTCGCTGCTCATACACCTTGTCCTTCAGCGGACATGTATGGTTATCAATGAACTATTTCACTTTGAATAGTTTTGATTTGTTAATGCTTGAAGCCTTAAACCTCCATTCACAATCTTCTGAAATACATAATAATGCATAGTTGCAAAGAATTAATCATTGTACATATGATTAGCATAAATGTTTACAAACAAATGCACTCATATACACATGAATACAACTGACATAGATACATTCTGACATCTATATATATATAAATTTTTATACTACTGAATTCAATTATAGTTATATGCATTTAAATACAATGAATACAACTGAATACAATTATGGGTATATGCATACACTTAAAACCACAGTAGACAAAATAATTAAAGACATTATAATGTAATTATACCAGTAAAATACATATGAATACATGTATTTAAGGACCATAAACAAACATATTTTAACGACATCAGTTATAATCAAGAGGAAATCCACAAATACGCATAAATACAACAACGTTAAACTTACAGCTCGAACCAATAATAGAAAATACAAAAAAAAAATACATGCAAACCTGACAACATTAGACCTATCAACTCGGAATTGAAACCTTTGAGATATAGCATAATTCTCCATCACCTCTTTTAATGTAGCCTTATCCTTATACACTTGTCCAGCCATAACCTCCCTTTGATTAGTTTTTGAAATTATCAAATCCTTGTCCAGTTCGAACACCCAACTGCTTCTCCTGAATTGACAAAATCTAGAGCCAGTGTATCATTTGTGTCGGAATCATACCTTTGAAATGCTTCGTCTATTTGCACAATGTCGCCTTAATTTAAACTACCTCCGGATACAAGTTCTTTTTCAATAGTTGTTATTCACAAAGGATACATCCCGAATTCTTTGTTCTCTTTTTTCAACTCTACATACACTCTGTAACCCATATCATTGTGTATTTCCACTGGCGTGCAATTTTCTTCTACTTTGTATCGAATTTTAATGGACTTTGAGCTCAAATCTATGCCCAGTTGATTAGAAATTGAAGTAACCAAATGTCACGACCCAATTCCCGAACCCAGTCATTATGGCGCCTCTCGTGAAGACAAGGCCAGCCAAACCAAAACAGGACACCTCTTTAAGCAGTTAATTATCATAAATAGTAATAAACATAATATAATATCCATAGGTTGCAAAAACTTTAACGATAACAACAGTGGAAACCATTCTGACACAGCCCAAACTGGGGTGTTACAAGTCATGAGCTACTACAGAATCTGCTATAGGTCTACAAAGTACGGAATCCGATACAACAGTTTGAAGAAAACATAAATGATAGAGGATAAGAGAGACAAGGGGCTGCGGACGTCAATAGCTACCTCGTAACTCCAAATCACTACCTAGCCTAGAAGGAATCAGCGCTCAGGTGCGGACTCTGCTATGCCTGAATCTGCACACATGGTGCAGGGAATAATGTGAGTACTCTGACTAAGTGAGTAATAATAATAAATAACTGCTGAAAGCAAGAAAACACGTATATGCACAAAGCATTCTATACAAAAGCAGTGAAATCACTTAAAACCAGTAAATCAGTGAAGTATCAAATGAAAGCTCTCTTAAAGCAATTAAAACAGGTAATTTGGCAGTAAATAACAAGTAGAAATCTGCCCCTCGGGCTCAGTATCAAAATACAAGCAGAAATCTGCCCCTCGGGCACAATATCAAAATAACAAGTAGAAATCTGCCCCTCGGGCACAGTATCAGTCACTCAGTACAGTATCAGCCCCTCGGGCTCACTCTTAGAACAGTATCAGCCCCGCGGGCTGCCTCACAATTACTCATATCAGCCCCTCAAGCATAGTATCAATCACTCAGCATAATGGGTACCCGCGCTCATTGTGGGTGTGCAGACTCCGGAGGGGCCCCTTACGGCCCAAGCGCTATATCAAGCCACCTCGTGGCATCATCACTCAGCATATCTTCACATCACTCAAGCCACCGCGTGGCATGTAAAGTATCTCAGGCCCTCGGCCTCATATCACTTGGCCTCACATCACTCAAGCCACCGCGTGGCATAAATAGTAACTCAGGCCCTCGGCCTCATATCACTCACCATATCCTCACATATAGCCCTCGGCCTCACTCAGTCCGAAAATCATCATAAGCCCCTTGGGCATTAGTAAAATAGTAGTTCTCAACCCAAAACATGATGTAAAAATATCATTTTAGTTTCAAATCTGAGTAAAAGTGGCTGAGCTTGTAAAACAGTAGATATCAACATGACTGAGTTCAAATAATAAGTCAAGCAGTAAGGAAACAGTGATAAAAATCCCCGAAGGGTTCAAATAGTTGGCACGAAGTCCAAATATGACAATCAGCCCAAATCATGATGATAACAAATGAATTTCAGTCAAATATTCGGTAAAATCATCAATCGGGATGGACCAAGTCACAATCCCCAGTAGTAAAAGACCCCACGTTCATCATCCAGCGCGTATCTTGCCTCAATATAGCACTACGATGTGCAATCCGGGGTTTCAAACCCTCAGGACATCATTTACAATCATTACTCACCTCGAACCGGCGAAATTTCTAGCTCGCGACGCCTTTGCCCCTCAAATTGGCCTCCACACGCGTCGAATCTATCCAAAATCAGAACGAATACATCACAATATGCTAAGGGAGAAAAGCCCAAGCGAAAAGAATCAACAAAGGGCACGATTCCCGAAATTACCAAAACCCGAGCCCTGGTCCCATGTCTCGGAATCAAGTAAAATTTACATTTTCATAATCCTCATACCCTGACGAGTCTAACCATACCAAAATTATCCAATTCCGATACCATTTGGTCCTTCAAATCATCATTTTACATTTTTGAAAAGTTTCACAATTTTCTTCCCAAATTCCATCCAAATCACGAATTAAATGATGAATTTAATGATAGATTCATGTACTCTAGCCAAATTTGAGTTAAAATCACTTACCCCGATGAATCTCGTGAAAAACCTTTGAAAAATCGCCAAAATCCGAGCTCTTTAGGTCAAAATATTAAATAAAACCCAAAACCTCGTATTTATAGGGTACCCCTCAGGTTCCAGCCTCTGCGGGCCGCACCAAAATGACCGCGGTCCGCGCAAGCCAGTGCGGTTCGCGTAAACACAACCGCGGCCGCACAAGCCTTCCTTTGCAGTGACAGGCTTTAGTATTTTGACCATAACTTTTGCTACAGATGTCCAAATTGCGATATGTTTACCTTTATGGAAACTAGACACGAAGGACTACAACCTTTATTTTTGAATCATCTCAACATTCCTTGTGGATCAAAAGATATGAGCTTCCGAAGTTGAACCGACGACCTGCGGATCTTCATGACCGCGGACCGCGGACCATTTTCCGCGCCCAGCACTAAACCACCACGCCCAGCACTAAAACATCTGCCCTCATCCATTTTCTAAGTTCAGGAATGTCTGGACTCGCTCAAAACTCACCCGAAACACACCCGAGGCCCTCAAACCTCAACCCAAACATACCAACACCTCCCATAACATCATTAACACCTTGTTGAGCTTTCGAATCACTCAAAACAACATCAAAACACCAAATCAACTTTGGATTCAAGCTTAAGAACTTAGAAATTTTAAATTCCACAAACAACGCCGAAACATATCAAATCGGGTCCGATTGACCCCAAATTTTGCACACAAGTCATAAATGACATAACGAAGCTTCTGCAACTCTCGGAATTTCATTCCGACCTTTATATGAAAATCTCACCTATCAACCGGAAATCACCGAAATCTCAATTTCGCCAATCCAAGCCTAAACCTTCCACGGACTTCCAAAATGCATTCTGATCACGCTCCTAAGTCCCAAATCACCTAACGGAGCTAACCAAATCATAAAAATTCCCATCCGAGATCAAATACACATAAGTCAAATTTTGGTCAAACCTTTCAAATTTAAGGCTTCAAACTGAGAACTGTTCTTCCAAATTCATTCCGATTACCCTGAAAACCAAAACCAACGATTTACATAAGGCATAATGTATACACGGGGCAAGTCATGCCCGAAGACTGGCGATCAAAGTGCAAAAGTTCAAAACGACCGGTCGGGTCGTTACATCCTCCCCCACTTAAACACACGTTCGTCCTCGAACGTGCCCAGAGTTGTTCTAGAAGCCAACCAATAGCTGAATAACTTTACCATGTATATGCCTGGGGGTGATCCCACGTCACCCTATCTCATATAGGTCTGATAACACATTATAACTAAAAAATTTACAATCCAAATCCCATAAACCATAGAACCACATTTCCACTTCTAAAGTTATCGATACGATCAGAATCTCACATCAATTTTCATAATTAGCCCGAACAAGTTGTAATCACCCATACTTGCAATCTCAGGTGCAATCACTTGATATGACGCATAACTCAAACACTCGTAGTGATAACTTCTAATTATAGCAGCTGCACACAACACCGGAACACTGATAGAAAAACTCTTATCAACTAGAGTCTCACCCCAACACCTTCATATACTGCCAATGATCACTAAAACACGCGGTAAGCCATAACCATTTCCCAGATTAACCATTCAAGTGGACACTCTTCCTTTGGCAAATACCACAACAAATTTCTCAGCTGAAGCTCGATATTATCCTTCCAATATGCTAAAATTGAACCCGTTCGTATTCATTGATGATCCCAACGACCTCCTCTAATCCAACACACGACTCTGGTGACATGGCACCTTAATATAGGCCTAAGCCACAACTTTCATAATACGCGCACCAATAAGCAACAGTCCGAACATACCTCCAATCATGAAAATGACTCAAATGAAAGAGTTGTACTTCAAGCTCACTAGTACCACCACAACACAAGGCTGAGAACCCGACTCGTATCGTAGGAACGTAACACACGAATCTAACCCGCAAGATCATACCTCCGCATAACCTCTCTGCGATGTACGATCCTATCCAACACTGCTCTATACGGACCACCTCAAGTTACTATGCTCGAAATCGATAACCACGTACAATTTGATGTCTAAAACCAAAGAAAATCATCAAACCCACGGTAGAGCAAATAACCTACATCACATAAACCCGACAGGACATAACCAATACACCATTCACCGAGCAACACCAAATTTCTCTTCCCGCTCGACTTCCACTATGAAACCCCAATCGAACCGTACCATAAGTGCCTATAGTCAACGAATCACAACACCTCGCAACACAGAAAGGTAACTCATAGATCTCCCCAGATTACTAATAAGCTCAATAACAATCGAATCAACACATCCCTCAGCAATACAATTAGGAGCCAACCAAGCCGACTCAAATTAGAACACGCATCCGTGTTGGCCTTCCAACGAACACCTTATCACAAAAATCCTGGAGCTGCTCTACAACTCCCTTAACTCTGTCGGTGCCATACGATACGGTACTCGGCATCGAATCAATACCAAAATCAACAACCTTGCCTGGCAATATGCCCGGCCATAAGAAACACATCCGAAAAGTCCCTCACCAACGGAACTGAATCAATATGAGGAGCCTCAGCACTGGCTCCCATTACAAGAGCCCAATTAAGAAAGGCAAATCCTTCCCAGCCGTCCGCTGGGCCTTCGAAATGTAAAAATCTCTCTAATAGGACATGATCCATTAAACATCGCCACTCAATTCGTGGTATTTTTCGGCATAGCCAACAGTGTCGCCTTATCGTAATAGCCCAGAATAACACAATACGGAGACAACTAGTCTGAACCTCATATCACGTCTAAGATCTAATCTACCAAGTAACAAAAGATCCGTTCGGATCTCCAAACCCCGATAGTCACTAAACAGTGTCGATATACACGATCTACAACCACACATAGCCTGAATATAAGAACTTCCGTCTCCAAATCCAGACGGCACATGAACTACCACATCCGATCCCAACTTCGCCGTCCAAATACATGCCACACCTCTAATACCCATTCACCTCACCAAAGATACTCTAAAATTCTTCTATGCCACCAAGCAAACTCGAATATCAGCAGTCCATCTAGCCCGAAAGTGTCGCACTACTACCGAAGTGCCATCAACTTATCACATTGCTTTTATTTTTCTGAAACATATAATCTCATCAAATCATTTCCTTAATCATCTGAAGATACCTTCTCAAACCATCCGACGTTCATTTCTCTAATTATCTGAAACTACCCGCTGCCTAAGAGTTTTATGAACTCCCTTCCAGAACTGAACTGAACCTTACACACACTAATCTCGATCCTCCACTACATATCTCACATACCATACTATCCTAGTATAACATGAGAACTTCATCTCCCTTGCGAGCCACAGACATCTACGTACTCAACTAGTCTAGAACTTTCCATTGATCCCATCATAAAGAAAAATCACTATACATCACATGCTCTGCATGCCTATAGAAATATACATCTCCAAACTGCAGTAGAAATCCTCAAGGACTCTCCGAATTCCATTTGCACAAATTCAACTGATCCTTCTACTAGACCAAGCTAAGCAAGCCATCAAAACCCAAGAGCATTGCTGCAAAATACATGTAAGAACTCATTACCTCGAACACACACAAGGAGTTAATCATATCCTTACCATACTGATCCGGTCTACTATCAAGCTGCTCCATCTATCTAAACTTCCTTCTGATTTATCTTCAACTTGCAATTCCATCTTGCTATAGCACCATAATTCTTCAACTCAGGCTTACCACACAAGATCCAAGCATAAAACCACATTGTCTAAGAACCATAAGTCGCTGACTACTCTCTCAAATATTCCAAAAAGCATTACATTCAAAATACTTCGCTCTGAAGAACTTCCTGCGGATCTAATTCTGTTACCTCCTAATATTAATACATAGAATCCCACAATTAATATAGAAAACACCATAAGTCTTGACGTCTTCCAAGGAAAACTCAATTTTTATCCATAAGTACAACTTGAAAGCCTCCAATTATTGCATGTAAAATTTGAACACAATAGGACCAGGCATCCACTCTACTCAAACCGCAGTTAGATTGATTAAACAAACCGAACAACATGTGCTTCATTTGCGCTCCGACACTACAGAATGTGACCTCATTTCAATATAACCAAGCAATTTCCTGCCCTATGTACCGAGCATTACTTACCAACCACAACTCAAGTCATTCCCCAATTCTCGTACACCCATAAGGCATAACATAACCTTTATTGAAATTTCCTTTACTCGAGCCATAACTGATTCACAAATACGCCTCAAACTGGAACCATTAGAGCACACAACCGTGCAATCAACTATTCAATAGCGGACTCCCCCACGTGGCTCAAAGCCATAGATCAAAACACGTACCATAACTTATAACGCGTATACTTTATTGCTTCCATAATACCATAGTGAGATTAGACTCAGTCCTTCATAAGCTCTTGAAACACCGACCATCGGGTACTTTAACTCTATGTAAATCTTGGATTCACTCTCGTAACAGTTAAGCCCACTCTATCAAGTGACCCAAATTTAAATTTCAACACATATGTTTCACTTGTGAATGAGATCTTCTAACAGACAGCATAAGGATCACACAATCTCAGAACTCCGCAGGAGACAATCTGCTTGCTTCGCCTCAATATAACATTTTTGTATACCTTCCACCGTCATACACATTACACAATCACTTAATTTTTCCTGAGTCTGAACTCATACCGCAACATGAAATTTACTTCACTCCAACTAGGAGACATGAAAAGATTCTTCACGCGCCCATAACTCGGGGCTACATATCCAACCACAATGGAAATCAAACACTTAATAGTTCATCTATCATCAATCAGACCTTCATCGTCACTTCCAAGTCATATAGATATCTCTCGCAGTACCAACATACTCATCACATAGTTGTCAGCCATCACTTCTACTAATGGGGACAATACCGCACATATAAGTTCAAAACACTTGCTCACATAATCAGCACCTCGGTGCTCAAGCCATAGGCAAAGATCCGGCCTCAAGTCCTCTAGACTGGCCCAATATCAAACTCATAGAGATCATATCTCGCCCCTCGATCAGGGAATCACAAGCCATCAAGGCATATCTGATACTGAGCGCTCATGTGCACATACGAACGCGTGGAAGGAATTTCAAAAGTTACTTTTTCAAGCTGAATCAAGGACGCACGATAAGAATTCAAGAATGCAAAGTTTTCCTAAAGGTTCTGTAGCCTCTCGAGGATAAATATAGACGTCTCCATACCGATCCGCAAGACTCTACTAAACCTGCTCATGACTCGTGAGACTTATGTAACCTAGGCTCTGATACCAACTTGTCACGACCCAATTCCCGAACCCAATCGTGATAGCGCCTCTCGTGAAGACAAAGCCAGTCAGACCAAAACGGGACACCTCTTTAAGCAGTTAATTATTATAAACAGTAATAAACATAATATAATATCCATAGGTTGCGAAAACTTTAACGATAACAACAGTGGAGAAACCATTCTGACACAGCCCAAACCGGGGTGTCACAAGTCATGAGCTACTACAGAATCTGCTATAGGTCTACAAAGTACGGAATCCGATACAACAGTCTGAAGAAAACATAAATGATAGAGGATAAGAGAGACAAGGGGCTGCGGACGTCAACAACTACCTCGTAACTCCAAATCACTACCTAGCCGGGAAGGAATCAGCGCTTAGGTGCGGACTCTGCTATGCCTGAATCTGCACACATGGTGCAGGGAGTAATGTGAGTACTCCAACTCAGTGAGTAATAATAATAAATAACGGTTGAAAGCAAGAAAACACGTACAGGCACAAAGCATTCTATACAAAAGCAGTGAAATCAATTAAAACCAGTAAATCAGTGAAGTATCAAATGAAATCTCTCTTAAAGAAATTAAAACAGGTAATTTGGCAGTAAATAACAAGTAGAAATCTGCCCCTCGGGCTAAGTATCAAAATACAAGCAGAAATCTGCCCCTCGGGCACAATATCAAAATAACAAGTAGAAATCTGCCCCTCGGGCACAGTATCAGTCACTTAGTACAGTATCAGCCCCTTGGGCTCACTCTCAAAATAGTATTAGCCCCGTGGGCTACCTCACAATCACTCATATCAGCCCCTCGGGCATAGTATCAATCACTCAGCATAATGGGTACCCGCACGCACTGTGGGTGTGCAGACTCCGGAAGGGCTCCTTACGACCCAAGCGCTATATCAAGCCACCTCGTGGCATCATCACTCAACATATCCTCACATCACTCAAGCCACTGCATGGCATATAAAGTATCTCAGGCCCTCGGCCTCATATCACTCGGCCTCACATCACTCAAGCCATCGCGTGGCATAAATAGTAACTCAGGCCCTCGGCCTCATATCACTCAGCATATCCTCACATATGGCCCTCGGCCTCACTCAGTCCGGAAATCATCATAAGCCCCTTGGGCATTAGTAAAATAGTAGTTCTCAGCCCAAAACATGATGTACAAATATCATTTTAGTTTCAAATCTGAGTAAAAGTGGCTGAGCTTGTAAAACAGTAGATATCAACAGGACTGAGTTCAAATAATAAGTCAAGCAGTAAGAAAACAATGATAAAAATCCCTGAAGGGTTCAAATAGTTGGCACGAAGCCCAAATTTGGCAATCAGCCCAAATCATGATGATAACAAATGAATTTCAGTCAAATATTCGGTAAAATCATCAATCGGGATGGACCAAGTCACAATCCCCAGTAGTGAAAGACCCCACGCTCATCATCCAGCGCGTATCTTGCCTCAATATAGCACTACGATGTGCAATCCGGGGTTTCAAACCCTCAGGACATCATTTACAATCATTACTCACCTCGAACCGGCGAAATGTCTGGCTCGCGACGCCTTTACCCATCAAATTGGCCTCCACATGCATCCAATCTATCTAAAATCAGAACGAATACATCACAATATGCTAAGGGAGAAAAGCCCAAGCGAAAACAATCAACAAAGGGCACGATTCCCGAAATTACCAAAACCCAAGCCCCGGGCCCACATCTCGAAATCGGATAAAATTTATATTTTCAGAATCCTCATACGCTCACGAGTCTAACCATACCAAAATTATCCAATTCTGATATCATTTGGTCCTTCAAATCATCATTTTACATTTTTGAAAGGTTTCACAATTTTCTTCCCAAATTCCATCCCAAATCACGAATTAAATGATGAATTCAATGATAGATTCATGTACTCTAGCCAAATCTGAGTTAAAATCACTTACCCCGAAGAATTTCGGGAAAAACCTTCGAAAAATCGCCAAAATGCGAGCTCTCTAGGTCAAAATATTAAATAAAACCCAAAACCTCGTATTTATAGGGTACCCCTCAGGTTCCAGCCTCCGCGGGCCGCACCAAAACGACCACGGTCCGCGCAAGCCAGTGCAGTCCGCGCAAACACAACCACGGCCACACAGGCCTTCCTCTGCAGTAACAGGCTTTAGTATTTTGGCCATAACTTTTGCTACAGATGTCCAAATTGCGATATTTTTACCTTTCTGGAAACTAGACACGAAGGGCTACAACCTTCATTTTTTGAATCATCTCCAAATTCCTTGTGGATCAAAAGATATGAGCTTCCGAAGTTGGACCGACGACCTGCGGATCTTCATGACCGCGGACCGCGGACCATTTTCCGCGCCCAGTACTAATCCACCGCGCCCAGCACTAAGTTCACCGCGCCCAGCACTAAAACTTCTGCCCCCATCCATTTTCTAAGTTCAGGAATGTCCGGACTCGCTCAAAACTCACCCGAAACACACCTGAGGCCCTCAAACCTCAACCCAAACATACCAACACCTCCCATAAGATCATTAACACCTTGTCGAGCTTTCGAATCACTCAAAACAACATCAAAACACCAAATCAACTTCGGATTCAAGCTTAAGAACTTAGAAATTTCAAATTCCACAAACAACGCCGAAACATATCAAATCAGGTCCGATTGACCCCAAATTTTGCACACAAGTCATAAATGACATAACGAAACTACTGAAACTCTCGGAATTTCATTCCAACCTTTATATCAAAATCTCATCTATCAACCGGAAATCGACGAAATCTCAATTTCGCCAATCCAAGCCTAAACCTTCCACGGACTTCCAAAATGCATTCTGATCACGCTCCTAAGTCCCAAATCACCTAACGGAGCTAACCAAATCATAAAAATTCCCATCCGAGATCAAATACACATAAGTCAAATTTTTGCCAAACATTTCAAATTTAAGGCTTCAAACTGAGAACTATTCTTCCAACTTCATTCCGATTACCCTGAAAACTAAAACCAACGATTTACATAAGGCATAATGTATACACGGGGAAAGTTATGCCCGAAGACTGGCGATCAAAGTGCAAAAGTTCAAAACGACCGGTCGGGTCGTTACACCAAATCATTAAAGGACGCATACTCCTTTATCAGTATTCCCTCAATTGAAAAATCGACGTAATTGCCCTCATCGTTCCACTTGCCAGAATGACGCAACAACACTGTTAAACTTGCCATATGTATGAAGGAACTATACCGTATTTTGTATATAATTTGTATCAATTTAATTTTCCATGGTTGAATTGATATCTGCGAATAGAGAAAAGGGAGAAGTGAATGGAAGAACTTCGAACAGATGCTGCTCTTGTTTTCGCTACTTTTTTTTTGAATCGTGTATGGCATAATACAGATTAATGGGTAATAGTTTTTGTTCGTTGAGTTAAATTAGGAGAATATCATGTGATTTGATTTCCTTTCCGTTTTTAACTAGTTTAACCTTCCAGATTTTATGCAGATACGTTACTGTATTCACGATAAGGCCGCGTGAATACAGTTAAATACATATCAACCTTAGCTGGAATTCCCTTTTTAACGCCTATTTTTTCTATTGTATTAATGAATACAATAGCTTAAATACATCAAATATATTGTATAAAAACATAAAAGGTATCTATAACACGTAATATAGCAAAATGTATCTATAAATGACTAATTAGACCTAAAAGATGATGTTTTATGAAAAATTCTCGTTTATTAACTATTGGCCTGTGATTAGTAGACGTTCTTTGCAAATAAATGCTAACCCTTTTTCCATGTATAGGATATTGACCTCTGTTTATAGAGAATACCTCTGCATTATAGACCAATAAAAAATGCTACCCCAATTGATGAAATAATGTCAGTGAACAAGAAAACAAGGAATTTTGATCCGACTAAAACTCAAAGTAATTAATATTCCTTCACATAGTATGCCTAACAAGCATCGGAACGGCCATAAGTATGAAAGACATGCTACATAATCCATCCAAGTTCAAGAATTTGCAAAGCACGAATGCAGTTAGCTAGTTATTGTTGTAAAGGGAGTAGTGTAGATTGGTATTCCAGCTCTCTAATGAACCAGTGGAAACCAAGTGAAATTCATAAGAGGTCTTGCAATCTGAGCCCATTGACCCAGCCCAACAAGCATACTCTAAAAAATTGCACAAATATGACATTTTTTAGTAGGAGAGTACAAAAGAAACCGGCAAACCGCACCAAACCATTAATTCGAGTCAAACCGAGAAAAAAGCCAGACTATGGTTCGGTTTGGTATTAGAAAAAAAAACGATCAAAATTGGTTTGGTTTAGTTTTAACTAAAAAAAGTCAACCGAAACCAAACCAACCTTGCATTACATGTATAAAAGTTTCTAATATATTTAATACATAAAAATATTTTTTGTAATGTGGTTTATAAATATTTCTTAAATTTTTTCATAGTTTTATCTTTTAGCACATTATTTCAAGCTTGAACTTATAACTTTTGAATGCTCCAATAAGTTTTATAGTCCATAAATATTACATAACTCAAAGAAATCTCAAACCAGAATCAAATCAATATTAATGCCAACAGTACTAGAAATGAGAATAGTGTTGGATATCTATTTTTATTTTATTTTTTATGGTTTAGATAAAATGTATAACTTATTTTTTTAGTGTTTAGTCATGTAAATAATAGTACTTATTAGTCGTACTTATTTTACCAATTTAGTAATTTTAGATTATGTTCATTTTTATTATGGCTTATTAATACTGTAATATTTATTTTATGCGATTTTATTATCTTTATTGTTGAATATTTTAGTACGACATGACTCATCCCATATTTTATGTTATTTTCTTGAAATATCTTATATAGTTCGGTCTTACTAGGATTAAAAAAAATATTTGGAGCACAAATTCTATGTTTTATGCTATGAAGACTTTATGGGGAAAAAATCGAATAAACCCGAAAACTCGAAAAATACGAGAAAAATCGAGATTAAAAAACCCGACTTTTATTGGTTTGGTTTGGTCTATAGATTTAATAACCCGGCACAATTTATTTGGTTTGGTAATTGAAAAATTCGAACCAACCCGACCTATATACACCCATGCTTTTTAGGGTGATCTTTAACTTTTGACCCTCACATATTTTAAAGTCAAAAATTAAAAGTGTTACACATAAGGCAAGCGAAAGACAACACTTGTTAAATTTTAAAATTTGCCCATGGGCAAGCGGGGATAAATCAGGACCATTTTTGTGTACTTCATCCACTATACTCGGTAGTCTGTAATCATCCTCAAGTAGCCACGAAATACTTAGTCCATTTCATACGTAACCCCTTGAACATTTCTGATACAATCATACATTCCAACCAACATTTCAGAGTGTTCTATGTTTTAAACCTAAAGTTGTCCAAATATGGAATCATTTAAGTTTTGTTCTCAAAGATAAAATCTCATTTCAACTAAAAAAATTCTCAAAACCCACGAAACTGTGTCCATACATTGAAATATAAAGATGTAAAAAGTACTACAACAAAAATAACAACGATCCAGTAAAATCTCATTAGTTGTGTTTAAGGAGGATAGTATGTACGTAAACCTTATCCCTACCCCGAGGGAGTTGAGAGACTGTTCCCGAAAGACCCTCGGCTCAAGAAGACGAAAAAAGACAATATTTCAGTACCATCAACAAATACCATAGAAATAACAACATCATAAAGACCAGAAAATAGATGAAAAGCAAGAGCAATAGCCAGTAAATACATTCAGCACTATGAAAAACGAAAGAATAGTGAGAACATAACATTAACCACTAGCAGTCTAAGACAAAAATCCTATCAGACTAGCCTCACATAGGTACAAAGTAGAAATGGACTTAACTACCTCCTAACATACAACCCTAATACTCCACCTCCACAGCTTCCTATCAAGGGTCATGTCCTCGAAAATCTGAAGCCACACCATGTCCTGTCTGATCACCTCTTTCCAATACTTCTTAGGTCACACTCTACCTCTTCTCATACCTTCCAAAGTCAGCCGCTCACACCTCCTTACTGGTCCATCTGGGCTTCTCCTCTGTACGTGACTAAACCATCTGAGCCTCGCTTCCCGCATCTTGTCACACCTCCTCCCGAATATCATCATTCCTAATCCTATCCATCCTAATGTGCCTGCACATCTACCTCAACATTCTCATTTCTGCTACTTTCATCTTCTGGACATGCAAGTTCTTAACTGGCCAACAACCAGCCGCATACATCATGGCCGATCTAACCACTGCTATGTAAAACTTATATTTGAATATCGGTGGTACTCTGTTGTCACACAGGACTGCAGGTGCTAACCTCTACTTCATCTACCATACCCCAATATGGTTTGTGATATCCTCTTGGATGTCCCTATTCCCCCGGATAACCCACCCAAGGTACTTGAAACTGCCTCTATTTGGGATAACCTGTCAGACCCAATTCCCGAACCCGGTCGTGATGACGCATCTCGTACAGACAAGGCCAGCCAGACCAAAACGGAATATTTGTTTTAAATAGTTAAATATCATAAACAGTTCTAAACATGATATGATAGCCATAATTTGCGAAAAATAACGATGACAATAGAAGAAACCATCCCGACACAGCCCAAACCGGAGTGTCACAAGTCATGAGCATCTATTAGAGTATAAATACAACTACACAGTCTGAATTATACAAAATAGGATTGATAAACAAAAGGAAGAAATGCGGTGCCCTGCACCAAATAAATATCAAAATCCACAACCTCGCCCGGCGACATGCCCGGCCACAAGAAACGCATCCGAAAAGTCCCTTAACACCGGTACGAAACCAATGGTAAAAACCTCTGCACTGACAATCATCACGAAGGCCCAATTAAGAAAAACAATCCTTCCCAGTCGCCCGCTGGGTCTTTGAAATATAAGCCACTCTGCTAGAACATAATCCAATGTACCTCGCCACTCAACTCGTGGCATTTCCGGCATAGCCCATAGCGCAATAGTTCAGAATCACCTAATACTCAGACAACCAGTCTGAATTTCAACATCACATCCAAAATCTAACATACAGGCAAATAAAGATCCACCCGAGCCTCCAAATCCCGATTGCCGCTAAACGGTGCCGAATACACATGGTCCACAACCACGACATAGCCTGTACATGAGAACTCTCAGTCTCCAGCTCCATATAGCACACGAATCATCGCACCTGATCCCAATTTCGTCGTCCGAAAGCATACCACACCTTAATATCCAACAATTCCATGATAGATACTCTAAAATTTCCCTGTGTCACCAAGCCAACCCAAATATCACCAGTCGATCCAACAAGAAAGTGTCGCAATACCACCGAAGTGCCATCCATTTAATCACATTGCCCTTTTTTTTTTTGAAATATATACTCTCATCAAATCACTTTCCAATAGCAGTACCATTTCCTTGATTATCTGAGGCTACCTACTGCCTAAGTGTTTTATGAACTTCCTTTCTGAACTGAACTGTAACCCAACACACGCAAGTCTCGGTCCTCCACAACATACCGCATATAACATACCATCCGAGGATACATGAAAACTTTACCTCCCTTCTGAGCCACAGACATCTATGCACTCAACTAGTCAAGGGCTTTCCATTGGTCCCATCTAGAACAAAAACCACTATACATCCCATGCTCCACATGCCCATAGAAAATATACATCTCCAAACCACGATAAAACCCAACAAGAACTCTTCCAGTTCCATTTGCACCAACTAAACTGCCAGGATTGAATCCTTCTAACGACCAAGCTAAGCAAGCCGTCGAAACCCAAGAGCATTGCTGCAGAACATTTGCACGAACTCATTACCTCGAACACATACGAAGAACTAATCATATCCTTACCATACCGATTCGGTCTACTATCAAGCTATTACATCTATCTAATTTCCCTTCTGATTCATCATCAATTTGATATTCCCCCTTGCTATAGCACCATAGTTCCTCAACCCAGGCTCACTACACGAGACCCACGCGCAAAACCACACTGTCTCACGACCCATAAGTCGCTGAATACTCTCTCAATTATTCCCAGAAATACCACATTCCCGAATACTTTACTCTGAAGAACTTTCTGCAATCTAAATCTGTTACCCTTACATTTCCTGACACTGATATATATAATCCCATAGTTAACATAGAAATGCCACAAATTTGGACCTCTTCCAATGAAAACATCGTTTCTAACCACACATGCAACTGTAGAATACTCAATTATTCCCTGTAGAGTCTTTATCACATTAGAGCCATTTTCGCAAGTCATTTTCTCTTATTTACTGCAATTTACCTAACCCAACGAACAGAACCACCTGTGCCTCATTGGCATTCCGATACCATAGAATGAAATCCTTATCCCATTACGACCAAGCAACTTTCTGCTCTAAGCACCGAGCATTCTTTGCCAACAACAACTCTAGATATTCCGCAATTCTCATACCCTATGAAGCATAATATAACCCTGGTCAAAATTTTCCTTTACTCTAACCATAGCTAATTCGCTCGCAAGCCTCAAGATGGAACTAACATAACACATTACCGAACAATTAGCTAATCAATAGCAAACTCCCCAACTTAGCTCGAAGCCATAAATCAAGATACACTCAATAACTCATAATACTTTTACTCTATTGATGCCACAATACCATAGTGAGATTAAACTCGAATCATTTATAAGTTTGCGAAACTCATATTGTCGAGTAATGTAAACCTTCTGCAAATCTCGTATTCACTCTCGTAGTAGTTAAGCCCACTCTATTAAGTGACCCAAATTTAAATTTCAACACATATGTTTCACTTGTGAATGAGATCTTCTAACAGACAACATAAGGATCACACAATCTCAGAACACCATAGGAGACAACCCGCCTGCTTCGCCTCAATATAACATTTCTGTATACCTTCCACTGTCATACACATTACACAGTCGCTTAATCTTCCTAAGTCTGAACTCATACTGCAACATGAAATTTACTTCACTCCAACTAGGAGACATGAAAAGATTCTTCACGTGCCCATAACTTGGGGCTACACCTCCAATTACAATGGAAATCAAACACTTAATGGCTCATCTATCATCCAGCAGGCCTTCCTCTCCACTTCCGAGTCATATAGATACATCTCGCAGTACTAACATACTTATCACGTAGCTACCTAGCCGTCATTCACACCAATAGGGGCAATACCGAACGTATAAGTTCAAAACACTTGCTCACACAATCAGCACCTCGGTGCTCAAGCCATAGGCAAAGATCCGGCCTCAAGTCCTCCAGACTGGCCCAACATCAACTCACAGAGATTGCATCTCGCCCCTTGATCAGGAAATCACAAGCCATCAAGGCACATCTGATACTGAGCGCTTATGCACACATGCGAACGCGGGGGAGGAATTTCAAGAGTTACTTTTTCAAGCTGAATCAAGGACGCACGATAAGATTTCAAGAATGTGAAATTTTGCTAAGGGTTCTGCAGCCCCTCGAGGATAAATACAGACGTCTCCGTACCGATCTGCGAGACTCTACTAAACCTGCTCATGACTCATGAGACCTAGTAACCTAGGCTCTGATACCAACTTGTCACGACCCAATTCTCGAGCTCGGTCGTGATGGCGCCTCTCGTAAAGACAAGGCCAGCCAGACCAAAACGGAACATTTTTTTAAACAGTTAAATATCATAAACAGTTCTAAACATGATATGATAGCCATAATTTGCGAAAAATAACGATGACAATAGAAGAAACCATCCCGACACAGCCCAAATCGGGGTGTTACAAGTCACGAGCATCTATTAGAGTATAAATACAACTACACAGTCTGAATTATACAAAATAGAACTGATAAACAAAAGGAAGAAATGCGGTGCCGCGAACGCTGGCGGTCACCTTGCTAAACTCCGATAACTTAGCCTCCGATCGGCTCAAAACCCGCTACCGGGTGTATGGATACCTGCATCTGCACACAAGGTGTAGAGAGTAAAGTGAGTACTCCAACTCAGTGAGTAATAAAGGTAAATAACAACTAAGCAGTAAGAAATCACGTAAAGCAACCAACATGTTGTAGAGAGGCAGTGAAAAACCCTTTGAGAAAAATAGTGAAGCTGTGAAATCTTTAGAAATATCTTAGCTCAGTTTAAAACTCTTTTGAAAATGACTTTCTCAACAGTTACGCAAATGAATGCAAAACAAATAGTGCAGATAAGCACGGAAATCCGCCCCTCGGGCGCAACACTCAATTAATAGATAATGTCAGGCAATCAGATAGATATCACATGAAGTAGCACAACAACAGATAATGGCAGACAATGAAATAAAGTAAACACATAGAACAGTACCATCACCGCTGCGGCATGCAGCCCGATCCATATATCACTGCGGCATGCAGCCCGATCCATTTATCGTCGATGGCGCTCACTGAGGGTGTGCAGACTCCGGGAGGGGCCCCTTACGGCCCAAGCGCAATATCAAGCCATCTTGTGGTTTCAAATCTAGGCCCTCGACCTCATATAAATCAGTATCTCACTGCTGCGGCGTGCAGCCCAATCTAAGAGTATCCTCACAATACAGGCCCTCGGCCTTACTCAGTCAAAATTCACATAAGCCCCTCGGGCAACAGTAAAACATGATGCTCAGCCCAAAATATTATTTAAAATACCATTTCAAGTGTTAGAGCAGAGTAAACATGGCTGAGTTTTGAAAACAGTAGAAAATAACATGACTGAGTTCAACTATATAATCAAACAGTGAGGAAATATCAAACAACAATCCCCGAAGGGTTCAAATAGCTGGCACTAGGCCCAAAGATGGCATTCAACCCAAATAATGATGATAACAATTAGTTTTCAGTTAAATACGCGGTAAAATCATCAATCGGGACGGACCAAGTCACAATCCCCAATAGTAAAAGACCCCACGCTCATCATCCAGCGCGTGTCTCACCTCAATACAGCACTACGATGTGCAAATCCGGGGTTTCAAACCCTCAAGATATCATTTACAATCATTACTCACCTCGAACCGGCGAAATCTCTAGCTCGCGACGCCTTTGCCCCTCAAATCGGTCTCCACGCGCGTCGAATCTAACCAAAATCAGAGCGAATACATCACAATACGCTAAGGGAACAATAACCAATCGAAAACAATCGAAAAATATCAAGAATCTCGAAATTAGTAAAACCCGAGCCCCGGGCCCACTTCTCGGAAATCAGAAAATTTAACATCAATGGATTCCTCATCTTCTCACGAGTTCATACATACCAAGAACTCTCAAATCCGAGCTCATATGACCCATCAAATCCCAATTGGAATATCAAAAACTCAAGCCCTAGTTCATCAATTTTTGGCTTAATTTCCATGAATTTCTAGGCCAATTGCACAATATAATCGAGTATTGAGACCAAGATTCTTACCTCAAGTCAATTCCTCTTGAATCCATCTTTCATTACCTCCAAGAATCTCCAAAAACGGGCAGTCATGGGTGAAAATAGACCCAAAAATGCGAACAAGATGACTTAAAACATTCTGCCCAGCTACAGTAAAACCTTCTATGCGATCGCGGCCCCAGGCTCGCGATCGCGATGAGTAAAATTTCCAAAGCCTCAAAAATCACTATGCAAACGTGGTCAAGCTCATGCGAACACGATGACCACATTCCCAGATCTATGCGATCGCGACCACATTGATGCGATCGCGAAGAACCAAACCACGGGGCCTCAAAATCCTTATACGCGAACGCGGAAGACATCATGCGAACTCGATGCCTTACCCGAGAACCTTCTGCGATCGCGTTCGACTCAATGCGAATGCATTGAACAAAACTCCTGCCTCACAAACTACTTCTATGCGATCGCGACATCACCCCCACGATCGCAATGACCAAAATCTCTGTAACAAAATGACTGGAAAATCTGCAACTTCCAAATGCCGAAATTGGTCCGATTGACCATCCGAAATCACCCCGAGGCCCCCGGGACCTCAACCAAAAGCACCAACATAACCCAAGTCATCATACAAACTTGTTCCAATCATCAAAACACTTCGACTAACACCAAAATCATCAAATTACATTGAATTCAAGCCTAAGTTCTTCAAAAACTTCCGAAACACGCATTCGATCAAAAACCCGACCAAACGACGTCTGAATGACCTGAAATTTTGCACACATATCCAAAATCACCTAACGAAGCCACAGCAACTCTCGGAATTCCATTCCGACCCTCAGATCAAAATCTCACCCATCGACCGGAATTCACCAAAATGCTAACTTCGCCAATTCTAGCCTAATTCTACACCGGACCTCCAAAATCAATTCCGATCACGCTCCTAAGTCACAAATCATCCCCCAAAGATAACTGAAACATCGAAATTCAAATCCGAGCCCTATAACACATAAGTCAATGTCCGGTTGACTTTTCCAACACAAACCTTCCTTAAAGAGACTATGTGTCTCATTTCTTATCAAAACCACTCCAATTCAACTCGTCCACACAAGACATTGATAATTAAGTATAACAAAATAGGTAGTGGGGAAAATGGGGCGGTAACTCATGAGATGACGGGTCAGGTCGTCACATAACCTGTGATTCAAGCCTCACATCCACGCTCACTTCCCTCAGCTCGGCGCTGAACTTGCACTCCAAGTATTCTATTTTAGTCCTACTCAGCTTGAAACCCTTAGACTCAAGGGCATGTCTCCAAATCTCCAGCCTCTCGTTAACATCGGCTCGAGTCTCATCAATTAGAACTATGTCGTTAGCGAATAACATACACCATGGAGCCTCCCCTTGAATATGGTGTGTTAGTGCATCTATCACCGGGGCAAATAATAACGGGTTGAGCGCAGATCCTTGGTGTTACCCCATAACAACCAGAAAATGCCCTAAGCTGCCTCCTACTGTCCTAACCTGAGTCTTAGCTCCATCATACATGTCCTTAATCGCCCTGTCACGCCCCTTTTTCTCGCGAAATCAGGTTTCGACACGTGACAACTCTTTTAAAAGAAGGTGTTAAAAGAGAGAGTCGCCACCTAACGGGTTTGAGGTGCGTTAGGGCACCTATTTTGTAGATAACTCTATTTGGACTAGTTTGCGTCACCAATGATCGGGATAGGGCTCGAAATTACCTCAAAGAGAAGGTAGTAGGCACTCTTAGAGGTCCACAACGGTGGGTCCCAGCCGAACTCAATTATATAAATTAGTCTATGTGATCAAATATAAGAAAACAAGGAATTTAAGAAGTTTATTATTAAACACAAATAATTGATTTAAAGACAAGATGAGGGGTTTTAAATTTTTTAGCCTAAAGGATTACCCCATGCAACATAAATAATACTTTGTAACTCCCTCAAGATGGGGTGTTACTCATATTATTTAGCAGGCACAGACTATCATCCTGCTACCCGTTTACTATCTTTAAGTTGTTACCTAAAACACACTTGTTGATTCTAAATCGTGCCTTATGTGTGCACTACCCGTCCTATGCATATAGTCCATGAGGCTTTGGACTTCTATTTAGGTAGTTCTAGACTTCATTTAGGCTACTCAAAATGATAAAACTAATCGATATGGAAAACAAGTTGGACTTCATATAAAAGCAGTTAAGGGCTCAAGTTAGCCTCCACACTTTGACAACGAATGCACGCAAACACATTGGGCATTTGACAGTTTCAGAATTGAGACAAGTTAAAACCATTAAGCCCTATAGACATGATTTCTATGTGACCTTAGATTTCAAACATACAGCAGTGTAAAATGTAATCTTATTGACGTGATTTCTGAACAGGTGCACAGTTTAGGGAATCTGATATTGCATGCTCATTATTAAGACTACAAGTTATAAGTTATTGATCCTATAAACATGATTGCTAAATGATTCTGGATTCTAGCATTAAAAAGGTAACGTTGTAATTTTGACGTATTAGGTATCTAGTCGTTGTATGATTATGCAGTAAAGTTGTTTGAAGACATAAGGTTAGCAACATTAATAGAACACTCTACAGGCAAGATTTCTAGCAATTCATAATTATACTTGATTTTATAACATTTTATCCTTGTAGACATGCTTTCTAGGCGGGTGACAATATAATGAGAATAACAGAAATGACATCTAATCAGATTATGTTCCTATAGGCATGATAACTATGTGAACATTGTAAAGAGCATGTATTTGTGAATCAATGTAATTCTATAGGCATGGTATCTATGTGAACATGCTGCAATTAAATAATCGATCATTTTATTTCCTATAGGCATGATTTCTAATAAACACGTGGAAGTAAAATATATTTAAAAAATTGAACACCTATAGGCAGGTTATCTATCAAACATGTAGAGGCAGAATATATTCGAGCAAATTAAATAATTTTAGGCAGGATTTTTACCCGTTTCATGCAATAATAAGCCCAGTTTCCCAGTTTTACTAATATCCTAATTGTTATTACATCATTATTACAGGTCCAATGAATGAAATAAATTACAAAGTTACAAAATAACTATAGTGGGCCTAAGACAGGCCTGAAGTACACAAAACCAGGCCTTCAATTTCAAGCCCACATAGTTCACAACAGCCTAGAAGTCATAGCCAAAATCCAGTGACCATCAAAGATTCAGAAACAACCATGTACATAAGCTCATTGGCCTATTCAGCAAGTGAAATAGAACACAATTGAGCAATTAGGACAAAGGCAAAGAACCTTAGACCCTAGTGTGTCAGAGTTCCCAAGAGCTTCAAGAACCCAGGGCAGTGCTCACTAGGGAGGTTAATGGAGGAGATTCAGAGATAGTGCAAGTTTTAGTATTAGGGGAATGATCAAAGACCCAAATCCTAGTGTGTCAGAGTTCACAAAGGCCTCAAATGGACCCCGAGCAGTGCTCACACTAGGGAGGTCAGTAGCAAGAGCCTTGATAGCCTTGGCTTTCAGCCGGCTAAGAGTAAGGAATTCAGAATAGCATAAGTGGTAATGAGGGAGAATGGATAAAGTTGATAGACAAAACTAAAGGGGGACAAGCATAATCAAGTTGAGCACATAGAATAATTAAACAGGCTTTAAGTTTTAAGAACAGACTTAGCAAAGATTCAGAAGAACAAGTTCAACACCTAATGCATAAGTAGTCACACATTAACAAACAGGTTTGCAGGATTGGTATACACAGACTTATAATAAAGAAAAGGTTCAAATTATGTTAGGTATAGGTCCCAGTATCATAAGATAACCATGTTAACTTCACATCAGGCAACAGTACAACATTTAGACATAGTAGGGAAGCATAAATTATGACAACATACTGGTGAATCAAGTGAGCCAAAACATGTTAATGAGTATATTAATTGAGAACTAGTCATGGTTGATAGAACAGGATCTTGACACAGAATTAAAACATACTATCTATGCAAGGTGGCCATTATAGAGATTCAAAACAGGAAGGGGAAGATAAACTCATGTCATATAGTAAGTGTAAACATTCAGGTCTGACCTAATAGACCAATTGTAGACATGTAATTTTTGACCCTTCCCAAGATTTTACACATTTTAGCGTAAATATTTAGTTTATGTCTAGTATTGCTCTCTTTACTTTATTTTATCACAAAAATAAAAATTACAATTTTTTTTCTTATTTAGCTAATTAATATTTTTATCTAGTTACTTTTAATTTGTCTACCTTACATAAAATTCAAAAATACAAAAAATAGTTTCAGGAATATTATCTTAATTTTACAATGATTTATCCATTTTTTATCTTTTAGTATGATATTTTAAAAAATATCAAAAATTGGTTTGTTTTAACGTGTAGTTTTATTTTCATAGTTATTTTACTTAAGTAGAATTAATTAATAAATGGTGTAGTATTTTTTATCTTGTTTAGAATAAAGAGTATGAAATTTAGGGCTAATTTTGTTTTGTCTTAATTGAAAAATGCCAAATTTCGGATAGCCCAATACATTGAGCCCATACCCATTCCCCATTTGACCTAACCTAATTCCTACCCCCTATAAAAACAATGCCTAATTCCTAAAATCAAAAAAATCTAGACCTAAGACCTAGACAAAAAGAGAAAACGGCAGCACCTAGTCCTGAATTCTAGAAATTCTGCCGCTTCACCCCCAATTCCAAAAATGGGAACATTTTTTTCATTCAATAAAAGAGCCACAACACACACAAAAGAGGAGATAAAAAAAGAACGAGTGAGAGGTTATTGGAATTTCAGTCCTAAAATCAAGTGGGCTGGGGGCTTTTCTTCATTTTTTTCTGGTTGACTTTTGTTGTTAGAATTTTAACTTTACAACGACTTTGTGCAGATTTTTTGATTCTTAAATTTACTGATTCATCAAATTTCTTTTGAGTTTAAACTTATTTTTATCGAGCTCTTTGGATTCACTAGTCATCTACAATATTTGAGCGTGATTCATCTGCTTGATTTAGGCTATGTCAGATCCACTAGATCGATTTTGCGAGGCCTTATTTTAGCATCTTCTTCTGATGTTCGATTTCAAAATCATGGAATCCGACGGAGTTTGATGGAGGTCGTTTTCGTTTCGAGCTTTCTGCCGCTGATTTATCGCCGGTCTGATTGATTTTCTGTTGGATCTCGTTGTGGTTTTTTGACTGAGCTCTAATTGTAGCAGTTGTTTTCGGCTTTCGTTTGGCATGTTTCAGTCATTTTTCTATTGTTTGATTAGGACTGAACAAACTGAGAGAATATCAATGTTTCTGAATTTTAAGATGCTGGGCTATGGTTATTTAAAATCAACTGAGTTCACCTTTGAGCTAAGCAAGAGTACAAACAATGAGGTAATTTTTTATCTCAAACGGTCGCCTGTCAAAATGTGGTAGTTATCTAGAAAAATGATTGGAATATTATTCTACTGTACATGAATATTTTTTCCGCCCTTGGTTTTTTCTATAGTGGGAGAATTCTGTAGAGGCGCATTGAATGAATGATGGTACATTTGATTATTAACGTAAATGAGATGAAGACTTTAGTGTTTTGCTCCTTCTTTTCAGACTATTGACATTAAGGTCTCACATGAGCTTCATTATTGACTTATATCTGATTTCAGAGTTCATATTGAGCTGGTCTGTCAAAAAACTTATATATGTAGACAATTGATTCATAGCACAGTGTACAATTGAATACTGTAAAGGGGAGAAGACAATTTGCTTCATGAGATCTAGGTAGAGGGAAGTTATTTCATAGGTACTAACTATAATGGTCTTCATCTTGAATTACCGCAGATGCACTATCAAATCATATCCTTGGCCTCACATGAATTACATACTACTTGCTCCTACAATTTAATCTCAAAGTGACTCTAGAACAAATAATATTTATAAACAGTCGTAGTTTTGCTTTAGGCGCGATTAATAAATCATCGTGGCCATGAGTACGGTTCCCGTGGCATGGTCGCGATACGTAAATCCCAATTCGAGTGTGCATTCCATGTGACTCAATCATAACTTCAAATAATAATAAAAATAAATATGTTGTAGATCGCGGGTACGGTTCCCGTGACACGATTTGCAATGTGTGCAAAAACAAACAAGTGGACGACAATCGTGACTTGTTCCAGAAAATAATTTCATAAATAAATAAAAGCGGTTATAAATTTAAAAATGCATAATAGGTATAAAATATGTAATTAATCAGATAATTAGGCCAATTAATAATAGTTCAGCGACCGTGCTAAAACCACGAAACCCGGGAATGCCTAACACCTTCTCCCGGGTTAACAGAATTCCTTACCCGAATTTTTGTGTTCGCGGACCATAAATAAGAGTCAAACTTCCTCGATTCGGGATTTTAAACCGGTGACTTGGGACCCCATAAATTATTCCAAGTAGCGACTCTGAATTTAAATGAAATAATCTCATTTTGATTGTCACTTAAATTGGAAAAAAACCCTTATATCCTCTTTCGGGTGGTAAAAAGGAGGTGTGACAGCTCTGGCGACTCTGTTGGGGATCATAACTAGAACTTCTGGTTCAGGGTTCAAGAATTCGAGCTTAGAATAACTGTTATAATTGGATTTTTTTTATTATCTGATTTTTTTTACATGTTTGAGCCTAATGTGCTAAATGCCGCTTTTTACCGTTTTAATATTATTTGAACTGTATATATACTGCTGCGAAACCCTTCTCTTCTCATCTTCAGGGAAGTGCACGCTGGCATGACTTCTTTTCTGTTAGTGTCATACCCTATTTTAGAAAGAGGTTCGGACAAGTTACAAAGCCGGGTGGCTTTTTGGTTCCCGGTACGTAGCCCCCTCCCCCCAGCTCGAGTTGTCCACTCGGGTAAGCCAGGTCTAGAATAATACACCCAGGTTTTAAATCTAGAATAACGCAGCCTCATGCCGGATCCCTAGTAGGAACGCTTATTTACATCATGTGCATTTGACTTTGGGGACTCAACACAGGGGTTGAGTCCGTCTAGGACAAGTGTACCCGAAATGAAAGACCATCCTGATGCATCTTACGTGCTATTTGTATATTTATTTGCTTCGGCTTGTATGTTGACTGGCTAAGGAAAGAAAAACAACAGAAAACCAAAAGCGAGGTAGGATAGAGAATTCACCCGGTTCTAAAAATCTCGGTATTTGAAAATGCCTTGAAACTCTGCCAAATTTTTTGAAAAAAAGAAGAAAAGAAAATGTATTTCAACAAAAAAATGAAAGTGAGTCAATATCAAGTTTTTCCAATTATGTCAAAACTGGCCGAACTACGTGGGTCTGATTCTCAGATGTGAGATACGTAGGCAAACCTCATCGGTTCCGGCCCACAATTTTCAAAAAATCCAAAAATATTTTTCTTTAGTTCATTCTTTAGAAACACTTTCTTTTAGACCCCAATTTTTAAAAAATACAAAAATATTTTCTTTTAATCTCTCTCAAAATCCAAAAATATTTTCATTCTTCTTTCGAAAATTGAAAAGAAAATTTAAGAATCAGAAGTATTTCTTTCAAAAATCCCAAAATAAAAGTCCAAAAATGCAAAAATATTTCCTTTCTTCTTTAGAAGTTTTTCTTTCGAAATTTTCAGAAAAAGAAAAAGAAAAAGAAGTTAAGATTCAAAAAAATATTTTTTCTCTTCTGTAGACGACTTTCTTTTCAAAAATTCTTTTTTTTAAAAAAACAAACAAATCGAAATCCAAAAATATTTTCTTTCTCTTTGTAAGTATTTCTTTCGAAAAAAAAACAAATTTCAAAATCCAAAAAAGAGTTAGTTTATTTGTTTTATTCCTGATCTTCCCGAACTATGCAAGATCTGATTCATGTTCCCATATGACACGTAGGCAACCCACAACAGGTTCGATCAACCATTGAAAAGAAAAATGAAAAAAAATGAAAAAAATGAAAAACAAAAGTGAAAAAATATTGATAATAATAAGGACTGAGTCAGTCCATTCTTACGTGTGTTTTGTTTTGAATTGTGAAGAAAGTTTGAGATAGTTGGTTTGTGGTAAGTGGCCAACACAAGAGCCAAGAAAAAATGATAACTGACATCCAAGCTGTTACAAGTGCTCAAGAGACTCAGGGTCAGAGGGTTCAACAAGAGTCTACTGTGGTCGAGGAAAATAGAATACTGAAAGAGAAAATGACTAAAATGTGCCAAGCATGGGCCAATGGCCCAGGACAGCCTTGTCATGAGTCACAATTTGCTAACCAGCAAAAGCAATACCACTCTCTTGAGTACCACTCGTACCTATTTGATTTTCCTGCAAAGATTGAGAAGCCTACCTGAAAGATGGCATAAGAAGAAATGACCCAAAGAGTGAAAATCTTAGAACGACGGTTGAAAAACATGCAAGGGTTGGCAGGTTAGAAGAGTATTGACTTCACGGATCTATGTATGTTCCCCGATGTCCACTTGCCGCCTAGTTTCAAGACTCCCAAATTTGAAAAGTATGATGGACATGGAGACCCCAGAGCCCACCTGAAAAGGTATTGCAATCAACTAAGAGGTGTGGGAAGAAATGAAGAATTGCTAATAGCTTATTTTGGGGAAAGCCTTACGGGAGTAGCATCCGAATGGTTTTTAGATCAAGACACATCTCGCTGGTACGTCTGGGATGTCATGGCACAGGGCTTTGTCAAACAGTTCCAATACAACATCGACATCGCCCCAGACCTCAATTCCCTTTCAAACCTGAAAAAGAAACCAACTGAAAGTTTCAGGGAATATACCATTAAATGGAGAGAGCAAGCGGCTAGAGTTAAGCCACCCATGGATGACCACAAGTTAATCACTGTCTTCTTTCAAACTCAAGAGCCCGATTACTTTCAAAACATGATGTCTACAATGGGTAAATCCTTCTCAGAAGCAATCAAAATAGGGGAAATGGTTGAGAATGATCTTAAGACAGGCAAAATTATAAGTCACGTAGTTCTCAAAGCTGCAACTCAGGCTGTCCAGATTGAATCTGATAATTTTAGTGGCACGAATGAGATGGATGAAGAAATCATGAAGACATCAAGGTCGAGAAGAGGTCCTAGGAGAATGTCTCGAATGTATGACCAGCCTCGTATGTTTTCCGATAACTCCCCTGAGCATTACTATCCCCCTCAGAACCCACAATACTCTATCGCTCCACTTCAGTATGTTGTCCAGCCACCAAAACACCCCAGAAGGCGAGCACGAGCATCACAAAATCTTCACTAGTCTCCACAAAATTTTCAGGTGCCCTATAACCCACATCCAGGCCAAAGGTATTAACGGGAACAAAAGTTGAAAGATAATTTTACACCAATAGGAGAGTCCTATGCAAACTTATTTAAAAAGTTAAAGCATTATGACATGATTGCACCCATTCCTTCAAATCATGTGGACCCACGTGCAAGAATCTTTGACCCTTCTAAAAGGTGCGAATACCATTCCAATGTCCAGGGGCACAATATTGAAAGTTGTCGGGATTTGAAAAGAGAAATAGAAAGGATGATCCAGGAAAATTGATTGTGATCCAAGACAGTGACACCCAGAATATCATGCAGAATCCTTTACCTGCACATGATGATGCACACTTTGTGGGGATGATGCCTGGTGACATGGAGTATGAGAATCCTCTTGGAAACTTGCCGACTAAAATTGGAGAAGGCCATGGTGATTCTGATGAGCAAATTTGTGGATAAATGTCAAGCTTAGCAATTGAAAAGTCATTTTCTCCTCACTAGGAAGGAATCTTAGTAGTTTATTTTGATATTTTTTCTGTTATCTGGGTTATTTCAGGGTTGTGATTCAGATTTTATTTATTTTATTAAGTCAAACCCTTCTATCGTTCTATTAGGTTTGTATGAGTCATGTTTGTCTGTTTTTGTTGCTATTTTCATTGTTCGGGTTATTTTAGGGTTGTAACTCGGATTTTAGGTTGCTTGTTTAGTTGCCATACCCTTCCATCCTTATTCAATAAAATACAGTTTGTCCTTTCGTGTCATTCTATTCCTAGTTCTTTTCTCGCTAGTTCTAATAACATGACATGCATGCGGAAATTTTGGTCAGATCTTAGAAACTGATTTAATCTGGAATTGGATAACTGAAAAAAAACACTTTTGAGGATGAATAAAGAGTTGAAGTACTTTGGAATTAAGGTCGAGTAAAATTCACCTTCAAATCATTGTGAAGATCGGGCTTGAGGATGTATAATCAATTGAAGTTTGTTTGAAAGTTTGACACTAAGGGATGGAAAGTGTCTTGTGACCACGACACACCAAGAAGATAAACATGTTCATCAATGCCGTGATTGCGAAAGGATACTATGTTTGGCATTCTCGAGGCTGGGAGGCCCTTTTTCTGTTATCCAAACACTTTATATCCTTCGTTACCCCTTTGAGCCTCTGTTATTTTCTTTGACCACCCTCATTTGGAATCAAGTTTAGAGTTGTACATACCCAATTTTTCCCTATATATTTTTAAATATGCAAAAATACCTTATATATATATATATATATATATATATATATATATATATATATATATGTATATGTATATGTATGCATATATAAGCATGACCAAGGTTTTTATTATTTTTTCCATAATTTTAAGGGTCTAAATTGATTTATTTTCTCCCTTTTTATCCATAAAATCCCCAATAATTATTTTTAAAATTATTATTTTGATAATTCATCTATTGAATTCCTATATTTATGCCAAACTATGGCTAATATAATTTTTATATATATTTGCAATTACATTTAGTATTTTTAAAGCTAAATTGCATATAATTGCAATGTTAGCCCATTTTAAGATATAATTATGTTTTATATGCATAAAATTGGATCCTGTATTTTTAAATTGATAATTATGTATTCTAAATTATTTTAGCATTTTAAATTATTTTTCAGAAATTATCTACTATTGTTTATAAACTAAATAAGGAAAAACTGGCTATTTAAATAGCCAAATTGGCTTTCAATTATAGCCAAATTGGACCCCAATTCCCAGCCCAATTTTACAATTAAAAACTTCGACCCACACCCTATTAACCCATACCCAAACTCGGAACCCACCTACCCATTTAATCTCGACCGTTGATCTCCCAGATCAACGATCCACGTTAGCCCTTTCCTTTTTTAATCAAATGACCCCCCAAACCCTACCCCCATTCTCTCATTTGCATCGCCTCTGAATCCCTCCTCTCCCAAATTCTCTCTCAACTCACCCAAACCCTAATCACCATTATCGGCGAGAACCTCCTTCATATGGTGTTCTCATGCCTTCTCCGACCACCTCCGGTCTCCTATACTCCATGGCTCTTCGACTTCATGAGTCCTTGAGAAGATCTCAAGGAAAGCCAACTTGTTCCAGTTTGAAACTTGTTCACTGGCCTGTCTCCGACCATTTTCGTTTGTAAGAAAGGATTTCCTCTTGTTTTTCGTTTGAATCCATGAGTTTTTAACCGATTTTCTTCGTCTCTACTATTTTCCGAAAACCCTAGATTCTCTACCGTTCGATTCTTCTCAGATCTTTATAGATCTGAGGTGATTCGAGTACTAGTAAGCGTTTTCCTTTAAAAATCTCCCGTTTTAACTAACTATTTTGATTTTAGTCGCTCTTTTCTATACTAGGGTTTCTGAAAATTCTTTTCTTCAAAACACTTTCTGGTTTTAATGTCTAGTTCCCTGTGTCTATGTGTTTGATTGATTTTGTTGAGTTCTTCCTTAACTCTAACTAGCCTATGCTAAAAACCCCAATTTTTTATACTTTGTTTGGATTCTTCACTTTTTCGTGTTATTGATACAGGACAATGTTCTAGGCTTTGATTTACATGATTACTGCTTCGTTTAATTAGAATATCTTGTGATTTTACCCTAGTATGCCTCTATTAGGGTTTCAAATTCGATTCTTTTTGTTTACACTTGACTTAGTTGCTTATTCATGGAAAACCTATATCATTTTCCCTAAATTAGTATTATTTTGAATCATTATACATTGATTTGCAATGGCAATACCTATATACTGATTTCCGGTTATTTTTCTATTTCTACGACCTTTGATTATTTCTTGCCTTATTTACGATTAACTGTGGTACTTGTTGATTCTTATTGATTGTTCCCTTAATTGAACTTTTGTTCATTTACCCTTAATTACCCACCATGTACTTAAGTATTTAATTTTCTTTCCTTAATTATATGCCCTGCTCTTTATCATTAATTGGTCACCCTTTTACTAGAAGATAACCTTGCTGATTTTGTGCATGATTGATTATGTAAGTTTCCCTAATTACTGGATGATTGATTCTTTACCCTATTTTACTCTGCTCTCAGCTACTATATAAATGACTCTCTTCTACAGTCTTAGACATGAACAATTAGTTCAAAAACACACACACACATAAAATTATCTCTTCTCTCTCTCTCTCTGCTACTTGTGTTAACTGCTTGTCTAGTCGGCTGAAAGCCAAGGCTAAACTATGGAACTCTACTTGCTTTACTTTCTGCATTTTGCTTCCTTAACTAGTATGTTCCTAGTTCAATTCTGAAACTTAACTCTATGTGCTCCATGTCTGTTAATCCATGTCTCCTTCTACACGAATTTAATGGCTTATGTATTTAATTGCTCTTCTTGTTTACTGCTTTATGCAGTATGCTTAAGTTTGCCCTCTCTTGTTCAAATGTGTACTCAGCATGTCTGGGTATCACTTGTCTTGTTTGATACTCGGCCAGCATGTCTACTTGAGTTCTTGTTTATTTCCCTCAACTAGTATGCCATATTAGTATCATAAACTCCTAATGTACTTGATTAACACTAAGCGGCATGACTAATTATGTGTAATATATCCCTGTCCTCAACATGACTACTCCCATACCATGTCCCTATGTCTTATTACTATTCTAATTTCGAGCATGATTCCCTTGTTAACACTTTGAAGTAGTATTTTTGTGTTCTGGAGGCCAACCAGTTGCTGCTTGTTCTTTGCACCTGCTGGTCTATATGCTTCTCTTCTCATCCATGTTTACGTGTTTCTGATTTGGGCTCTCTGTGCCCTCAACCCTTTACTTCCCTGCTTGTGAATGTTGAAATGATACTATTCTTTGAACTTGTTCTGTGTGTGTTGGCTTGTTCCAAGTTGTTGTTGCTCCTATTCCCTTCTCCTTTCAAAACTGTTTTTCCCTAAGCAACCCTTCTGTTGTTTTGCAAACTTATTTCAAACATGTTGTTTCAAAACTGTTTTCCAATTCAACCTTTTCAAAACTATGATAAGTACCCTCACTCTACTTTTAGACCACTAAGTTCTGCCCTTTTTGTGTGAGCCTTGCCTTGGGACCCTTGAGCTCCCTCTGAACTTGGACACATGAAAACTGGCTTTTCCACATTGCACTTACTCTATCTTGGCTATGAAATCTGGGTGTGAGCACTGCCCAGGATCCCTTGAGGTCCTTAGGGAACTCTGACACACCCGGAATGAGAAGGGCTATGAAACAATCTTGGCACTTAAGGTGATATATTACATAACTCAAGGATGAAGTCCTAATCAATCTCTCTATAGCGTAGCTTCTTATTTTTCATTTTTACTTATGTAATTCATTTTAGTATTGGTCTGTAATAATCTGTTGTAAACAAGTATTGGGGTTGGCTAGTGAAAAGGGAGGGTAGTTATGTATGTTATCAACATCAATGGGTAGAAACCATGTCTTAGGATTACATTTCCTATATGTGCATTATCAACTCATTCAAAGCATGTCATGCATTAGATACCATGTTCTTAGGTTTACTGTTTCAGCATCTCATTTGGCATCACTTTATCACTTATAAATCCTGCTTTAGGCTAAATAAAAACATTAATATAAAATGTTGCCCCTGTACATCTTGAAGTCATGCTGTAACTCTTTGGGCATTTAGAAACCATGCTCTAGGAATTCTGCATATTCTGCAGTCATTCTGCAATTTTCATATGTGCATGTTAGATACCCTATTTTTAGGATCTCGCTCCGTTACACCTAGTTAAACTATTGATGCATGAAAAAAGGACATAAAACAGTCTCACGTTTAATTATCTTGTTTAAGCGAAACTGGTAATAATCCTACATGTCTTTGCAACATTTAGAACAGCATGCCTTTAGGTAAAATAATTTCCAAACTGTTTTGATAATTCTGGTAACTGCTGCATATTATTTTATGCCTAGGCAAGCCTTAGGCAATCAACTCTTAAATAAAATTAGAACCGTCTTTGTGATTAGTGCTTAACTGTCAATGTGTTAAAATCAGTAGGCAAGCCTGATTCGGACTTCTTTTCTGAGTCATGTAATAAATCTGGTTCTGCTATTATCACTTAGATACCATGCTTAGAATCTGAATTCAGACCTTAACTGTGTATAAGTCGTGTTGTTTATGTGTATTGTATGTGGAGGTATATTTGAGCCTTCTATCTGTTTTCTGTGTTTTCCCCCTAAATGCAGTCTTATGTGTTCTTATTTGTTGCTTAGTATTTTGCCTTTAAACTTGAGGATCTGCCTAGACCCCCCCCCCCTTATAGGATAAGAGTCCTAAATTCCTCCGGGACTGATAGGAAGGGGCAGGTAACAACATGCAATAGGGGTCGAGACCAACCCTCGCTTTAGTTACCTTCACGGGGCGAGAAAGGGTAGATATGGATATGATGACCGGTGCGTTAATACCACGTGTAGCCCCTCTTTGAGGAGTGTCATACCGGATATTGCATTGATGTGATTCATATTATAAACAAACCTAGGACACCCCCCTTTACATTCACAAATGTGCTTAGATTGTAATTCTTTTAAACTCTTGCTTTTCATTAATTACTTTTCAAACATCTGTGTTCTTAAACTTAAATCCCCTACTATTTAGGTCATACTTGTTTATTTGCTAATTGTACAAATTCACAAAACTATTTGGCTGGGAACCACACTAGTGGATCCTGAGGGGTGTCTAACACCTTCCCCTTGGGATAATTTCAAGCCCTTACCTTGTCTCTGGTTACCAAACATAGTTATAAATGAACCCTATAGGTGCCCTAACGCACCTTAAATCGTTAGGTGGCGATTCTTCAAAATACAAATTTCCTTTCCCAAAAGTAAAGAGTTGTCCCAACCAAAATATCATAAACCCGATTCCGTGAAAGAAAAAGGGGGCGCGACAAGAGTTAAGAGTAAAAAAAGAATGAAAAAAAGGGAAAAAGAAAAAGAAAAAAAAGTCCATGTCCCAAGAGTAAAAATTGGGCAATTCTTAGAAATTTCAAATGAAAAAAAAAGAAGAAAAGAACAGTCAAAGGTCCATGACCCTAGAAAATAGAAGCTGGGGTAACTTATTTTAAAACAAAAAGAAAAAAAAGATAGAAAAAAATGAAAAGAAAAAATAGAAAGAAAGATGAAAAAAATTAGTTAGGTCCGATGTTTGAACTACGTTCGACCTGATTCCTTAAAAAAGGATACGTAGGCAACCTCACGGTTCGGTCCAACCAAATAAAAATTCAAAAAAAATTCCCAATAACTGAAACTGGGGCAGAGATTTTATTTCACTTTTGAAAGAGTCGATTCCAAGAGTTGTAAGTCCACAACCCCCTTTACTTTGAGTTTATTTTGAACCTTCATGACGTCTTTTCTTTCCAACCCTATCCAAAATTCTTCCAAATAAAGACCTCTCGATATGCCTTCAAGAATGCCAAGAGAAGCATACAATGAGCAATGGTTGTCACACGACATAGAACACTGTCAAGTTGCTCAAGAAAGCAACAGAAAAAAAGAAAGAGAAAAAGAAATAGAAAAAAATGAGAGTCTTACTAGTGAAAACCTTCACGGGCATTGTAAGGCGACGGTAAGTAGATATAAACAAATGAGAGAGACTTGTTGGTGAAAATCCTTCGGGGTACCACTAGTCGAAAGTGAGACATGAAGTTGATGCAAAGAATTGGCACAAACAAGCCCGACTTCAAAAGTCATAAGAATGGTAAAAGGAAAGATTAGATTAATTTGATATATCAGGCTGTTAAGTCCAAAATGCATGTCATGATCATTAAGTCTAGTTATTGAAGAAAAAAAAGAAAAGAAAAAAAAACTCTTCCTTCTGTCCTTCCGACAGGGGCATTTCTTGTTAATACTTGTTTCTTTGCATCATTGTGTTATTCACTCTAAGTCAGTCCTTGTTAAAACAAGCAAGAAAAGATTTCAAAATCTGCTACTAGTTTTTCACTTGCACAAAGTAAATTTGGCCAGCACAGTCAGTTGTTACTGTCAACATGCCTTGAGGATTCATGCAAAAGCTCCCCCAAAAGACTCTTGTCAGCCTACTTGGCGCAAGCAAAGATAACTGCTGATTCTCTCTGACAGACAAATTACTCAAAGCAGGAAGTCATTTAAGATATCAGAAAAGGTCACCTAAGAAAAAATCTCCAGTTGGGATAAGGTTGATTGAGCCATAAATACAAATGGTATTGGGTGTGAAACGATTAGGGTTGATGCATAGCAAAAGCCTCTTGAAACCGACTCAAGCTGATTGAGAAGAAGCCAAGCTGCCCAAGACTTAAGGCCACAAACCGACCACCACTTTCAAAACTGACAAATTTTTCTTTGTGTGAAACAGGAACAAAGCAGTGCAAGAAAATTGGTTAAAAAAATAAGAAAAAAAAACAAAAAGAAAAAAAAGATAAAAATAGAAGAAAAAGAAAAGAAGAGAAGAGCCGACAAAGGGAAGTTTCTCAAATCTTTGCCTTTATTTGTCTTGCTATTGTGCATAAAATCTTGCCATTGGTTTTCACATTTTTCCTCCTAGGATAAAAAGTCCTAGTATGATGGATTTTCCTCCCAATATAAATCTTAGTCTAATGAATCTTTCTCCTAAGATAACAAAAAAGAGGACCTAGTCTGATGAATTTTCTGGTAGGATCGAAATCTTAGTCTGATGAATTTTTCTTCTAAGATAGAAAACATAGTCTGATGAACTTTCTCCTAGGATAGAAATCTTAGTCTGATGAATTTTTCTCCTAAGATAGAAGACTTAGTCTGATGGACTTTCTCTTAGGATAGAAATCTTAGTCTGATGAATTTTTCTCCTAAGATAAGAAAATCTTAGTCTGACGAATCTTTCTCCTAAGATACAAAAAAAGAGATCTAGTCTGATGAACTTTATTCTAGGATAGAAATCTTAGTCTGATGAATTTTTCTCTTAAGATAAGAAAACCTAGTCTTATGAATTTTCTCCTAGAATCAAAATCTTAGTCTGACGAATATTTCTCCTAAGATACCAAAAAAAGAAAAAGAAAAAAAAGGACCTAGTCTGATGAATTTTCTCCTAGGATAAACGTCTTAGTCTGATAAATCTTTCTCCTAAGATAGAAATCCTAGTCCGATGAATTTTCCTAGGATAATAATTTTTTTTTTAAAAAAAAGGGAAAGTCTTGGAAAAAAAGGGGGGGCAATTTTTAGTTTTTTATTAAGTTATCAATTTTTAGTTTTCTTGAAATCAGGGGTCCCGCCTGGAGAATAGGGTCAGTCTTACTTTAGTCAAGCTTAGTTTATAGTTTTTTGTAACCTCAATCACTTTTAGGAGACGCACATCCTAGTCGAGTCATTAATTTTACTCTCATCATTACATCCTTCATCAGCAACGTAGGTGATTTATAGTTCTGCTAACAACTAACAAATGTTTCTAGTGCACTAGGGCAAAAAAGTTTCTTTTGTTTTGTCTGTTTGTTGTAGTAGCAGGCGCCCACCTGGATAACAAAGAAACTCATTTCAGAATTCATTTCAGAGTCGTTTGAAGTTTCAAGTCAGTAGAAGGTGCCCACTTGGAGAATAAGAGAACTAATTTCAAGTTGCAGTTAGAGACAGTCGAATCCCTCCTGAAGAATGAGGGCAACCTCCAGTCCTGTTCAAGTTAGAAGTAGCAGAAACTCGCCTTAAGAATGCGGGTCGACAGGGGTCTGAGATAACCAAATGAAGTCTCAATCAAGAAAAAAAGTGAATCCAAAGTACAGAAGCGGAGAAAAGATGTGGATTGCTCAAGACATAATTGAAGTCACAAGCTCTGCATGTCCCGTCTTGATTTGAAAAGGCTGAAGAAGATTGAACCAACACCTACAGCTAACAAGCATCAAAATTCAGATCAGAGTCCGCATGAAGAACCAACCGAGACTCAAGATCAAGCTTTAGAAGACTCATAGATAGGAATCTTGTAACTCGTAGCTGATAGGCTTGGTTAGTCCTTTTAATTTTGATTTTGATGTAATAACGGGACCGCGGACTAGAACCTCGATGTCACCTCGCTTGTCTCTCAACCTCGGTACTCCATCACCTCATTCACTTCTGAACTACACATGACCTGATTCCTTTATAGCCAAGGATATGTAGGCAACTCAAATACCAAGACTCGGTTACATTCTCCCTTCTCTTAGTTTTTGGGCTTTCTAAATAAGGGTCGGGTCAAAAAACCTGTCTCGTCGTTCTTTGTCTGAAAACTCTTCGCGTTTCCAGTCAAAGAGGGGCAGATGTAGACATTTAATTTTTGACCATTTCTAAGATTTTACATATTTTAGCGTAAATATTTAGTTTAGGTTTAGTATTGCTCTCTTTACTTTATTTTATCACAAAAATAAAAATTACAAAAATATTTTTTTTCTTATTTAGCTAATTAATATTTTTATCTAGTTATTTTTAATTTGTCTACCTTACATAAAATTCAAAAATACAAAAAATAGTTTCAGGAATATTATCTTAATTTTACAATGATTTATCCATTTTTTATCTTTTAGTATGATATTTTAAAAAAATACCAAAATAGGTTTGTTTTAACGGATAATTTTATTTTAATAGTTATTTTACTTAAGTAGGATTAATTAATAAATAGTGTAGTATTTTTTGTCTTGTTTAGAAGAAAGAGTATGAAATTTAGGGCTAATTTTATTTTGTCTTAATTGAAAAATGCCCAATTTCGGATAGCCCAAAACATTGAGCTCATACCCATTCCCAATTTGACCTAACCTAATTCCTACCCCCTATCAAAATAATGCCTAATTCCTAAAATAAAAAAATCTAGACCGAAGACCTAGACAAAAAGAGAAAACGGCAGCACCGAGCCCTGAATTCCAAAAATTCTGCCGCTTCACCCCCAATTCCAAAAATGGGAACATTTCTTTCATTCAATAAAAGAGCCACAACACACACAAAAGAGGAGACAAAAAAAATAACGAGTGAGAGGTTATTGGATTTTCAGTCCTAAAATCAAGTGGGCTAGCGGCTTTTCTTCATTTTTTTCTGGTTGACTTTTGTTGTTAGAATTTTAACTTTACAGTGACTTTGTGTGGATTTTTTGATTCTTCAATTTACTGGTTCATCAAATTTCTTTTGAGTTTACACTAATTTTTATCGAGCTCTTTGGATTCACTAATTCACTAGTCATCTACAATTTTTGAGCGTGATTCATCTGCTTGATTTAGGCTATGTCGGATCCACTAGATCAATTTGCGAGGCCTTATTTTAGCTTCTTATTCTGATGTTCGATTTCGAAATCATGGAATCCGACGGAGTTTGATGGAGGTCGTTTTGGTTCTAAGCTTTCCGGCGCCAATTCGAGTTCGCCGGTCCGATTGATTTTCTGCTGGGTCTCGTTGTGGTTCTTTGATCGAGCTCTAATTGTAGCAGCTATTTTCGGCTTTCGTGTGGCCTGTTTCAGTCATTTTTCTACTGTTTGATTAGGACTAAACAAACTGAGAGAATATCAGTGTTTCTGAATTTAAAGATGCTAGGCTATGATTATCTAAAATCAACTGAGTTCACCTTTGAGCTAAGCAAGAGTTCAAACAATGAGGTAATTTTTTATCTCAAACGTTCGCCTATCAAAATGTGGTAGTTATCTAGAAAAATGATTGGAATATTATTCTACTGTACATGAATATTTTTGCCGCCCTTGGTTTTGTCTATAGTGGGAGAATTCTGTAGAGGCACATTGAATTCATGATGGTACATTTGATTATTAACGTGAACGAGATGAAGACTTTAGTGTTTTGCTTCTTCTTTTTAGACTATTGACATTAAGGTCTCACATGAGCTTCATTATTGACTTATATCCGATTTCAGAGTTCATATTGAACTGGTCTGTCAAAAAACTTATATATGTAGACAATTGATTCATAACACAGTGTACAATTGAATATTGTAAAGGGGAGAAGACAATTTGCTTCATGAGATCTAGGTAGAGGGAAGTAATTTCATAGGTACTAGCTATAACGGTCTTCATCTTGAATTACCACAGATGCACTATCAAATCATATCCTTGGCCTCACACGAATTACATACTACTTGCTCCTACAATTTAATCTCAAAGTGACTCTAGAACAAATAATACTTATAAACAGTCGTAGTTTTACTTTAGGCGCGATTAATAAACATGGTGGCCATGGGTACGATTCCCGTGGCATGGTCGCGATACGTAAATCCCTATTCGAGTGTGCATTTCATGTGACTCAACCATAACTTCAAATAATAATAAAAATAAACATGTTGCAGATCGCGGGTACGGTTCCCGTGACGCGATTCGCAATGTGTGCAAAAACAAACAAGTGTACGACAATCGTGACTTGTTCCAGAAAATAATTCCATAAATAAATAAAAGCGGTTATAAAGTTAAAAATGCATAATAGGTATAAAATATGTAATTAATCAGATAAGTAGCCAATTAATAATAATTGAGCGACCGTGCTAAAATCACAGAACCCAGGAATGTCTAACACCTTCTCCCGGGTTAACAGAATTATTTATTCGGATTTCTGTGTTCGCGGACCATAAATAAGAGTCAAACTTCCTCGATTCGGGATTTTAAACCGGTGACTTGGGACACCATAAATTATTTCAAGTGGCGTCTCTGAATTTTAAATGAAATAATCCTGTTTCGATTGTCACTTAAATTGGAAAAAATCCTCTTATATCCCCTTTCGGGTGGTAAAAAGGAGGTGTGACACCAATTAACTAAAAAAAATTCAAATTATGCAGTGGAGCATATTCAAATAACAGAATGGACAACCTTAAGCAGAATTAAACACCAAAGAGATGCTAACAAGTACAAGGGTCACATACAGCAGTAATTCATAACACTTTGGCTAAACAAAATTAAGAGAATCTTGATTACTCGAATTAGGCTTAGGCATGTTTCAAACCAGCAATATTAAGAAGTTAAATGCTAAAGAAACCTAAAACTGAGGTAAACCAAGTAGAATTGCACACAAGAGTAACCCAACAACACATTAAGCTATGAACTTCAGAAGTGAAAAACAAATGCAAGTTGCAGATACATAGGAACGAAATTGCAAAGGTTCAGTAACTCACCAGTTAGGTAAAAAAAAAAAGAACAAAGCCCACAATAGCGAGAACCCAAAATTTCTGGCCTTGACTTTCAGCCGGCCAAAAACCAGAATATAGAACAAGAGTGAGAGAGAAAAAAGAGTAGTAGCTTCAGTTTTTTTAGTAAATCTCCTAATGATTCCAGTCTGTCTCAAAGGGGAATGGGGAGGGGCTTATATAGTAGTAGAAATTAACATCCAAACAAGGAAAATTATCAATCCAACACGAGAAAGGAAAGAATCATCACATGCAATAATAAATCAGTAAGGAAAAGAGAAAATCTCAAACCCTAATTTTAGGGAAAGTGTAAAATCGACAGAATCTAAAAAATAAAAATCAAATATCACATAGAATATGACGAATATAGACATAATATCACTTAAAATCAGAGAATCGAATCCATTTTGGTTCGATTAAAAGAGATCTGAAAACCTTAAATTTAGATTATAGGGTAAGTAAGAATCAACAAAAGATATAGTATTATAAATAGAATTCTATTTAAGGTGAATGTCTATATTTTAGAGAGATTCTAGGGTTTATTACTTGGTGGCTAAGTTACCCTCTCTCTATAAATAGAGGGTTCTATTCCATTGTAAATCATCCCAAAAATCAATAAGAATTCCCTCTCCCTACTTTTCTCTGCAATACTCTTATTCTTCTTTTATTGTTTTATAACACGTTATCAGCACGAGACTCTAACCAATTGAGTAGAAGATTTGGGATTGAGCATAATGATTGTCAATTATTCTATGAACTTCCTTCATGATTAAATTCTGGATTTAAGGTAAGTATTTTACTTTTCTCTTTCAAATTCTTGACATTCTATAATTTGATTTTAAATACAAGCAAAGACGATAAATTTTGATTGCAACTCTAATGGAGTTTGAAAGAAACTATAACCACCCAAAGTGGTAAAATTTCTATGTCTTGCCATGATCAAATTCATGTATGATTGTGGACAAAGAATTGAAAACCCGTCCAATTGAATTTGCTCCATTCTCATTCCCTTGAGAGAATGTGATAGCAGTATGTGATAAGTCTGAAAGAAGATAAAATTACTACTACGAATGTATCAATGGATGTGGACGTGATAATAGACGAAATTATAATCGTCATTATTGTGATATTGAGAATAATAAGGATTCTCAAAATAATCATTCACTCTGTAAAAGTAATATTTATCATCGATTTGACATGAGATTTTATAAAACACATATAGATGATTATGGTCCATTCATGATGTGAATGTGACAACATCTAATTTATGAATACATATTTATTCTTGGAAGAATATGAACGTGCTAGTGGTAGTGAATATACCACACTCACCTCTAGATGGAAGTTTGAGATGAAATAAGAAAATAATGTCATTATTATGGCATGAATGATCACTGGTCACGTACTTATTGTACGCCAAAATATTATGGCAAGAAGTTCATAATTTCGAGCATAATTTCCAGATTTTCTATTCAAGAAGTTCATCTTGATAAGTTGGTTTACATCACAGTTGGTTTAGCAAAATAATTTATTGAGTTCCTCCACTTAATAGCTAAACTATTTCTTATGAGAACAAAGTTATATATATCAATTTGATATATGTTATATACGAAAGTATATTGCATTCTCCCCTCACAAGTGGATCAGGGTCAGGAACCAAATAATTTCATCTTATTATTATTGATGTGCGGTGTATATTTTCATTAACACCATAATGCACAAAGATGGATTTCCAAAGTTGAGGAAGCAAGTTAGTTTTTCTAACATGAGGGGGAGAGAAGGTACAACAGTTGAGAAAAAAGTTACATGGAATGAATTATTATTTATACATATAGATCCTCGAATAGGATAATATGAACCTGAAGTTCATAAAAGGATAATTCATTTGCAATATATTGCAAAGCATTCCATACATATTTGCTGACCCAAAGAAAGTAATTATATTCTCGTTGCAAATGCTTATATTATGTCCTAGAAGGACAAAGTCTGTGGTACGCTTAAAGCGTATAGACAAATCGGTTTCAAATAGAACTTCTTGATAAAGAAGATGAGCAAATGATCAAAGTGATCATAATAAGGAGGCAAGTTATCTAGAAAATCACATGACATAACACTTCATAAAATCTTATGAGAGATTCAGGTACCTGAATATATGAATGAAGAGATCTCTATGTTATGTCTTTATGAAAAAATATTGGAACCGATATAAAATGTTTGTCGATGACATCTATCATAGAGCTAAGTATAGATGAGGATCTTAAGTCTATCGAATATAGACACAAAAATATTGGCCAAATGGAAGAGACACAATTCGAATAGAATTGGTTTCATATAAAAGACATATAATTTTGTCTATGTTGTTCAAATACTTGAAAGTATAAAGTCAATGGTATGTGCAATCAGTTTTCGATATCTTATATGTCTAGCATCACATGAAAACTTGATATACATATAAAGTCTTTTTAGATGGCTTATATGACTTAACTTATATGACAATTCATGAAGGATTTAAGTTGCTTAAAGCATATACAATTTTTTATCATTAAGTACCACTTTCTCAGTGCAATTTGTGCACATTTGTATCTTGCTATAACTATAAGCATGATAATGTGATAGCGGGGATTTTCAAGGTGCAATATATTCATTGGAGTTAATGTGGCTGATTTATTCACCAAAACTCTGTCGATGTCAACCTTCAAGAAGCTAGTGCACAAGATTGGAATGCGAAGGCTCAATGATGTTAATTGATGCTCTCATCAGGGGGAGTTAATACGTGTAGCACTCTTTTTCCCTTACAAGGTTTTGTCCCACTGAGTTTTCCTAGCAAGGTTTTTAACGAGGCAACCAAAAGGCGTATTGTTAGATATGTGCACTCTTTTTCCTTCTCTAGAATATTTTTCCCATTGGGTTTTATTTATTTAAGGTTTTAACGAGGCACATTATCTGTTGAATAGACATTCAAGGGGGAGTGTTATAAATAGAATTCTATTTAAGGTGAATGTCTATATTCTAGAGAGATTCTAGGGTTTATTACTTGGTGTCTAAGTTACCCTCTCCCTATAAATAGAGGGTTCTATTCCATTGTAATTTATCCCAAAAATCAATAAGAATTCTCTCTCCCTACTTTTCTCTGCAATACTCTTATTCTTCTTTTATTATTTTATAACATACAAAAAATATTCGTACTTACAAAGAGCAAATGATGAACATAGATAGAATAATCAGAAAAGTCAAGGATTTGAACCAATTTTAGTTCGATTCTTACAAGATCTACTTGCCATCTGCTTGCCATGTTTAGGCAAGAAGTATAGGGAAGGACCCAGTACCAGGGAGAGGTCATATATGGCAAGAATCAGCCATGGAATCCCATGTTAGGTGGGATTATGAGAGGGATTTGGGGGGAAGACAGCTAGGGTTTGAGAGATGAGAGATGCGGGGATTCAAGGGCAGCGGATGGATGAGAATGATTTAGGGTTAGGGGTTTTGGGTATAATTAAAAGGGAGGGTGTGATGTGGGTCATTGATCTCAAAGATCAACAACCATGATTTAAAACGGGTTTTGGGTCAGGTAGTCAAACGAGTCGCGACCGGGTCTGGGGTTGGGTTAATTGGTCGTGGGCCAGGGGTAATTGGGTTGATTTGGGTCCAATTTTGGTTTTAAGAATGGGCTATTATTTAAGTACCCAAAATTCAATAAAATAATTTATAAAAATGCTTAATAAATAAATAAAAATATTATTTATGCAATAAAATAATTAATAATAATAATTTAGCATTATAAAAATATAAAAGACTATTTTGACACAAATAGTATAGATAAAAAGCAATTATATGTGAATACAGGCTATTATTGTAAATTTAGGTAAATAACTTAAAAAATGCAAACATAATTATATGAAATAAGGAAAAAAAATATTATGAAACATATATGAGGATGCAAAAATAGTAATTTGGATGATTAAGTCATCACAAAATAATTTGAAGGAATAATTAATAATTATTCAAGTAATTTAAATTGCAAAAAAATTAATTTAAAGCTCTAAAAATATAAAAAATTATAAAAAATTATAAAAAATGCCTATATAGGTTTATAAACCAAATAATAATGCAAATATACTATTTTGAAAGTATTTATATGTACCATTTAAAAATATGAGGTAACAATTGGGTATCAACACGCCCTAATGTAGGCAACCGACACACATTTTGCCTCCAAACATCTCTAGAGAACCTCTCTAGGAACCTTGTCATACGCGTTCTCCAGATCAATAAACACCATGTGCAGATCCTTCTTCCTATCGTTGTAATGTTCCACCAACCTCCTAATGAGATGGATAGCTTCCGTGTAGAAAGAGCCGGCATAAACTTGGACTGGTTGTCAGATATAGACATCGTCCTCCTCACCCTCGCTTCTACCACCCTCTCCCAAACTTTCATGGTATTACTCAATAATTTGATACCCCTATAGTTATTACAACTCTGGATATCACCTTTGTTCTTGTACAACAGAACCACCATACTCCACCTCCACTAATCCGGCATCCTCTATGTCCTAAAAATAACATTAAATAGCTCAATCAGCCACTCCAAGCCTTCTCTTCCCACACACCTCCAAAACTCAACCGGAATTTCGTTTGTCCCGGTCGCTCTACCGCTACTCATCTTACGCATAGCTCCCATGACCTCCTCAACCTTGATGTGCCTACAACACCTAAAGTCACGGTGACTCTCGAAATGCTCCAATTCACCTAGCACAATAACTTGATCCCCGTCTTCATTCAGAAGTTTATGAAAGTAAGTTTGCCATCTCCTCTTAATCTGGGCCTCTCCCATAAATACTCTACCATCCTCGTCTTTGATACACCTCACTTGGTCCAAATCCCGAGCCTTCCTCTCTCTCGCCTTGGCTAGCCAGAATAACTTTTTCTCCCCTCACCCCTGCCCTTTGTCCCCCAGTTCCTTATATATATGACCAAAAGCAGCAGTCTTAGCCTCCGTGACCGCCAACTTAGCCTCCTTCCTAGCTACTTTATACCTCTCCCTGCACGCTTTACTCTCCTCTTTACCTGTGCTCCCTGCTAACTTCTGGAACACCGCCTTCTTCGCTTCCATTTTATCTTGGACCACTTTATTCCACCACCAGTCATCTTTGTGCTAGGCAGAATAGCCCGCCGAGACCCCTAACACCTCTCTCACAGCTTCCCTTATATAGTCTGCGTCGTCAACCACATAATGCTCGTGTCCCCCCTGCTCCTCAGGCTCCCATAACTGATAACCCCCCTCCAAATATGAAAGGCGAGATGCCCCCAAACCAGTGATGGCAATATTTGTGAGCATTTGAGCTGCATTTCTGGGAAAACACAGTCAGAAGTCAGAATATTATTGCAGAATATGCTAGTGTACGTCTTATTACTGGCTTTATTTTCATCATTTATATACATTATACTAGTTCTAGTTTGACAAAAAAAATGTGTAGAATAGAAAGAATCCATCTATCCTCAAAAAGATATTGCAAAGTCGAACACTGAAAATAAAGAAGTTTTTGGTAGAGAGTCTTCCTACATTAGTGCACCTTACATGATGTATATTCAGAATAGTTGGAGCAATGAATTTTTGATATTGGATGCATAAAAAATTATTTAGTTTTATGAATCAAGTAATTTTTTTTTATCGACAGAGTATAGTTATTAGATAATAGTTAAAAAATAAACTTTAGAAATATTAATTTATTTGACATGTCAACAACGAGTAAGATTCAGGCAAATGATCTCGTGAACACAAGTGTTCAAGAGACATATTTATGTCAAGTGGAAGTACTAAAACTAGGGCTACTTATCGGGTAGATCGGGCGGTTATTTACGTTTAACGGTTTGGCTTATTGGTCTTCGGATTTTAAATATAATAATCCGCTAGCCACCCGATAAGATATCGGGCAGATTGGTATCGACTTAGCTATTAGCGGACGGTTAACGGGCGGTTTATCGACCTATTTGAATAATTGAATCTGTATTACAGAGGCCTATTTTGACAACACATTGCTACAATGACACGGAAGCAAATGGTTTCTTCACCAATCATACACAGTACACACCACAAAAACCATTCTTAAAATTCTATCAAAGAGATAAACACAACAACATCCAATATCAGTAAGAGCAAGCTCAGAGCCACCTAGAACAACTGCAGACTACCACAACAGGATATTCAATAATTTCTTTTGATATCCAAGAAATTAAGAAAGCCTTTAAAAAAATTTTCAATGTTCGCAAATTTCCTTGAAAAAATAAAATTCATTTTTTGACAAAAAAGAAAAGTTGAAACAACTGAAAAAACACATTGCAAAAGAATTTTCAAACGAGTTCATATAAACAAAATATAGGAAAATGAAAGCCTCAGAGATCTTGGTGGATAAGGAATCATCAGATGGAATTTTTGTAAATCCCCATCAAGAGTAGGAAATATCTTTTTAATATCACCGACCATTTCGTATCAAAAACTCGACAATTAAAATCCATAAAAAAAATAATTAGATAAAAAGAAAAATAGGGATTCGATTATGATGAGGAAGTCAGAAGTAGCTGGTTGTAGCAATCACTGTATGTACATCAGTGGGAATCTGAATGATTTCTTCAGCATCCTTATACATCATTATCGAAAAATACCCCAATGTTTCGATATTTTGAAAATAAAAAATTAAAATCAAATATGTGAAATTAAAACAAGTGAAAATGTATCTGCCTTGTCACCGAAAAACCCTTTAGCAGAAGGGATAATTCGGAGCTAAAGGTAGACACATATATATAGGAACAAATATATATGCAGTGTTTTCATATAGTCTAATGATAGATCCCTTGATCCATTCTCCAATAGCATACGATCAAAGAATTGCAATATTAGGCTTCCACAACACTAAAAAGAAAGAAGAAAAATAACGAGAAAGGAACACCAATTCAGATTGAGAATGTTAAGGTAGAGATAGATAGAAGAGAGAGGATTTGATATGTATTTATAGGCAGCCATAAAAACCCTAGAGAGAGGTTTTGTGTTAGTGTTATGTTTTAATGGACTCGATTTCTCTTGCCCGTTAAAAGAGCATGGGCTGACGACTACCAACATATGTTCTAATAATATATATATATATTCTTAACGGGTTAACGGATTATCCGTTAAGAAAATTGAATAATCCATCCCCAAATCGATAAGCCATTAATAAAAAAAATTCAATCTGTTCCCGATCCGTTAAACCATTAACCCGATACCAATAAGCCATTAAGCTTCGATTTCGGTTCGGTTTTGAACACTCCTAGTTAAAATGGCCATTAACTAAGTTTGAATGGTTAAGTGACAATTTTTGATAACTTTAAGGGCTATTAGGTATTTGGCCAAAGTTAAACCTGTTTTGTTATAATTTAATTGGTCTTTATCTATCCTAAAATGAAACCTAATCTCATTTCGCTTTCTCCTCTATTTTTTTATAAGCATATAAAAGTTGAATTTGTTATGATAAATATCATGTTATGGTGGATATCTACTTTTCCTCTATGATCTTCATGTCAAATGCGTAATGACATATTCAATGACATATTCAATGACATATTTTCTTCACTTTTCATGCCTATATAAAAGTCTTGTAATAGACAGAAAAGTACACACAATTAAAGAAAAAAATCTCTTCCTTCTCTCTATCCTCATTTCTTATTTATGTTTTACTAAATTGCTTTTATTTCCTTGTTCCATATTGCTACTTTGAGTTATATTTCATAACAGAATTCTCTTTGTATGTTTTCTTTCCCTTTTTTTACATGGCCTAACACTTCATAACAAGAAAATTCGCAAGTCCATATTACAAACATCCATCTCATTGCCTAATCATACCCGTCCACGTGGCACCTCTTTACATTATTGGAAACTCAAACACATCTACTGGGCCCCACTCTTTCTTTTAACCCTACAACTACATTAAAAAACATCATTTGTTAATGTTCCCTTTTTTCGTTCCTCTTTGTCCTCTTGATTACATTCATTTTTGACTTCCTCTAAACGGCTGTGATCATCTAGATCGGTCGTGGGTCCAACCTAATTCCTAACCCAGCCATTGGTGGACTGACACGTGTGCGAACGTACCCAGAATTAGATATGAGTGGTTATACATTAATTTTCCCCTAGACTTAAAGTGTGAGAATGCCAGAAGCGAGGCAAATGTAGAGCATGAGCTACTGTGTGTCTGTGTATATGTTATTACCAACTAAGGAATCAAAGTATTTTTGCTGGGTTTAGACTTGTAGAGGAAGAAGAAGAAAAAGACCGACACCTACAACTACAAGGGTCAAACAAGAGAGTGACAACTGGTCAAACTGGTCTTCAAAATCTTTACCTTAGATTTTATGCTTCAAAGAAAAAAAGGTATTTTTGAGTTACCTAATCAAATCTTACTTTGATTTTTATAGTTTTCCTATGTTTGTTTACCTAAATCCTCATTTTTTCATATGGGTTTTACTTTTGTTAATGAAAATGAGTTAAAGATTCGATTTTTAAGGCATGGTGTTGAGAAAGATTGGATTTTTTGGGAGTGAGAAAATGTGCACATTTTATTTTCAGAATGCCCTCTTTTGGGGTTTCTCTAACCATAGCATTTATGTTAGTACTAATATGAATTTGAAAGAGCTGAGGTTTGAACTTTGGAGTTTGAGTTATTGGTTGCTAAAGAATGTGACTTATCTTTTGCAATCGCTTTCTTGATTTAGATTGTTACCCTTATTTTTGGATGTTATGTATAAATTAGCTAATTAAGCTGCTAAGAAGTTGTTTACTTTGGTTCTGCTTGTCTAATTTGTCTCCATTCTGGGTGTTGCTGTTTGCACATATTAGTAGACATATAGAGGAAGTAGCTGAAATTTGTGAACTTATAGTGTATCGTCTTAATGATTGTAATAAAAGAGTCATTTAGCCATTTATTGTCTGAGTGAAAGACTAGTTTGTATGGTTAGTTTGAAATAATTCCTATTTCATGAGCTATGACAAAAATCCCGGATATAATATTGTATCCAAAGATAAGTACATACCCCCCTCCTACTGACCCCTCATTATGCACATTATTATTGTCTAGCTGGTTGTGTGCATCTTACTAGAATTTATGTTACTAGCCTAATCAACTTGAAGTTAATTGAACATAATAGTAAATAGAACATTCAAGTGCAAATATACAAATGCATTTTGAAGTTAATGGAAATTGAGAAAAGGGGAGAGAAAGTTGGGGTGGGCTGTGGAGGTTTTTCAAGAGGGAGAAATTGTAGTTTACTAGTTTATGCTTGCTTCCAATGTAGTTATGAACAAAACTCATCAACTAAAAACTTGCTGAAAATAACAATGCTTCGAACTTGCTAGAAATGTGTATTGGCTCTTCCATCTTGCATTTGAATATCTTGTGTTGAGTAACGTAAGGAGAATGGCACGTTCGGGAGAGAAGGATGAAATCTTTGGAGAGATGTTTGATATGAAAAAGCTAGCTTGATGCTCGGATAGTAGCAAGAGAGAATGGATTAATAGATAAATGATGTTAATAGGTCAAAGATTAATCAACTTTGGGTTTAACATAGCTAGCCTTTTGTTTTTCTAGAAAAAATTGCCTTTTCATTTATCTCACAGTGCTTACTTTGTTTCAAAATTGCAAAGTTCTTAATTGTTCAGTGCGCTATATGTTCTATCAGTTTATGTGTAATTGTTTTGTGAAGTTCGAACTTCTAATACTTCTTACTTGTATTTGCATAATACTGGCATGAGATGAGCTTAAATAGAGTAACGTGGTCAGTGAGGATTCATATAGCGGACCCCAACTTATTTGAGACTGAGGCATGGTTGTTCTTGTAATTGTTATGTGGAGTTCATTTAATGTGTAAAAATTTGAAATCTGAAAATTATTCCCGACTGGGCTGTCAGATAATCTTATAAGTGGGATTGTAACAAAGCCTCATATTTGTAATATTTGATTCAAAAGAAGCTTTAGCGAGACAAGCACAATATTGATGGCGAACTTTAGTTTTCCCGTTAGGATACTAAGTTGAGAAATGGAAACTAAGTATGTTTCCTCCTGTCCCAAAGACAACATAGTTGGTCATGATAGTCAAATTTACATGATCACAACCATGAAACTTAAGTGATTTTGCATTAGTTCTGAAGCTCAGATATCTTTTAAGTTATGACAAGTAAAACGAACTTGAGCTATTTGATTTCGTTCATACCTAAAAACTGAGTACCTGTTGCTCTACTTGAGCATCTTAGATATGTGATCAGCACCAAGAAACTCATGATTTTGCTTGGATTCTGAATCATGAGTATATTCTGAAAAAGAAAAACTTAAAGTTTTGATGAATACACAATCAGGGTGAAGAAACACCATGAGTTTTATGCGATATAATTTCAAGCTCAGGAAGAAAAAATTAGGTCAAGGTGTTGAGGCATTTTTGGTTATATAAACCTCTCTTCACGGGGCACTTCTGCATTTTTTGTTTCAAAGGTGTAGCTGATATGGATAAGCGTAAAGCTGTCTACACCTAAATGCATTTAAATAGCCTGTGATTGTGATTATCTTATAGCTTCCCGAGGTGACGCTCTAGCGTGACCTCTCTAATAACCTCCACATAGCTGGTCCATCTAAGAATGTATTAAAAATAAGCAAAATTAGAAGGCGGCTTTTAAACAGATTTTTGCGAATGTTCTGGGAGAAGTTCGCTTTACAGCAAAAGCATGTTTGGATAGTTGTATTTATTTTGTTGTAGTCATTTATTCTCCGAGAAGGGGAGCCGTGGAGCAACGGTAAAGTTGTCTCCATGTGACCTATAGGTCATGGGTTCGAGCCGTGGAAGCAGCCACTAATTCTTGCATTAGGTTAGGCTGTCTACATCACACCCCTTAGCGTGCGGCCCTTCCCAGACTCTGCATGAACGCGGGGTTCTTTGTGCACCGGGCTGCCCTTTTATTCTCCATGGTTTATTAGATGAAGAATCATTTTGCAAGATTGCTGCTACTAGAATATTGAAAGTTCGATACTTCTTCCTGAAAGGGAAATGGGGTTAATCAAGGTTGCTACATTTTTGTTGCTATACATTTGGATTATTTGCTTTTCGTAGTCAAGTTGGGTTACAATGATAAGCACCTGCTTGATTTCACAGATAATGTGGTGCTGGAATCATCTAACAAGAACATTGCAAAAATGTGCTGCCGGTTTACTTGGGCTTTTGTAGCTAGGTAGATCAGGCTAGCTACAAAAGGTTTAGCAAGATAGTTGGACATGAATTTGCTGGTGAGAACATGCTTCAGCCAAGGGAAACCGACATTCCTGCTTTATTTTTGGTCTTGGTTGTGCTTCCCCTGGTTTCTTATATCCTTCTAGGCAAATGGAATGAGGCAGCCAAAAAGAAAGAGAGGGTTGGTTTGCTGGCTCAACGGGCTGCTGAAGAAGCGTTTAAGTCGGAAATTGTGCCTGCTGTAAGTATTATCCCTACTCCTCTTGTGCCTTTGCCAAGCAGTGTAATTCATCAGTGTGCAAGATGCCATAGTCCAGCCACAACTCGGTGCTCTCAATGCAAATCTGTTCGATATTGGTATGGCCAAGTTCTCTTTGTGTACTTGTGTTCTAACTGTGTGAAGTTTTCTACAGAATTAGTAAACAGTGGAAAGCAGGACGTACCAAAAATAAGATTATTTTCTTGTCTAAGAGTGTGAAATGGCCCATCTCAGCTCTCTCAGGCTCTTCTCCGATCTATTTTTAATTCTCTCTTTTTCGTCTTGGATAGGTGAAATGGCTTGTCTTGTAACTTTATAGCTATATATTTGGTCTCAGCCCCAAGCTGAAAATAGTATACCCATGAGGTTATTTATTCTTCATTTATCCACAATGGCAGATATAAGAATTTTTTAAATGATTCCTTCATTTAGACGAGAACCCACAAAATGCACAAGGGAGATGGAAATGTCCTGTTAGAACTCCATAGCTTCTGAATACTGTATTCAATCAATGTAGAGATGGACCTTAGAACAGTGAGATGTAACAAATTGGTGCTACAGATGTAGTTTTCTTAATGAGTGTCAACTGACCAACTTACCAAAGTGCCTTTTCTTTGACGGGCATCCTTTTCTCAATTACTTCATGAACTCATTCCGTTGTCCACTTCCTCAGCATTTGTGCCTTTGGTCCCAAACAAATAAGAGGGAGGACTGCAGTCTTACCCCAAATTAAAAGCCCACGCCTACATCTATTGCAAGTTCTAAAGATACTGAGTCATCCTCTTGTATTCTGTTATTAAGGTATTGGAATGTTCCATGGAAACACAATCTCTCTTGGGTACGAGGACAGGTTCTTGAGACACATCAGCTCTTTGACTCGACTAAACTAGTGAGTGTAAGACGCCTATGATAGAGATAATATTATCTTGTTTCTAAATTTTCCACGTCAGGAGCAGTCAACCCATCTTGGAAGAATTAATAGCACAAACCTCCTCCCTCGTTAAAGAGAGATTCAGCAAAAATGAAAGAAGCAGTAAGGAAACAAGTAGGTAAAGGGGGGAAATGGTCGCAAGACGTTTGGTTGAGTTTTGGGTGTGAATAGAAAAGGATTAGATAAGGCTGTAATATTATGATAGTTCACATAAACCTGTGATATATTTTTCTTGACATAAAAAAGCTGATCCTTAGCAGCATTTGGCTTGGCACAATAAAATTTATCTAATGCTTATGTTTTTTTTTTTTTTTGTATTGTTTCATCAGATTTTGTGAGCCAACTGTTTTCTTATCTTATGATGAAAATTGTGCAGCTCAGGGAAGTGTCAGATTCTCCACTGGAGACAGGTTCACAAGCTAGAGTGTCATCAATTGGGTAACAACTGCAACAGCTCATTCTCTAAGTCTGCGTGGACTGATGAATTCCCGGGATGTGTGTCATTTGATAACTGTGTTGAAGCGCAGTACAATGACAGCAACATTAATCAGTCATGGCTTGGCAAAGCTCCTCCAGATGATGTCTCTGAAACACCCATTATCACATCACTCGCCCCTACTGCTGTTAGTATGGCAATGGATACATCAGTAGCTCCAAAAGTTGGGAGACGATCTGTAGACAAGAGACTACATAAAGGCAACAGAGATATATTAAGAAGAGGGGAAGGAACCATGTCCGAGAGTTCTGAGCTAGCCTCTCAATCTTGGGTTACTACTTCCCCCTCATGTGCTACCTCTTCAACAGAACGTTCTATGAACCAGAAGGTTATCTCTTTTCCAATAGAAAGTGCAAAAGTTTTTGTTTGCTTCTTAATTTGCCTAAGCTGAGTTCTCTTTTGTTGCAGTCAAGAGAGAGTGAGTCCAAGTTTTTGGAACATGATAGCATCGCGGATGGATTCAATAGTGAACAAGCTGATTTGGTGAGTACAATGGGAGAACGCCATATGTTGCAAAAGCGGAGAGAACACATCTCAAGAAATCATCGTCACATTTCGAGTTCATCGAATCTAGAAGGCCATGAAATGAGTGCATGCAATAATCAGAAGGAGTTGATTGATGAAGAAAGTCTTATACGAGAAGGCATCATTACCAGCACTCAGGCAATTCCATTGACTTGCGCTTCTGGAAAGACTTCAACACGGAGAAGCAGTAGAGCTAAAAGTGCATCACATTCTCAAGGAGCAAAGTCCAATAAAACGCCAAAAACATCAAGAGAAGAAATGTGTTCAGGTTTGGAAGGGAAGAGCCAGAATATCGACGAGTCAAGTATGTTACCTTGACGATTATGATATGCTAATAGCTGCATGTTGCTCTTTTATTTTACTGAGTCCTCACAATGCAGAAAATGCTAGAAGAAAGGATGCTGTCCCTCCACAAGCAGGCAGTGGGGTTGCAAACATGGGCATTATGAGAATGTTTGGTCTGGTTAAATCATCAAAAGTTGATAGACATCAATCTGTAGAATCCAGGGCTGACAAACACAAGAAACAAAAGGTCAGTTTTCATCCAATAGACTAATTTTAACAATTAAATTTTTTTATTGAGAATCACCTAGGTTCGGAGAAACTCTTTTAATAGATTATCAATAAAGCCTGATTAGCTGGGTGTTCTTGAGAAATCTAAGTTGCACTTGATTCATGATGTCATTGGTTTGTTTTGGGCTTTGACATGAGCCATTAATAATCGTCTAATGAACAGATGCTGTTTCCTTATGAAGAATTTGTGAAGTTATTTGAATATGAAGACTTCACTTTGTTGCCTAGAGGTATCATAAATTGCGGGAATAGGTAATGTTTCAGACATCTTTACCCTTATGCTAATTTATTTTGTTGTTTATTTAAAAATTGAATACATCCTAAACAGAAATTAGTCCAATTGGTAATTTTGCCTGAACATTAGCAAGTCAATTACATCAGTTGTTCATTCATTTTGCAGTTGTTATGCCAATGCTGTCTTGCAGTGTCTGACCTTCACAAAACCTTTAACAATCTACCTACTTCGCAGATCACACTCTAGAACTTGTAATTTCACCCTTTTTACCTCCTTTACTTCCGTTCTGTTTCTTTCTTAAATGAATTGCAAAATTCATCTATTACATGTACATCAGACTGCAGGAGAGATTGGTGCCTTATGTGTGAACTTGAGCAACATGTGATGATGTTAAGAGAAAGTGGAGGTCCTCTATCGCCAAGCAGGATTCTTTTGCATATGCGGAGCATTAATGGTCAGATTGGCAATGGCAGTCAGGAAGATGCTCATGAGTTTTTAAGGTCTGTATGAAATTACATTTTTGTCTCTCTTGTCCAATCTTAATGATGAAAACAAATACCTATGCAGAAATGTTGTTTTGTAATTCTTGGAAACGTAATAATGAAGTGTTTTTTTTCTAATGACTTTAGTGGAAGCTTGATTTTTTCTTTTTTACCTCTTTGTGTCTCAGTAGTTGTTCTATATGTGTGCAGGCTTCTTGTTGCTTCTATGCAATCTATATGCTTGGAGGCATTGGGTGGAGAAAATGCTGTCGATCCAAGATTGCAGGAAACGACCTTTATACAACAAACTTTTGGAGGGCGACTTAGATCTAAGGTCTAAGATTTCTAGTCTCGTTGACTTATTTCAAATTGGAAAATTGAAAGAACTTTATGCTTTCTTTTGTAATTTTACCTAGTAGCTTTATGTCTTATGATGCCAGGTCAAATGTTTGAGATGCCACCACGAGTCGGAGTGCTATGAAAATATCATGGATCTCTCATTGGAGATCTTTGGTTGGGTTGAGTCACTTGAAGATGCATTGACACAGTTTACAAGTCCCGAAGATCTTGATGGGGAAAACATGTATAGATGCGGAAGGTATGTGAACTTGCTTTACTAAATCCCACATGTAGATTGCTTACCCATTGGACAGGCATCTTACTTCTTGAAACTGAAAAGACTTTTCTGCTCATATTTCCTTAAAAGGTGCGGTTGTTATGTTCGTGCACAAAAACAGTTGAGCATACAGGAGGCTCCAAATATCTTGACTATTGTCTTGAAGAGATTTCAGGTACTGCTTTTTACAGATGTCACTTATTAGGCATTTGTTTTTATCAGGAAGGTTGCTCCATTTCTTTTAAACCAAGAAGTAGTGTAGTTCTCTGTTTCCACTACTAGTTACTTCCTCTATGATTTTTGCTGGTTATCTGAGAGTATTGGAAGACAATGGCGACACCGTCCTAAATGTCCAACAAATCTTTTACCTATATACCTCTAATTCAAAAAGCCCGGTTTCTAGTACCATCGGAACTACTGTTTATGTCTCATTAAGGCAAAAAAAAGTTTCAGTCATGATGTAACTTTCCTTAAGTTCTGGGCACTTAAAAGTCCTACAGTCTATATTTTGCCATTTTAAATGTTATATTCTCAGCTGTTGTTTAACCTCTCTTCTATAATTATCAGGAAGGAAGTTATGGGAAGATAAATAAGTGCATCGCTTTTCCGGATATGCTGGATATGATACCATTTATGACTGGGACAGATGACAGTCCTCCACTTTACATGCTTTATGCTGTTGTTGTGCACTTGGATACCTTAAATGCATCATTTTCTGGGCATTACATATCCTACGTGAAGGATCTACACCGACAAGGCAATTGGTTCAGGATTGATGATACTGAGGTAGTTTGAAGCCTGAGTTTCTGAGATTCAGATGTTTTTATTATGCTTGTGCCCGAAAAAAAAGGATACTTGTGTAGATTATACGCAATAGGCGATGAAAATGAACTTAATCACTTACAACATGGTTAACCATTTAATCTCACTCTTCAATCATTAAAGAAGAAATGTTTATGTGGGAAAAAATTGGAAATCTTTTGCTTTTTCATGTTTCCACATTTTCTTTTACTTGAACTAGTTTTCCATGTTTTGTTTTCCTTGGTTGCAAGAGATGGGAAATATAGCGAGGAAAATAGAGTTTTGTCGTTCCAAAACTAATCTTGCAAGCCTGCAAATTCTGTCTCATTGAACTGGTAGGAGGTTGCTAGCATGGAATACGAATAAATATCTGAGGAACTTGTGCGCGTCCACATTAATTGGAGTCAGGATGTGATTGATGATATTTTTTCCTCTCTTTGAAAGTGTTTCTTTTTCCTTCATATGGGTCATGTCATTCAGACCCAATGGTTAACGATAATCGAATTTCCAATGGTTAGTTGTATGTTTCTTGGCCAGCCATGCCATGAGAAATATAGGTATTAAAGCAAGAGGCACCACTATTTCAGACATCTCAGATCAAAAATCGTTTTTACTTATCAAAAAGGTATTGGAGAAAGAGGCATTTAAGTGTTTTTTGAGGAATAGTAGATATCTCCTTGTTTATTCTTGAATAACCTGTGTTGTGATGAGGACATCCATGCTATCAGATTATTTGGTCTTCTGGTTGACCTGTTTGTAATGCACGATACACCAGTTGCCTTTCTAGTTTCTTGACACTCTGCTTTACCTGCAATAATGGAAAAGCTGAATTTTAGTCCATATACAGTAGTTTGGTGATTGACTGTGCACTTTGGGTAACCATGCTAGTAATGATGAATGTTAAAGTTTCAATTGTGCTTGCTGATGTCTTTTTATTCCATTTTCTTGTTAAGGAATTAATGCTAGTAGGTAACTGTGTAAATGGTGGATTTTATGACTTTTTGTTCTTGTTACTTGTCTTTACTTTAGTATCTTGTCATACTTTTCTCACAAGTTGCATATCCTGATACCAGGTCCAGCCTGTATCCATGAGCCAGGTGATGTCGGAAGGAGCATATATCTTATTTTATAAGAGGTAAAGCACTGCAGAGCTTTGACGTTAGAAAGGCACTGTAGGAATTAACTCTGGAGATCAATTTGGCCAATTCATATTTGTCATTGGATGCTGGTTTTTGTTGTCATTATATCTTATTTAGCTTCCACACAATCTTTCTGAGGTAAAGATCCCTTTATTGAAATAGTATAAAATTTTGTAGATCATATCCACGGCCAGCTAGAAGGATTAGCCGAAGACAAGCTCCTGGGATTTTAAAGCACTGCCCACCAAAATCAACAAAGATTTCTAGGCCAGAGCAGATTAAAGCAGAGCATCATTTTGTTGGTGTGGATCCTTATACGAATCACAGGCCGGAACTGAACGGCAACATCATTGATTGCACCTCCGGTGGAATCGTAAGGAATGCCAATAGAAATAGACCACCGGTTGTGGGAACTTACACGGAGTCAATGACCACAGAGTTTTCAGATGCTACATCAAGTGACTGGTCCCTCTTTACAAGCTCAGATGAAGCATCATTTACAACTGAGAGTACCAGAGACTCTTTTAGCACTGTTGATTATGCGGATGCAAGCGCTACTGATCCATTCTCTTCAATCATCAACAGCTTATGCGCATCAGATCGTTCCTCTAACAGAACTGTCGCGTGTAGTATGTTTTCGAGTAGCAAACCACATACCAGATTCTTTTCAGAAAGGAAGGGTTCTGTTTTGGATTCAAGTGTGGCTGCCGGACGCCTTGATCGAGTGCACGGGGCTAGAGTTCCAAGACAGATCACTCTTCCTCCTTCTGAAGGTTTTCATAGTGATAGTAGTACTGGTGTAAATGTAAAATATGGTAGTGAGCCTAGATTTGGACCTCATCAAACTTACTATCCATCTAATGTTTAATTTCTTGGAATTCCAAGTCATTATATGTCGAATTAGCTAGGTACAAGTTGTGCTTCTATTTTGCCAATCAATATTTTATTGAATGGAGCACATCAATCATTTGTCAGTTCAAGAAAACATGTAGTCATTGCTCTTAGTTCTTAGTTGTAAATATGCTTGCAGTATCCAAGTTCTTAACACGCTTGTGCGATAAATAATCTGCATAGTTGCAGCCTCCCCCTCCCCGAAACCAAAAAGAATAACAAGTTCTTTTGTTTTTTTGCAATGAAGTGGTCAAGAGTAGTTGATATGTGACCAGGAGGTTATGGGAAACATCTTACTGAAATGCAAGGTAAAACTGCATACAATAAACTCAATATGGTCTAAGCCCTTTTCCATATATATTGGATTATTTTGAAAGGTCTTGAAAGAGGTATCTTAACCACTAAATCCTCAGAATCAAATTGTATTGTACAACCTATCTTATTTTCTATCTATATAATGTAGCATTGTGGTCATACAAAACTGTTGTTTAATAGTAATACAAACCAAGAAAATAAGATAGTTTCATGTCTCCTGAAATGTTAAAGAGTCCAGAATCAAATGGCAGATGCTTTGTCCAAATCAAATGTAAACCAAATCTCATTAACTCTGTCCTTGAACTCAAAAGGAGAGTTGTATCCCGCCACTGTATACATCGTAGTGTTATCTGCAGCATGGCTTTTTTCAACGGCTGCTGCCCATTTAGTGTCAGCAATACTAGCACTCAAAGCAGCAGCTTCTTTTGCAACATCAACATCAGCTACAAATCCGCCGAATTGCCTGACGGCGACATAAGTATTGCTCCATATTTGGACGTGAAGGCCTTTAGCTGGAGGAGGATTTGGTTGGTTCTTCTTTGGTACGTAGAAGCTCACAACAAATGAAGATGCACAAAATGGTCCATCACTTGGTTTTACTTGAGTGATAACTGGAGCTGTCATCTCTATTTTCTCCTGGTAACTGTTCTTCCCTTGAATGTAATCGAATAGCCTGCCAAGGCAAAGTTTACAACAACTGTTTTTTATGTTTTGCAAATGGATAGGCTAACATCTTAAGTATAAAGATTAAGTTCACATAAAATAACTTCTAAATACTGACAGTGGAAAAGATCACTTTTACACTATCAAGTCAACTCAATAATAACACGATAACTAACCGTAAAAAGGGAGATTAGTAACTTGTAAAATAAGGCAGGTATTTGCTTTAACAATCTAGATTAAATACTATGCATTTTCAGTACATATAAATCAAATCAATTACAGATAACTAGCAATATAATTGTAAATTGGTAACTGGCAGCAACCTGCTTCAATGTAACCTGGCAAGACATAATTTTTTTTTTCCTTTTAATAGTCGATTATTTTCAATTGATTGAGATGTAAGTAAACCTTTAATTAAGTCCCTTGTTTTTTTTTTTTTTTTTGAGGAATCTTGGAAAGCAAACACACATGCTTTAGTTGGTGTTGCACAGTGTAGCTAACTTATCAAATATGCAACAAATAGAAAGGAATTGAAAAAAAAAAAACAATAGATACAGATAACTGATGTAAAAGGGAACTAGTGGGAGAAAGAGGGAATATAATATTAACCTGAGGAAACCAGTTCTGGTGGCGGAATAAAGGTTAATATCATCAATGGGTGCAGTAGACATCCACATGGATGAATTATAAAGACGAATTTCATAGTCTTTTCCAGATTGAATTAAGTCATAATTTGGGCACTCAATTCGGTTACAGGTTGGAGGATAGAAACCCAACTTCTGTGGCTGCAAGTGGTTTGTCGAATACCCATTGCTCAATTTAGAAACGAGGATCAGAAAGAAAGCTAGCCTCATGAAGAAATTCATAACAGCCTGCATCTTTTGTTTCTTTTTAGTGTTTTAGTTCCTAGAAATTATACGGAGAGAGAATGAAGTGACCCGAATGAACTAATTTCCTCATGCATAAAAGAAAAAGAAAATCAATGAGGGGGTGTCCAGAGGTTTTGGTTATGCCACGTCCTAGGTAACATTATCTGAAAACTCCAAGGTGTAAGAGTCTTTTCCACCTTTCATTGAGGATAAACGGGTAAATTAATGAAAGCGCAATTGAAAAGGAAAAATAATGTATAATTGGAGAGTATATAACAACAACATACCTTGTGTAATCCATAAGTGTGGGTCCAACCCATGAATGTGAAAGACAGACAAACTTCTTGTTACGCGGCGCCTTCCTCAGATTCCTTGGAAGGACGACGTAAGACTAAGTAATCGATGTCCGTGCAGTTACTATTCGCCAATGGGGTCCCCTCCATATGCAATTGAGAGAACGAAAAAGAGAATAAGAATGAGAGAAAACTTGATTGCATTAATGAAAGCTATTACAGAAAGGTAACACGGTGTCGAGGGGGAGAGACACCATTACAGAGAATTGTTTGCTTGCTTGATCCCCTTTAATAATGCTTAAAAAAAATAAACCAAAGTCACAGGACTTGACTTAACTAAGCTAAAGAGACATAATAGAAATACATGAAGTACTCTATATTTACAATGACAACAACCTTGTCTTTAACATTAACGTCTGTGCGCGCGGCGCTGTTGGCATCTGCCTGCGGCTGGGTGCTGGCGAGGGCTATCGGTAGGGCGACATAGGCACAAGCGTTTGTCACTTGGCGCGGCGAAGACCACGGGGCTGTCCATGGCGCTAGGCGTTGGGAGGCTTGCCAGGATGTCATGGGGCGCGTCCAAGGGGTCATGGGCATGGCAAAGCCGCCCATGACATTCTCCCCCACCTGAGTTCCTTGGCACCTTACTTGCAAGATAATCTTCGATCAGGCTCTTGTAGGATTTACGGTATGTTCCCTCTCCCAAGTATTCTCCTCTAGATCACAGCCCTGCCATTTCACCAAGAACTCTTGGTGATCTTTCCTTGAAGCATGAATAACTCGATCATCGAGAATAACTTTTACCCGCCTTTTTTCAATTGAATTAGGGCCTCAAATACGGGGTATTGTGAGTTGGCTCCGCGAAGGATCCTTTATGTCTTCCCGAAAAGGTTTCAAAAGGCTGATATTGAAGACTAGATGAATCTTCTACCAGACTGGGGTATCCACCCGGTATGCAACTTTCCCAATGCGCTTCTCAATGTACAAGGGTCCAATGTACTTTTGCAATAGGCGAGGGTCATGGAACCCTTTAAGCAAGTATCGCTTTGGGATTTTCACCATCGCTTTGTCTCCTACTTGATATTCAACAAAGCGACGATTTTGATCAGCATGCTTTTTCATCTGCTTTTGGGCTTTGACAAGATAGCTCCGCATTATCTCCAAATTTCGTTTCCATTTCTTCGAGAAGCTAGCAGCTCAAGGAGATTTCGATATGTTTGGGGCATTCACATTGTGTGGGAGTAGCGGTTGTCCGGTAACAATTTCAAAAGCGCTTCTATTTGTACTAGAGCTCTTTTGTGAATTGAAACGCAGTTGAGCAGCATCCAGAAGCTTCACCCAATTCTTCTGTGATCTGGTAACCAAATGACGGAGATATTCCTCCAGCATGCCATTGAACCGCTCTGTCTGGCCAACAGGTTGCAGATGGAAACTTGAAATGTAGCTCACTTGGACCCGATGCACTTGAAGAGCTGAGTCCAAAAGTTGCTAGTGAAGCGAGAGTCGCGATCACTAACGATGTCTTTCGGCAAGCCCCAATATTTGATAACATGAGAGAAGAAGAGTTGAGTTGTATCTTCTACTGATATATATTTTGGGCTACTATAAATGTTGCATATTTGAAAAACCGATCTACCACAACAAAGATAGTTTTAAGATCTCTAACTTTGGGCAATCCAGTAGTGAAATCCAGTGACAGGCTTTACCAAGGTCTTTGGAATAGACAATGGGTCCAAAAGTCCCGCTTTTGTCAAGAGGTCTGCCTTATCTTTCTGGAATACCAAGCAAGTCTTCATATATTGAGCAACGTCATCAGCCATTTGAGTCCAATAATAAGCACGGTGCAACAACACCATGGTGCGTTCTTCACCTGGGTGGACGACCCTCAAAGTATCATGGCATTCCGTCAGAAGAGTCCTTCAGAAATCTCCTCCTGTAGGAACATAAAATTGGTTCCCTTTTACCTTCAGAAACCCATCTTCCATGTAGAACTGGCGAGTCTTGCCCTGTCCTACCAAATCGACCAAATACTGTACAGTAGGATCCTTGGTGAGTAGATCTTGTATCTAATATTTTATAGTGGTGGCCACTTCGCTCTCCCTTAGGGTGGCGAGTATGCACACCGATGCTAGGTCAGCTCTACGACTAAGCACATCAGCAACTTGGTTGGTTTTTCCACTTCGGTACTCCAGGTTAAAGTGTAATTTCATTAGGAGTTCTTGCCACATGGCCTGTCAGCCATTCAACTTTGGCTGGGTCATGAAATGACTAACAGTCATGTTGTCCGTCTTGACCACGAACAGGGTTCCCAGCAGATAGTGCCTCCAAAGGCGTAGGCAATGAACATCAACCAATAATTCTTTTTCGTGGGTTGCATAGCGCCATTCTTCATCATTCAACTTCCGGCTCTTATACGCAACTGGATGCCCCTCTTGTAGAAAGACTCCGCCCAGAGCATAGTCAGAGGCATCCGTCAGTACTTCGAATGGCTTGGCCATCAGGAAGGGCCAAGATGGAGCTACTAGACAAAGCCGCTTTTAATACGTTGAAGGCCTCCACTCGCTTGGGACCCCAAACCCAAGGCGTGACTTTCTTTAGGAGTTCTATCAATGACACTACAACGGGGGAGTAATTTTTCACAAACGGCCGATGGAAGTTGCATAGGCCAAGGAAAGCCCTCAAAGCGTGGATATCCTTAGGCGGCGGCCAATCTATGAAAACCTGAATTTTCTGTTGGTCCATCTTGATTCGCCCTTCCTCAATGACATGTCCGAGGAAGTCAATCTATTTTTGGGCGAAGGAGCACTTGGATAGCTTCACATATAATTCGTTCTCCCGAAATCGAGCTAGGACCTTCCGCAAGTGCTCCAGGTGTTCCGCCAATGTTTTGCTATATACCAAAATGTCGTCCAAGTAGACCACTACAAATTCATCAATGTACTCCCGAAAGACTTGGTTCATCACGGTGCAAAATGTTGTTGGAGCATTAGTCAAGCTGAATGACATGAATAGGAAGTCGTACGACCCATATCTTCTCACACCAAACGTCTTGTGTTCGTCTCCCTCAGCAATCCAGACTTGCCCGTAACCTGCCTTCATGTATATTTTGGTGAACACTGTAGCACCATCCAGTGTCATAGGGTTATTTTATTTAAGGCCCGATAATAACATAGAGTCATAGGGTGCCATCCTGTTTCTTTTGGAACAACATAGGGGACCCATAATGGGACTTGAAGGGCACAATGATCCCCGTGTCTAGCATTTCCGTTAACTGTCTCCAAAGCTCGGCGAGTTCATGTTGTGACATTATGTAAGGCACCTGGGCAGGTGGCTTCGCACCCGACACTAACTCTATCGCATGGTCCACCGTGCGCCTAGGCTGGAGTCGCTTTGGCATATCCTGTGGCATGATGTCTTCAAACTCCTTTAGCAGCTCCTTCATGGGTGCAAGAATGGGACCTAAAGAGCATTCAATATCTTCAATACATAGGGTATCCAGGAATGTAGGTATGCTTTTGACTCCCTTCTTCTAATGCAAACCTGAGATGTTTTCCGCGGCCATCTTTATGGTTGTGCAGGGGATGATGCAGGGCTTAGCCCCATTGACTCCCATCATCAGTAGCATATTGGCATAAGGTACCGGAATAGTGTTTGTTTGACTCATGAATTCCAGTCCAACTATCAGCTCGAAGTCATCTATGGTCACCACGTGCAAGTTAAATTTTCCTTCATAAGGACCACGCTTCACTAATACTACTATTCCACCCACTGTCTTGGGTGGTGAGTTGATAGCCTTGACACGACCTCTGCCCTTTCCTATGACTAGTCCAAGGCGTTCTTACTGAATAGAGGCTAAGTAGTTATGAGTAGTGCCTGTATCTATCATTGCCCTAATAGGCTTACCATTAACTTTCCTCTCGACGAACATCAGGATCTTCTCTTGGTTAAGAGGAGGCCCCTTATCCACCTTCTTATTTCCTTTCTTGGTGGTTCGACATGGGTTCTTCTTCTTACGGATGCCGGCACTGGTTCCTACTAAGGCCTTAGAAATAAAACAAACAAGTATGTTGAAGACACCTATTGGTTCTGTCTGGTCAACATCATCTGTGTCATCATCCATCCCATCATCAAAAGTTTGATGGGAATTCATTATTCCAATGTGGCCAACCGCAATGATGGCATACTGAAGGGGGATTCCTCCCCCGATCGTTGTTGTGAGACGCATCACTATTGCTGCCTCAGGAAGAAGTCTTAGATTTGGTTGCGCTCCGATCTCCTCCACTTATGCTAAGGCCCCAATTGGTAGGCTGGCCCCTTTTGTATCCTCCTCAGACAGGCGGTTGAGACCTATTCTTCCGAGCTTCCACTTGATAGTCCCCAAGGCATTCCACTGCTTGGATCGCCTTAGGTAAAGTATCTACCCTTTGTCTTTGCAGCTCCATGCGTGCATAAGGTTTCAAAACTTCCAGGAATGTGAAGAGTTTGTCTTTGCCCCCATATCCTATATGTTCAACATAAGCACGGAGAATTCCCGCACATAATCCTGCACTGACTTGGTCTAGCGGAGCTCCCGTAGCCTTCTCTGCACATTGTACTTAACATTTTTGGAGAAGAACTGTAAGCGTATGGCTTCCTTCAGGTCTGGCCATTTCTCGAGAGTATCTTCACCAGCCATGATGGCTTTGTATTTCACCCACTACCAGAGTTTAGCATTACCCTGCAGATACATAGCAGCATTTGCTACCTTTTTTACTTCTTCTAACTCCCCCACGACATCGAGGTACTGTTCGCTGTCGAAGATGAAGTTCTCTAATTCTTTGGCATTTCGAGCCCCATTATATGGTTTTGGATAAGGAATCTTTAGGTTTTGTGGCACATGGCGAGGTTTACAACACCTCCGATCTAGTTTACGCCTCCTCAAGGTAGTTCTTGTAGTGCAGCGTTGACAACAATAAGTTGGCCTATTAATTTGTCTATAGTTTGCTGCATGGCAGTCACCCTGTTTGCCCCTTGTGCCCTATAGGCTAAATCCTCGGTCCGTTCCTGTTGGAGCCCCTTGCATTTGCTGAAAATTTTGGCTGCCTTTGTGGCTGCAGTTTGCCGGTCTTCTTCAAAGTCGCGATTGATGTTCATGATGTCACCTTCAGCCTGCCGCATCCTATGGTCCAGGTCGTCCAACCTTTGCACTAAGATGGTTCTTAGATCAGGCACCATATTCGTGATGAGTTGTAATATGTTAATCGTCTCTTCAAGGGCCGCAATGCAGTCCCCATGATTCACCATGGTTATAAATGGTGGTAATAGAGATGTGTTCCCTTGTCCGATGTTGAGCCTAGTCTCTGATACCAACAACTAAAGTTGGTTATAGTACAAAAGTTTTCTGAGTTGTGTAGCTTGGCAAGCCATCCCTAAAGTGTTGTGAAGCCAGCCCCTTTGTGGGAAAACTTTTGCTACTATAAGTAAATTAACAATTTGTGTAGCTTGGCAAGCCATCCCTCAAGGGTTGTTGAAGCTATCCCTTTTGTAGGGAAACTTTCGTATCTATAATTAAGTTTGCATTCTTTAGAGTCTCTTACTTTGTTCTTGTACTGTGGTATTTGCTTTCTTTGGAGTCTCTTACTTTGTTCTTGTATTGTGGTATCAGAGCAATAGATGGTAAAGAGACAAAATCTAAAACCATGAAAGCTAAGGATAGGGCAACTATGGATAAGCAGGCGGCTAGTACAATCTGATTGTACTTGTTCGATAAAGTTCTCCATAACATTAGCGACAAAAAATAGTGCATATGATATTTGAAAAAGATTAAAAAGTCTATACATATCCAAATCCTTAACAAATAAGTTGTTTTTGAGAAAACAACTTTATTCCATTCATATGAGTGAAGATACAAATTTCATCTCCCATTTAAATATGTTTAATGGATTAGTCAAGTAACTGGCAAACCTCGGAGAAACAATCACTGAAGTAGATAGGGCTATCTTGCTTCGAAACAAGTTGTTATCTTCCTATGTTAACTTGGTAACAACCATCCTACATGGTAGAGATACCATCGAGTTAAAGGAGGTCACATCATCCATCCTACTATGTGATAAGATGAGAAAGAAGCCGGAAAACTAGGGACAAGCTCTTATCATGGAAAACAGAGCAATAAGTCTTTATAGAGTTCCGAGTAGCCGTGATAAGTCCAAAGGTCATGAATAGTCCAGGAATTGGTCAAAAGGTAGAAATTACTACAGTTGTGGTCAACCCGGTCACTTCAAAAGAGATTGCCTAAAGAAAGGTTGAGGTGAGAGTAGTGGCCAGAAGAATTATGACAACACAACTGGTGCAGTGTATAATGATGATTCAGTGGTTCTCTTTGTTCACAGGGAGGAGGAATGCATGCACTTAGCAAGCCAAGATTCAGAATGGATGGTTGACACAACAATATCATACCATACCATACCACATCAGTAAGAGAATTCTTCTATAGGTACAAAGAAGGAAAATTTGGGATGGTCAAGATGAGAAATACCAGCTACTCAAAGATTATGGGAATTTGTATCAAGATAAATGTCGGATACACATTAGTTCTAAAAGATGTGCGATATGTATCGGATCTACAAATAAAATTTTATTTCAGGGATCGCTCTAGATCGAGATGGGTACGAGAATCACTTCACCAATAAGAAGTATAGGCTCACCAAAGGATCATTGGCGATTGCTAAATAAGTTGCTCCATACAAGTTGTACAAGACAACTGCTGAGATATGTAAAGTTGGATTACATGTGGCTGTAAATGACATGCCTACTGATTTATGGTACCGGAGATCATGCTATATGAGTCAGAAGGGATTGCAAATTTTAGTAAACCAATTACTTATCTCCTTCGCAATAGGGTACAACTGTGAATCCATGTTATTATTATTTATTTGGAAAACAATATAGGGTATCGTTTCAAGCAACTCATAAAGGATATTGAATATACTTGATTTAGTATATTCTAATGTTTGTAGTCCAATGGATGTTGAATCAATTGGAGGTAAGAAATATTTTTCACATTTATTGATGACGTTACACGAAAATTGTGGCTTTATTTCTTGAGAATAAAAAACCAGATATGTTAAGTTTTTTTTTAGAAATTCCTTGCTCTAGTGGAAAGAAAACAAGTAAAAATTGAAGCGTCTCAGGACAGACATTGGAGGAGATACTTCAAAGGAGTTTAAAGACTACTGTTAAATCCATAGAATCAAACATGAGAATGCAGTTCCTGGAACCTCACAACAAAATGGTGTAGCTGAAAGGATGAATTGCACCATTGTCGAAAAAGTGAGAAGTATGCTTAAGATGGAAAAACTACGCAAGTCACTTTGGGATGAGGCAGCTTGCACAATTTTTACATGATTAACAGATGTCCATTAGTTCCATTGGAGTTTCAAATTCCAGAGAATGTCTAGACTAACAAGAGGTGTCCTACTCCCATCTGAAAGTGTTAGGATATAAAACTTTTGCATATGTGCCGAAGGAGCAGAGAACAAAGCTAGATGACAAGTTATTCCCTTCATCTTCATCGGTTATGAAGATGATGAGTTTGGTTACAAATTGTGGGCAGAAAGGAAGAAGATCATCAAAAGTAGAGATGTGATCTACAAAGAAAATGTGGCCGGGATTGATGTTGATCAATAAACAAAGACCAAAAATAATAATGGTACAGTCGCTAACTTTATTATCGCTCTTACTATACTTGTACGTAATCCTTCTAGAGGTAAAGAATGACACATATGAGGTGTAGATGAAGAGGTTGCTGAGCAGGGGGATCACTCAAGTCCATAAGAGGAAGAAGAAACAGAGTAACAACAATAAGAAGAATGGCAACAACTTTTGAGAAGATCTAAAAGAGAGAAGGTACAATCTGTGGTATCCTGCTTCAGAGTATATCCTCGTCACTAATAAGGGGGAGCCAGAGAGCTTCAAGAAAGTGTTATCTTATCTAGAATAAGTCCAGTGGATGAAAGACATGCGAGAAGAGATGGATTCTTTGTAGAAGAATGTCAAGTATGAATGTCACAACCCCAATTTTTTCTTCGTAGGATTTCGTAATGGCACCTAGTCTCTAAGACTAGGTAAGCCTAACAATCATGCGAAATATAACTGAAATGATAAATATAAGTCTCAATACTTAGCAACTAATAAATAAACTCTGCAACTCAGTATATACAACTCCCGAGACCCGACAAACACAAGACACAAGCTCTAAATAGAAGTATTGTATAATCCTATACATCAATATCTATAAAAGGATAGGGAAAGATAGAATAGTCAAGGTAGAGAGGGATTTTGAAGCATGCGGACGCCAACATGTATACCTTGAAGTCTCTGAAGCTAAACTCTCGCTAATGCCTATACTGGTAGGAGGTACTTGGATTTGCATAAAAAGATGTACAAAAGAGTAGCATGAGTACACGACAATGATACCCAGTAAGTACCAAGCCTAACCTCGGTAGATTAGTGATGAGGTCAGGTCAAGGCCCTACTGGAATAAATAAAAGACTGAACAAATATAAGGCAGTGTAATAATGACAGTAATGAAATTGAAACAACAAATAACATATCAAGGTTAGCTACACGGAACTAAAGCAATTAGTGCAACACAGAGAAATAATTAATAATAATGCTAAGGGAAAAACAAGCAAAGACAAGTGCAAAAACGGAGAAATGCCAACAAGAGTTACTACTGAGGTGTCGCCTCGTAGTCTCAAATCACAAGCATAAATCACAATCTTTTCTTATATCACCGTGGGAGACTTTAAATTTAGTTTTGAAAATCATTTTTCCGAAATAACATCCCGCGTTTTAGCCCACCTTATCACACCGCATGACTTCTAGTAGTTGCCCCTACTAGCCACGCATATCAAGCCCACCTTATCTCACCGCATGCGCTTCAACCCCAAAACCTTATACCACCGCATGTGTATCAATATCACAATGTATCACAAATCGCACCTCAAGTGCGCAATATCACAACTTGCTAGCGAAACCAAACAATAACAATATTTCACAGTAAAGAGCCCATGGCCCAACCACAATGTACATAAGAATCTCAACAATAACAACCGAAAAAGAAAGACTCAATAGAATGGTATTTCACAGCTTAACACTTTGCCTCAATGTGAATCATGGCCTTTATCTTAATACCAATTTCAACAACCAGATATTCCACAATTAAGTAACTTAAAGTAAAGGGTTCAACGGTCAAATAATGAATACAGAATAAAGGAAACAAGAACTTCAATTAAACATGTAGGGCAATCAACATGTAAGAGAATAAGACAAGTAGACATGTTAAAATATACTAGAACTGACGACTATAACATGTTAAGGTAACTCAATTATAGCATGAAAGGAATCGATATAGCTAAAACCAATAATTTCCACATTTGGCCCGCGTACATACTCGTCACCTTGCGTACTCGGATTCCACACATCACAATTATCACAAACAATACCAATCCTAAGGGAAAATTCCTTTACACAAGGTTAGGCAAGTCACTTACCTCAAATCACGCTAAATCAATCCACTAGTAGGCCTTTCCCTCGATTATCCAACTTCGAACAACTTGAATCTATCAAAACAACGTCATGCTATAAATATAAACTATAGGAAACTAATTCGAATAATAAAGTTACGATTTTTGCAAAGAAATAAAAAGTGAACTCAAAAAGTTAACCCAGGCTCGCGCCTCGGAACTCGACCAAATTTACAAAATCCAAACACCCATTCGATGACGAGTCCAACCATACAAGAATTACTTAAATTCGTCCTCAAATCGCCTTTCAAGACAATAAAATTTTTTCTATGAAGTTTCTACCATTTTACCAAATTTCTAACTCAAATCCCTAATTAGATGAAAAAAATAACAATAGATTTGTGTAATTTGACCAAAACTGAGTTAGGAATTCTTACTCCAATAATCTCTCTGAAAATCTCCCAAACATTCGCCTCACACCGAGCTCTCTAAGTAAAAATTATGAAATAAGAGATAAAGTCCTCGTTTTGAAATTTAAGTCTACTGCCCAGTGATTTCTTCCTCGCAAACGTGGAAAATGCCTCACGTTCGTGAAACAAAAAATGTTGCTTCCCAAATTAACACTCCACGATCGCGGAAGACCATATGCGAACGTGAAACACTGCCTCATCAAGCTACACGATCATAGAACACACCACACGACCATGATGAACAAAACGCGTGGACCTGCAGCCCTTAAATCCTTCTACGCGAACGAACGTTCCTTCACGCATTCGCGATTTACTAAAAACCAACCTTCCACGATCGCAGACCCCTTCTCGCAATCGCATAGAGAAAATTTCCCCCAACGCCAGACTACTATTCACAATCGCTTTAATCCACCTGCGATCACATATAAGAAAACCAGAAGCACAAGATTTAGCAATCTTCAATGTTTTGAAATAAGCCGAACATGGTCTGAATTACACCCGAGACCCTCGGACCTCAACCTAACATACATACAAGTCCTAAAACATCATACGAACATGCTCAAAGCATCAGATCACATCAAACAACACTAGAATCACAAATCGCACATTGATTCAAGCCTAAGGAACTTATAAACTTCCGAATTCTAAAACTAATGCCGATTCATACCAAAACAACTCCGATTGACTTCGAATTTTTCACACAAGTCATAATTAACATGACAAATCTATTCCTTCTTCCGGAATCGGATTCTGATCCCGATATCAATAAAGTCAACTCCCGATCAAACTTTTCCAACCTTCCAAACTTTCAACTTTCCAACTTTTGCCAATTCTCGCCGAAACGACCTACGGTCCCAAATCAACATTCGGACACGCTCTTAAATCCAAAATCACAATACGAAGCTATTGGAACCATCAAAACTCTAATTCAGAGTCGTCTTCACAAAAGTCAAACTACAGTCAACTTTAACAATTTAAACCTCAAACGTAGGGACTATGTGTCCTGTTTCACTCCATAACTCACCCGAAACCAAAACCAAACACCCCGAAAAGTCACATAATCAAAATATAGCATAGAGGAGGCAATAAATAGGGGATTGAGGCTAATTAAAAAAACTGGCCGGGTCATTACATCCTCCCCCTCTTAAATCAAACTTTCATCCTCGAACGAGTTTAGAGACATACCTGAAGTGGTAAAAAGATGAGGATAACGGATACGCATATCATGCTCGGTCTCCAAGTTTCCTCCTCGACTAGTTAAACCTTTCATTGAACCTTCACTAAAGCAATGTTCTTCGACCTCAACTTTCGGACCTGCCTGTCCAAAATGGCCACCGACTCCTCAACATTAGACAAATCCTTATCCAACTGGACTGGGCTGAAATCCAACACATGAAATGGATCATCGTGATACTTTCAGAGCATTGAAACATGGAATACTGGATGAACTGCAGCTAGACTAGGTGTCAGTGCAAGCTTGTAGGACACCTCTCCAATCCTCTCAAGAATCTCAAAAGGTCCGATATACCTAGGGCTCAACTTTCCCTTCTTCCTGAACCTCATAACTCCCTTCATGGATGAAACCTGGAGCGAGACCCGCTCCCTAACCATGAATGCAATGTCCTTAACCTTCCGATTCGCATAACTCTTCTGTCTATATTGGGTTGTGCGAATCTGATCTTGAATCAATTTAACCTTTTTCAAAGCATCCTGAACAAAGTCTATACCCAATAGCCTAGCCTCATCAGCTCGAACCAACCCACCGGAGACTGGAACCGCCTCCCATACAAAGCCTCATACGGAGCTATTTGAATGCTCAACTTTTAGCTTTTGTTGTAGGCAAACTCTGCAAGTGGCAAGAACTGATCCCAAGAACCCCAAACTCCATCACACATGCACGAAACATATCCTCTAGTATCTAAATAGTGCACTCAGACTATCCGTCTGTCTGAGGGTGAAATGCTGTACTCAACTCCACCTACGTGCCTAGATCACGCTGTACGGCCCTCCAAAACCGTTATGTACAATGCGTACCCTGATCAAAGATGATGGATATCGGTACGCCATAAAGTATGACAATCTCACGAATATAAACTTGAGCCAACTGCTCTAAAGAATAAGTAGTCACCACTGGAATGAAATGAGCCGACTTGGTCAACCTATCCACAATCACCTAAACTACATCGAACTTCCTCTGAGTACGTGGGAGCACAAGAACAAAATCCATAGTAACCCGCTCCCATTTCCACTCTGGAATCTCTAGCCACTGAAGCAATCCACCTAGCCGCTGATGGTCATACTTCACCTGCTGATAGTTTAGGCACCGAGCTACATATTCCACTATGTCCTTCTTCATCTTCCTCCACCAATAGTGCTGCCTCAAGTCCTGATACATCTTGGTGGTACCCGGATGAATGGAGTACCGCGAATTGTGGGCCTCCTAAAGAATCAGCTCACGCAAATCATCTACATTGGGCACACATAGCCTGCCCTGCATTTGTAACACATCGTCATTCCCAATAGTGACCTCCTTGGCATCACTGTGCTAAACCGTGTCCTTGAGGACAAGAAAATGGAGATCGTCATACTAATACTCTCTGATACATTCATAAAGAGAAGACCGGAAACCACACAAGCCAAAACTTGACTCAGCTCCGAAACATCCAATCTAGCAAATTGGTTGGCCAAGGCCTGAACATCAGATGTTAATGGACTCTCTGCTGCTGGTAGATATGCTCAACTGCCCAAGCTCTCTGCCTTACGACTCAAGGCATTGGCCACCATATTGGCTTTCCCGGGATGATATAGAATGGTGATATCATAGTCCTTAAGCAACTCTAACCACCTCCATTGTAGTAAGTTAAGATCCTTCTATTTGAATAGATACGGTAGACTCTGGTGGTCGGTACAGACCTCACAAGGGACACCGTACAAATAGTTCCGCCAAATCTTCAAGGCATGAACAATAGCTTCTAACTCGAGGTCATGTACATTATAGTTCTTCTCACGCGCCTTCAGTTGTCTAGACACGTAGGCAATCACCTTACCGTCTTGCATCAACATCGCACCGATACCAATACACAACATATCATAGTACACAGTATAAGACCTAGAACCCGTAGGCAACACCAACACCAGGGCCATTGTCAAAGCAGTCTTGAGCTTTTGAAAGCTCTTCTCACACTCCTCGGTCCACCTAAACGGAGCACCCTTCTAGGTTAATCTGGTCATAGGTGCAACAATAGATGAGAAACCCTCTACGAATCAATGATAATACCTTGCCAAACCAAGAAAATTCTGAACCTCAGTAGCTGAAGATGGTCTAGGCCAACTCTGCATTGCTTCAATCTTCTTTGGATCTACCTTGCTCCCCTTACTCGACACTACATGACCCAAAAATGCCACCGAATCAAGCCAAAATTCACACTTGAAAATTTTGCATACAACTTCTTTTCTCTTAAGATCTGAATCACAGTCCTCAGGTGATGGGCATGATCCTCCGTGCTCCGGGAGTACACCAGAATGTTATCAATAAACATAATGATGAATGAGTTAAGATAAGGCTGGAATATACTGTTCATCAAGTGCATGAATGTTGCTGGGGCATTGGTCAGCCTAAAAGACATCACAAGGAACTCATAATGACCATACCGAGTCCTAAAGGCAATCTTTTGGATATCTAGCTCCCAAATCTTCAACTGATGATATATTGAACGCAAGTTAATCTTGGAGAACACTCTGGCACTCTGTAGCTGATCAAATAGGTCATCAATATGTGGCAATGGATACATGTTCTTCACTATAACCTTGTTCAACTAGCGATAATCAATACACATGCGCATATAACCATCCTTCTTCTTAACAAACAAGACCGGAGCACCCCAAGGTGATACACTAGACCGAGTGAAACCCTTATCAAACAACTCCTACAACTGCTCCTTTAACTCATACAACTCTGCTGGGGCCATACTATATGGTGGAATAGAAATGGGCTGAGTTCTCGGTAATAAATCAATAATAAATTGATATCACTATCGGGCGGCATGCCCGGAGGATCCGCCGGAAATACATTTGGATAATCCCACACTACTGGAATTGACTCAACGGTGGGAGTATCAACACTGACATCTCTCACATATGCTAGATACACATCATGTCCCTTTCCAACCATACGTTGTGCCTAAAGGAAAGACACCACCCTGCTAGGAACATAATCTAAAGTACCTATCCACTCTAACCGCAGCAAACCTAGCATAAACAACATCACCGCCTTGGCGTGACAATCAAGGATAGCATGAAAGGGAGACAACCAGTCCATGCCCAAAATAACAATAAAATCTACCATAGTGAGCAACAATAGATTGGATCTGGTCTTAAAACAACCAAGAACAACTAAACACGACCGATACACATGGACAACAAAAATAGAATCTCACATAAGCGTGGACACATAGACAGGAGAACTCAAAGAATCACGGGATATACCTAAATACAGAGCAAAATAAGGTGATACATAGGCATAACTGGAGCCTGGATCAAATAAGACTGATGCATCTCTATGAAAAACTGGAACAATACCTGTGATAACTGAGTCGGATGCAACCGCCTCCATCATAGTAGGAAGACCATAATATCTGGCCTGGCCTAGGGTGACCTCTACCCGCCCGATCTCTACCCTTGGCTGGCTGTGCAGGTGGAGTGGCAACTAGTGCAGTAACCATGGCTTAAGAAGCCTGAGGGCCCTATGGAATGCATGGGGCCTCAATAGTTTGTGGAGGTTCACCCTCCTGAGTCTGGGGCAGTCCCTTACCATATAACAAGTGTCACCTCACTCAAAACAAGATCTCAGAGGAAATGGCTGCTGTGACTGGTTCTGGCCTGGTCGGCTAGACTTACCGCTGAAAGCACCCCATGCAGGAGGTGCACTAGACAACGGTGGTGCATAATGGGGAACCTGAGGCCTAGGAGTGGCTGGAATACTGCTGGAAGCTGGAATTTCTGAATGAACAAGGAGGCTCACATAACCTCTACCATGACGGGCTGCAACTGGAGCACGAGCACTATATGTGCCAGAATCTCGAGGCCTTTTGGCCTCCCTCTCTTCTCTCTCCGGGGCCCACATACCTTCTAATCTCCTAGCAATCTCCACTACCTGTTGGTATGGGATAGCCATCTCCAACTCTCGAGATATGCTGAATCTGATACCAGGGTTGAGCCCCTCGATAAATCGACGAACTCGCTCTCTGACAATAGCAACCAAGGTTGGTGCATGCTTGGACAAATCATTGAACCGGACTATATACTCTAATACGGCCATAGCACCCTGGCGCAACCATTTAAACTCTGCGCGCCATGCATCCCTAAGACTCTGGGCAACAAAGTTCCTCATAAACATATTCGAGAGCTGATCCCAGGTGAGTGAAGCTACCTCAACCTGACTACCCAACTCATCCACTCGCAACTATTGATAAGCCGCTCTCTTAAGCTAGAACGTAGTGAAAGAAACCCCACTCGACTCCACAATACCCATAGTACGAAAGTTACCGTGGCATGATCGAGGTCAACCATGCACTACTATTGAGTAGCGAGAGAGGGTCGAAGCAGCTTTTACCCGATTAAGGTTGGGATCGATTTCTACAGAGAGCTAGAAGTTGGAGTAGAGGTTCTATCCAATTGAGAGTTGTGTATGTGTTCCAAATTACACTTCTAAACATTTTTGGGTTTTTGTTTTACTTCTAATTTTATCAAACTACAATGCTAAATTAAACTAGAATAAGCTATGAGTAAACTATTGCGGGTTGTTCAAATGGTTAAAAGGCACTAGGGTAGTGACTTTCGCCTAGGTGGTCAATTGACGGATACTTGAGTCTAAGGCATGATTGACATATTTGGGAAGTATGATATAACCGTTGCACGATTTTACCCACTCTACACCTCTAGGTGGTTCGAGTGATTTTGCCCGAATTGACTTTCTCACGACCAATAGGGTATGCAAATTTGCACAAGCAATTAAGGTTCAAGTCAGGTATTACTATCTCTAGGTTTAACCCTTTAATTGGGGCTATCAATCTCTTGAGTATGCCCCAATTCCTTGTTGGACTAATTTCAGAGACTTAGGCTCTCTTTCTCAAGAAGGGCCAAAGTCAACTAAACACAAATTAGTGTTTGCAACCACCAATTCAGCAATTAAACATAAAATTGGCCCAAATATCAAACACCCATAGTCAATCTAGCCCTAAAACACAAGACCCATCAACTACCCACACTAGGGTTGAGCCACAACCCTAGCTTATGGGTCTAGATACTCATAATTGAAGAAGAAAACAAAGAAATAGATGAAGAAAAAATCATATTAATTAATTGCTAAGATAAACTAGAAGATTCAATGTTGAAATGAAACTAAAATTGCTCAAAATAGCCAAAACTATCGAAGTCACGAGCTCAGCTCAGTACAAAATCTATCTGATGACCTAAAAATGGGAAAAAAAGCTATTTATACTAAGCTGAAAAATCTGGACAAAAATACCCCTGCGGGGCTAGTACGAACCGCACAAAATCACATGCGGCCGCACCAGGGCTCTGAACTTGAGAATCTAACTCTCTGAACTTGGGCAATGCAGACCGTACAGAATTGAGTGCGGCCGCGATGGTTTCTACTGCGAACCGCATGAAATGGAGCTCGGACCGCATTGCCTTTAATCTCCAAACTGGCACTTCTCTGATCTTTGGTTCTGCGGACCTCACTAAATCGAGTGCGACCACAGTGACTCCAATGCGGACCGCATTAAATCTCATGCGGCTGCATTGCCTGTTGGCTTGGAAATCAACCTCTCTGAACCTCACTTGTGTGGACCACACAGAATGGTGAGCGGCCGCATTGGGCCTGTCTTGTCTGAGCTTTGTCTTGTCTTGGTACTTGTGCAAGTTTCACTCCTTTTTGAGCTGATCTTTGACATCTTATTAATTTGTTGAGCAAAGCTGCAATCAAGCACAACTTGTGAGCCTTTTGGGACTATTTTGTACAAATTTCTAATCAAAACATAAGCAAGAAGGAGTATAAAATGTATCAAAATCCCTAGTTATCAACTCCCCCAAACTTAAGCTTTTGCTTGTCCTCAAGCAAACAAAATAAGACCCAACCCTTAAGGGAAGATCCAAGAAAATTCAACTGTCCTAAAGTGACCTCATCTAGCATCAATTGGGACTAACAATTGCCCTCAATATAAATGAATCATTAACAAATTTTACCCTTTTAAACACCATGGATTAAGTGCGAGACAAGAGCATCAAGAGTTGACTCAACACATCAAAGAATTCTTTCTATTACTTTGGTCATCGTGGAACCCAAACTCACACATCCTCTGCTCTCCCTAAGCAAACCTCACCTTTAGAATAGTAGCACTCAGAACGAGGTTAATGTAAAATCACTCATCTCTCTCAAGGAAAAGTCACAAGTCCGGCTCTAAGTACCATATGCTTGCCCCTTATGTGAGTCACCGCTAATGTAAGTTTCATTCAACTCAAGATCATATAGGGTTCTTTTGGAGACAGTGAAGGCTTTTGGTTTAGGGTAGGTAATGTTTGGTCTAAGTAGGTTCCATCTTCCCTTAAGCACTTCTTTTGTTTCATTTTGGCTCAAATTCATTTGACTTTTTTAGTCTTTTCACTTCTTTCTAAGGGGTTAGAGAGACACACTGTCACTCTTTCTTATGCATTTCAAATCTTTTCTCCTTTCTCAACTTTCCACACCTTTCATTCGTTGCTTTTCTTGAATTCCTTTTTATTCAATTCTACTTTGAGCATTCTTTTTGTCTTTTTGCTTTTATTTCTTTTTCATTGCGTTTCCTTTTCTTCATTTTGTACCTTTTTACCACTTTGTTGCCATCCTCGTCTCTCCCCCAAACTTATACTTTTGCCATGTGCTAAAGGAAAGATTGTGTGCCAAGAGAGGGTATCTTTTAGAACGGGTAAAGGCTTGTATCATGGTTCTTTGAAGGAAAAAGGTCTAAGGCTCAAAAGGGTTGACTAGGAATCTTATTATTGGTAGGTTATGGAAGTGTTCAAGCTATCATTTGGACCAAAGAGAGCCTATAATCATGTCTCAAGTCAAAATTCACTTAGGATTTCGCCTCAACAAACATTCAGAGCAAGTTCTAGACCAATGGCTCGGGACTTGGACTTGCAATGCGATTTATCACCACACAAGCTACGGGATCACTAAAGACACAGAGTCGGGGGTCAACAACGACCTTAGATAAGATTTGAGCGCACAATGGTCCCGAAAAACCACTTGATGATTATCGGTCAACACAAGAGTCTCAAGGTCACGACTTTCACCATCCTAAACACAACAATTTGTTTTTGACCATGAGATCAAAGGCAAATGTGCTAGGCCCAAGTGAAGCTTTGCTTGAGGCACCCTTAACCACTAACTACTAAAAGCGAAAAGAAAGACAGATTCAAACCCTTAAGAAAGTTGTCATGCCATCCATCATTGGGAAGAGCCACCCGGTTCACACAAACTCTACCTTTAGAAAGAACCGTTGCATTAAGAAAACCAAAGGCTTATTGAAAATGTTCAAAATAAGAAGCTACGAACATAAATAATGAGCTACGGAAAGGAAAAATGCGGAAAGTAAAATGAATATTTACAAGAGGGGATTTAATCGAATATACAATAGATGGGATGAATATGTACAATGTAACATAACTTTATATACAGACCCAAAGTAAAATAAAAGTACGAGAAATGTAAAAAAATGTTAAAATTATATACAAACCAAAGACGAAAAATAAAGAAAGCATAAAAACTGTCAAATATATACAAAAATCCAAATCCATAAAAGTAGGGCCTACCCCCTCAAATGAAAACTGACATTGTTCCCAATGCCAACTAAACCAAATAAGTACCAAAAAGAAAAGGGGAAAAGGATATAGAGAATCCATATGGCCTGTCTATTAGCATGGGCTCCTGAGTGGTCCCTGGGTCCTCAATATGCTCGGGAACCTCAGACTGGTTACCTATGGACCACTGCTCTGCTGCTGGGACCTGGGCATGGACCTGGACAAGCTCCCGAGGTGCATCTTGTAGCTAACTTAAGGAGGTCACCGGTGGGTCTGCCAACTGGATGACTGCATCGTCTGCTTGGGGAATTATCCTCTTCCTCTTGGGAGGCCTCTAGGACTGCTCAGGCTGAGGATGAACTACTGGTACCGGGTCCTGTAGCAATAAGTCCAAAGGAAGATGATCTGCTTCATCCTGTCAACCTCAGCCCTCAGCTCCTTTACGGACTCCTTAGAATCCCGCGTCTTCCTCAACTTATTGTGCTCCTTAGCAAGCTCCTTGAGAGCCTTGCTGTGTGAATCAACAACATCCATGAGCACTTTTTGGGTGTCAAGGATTTTCTTCTAGTTGGCCAGAATCTCCTTGAGGGCATCCTCGATAGACTGCGAGACCTACGGAGGCGGAGGTGCCGACTGAGCTTCCACTGTATTAGTGAGGATAGACAACTTGGATGAAGCTGTCTGCATCCAGTTGTTGATGCTGAGAAAAGCCTGGCTCAGTCGGTGTGCAGTCACTGGGTAGGCTCGGTAAGAGGGTATCTCGGGATCTACTGAAGTGGATAGACCTGGAGGAATGTCTGCGGAGGTGGAAGCAGGCTAAGTAGGAGCCACTACCACAAATGGCTCTTCAGACTGGCTAGTTGGAGCAGTAGCTATTGCCTTAAAGTTCTTGCTCTTTGGGTTGTCATCACCCTGCATACTGTACCATGAAAACGGGGCCTTTGCTTTCACTTTGATATCAAACGACCTCTTTTCAACTTTGAAGTCCCTGAAGTACATGGTCAAGAAGCTAGGGAAGGGGTAGTTTCTATCACCCTCACTGACTTCCCGCATAATTACCTGAGACATTACCTTTTCGACATTAATCGGGTACCCCCCACGATCGATACCACCAAAACTGCCTGATGAAAAGGGAGGGAGTTATCATGAGTTGTGGGGTCCAATCTGCTGCACACAAATGTTTTCCACCCCTTGGCTTCAAAATTCTGTCTTCTTCTCAAAATTTTCACTCCCGCATTTAGCCAATCGGGGGTGGTACCTGGGATTGCCAGATACTGTGCCAACCAGGGACGGACCTCCTCACCCAATTCCATCTTTGCCATATACAGTGCCTCATCCTCCTCATCAAAGCTGAGGTAATCATTTATTGTTTTCTCGTCAAAAAGCACCTTCAGATTTCGCACCTTGGTCACTTTTGTGCCCTTTTTGATGTGGGCAACATTGGTATAGAATTTCTTGACCAGGTGCTCGTTTGCATCCTCACAGTTGTTTAAGAAATACTCCCAGCCCAATCTCTCTCTAAAATGCCTTCTCACATTAGGGTTGTGAGGTAATAAGTCTATATCAACAAAGCTCCTCTCCGGTATCAAATTCCTCACCGGCCACCATTCCCTAAATTTGTAACAAGCTACCTCGCTCACAAACCGGTCTTGCCACACCTCCGAGTTTCTAGTTCGTTCTACCCCGCCAACCTGGCTCACCCCCTTCTCCTACTACCTCTTTTTCTCCTACTGCACCCTCTCCAGATAATGAAGCTGTGGGAGAGGTGGAGTATTCATCCCCACTGCCTTCAGTTGAGCCCTCAGACGACCCAGAAGATGCACTAACTAGCGCTTGGGCAGTGGGGGAAGGTGGCGGAGTGTCTCTTAGCCCGTTCCTCTCCGGCCAGTCAGGGATGTATTCTAGCACAGAGTCTGAAGATATCTCCTGGGAGGGCTCGTACTCACTCCCAGACATGTCAATTGCCCTATCAGCAGCTTTAATCATCTTCCTCATGTTTTTAATGTTTTGCCGGGGTTCAGGAGTCAGCCTTATCATTTTCTGTTTCCCTCCCCGGGAGGATTCACCTCGACTAGCTTGTTTAGAACCCTTGCCTCTTTGTTTTACCATTGTCTGCAAACAACATCCGTTAGGCTTGTTAGTATCAGTAAAAGTAATTAAGATCAGAGTTGCAGAAAAAAGGTTGCAGACAGTTGCAGATACTACACAGTGCGGACCACACAAAATGTAGTGCGGCCGCACAGAGGCCAATGTGGACTGCACAAAATGGCAATGCGGTCTGCACAGAGGTGAGGTTCAGACTACCCACTCTCTGTATCCAGGCAATGTGGACCGCACAAAATATAGTGCGGCCGTAGTCCCCAAAGATCAGATTACAATGCGGTCCACACAAAATGCCATTGCGGAATGCACTAAGGCATCACTGACCGCACAGAATCGACCGCGGTCCGCACTGAGTGCCCAGAAGCAACACTAACTTAGGGTTTAATGTATTTTGATTTTAAGTCCAATTTTACACCTAAGAAAGGTTCTTATGTGTTTGCCCAGTATTTCTAACTACCTAATTCTACTTTAATCAAGAAATTAACTAACCTAATTTTACCAAATCAAAAGAAGTACAGGAAGAACAGAAGGGAAGCAAGAAAAACAAAAATTAAGAGAAATTAACAAAATTAAACAATTAAAAAAAGAAGTTAATGGTACTAGATGTGAGATGAAATGAAGGTAAATGAGTCCAAGCAGTTAATTACGAGCAAAAGGAAAGATGAACAATGCTTTTATGAGTTTGGAGAGCAAAGGGTCGAAAAGTGTGAAAGGAGGACCTCGGGCCCTATTTATAGAAAAAGGACCTAGGGCCCGACTTACCAACCCAATGCGGACCGCACAAAATGGATTGCGATCCGCACCACATAGTATTTTTTCAAGTTTTGAGAAGGCAACCCACTACGGTCCACACAACACTGCGGACTGCACAAAATGTAATGCGACTGCGGTGACAAACTTCAGAGAGCTGGACTTTTCGTCCTTCATCAGTACGGTCTGCACTAAATGTAGTGTGTCCGCATTGAAAACTTCAGAGACCTGGACTCTTTTTCCACTATGTCCTGCACTGCATCATCACAATCCTGTAGCATCTCACAACCGGTTAGTCCAAAAATAAATCCTATACTACAATGAAAATCAAATAAAAACAAGAAGAAAAACACATGGGTTGCCTCCCAAGAAGTGCCTGATTTATCATCGCAGTACGATGCAGGTTACCATCAAATCATTTGAGATGAAGAAGTGCCACCACGTGGCTGTCATCAATTTTTCTCAAGTAGTGCTTGACCCTATGCCCATTCACTCTGAAAATTTCCCCATTTTTGTTCTTTAAATCAAGTGCACCAAACGGGGTCACACACACCACTTCAAAATGTTCACTCCATTTTGACTTAAGCTTTCCCGAAAACAGACGTAACCGAGAGTTGAACAAGAGAACCAAATCACCTACTTTGAACTCCTTGCTATAAGCATATTTATCATGAAGGTACTTCATGTTGTCCTTGTACAAGGATGAACTGGAGTAGGTATTGAGAGGTATTGAGAGGCATCTCATCTTTCTTTGAAATTCCACCCCCTCTTTGACATTCATCACACCTCTTTACAAGTTCACTTGCATCTTTGTACAAAGTTGGCCAATAAAACCCACAACTAAGAACTTTGGAAGCCGTCCTCGCCCCGCCATGATGGCCACCATAGGGAGAGGAATGACAAGCCTCCAAGATACTCAATTGCTCTTCCTCCGGGACACACCTTCGGATCATACCATCCGTGCAAACCTTGAATAAGTATGTCTCATCCCAATAGAAATCCAAACTATCTCTCTTGAGCTTCTTCCTTTGGTTAGAAGAGAGATCACACGAGATTATATCAGTCACAAGGAAATTAGCAACATTCGCAAACCATGGCATATCATTCATCGACTCCGAAAGGAGTTGTTTGTGGGGAAATGAATCATTGATCTCTAGGCCGTCACGAGGCCTTCCCTCCTCCTCCAAGCGGGACAAGTGGTCCGCCACTTGGTTCTCACTACCATTCTAGTCCACATTCTCCAAATGAAACTCTTGAAGTAACAAGACCTATCACATTAGTCTAGCTTTGGAATCCTTCTTTGTCATCAAGTACCGGAGTGCAGCATGGTCGGTATGAATAATAACCTTAGCACCCATAAGATACGACATGAATTTTTCCATTGTGAACACAATAGACAAAAGTTCTTTCTCGGTCACCGTGTAGTTTACTTGAGCATCATTCATTGTCTTGCTCGCATAGTACAACAGATGAAATATTTTGTTCACTCTTTGACCCAAAACTGCCCCAACCGCAACATCGCTCGCATCACACATGAGCTCAAAGGGCAAACTCCAATTAGGTGCAGTAATAATAGGAGTGGTGGTCAACTTATGCTTGAGAAGTTCAAAAGCTTGCATACATTTTTCATCGAACACGAACTTAGCATCTTTTTCCAACAACTTGCACAAGGAATTCACCACATTCGAAAAGTCTTTGATAAATCTCCGGTAGAACACCGCATACCCAAGAAAACTTCGAACTCCCTTGACAGATGAAGGGGGAGGGAGCCTTGAAATCACATCATTTTTTGCTTTGTCTACCTCAATACTATGCTTTGAAATTTTATGCCCAAGAACTATGCCCTCTTCCACCATAAAGTGGCATTTCTTCCAATTGAGAACAAGATTAGTTTCTTCACAACGGGACAAAACTCTATCAAGATTCTTCAAGCATTCATCAAATGAGTCTCCCACAACACTAAAGTCGTCCATGAACACCTCCAAAATGTCTTCCACCATATCAGTGAAAATGGCCATCATACACCGCTGAAATATAGCCGGTGCATTACACACTCCAAAAGGCATTCTAGAGAAAGCAAAGGTGCCATATGGACAAGTGAATGTGGTCTTCTCCTGATCTTCTGGAGCAATCAAAATTTGGTTGTACCCAGAATACCCATCCAAGAAACAGTAGAAGGTACACCCAGAAAGTCGGTCTAACATCTGATCAAGAAATGGCAAAGGAAAGTGATCCTTGCGGGTCACTTTATTCAACTTGCGGTAATCCATGCATACCCTCCAACCAGTGACGGTTCTAGTAGGAATCAACTCATTTTGTGAATTTGCAACCACGGACATACCACCCTTCTTCGGTACACATTGCACCGGTGAAGTCCACGAGCTATCATAGATGGGGTACACAACCCCGATATCCAAACACTTGATCACCTCCTTTTCCATAACTTCTTGCATTGCCTCGTTCAACCTCCTTTGATGCTCCAAGGAGGGCTTTTGTGACGACCCGACCAGTCGTCTCATGAGTTACCACTCCGTTTTCCCCTATTTCAGCTTATTTACGCTTTGTTAGCCGTGTTTTATGTGATCGGGTTGATTAGTTCGAGTTCAGAGAGGATTTGGTAAGAAATGAGACACTTAGTCTCTTTTAAGAAGGTTTAAGATGGAAAAGTCAACCGGATGTTGATTTATGTGTTAGAAGGCTCGGAAGTGAGTTCCGATGGTTCGGTTAGCTTCGGGAGGTAATTTGTGACTTAAGAGCGCGATTGGAATGGATTTTGGAGTTGTAGAGAAGATTTAGGCTTAAATTGGCAAAGTTGATATTTTGGCGGTTCCGGTTGATAGGCGAGATTTTGGTATAGGGGTCGGAATGGAATTTTGAGAGTGATAGTAGCTTCGTTGTGTCATTTGGGATGTGATAGTTCCTACCCGCGCGGACTGCACAAAAGGAAGTGCGGCCACAGTACGTGCTGTGCGGACCGTACAAAATGAAGTGCGGTTGCGGTGGTTTTGTCCGGGCTGCGGTGGTTTTGTGCGGACCGCGGAGGCTGAAATTTAAGGGGTACTCTATAAATACGAGGTTTTGGGTTTTATTTAATATTTTGACCTAGAGAGCTCGAAATTTGGCGATTTTTAAAGGGTTTTCAAGAAATTCATTGCGGTAAGTGATTCTAACTCAGATTTGGCTAGCGTACATGAATCTATCATTGAATTCATCATTTAATTCATGATTTGGGCTGATTGCTATATTTGGGCTTCGTGCCAACTATCTGAACCCTTCGGGGATTTTGACTGATTTTCCTCGCTATAGTTGTTAAAAATCATATCCTCAGTCATGTTTCTATCTGTTTTAAATGATTCGAGCTGGTTTTATCATACTATTCCTAAATGAGGGGAATTTGTGGGCTGAGATCCCTATCTCCTGTTGTTGTGCCCGAGAGGCTGTAAGGTTAATGATTGAGAGGGGTTGAGAACCCAATGGTGAGGATATTATATATGTTATGGATCGGGTTGCACGCCTCAACAATACTTATATGGATCGGGCTGCATGCCACATCAATATAACGCTTGGACTGTAGGAGTCCCTCCGGAGTCCACACCCCCCTAGTGAGCGGAGTCGACTATCTATATGGATCGGGTTGCATGCCGCAGCGATGTACGGATCAGGCTGCACACTGCAGCAGTTAATCTGATTGCTGTTATTATGAGAGATACATGGGTCGAGAGCTGAGAATGAGCACTAGTGATGAGAGAGAGCCCGAGGAGCTGATACTACTCTGAGTGATTGATACTATGCCCGAGCGGCAAATTTCTACTCGTTATTTACCTGTCCAATTACCTGTTTTACCTTTAACGAGATTTCACTTGACTTCCTCACTGATTTACTGATTTACGTGATTTTTACTGCTTTGATATAGAATTGCTTTGTGCCTTACGTGTTTTCATGCTTTCAGCCATTATTTATAATTATTACTCACTAAGTTGGAGTACTCACATTACTCCCTACACCATATGTGCAGATTCAGGCATGGCAGAGTCCGCTCCTGAGTGCTGATCCTCCCAGTCCAGGCAGTGATTCAGAGACTACGAGGTAGCTGTTGGCATCCGCAGCCTCGTGCCTCCCTTATCTTATCATTTTCATGTTCTTAGAACTATTGTATCGGATTTAGTGTTCAATAGACTTGTATCCGGATTTCTTAGTTGCTCATGACTTTTGACGCCCCGGTTTGGGCTGTGTCGGGATGGTTTCTACTGTTGTTATCGTTACTTTCGCAAATTATGGTTATCATATCATGTTTTAGAACTATTTATGGTATTTAACTGTTTAAATAAGGTGTTCTGCTTTGGTCTGGCTGGCCTTGTCTTCACGAGAGGCGCCATCACGACCGGGTTTGGGGTTAGGGTCATGACAAGTTGGTATCAGAGCCTAGGTTACATAGGTCTCACGAGTCATGAGCGGGCTTAGTAGAGTCTCGCGGATTGGTACAGAGACGTCTGTATTTATCCTCGAGAGGCTGTAGAACCTTTTTAGGAAAAACTTCATATTCTTGAAATTCTTGTCGTGCGACCTTGTTGATCTGAGGACTAAACTTCTATTATTCTATTCTCTCACAAATGGTGAGGACGCGAGCTATCAGACGAGGTGGATGACCACCAGTGCCACCCACTGAGGCCACCAAAGATCGTGGACGCGGTCATGGTCGTGGTAGAGGCAGAGCAGCGAGGGCAGTGCCTGTTGATCCACCAACTGCCCCAGCTCCGGATCAGGCTCCAGCAACACTAGTTCAGGCACCAACTGTGCCCATCGTGATCCCGGGTCTACAGGAGGCCTTGGCACAGATCTTGACAGTTTTTACTGGCTTGGCTCAGTAGTTTTAGCTACCCCAGCAGCAGCTGCTACTTCACAGGCCGAGGGAGACAATTAAACCCCCGCTGCCTGTACACCTGAGCAGGTAGTGCAGGGACTACAAACACTGGGGGCACCTCCAGCCCAGTCGGTTGCGCCAGCTCAAGAGTTCATAGTACTAGTTATGCTAGAGGATGAGCAACATCGTCTTGAGAGGTTTGGTAGACTCCACCCTCCGTCATTCAGTGGTGCTGAGGGCGAGGATGCCTAGGGTTTTCTTGATAAGTGTCAGCGGATGCTCCGTACAACAGGGATTCTTGAGACTAGTGGTGTGGCATTTACCACCTTTCAGTTTACTGGGGCTGCCTTCACATGGTGGGAGACGTATGAGAGGTGTAGGCCGGTTGGAGTAGCGCCCCTTACTTGGCAGCAGTTCTCCACTCTCTTCTTGGAGAAGTATGTACCGTAGTCTCGCAGAGAGGAGCTGTGTAGACAGTTTGAGTGGTTGAGACAGGGGGATATGATTGTATCACAGTATGAGTTGAGGTTTTCTAAGTTGGCTCGTCATGCTGTCTGGATGGTTCCGACAGATCGTGAGAGGATTAGGAGATTTGTTGATGGCCTTAACTATCATCTCCATATTCTTATAACCCGAGAGAGGGTGTTGGGTGCTATCGTTCGAGGAGGTGGTTGATATCGCTCGTGAGATTAAGACGGTTCACCATCAGGATCGAGAGGAAAAGGAGGCCAAGAGGCCTCGAGGATCAGGCAGTTATAGTGGTGCTCCTTCGAGGGGCCAGTTCCAGTATGGCAGAGGTCATTCTTTTAGGCCTTCTCAGCCAACCTGTCCAAAGTATCGCGGGGCATCTTCGGGTCATGGTCATCATGGATCTTAGTGGGGCCAGTCATCACTCAGTGCCCTACCAGCCCAGAGCTCGTCACGTACCCTATCAGTCCTGGGTTCTTCCATGCCAGGTCCTTCTATTGGTCATTTCGGTGCTAGGGGTTCCCTTCAGTCCCCATCTCCAGCATCAGGTTGTTGTTGTGAGTGCAGAGAGTTTGGACATATGAGGAGGCAGTGCCCTCGACTTCATGATGGTCAGCTTCAGCAGAGGGGTCAGCCCTCGACTTCTGCTCCAGTTACTTCACCACCCGCCCAGCCAGCTAGGGGTGAGGGTCAGGCAGCTAGGGGTCACCCTAGAGGAGGAGGTCGATCAGGCGGTGGCCAGGCTCGTTTCTTTGCACTTCCCGGTAGGCCAGATGCCATTGCTTCAGATACTGTCATTACAGGTATTGTTTCAGTCTGCCACAGAGATGCCTCTGTATTATTTGATACCGGTTCCACCTTTTCTTATATGTCATCATATTTTGCTTGTTATTTGGGTATACCTCGTGAGTTTCTTGCTTTACCTGTTCATGTATCTACCCCGGTGGGTGATACTGTTGTTGTAAACCGTGTGTACCGGTCATGTGTGGTGACTATTGGGGGTCTGGAGACTCGAGTGGATATATTGCTATTAAGCATGGTGGATTTTGATGTCATTTTGGGCATGGATTGGCTATCTCCATGTCGTTCTATTCTAGACTGTCATGCTAAGACAGTCACTTTGGCTATGCCGGGTGTACCGCAGATCGAGTGGCGTGGTGTGACTGATTATGTTCCTAGTAGGGTGATATCTTTCTTGAAGGCCCAGCGTATGGTTGGGAAGGGTTGCCTTTCATATTTAGAATTTGTGAGGGATGTGGGAGCTGAGACTCCTAACATTGATTCTGTTCCAGTTGTGAGGGATTTTCCTGATGTGTTTCCTGCAGACCTGCCGGGCATGCCACCGGACATGGATATTGATTTTGGTATTGACCTGGTGCCGGTCACTCAACCTTTTCTATTCCGCCGTATCGTATGGCACCAGTAGAGTTGAAAGAATTGAAAGAACAACTTTAGGAACTCCTAGATAAGGGGTTCATTCGGCCTAGTGTGTCACCTTAGGGTGCACCCATTCTGTTTGTGAAGAAGAAGGATGGCACAATGAGAATGTGCATCGATTATAGGCAATTGAACAAGGTAACAATTAAGAACAAGTATCATTTGCCTCGCATTGATGATTTATTTGACCAGCTTCAGGGAGCGAGGGTGTTCTCCAAAATTGATCTCCGTTCGGGCTATCACCAGTTGAAGATCAGGGATACATATATTCTTAAGACTGCTTTCAGGACCAAATATGGTCATTATGAGTTCCTTGTTATGTCTTTCGGGCTGACCAATGCCCCAACAACATTCATGCATTTGATGAACAGTGTATTTCGGCCTTATCTGGATTCGTTCATTATTGTATTCATTGATGATATCCTGGTGTACTCGCGTAGTCAAGAGGAGCACGCGAAGCATTTGCGAGTTGTATTGCAGAGATTGAGGGAGGAGAAGCTATATGCAGAATTCTCCAAGTGTAAGTTTTGGCTCAGTTCAGTGGCTTTCTTGGGACACGTGGTGTCCAACGAGGGTATTAAGGTTGATCCAAAGAAGATAGAGGCGGTTTAAAGTTGGCCTAACCGTCCTCATCCATAGAGATTCATAGCTTTCTTGGGTTGGCAGGCTATTATCACCGGTTTGTTCAGGGATTCTCATCGATCGCATCGCCCTTGACCAAGTTGACTCAAAAGGGTGCTCCATTTGTATGGTCGGACAAGTGTGAGGAGAGCTTTCAAAGGCTCAAGACAGCTTTGACCACAACTCCAGTATTGGTTTTGCCATCAACTTCAGGTTTATATACCGTATATTGTGATGCTTCGACAGATGGGATTGGTTGTGTATTGATGCAGGAGGGTAGAGTTACTGCTTATGCTTCTCGTCAGTTGAAGCCCCGTGAGAAGAACTACCCCGTTCATGATTTGGAGTTGGCCGCTATAGTTCATGCATTGAAGATTTGGAGGCACTACTTGTATGGCATATCTTGTGAGATATTCACTGATCATCATAGTCTTCAACATTTGTTCAAGCAAAAGGATCTTAATTTGAGGCAGCAAAGATGGTTAGAGTTGCTTAACGATTATGATATCACCATATTGTACCATTCGAGAAAGGCCAATGTAGTGGTCGATGCTTTGAGCCGAAAGGCAGTGAGTATGGGGAGTTGGCATATATTCCAGTTGGGGAGAGACCCCTTGCAGTTGATGTTCAGGCCTTGGCCAATCGGTTTGTGAGGTTAGATATTTCGGAGCCAATCGGGTGTTGGCTTGCGTGGTTTCTCGGTCTTCCTTGTTTGATCGCATCAGAGAGCGCCAGTATGATGACCCACATTTTCTTGTCCTTAAGGACAAAGTTCAGCATGATGATGCCAGAGATGTGACCATCGGCGATGATGGGGTGTTGAGGATGTATGGCCGGATTTGTGTGCCCAATATGGATGGGCTGAGAGAGTTGATTCTGGAGGAGGCCCATAGCTTGCGGTATTCTATTCATCCGGGTGCCGCGAAGATGTACTAGGATTTGAGGCATCACTATTAGTGGGGAAGAATGAAGAAAGATATTGTGGGATTTGTAACCCGGTGTCTCAATTGTCAGTAGGTGAAATATGAGCTTCAGAGACCGGGTGGCTTACTTCAGCAGATGGTTATTCCTGAGTGGAAGTGGGAGAGGATCACTATGGACTTTGTTGTTGGACTTCCACGGACTTTGAAGAAGTTTGATGCTATTTGGGTGATTGTGGATCGGCTGACCAAGTCCGCGCACTTCATTCTTATTTGTACTACTTATTCTTCAGAGTGGTTGGCAAAGATATATATTCGGGAGATTGTTCGATTGCATGGTGTCCCAGTTTCCATCATTTCAGATCGGGGCACTCCGTTTACTTCCCAGTTTTGGAAGTCTGTTTAGCGAGAGTTGGGTACTCAGGTGGAGTTGAGCACAGCTTTTCATCCTCAAACGGACAGGCAGTCCGAGCGTACTATTCAGATATTGGAGGACATGTTGTGTGCTTGTGTTATTGATTTCGGAGGTTCATGAGATAAGTTTCTACCGCTTGTAGAGTTTGTTTACAACAACAACTACCAGTCGAGTATTCAGATGGCTCCATATGAGGCTTTGTATGGGAGGCGGTGTAGATCTCCAGTTAATTGGTTCGAGCCCGGCGAGGCTAGACTATTGGGGATAGATTTGGTTCAGGATGCCTTAGAGAAGGTGAAGGTGATTCAGGAGAGGCTTCATACAGCGCAGTCGCGTTAGAAAAGTTATGTGGACCGGAAGGTTCGAGATGTGTCCTACATGGTCGGTGAGAAGGTCTTGCTAAAGGTTTCGCCCATGAAGGGTGTTATGAGATTTGGGAAGAAGGGAAAGTTGAGTCCGCGATTCATTCGGCCTTTTGAGGTACTTTAGAGGATTGGAGAGGTGGCTTATGAGCTTGCTTTGCCACCCAGCTTGTCTAGCGTGCATCCAATATTTCATGCTTCTATGCTCTGGAAGTATATTGGGGACCCGTCTCACATTTTGGACTTCAGCACGGTTTAGTTGGATGATGATTTGACCTATGATGTGGAGCTAGTAGCAATTTTGGGTCGTCAAGTTTGAAAGCTGAGGTCAAAGAATATAGCTTCAGTAAAAGTGTAGTAGAGAGGTCGGCCTGTGGAGGAGGCTACCTGGGAGACCGATCGGGAGATGCGGAGCAGATATCCTCACCTATTTGAGGCTTCAGGTATGTTTCTTGACTCGTTCGAGGATGGACGTTTGTTTAAGTTGGGGAGGATGTGATGACCCTGCCAGTCGTCTCATGAGTTACCGCTTCGTTTTCCCCTATTTCAGCTTATTTATACTTCGTTATCCGTGTTTTATGTGATTAGGTTGATTAGTTTGAGTTCGGAGAGGATTTGGTAAGAAATGAGACACTTAGTCTCTTTTAAGAAAGCTTAAGTTGAAAAAGTCAACCGGATGTTCACTTATGTGTTAGAAGGCTCGGAAGTGAGTTCCGATGGTTCGATTAGCTTCGGGAGGTGATTTGTGACTTAGGAGCGCGATCGGAATGGGTTTTGGAGTTGTAGAGAAGATTTAGGCTTAAATTGGCGAAGTTGATATTTTGGCGGTTCCAGTTGATAGGCAAGATTTTGATATAGGGATCGGAATGGAATTCTGAGACTGACAGTAGCTTCGTTGTGTCATTCGGGATGTGTGTGCAAAAGTTTAGGTCATTCGGACGAGATTTGATAGACTTTTTGATCGAAAGCATAATTTAAGAGTTCTTGGAGTTCTTAGGCTTGAATCCTATGTTAAATTGGTGATTGATGTTGTTGTGAGCGTCCCGAGGTTTTGAACAAGTTTGAACGATGTCATGGGATGTGTTGGTGCAATTGGTTTGGAATTCCAGGAGTTCCGGGTAGGTTCCGGGATGTTTTAGGCCAAAATCATAGCTGTAGCAGGTCCAGAGGCCTCGGAACCCACCCGCGCGGACCGCACAAAAGGAAGTGCGGCCGCGGTATGTGCTGTGCGGACCGAACAAAATGAAGTGCGGCCGCGGTGGTTTTGTGCGGGCCGTGGTGGTTTTGTGCGGACCGTGGTACTTTTGCACGGACCGCGGAGGCTGAAATCTGAGGGGTACTCTATAAATACGAGGTTTTGGGTTTTATTTAATATTTTGACCTAGAGAGCTCGGATTTTGGCGATTTTTCGAAGGTTTTTCAAGAAATTCATCGGGGTAAGTGATTCTAACTCAGATTTGGCTAGAGTACATGAATCTATCATTGAATTCATCATTTAATTTATGATTTGGGATGGAATTTGGGAAGAAAATTGTGAAACCTTTAAAAAATATAAAATGATGATTTGAAGGACCAAATAGTATCGGAATTGGATAATTTTGGTATGGTTAGACTCGTGAGGGTATGAGGATTCTGAAAATATAAATTTTATCCGATTCCAAGACATGAGATCGGGTTTTGCTAATTTCGGGATTTTTGATATTTTTCGAATGTTTTCGCTTGGGCTTTGTTCCTTTAGCATATTGTGACGTATTCGTTCTGATTTTGGATAAATTCGACGCGTGTGGAGGCCAATTTGAGGGGCAAAGGCATCGCGAGCTAGAGAATTAGCCGGTTCGAGGTGAGTAATGATTGTAAATGATGTCTTGAGGGTTTGAGACCCCGGATTGCACATCGTAGTGCTATATTGAGGTGAGACACGCGCTAGATGATGAGCGTGAGGTCTTTTACTACTGGGGATTGTGACTTGGTCCGTCCTGATTGATGATTTTTATCGTGTATTTGACTGAAATTTTATTTGTTATCATCATAATTTGGGCTGATTGCCATATTTGGGCTTCGTGCCAACTATCTGAACCCTTCGGGGATTTTGACTGATTTTCCTCGTTATACTTGTTAAAGTCATATCCTCAGTCATGTTTCTATCTGTTTTTAACGATTCGAGCTGGTTTTATCATACTATTCCTAAATGAGAGGAATTTGTGGGCTGAGATCCCTATCTCCTATTATTGTGCCCGAGAGGTTGTAAGGTTAATGACTGAGAGGGGTTGAGAACCCAATGGTGAGGATATTATATATGTTATGGATCGGGCTGCACACCGCAACAATACTTATATGGATCGGGCTGCATCCCACAACAATATAGCACTTGGGTTGAAGGAGCCCCTCCGGAGTCTGCACACCCCCAGTGAGCGCAGTTGACTATCTATATGGATCGGGCTGCACGCCGCAGCGATGTACGAATTGGGTTGTACGCCACAGCGGTTAATCTGATTACTGTTATTATGAGAGATACATGGGTCGAGAGCTGAGAATGTGCACTAGTGATGAGAGTGAGCCCGAGGAGCTGATACTGCTCTGAGTGATTGATACTATGCCCGAGGGGCAGATTTCTACTCATTATTTACCTGTCCAATTACCTGTTTTACCTGATTTAAAGAGATTTCACTTGACTTCCTCACTGATTTACTGCTTTACATGATTTTTACTACTTTGATATAGAACTACTTTGTGCCTTACGTGTTTTCATTCTTTCAGCCATAATTTATAATTATTACTCACTGAGTCAGAGTACTCACATTACTCCTTGCACCCTGTGTGCAGATTCAGGCATCGCAGAGTCTGCTCCTGAGTGCTGATCCTCCCAGTCCAGGCAGTGATTCAGAGACTACGAGGTAGCTGTTGGCGTCCGCAACCCCATGCCTCCCTTATCTTATCATTTTCATGTTCTTAGAACTATTGTATCAGATTTAGTGTTTAGTAGACTTGTATCCGGATTTCTTAGTTGCTCATGACTTGTGACACCCCGGTTTGGGCTGTGTCAGGATGGTTTCTACTGTTGTTATCATTACTTCCGCAAATTATGGTTATTATATCATGTTTTAGAACTATTTATGGTATTTAACTGTTTAAATGAGGTGTTCTGCTTTGGTCTGGCTGGCCTTGTCTTCACGAGATGCGCCATCATGACTGGGTTCGGGGTTAGGGTCGTGACAGCTTTGCATAATCTTCCAGAATAATCTTGTGCATACAGAATGCAGGGCTTATCCCTCGAATATCAGCTAAAGTCCATCCAATTGCCTTTTTCCGCTTTTGAAGCACCGCCAATGTGGCATCAACCTGCATGTTAGTAAGACAAGAGGAAAGAATAACTGGCAAAGTAGAATTTGAGCTTAAGAACTCATACCTGAGGTGTAGATGCAGTGGTTTCAACTCCAACACCGGAGGCTCCTCAATTGAAGGTTTTGTTGGTAGAGTCTTTCTATTCTCGAGGTCCAAAGATAATTTCCTAGGCTCATACTAGTAAGAGCCCATTCCATGTAAATCATTCACGCACTCCACTCGACTTGCATCCGTATTGACATCAAGATTCAATAATACGGCCTCCAATGGGTCCTCCACATTGATCATTGCACTAGTGTCATCAATTATCACTGCTATGACGAGGTCCACAAAAGAGCACACCTCGGTATTGTTGGGATACTTCATTGATTTGCACACATGAAAGACCACTTTCTCATCACCCACCCGGAAGGTGAGTTCCCCTGCTTCCACATCAACTAAGGCCTTCCCCGTAGCAAGGAAAGGTCTCCCTAAAATGATAGGAACTTCATAATCTACCTCACAATCCAAGATCACAAAGTCAGTTGGCAAGATAAATTTGTCCACACGGACAAGCACATCATCAATAATACCCAATGGTCTCTTCATCATTCTATCTGCCATTTGTAATCTCATGGAATTCAGCCTCAGCTGCTCAATACCCAAAGTCTTGAAAATGGAATAGGGCATCAAATTGATACTAGCCCCCAAATCACATAGAGCTTTAGCAAAATCCGCACTCCCAATGGTGCAAGGAATGGTGAAAGCACTGGGATATTCAAGCTTCGGGGCCATTGAATGCACTATTGCACTAACTTGGTGAGTCATATTTATAGTTTCACAATCCATAGACCGCTTCTTTGTTACCAAGTCCTTCATGAATTTAGCATAGCCCGACATTTTTTCAAGAGCCTCTACCAAAGACACATTGATGGATAAGCTCTTCATCATGCCAATGAACTTTTTAAACTGATTTTCATTTTTCTGTTTCGCGAGCCTTTAAGGATAAGGCAGAGGTGGCCTTGGCAAAGGAGCCTTGGCTTTAGGCACAATCGGCTCCATCATGTCTATTATGTGTTCCCTAGATGGGTTCACATCATTTTGAGTTTCCACCTTGACATCTTGAATATCAATCCTCACTTCTTCATTCACATTTTCAACCACCAAAGGAACTTCATCTTCTTGCATCTCAATATCATCATCCACAATTTGCTTTTGTTTAGAGGCATGCACATCACCGCCTCTCCCACTTCTTGTTGTTACCACCATAACATGATTGTTCCCACCCTTCGGGTTCACTACCGTATCACTTGGTAGAGCACCCTTAGGGCGTGCATTCAAGGATTGAGAGATTTGGCCTAACTGAACCTCCAGATTTCTGATTGAGGTATTGTGGGAAGCCAACTGTGCATCAGAATCCTCATTCTTCTTCATCATCTGTTCAAACATCATTTCAATTCTACCCATATCATTGCTAGAAGAACTAGGACCTTGAGATGGAAATGGGGGTAGATTGTTCGGTTGTTGATATATTGGGGGCCTTTGAAAGCCTTGCCCCTAATTTCCTTGGTTTCCATTGTTCCATCCACCTTGATTGTTATTACCACCCCAATTGTTGTTATTACCATTCCAATTTTCTTGGTTGTTTTGATTATTGTTCTGATTGCCCCAGTTGTTGTTTTGGTTGTTATTTCCCCAATTACCATTGCCTTGTTGCTGATTACCCCAATTGCCTTGGGGTCGCCATTGTTGTTGATTAGAAGAGTTTCCCCTTTGGCCTTGATAATTATTCACATATTGTACCTCTTCATTTTGTTCATCATAACCATCACTTTGAAATCCACCACAGTCATTATCAAATTGCTCAGAATTCCCTTGGTTTTGTTGCCCGCTTTGTCTTCTTTTGCTGACAAGCATGTTAACACCCTCCATGGCATTCACTTGGCGAGGATTTTGAACTTGTTGCAACTGTGCCTTTGCTAGTTGGTTTATCGTGGTTGTCAACTCAGCTATAGCCTGCCCATGATCATATAATTCCTTGTGCAAATGAATAACCGTGGGGTCACCCTGGGGCATATTGGCTCTACTTTGCCAAGCGGAAGAAGTGTTAGCCATCTCATCAAGAATGTCACAAGCCTCATCATAAGACAGCTTCATGAAGTTTCCCCTAGCAAGTTGGTTCACTATGCATTGGTTTGTGGTGTTAATATCTCGGTAGAAAGTTTGTTGGATCATCGCCTCGGTCATATCATTATTGGAGCATTCCTTCACCATTGTTCTATAACGCTCCCAAATCTCATGCAAAGTTTCTGTGGGCTCTTGCTCGAACGCCAAGATCTCATCTCTCAATGAATCCATATACCCCGTTGAGAAAATTTTTGCAATGAACTTGTCTTCCAACTCATCCCAAGTAGGGATAGAATGGTTGGGAAGTCGCTCGAGCCAATCCAATGCCTTCCCTCTAAGTGAGAATGGGAAGGGTCTTAACCAGAGAGCATCCTCGGACACATTAGATTTCTTGCTCCCCCAACATGTATCCACAAATCCCTTGAGATGTTTGTAAGCATTTTGATTTGCAGTGCCCGTGAAGTACCCGCACTGCTCTATTAAAGTCAACATCACATTGGTTATTTGAAAATTGCCCTCCCAGATTCGGGGTGGGACAATAGCACTTGCATAGCCTTGGTTCGTAAGCACTCTAGGATCCACTCTTGGAGGTGGCAGAGGAGGGTCTGGAATATTGTCATTAATATTAGCATTGGCCTGGCGGCCTCTACGTTGTTCTTGAGGTACAAGAGGCACCTCATCATCTCCAACATCATCTATCTCCTTCCTCGCAATCACATTTCCAAGAGGGTCATTGGCGTTGTTCGCTGCCATTTAGTACCTGAGTTGTGACACAAATAAATTAGTAACAAAGAAGGAAAGAAGAACAATACATAAAACTAGTTAGATAGATAGCCAAAACCGTTAGCTCCCCGACAATGGCGCCAAAAAGTTGATCGAGGCCAACCCTGCACTACTATTGAGTAGCGAGAGAGGGTCGAAGTAGCTTTTACCCGATTAAGGTGGGGATCAATTTCCACAGGGAGCTAGAAGTTGGAGTGGAGTTTCTATCCAATTGAGAGTTGTGTATGTGTTCGAAATTATATTTCTAAAGATTTTTGGGTTTTTGTTTTACTTCTAATTTTATCAAACTACAATGCTAAATTAAACTAGAATAAGCTAAGAGTAAACTATTGCGAGTTGTTCAAATGGTTAAAAGGCACTAGGGTAGTGACTTTCGCCTAGGTGGTCGGCGGATTCTTGAGTCTAAGGCATGATTGACATATTTGGGGAGTATGATATAACCGTTGCACGATTTTACCCACTCTACACCTGTTGGTGGTTCGAGTGATTTTGCCCGAATTGACTTTCTCAAGACCAATTGGGTATGCAAATTTGCACAAGCAATCAAGGTTCAAGTCGGGTATTACTATCTCTAGGTTTAACTCTTTAATTAGGGCTATCAATCTCTTGAGTGCGGCCCAATTCTTTGTTGGGCTAATTTTAGAGACTTAGGCTCTCTTTCTCAAGAAGGGCCAAGTCAACTAAACACAAGTTAGTGTTTGCAACCACCAATTCAACAATTAAACATGAAATTGGCCCAAATATCAAACACCCATAGTCAATCTAGCCCTAAAACACAAGACCCATCAACTACCCAATCTGGTGTGATATGCTGATGGGTACGGCATCAGCCCATCTGGTGTGATGGGCCTTCCACCTTCCTAGCCTTCAACTACCCACCTCTTCAATAGACATGACATGCTTCCTGGACTGGATACCCGATCTATATAACCATTCAATCTCTGATAAACCCATCATAATTCGTATCTTAAAACTGCGAAACCTTTCCAGGACTCTATCAGTGCCGATGTTTGTGGGGAATTCCTTCTTTTTGATCAATGGCACCCTTTGCAGGTTTTCGCCAACTGACCTCTCTCGTTTCTCTTCTTACAGTCGCCTCATATTGATCTTTATGAGTTTTCACTAACAAGACTCTCTCATTTCCAGGTTCTCTGCTCCCCATCGCCTTACGGTGCCCGTGTGGATTTTCACCAAAAAGACTCTCTTATTTTATTTCTCTCATTTGATTGTATCGAACCCAAACAACATCCCATTGTGAAACTCTTTACCAATTGATCCGAAGGGATTTAAACAGGATTTTGGTTAATAAGAGTTTGGATTGAACTACAACTTTGGAACCTTTCAGGGGACAGTTGCCGAACCATTATAAATTCTGCCCCAGTTTCAACTTTTGGGGAAATGTGGATTTTTGTTTTGGTGTGACTGAACCCCAGAGAGAGGCTGCCTACATATCCTTTCAGAATCAAGTCGAATATAGTTCAGGGAAACTTTGTTTATTTATGATGATTTTTTTTACAAATCTTTTCGGGTTCCAAAGAGGGTGATCAAAGAAAGGTAACCTTGGCAAAAGGTTGAAGTATTTGGGGTAGCGAGAATGAAAGCCTTCGCCATCCCGATCGGACAATATTGGTATCACAGAAGGATTAAATGTAATACCTCTTGACTACGTCTGCATTGACAGCTGTTTCAGGGTCATTTCCTTCAATGTCTCCTAGGTACAATGCCCCTTTTGGCAATAATTTTCTTATAACGTATGGGCCCTTCCAGTTTGGAACGAACTTTCCTTTTGGTTCCTTGTGATGCGGGAGAATATGTCTCAAAACGAGTTGCCCCACTTTAAAATTCCTGGGCCGCACTTTCTTGTTGTAGGCACGGGCCATTCTTTGTTTATACAACTGCCCATGGCAAACTATGGCCATCCGCTTTTCATCAATCAGGGTTAGCTATTCTAGACGGGTCTTGACCCACTCACTATCCTCAATCTCAACTTCAACGATGATTCGGAGAGAAGGAATTTCAACTTCTGCGGGTATTACGACTTTAGTGCCATAAACCAATAGATAGGGTGTTGCTCCAACTGATGTGCGCATAGTTGTGCGATATCCCAACAATGCAAATGGCAACTTTTCATGCCATTGTCTAGAACTTTGGATCATCTTCCTAAGAATCTTCTTGATGTTCTTGTTAGCTGATTCGATGACACCATTAGCTTTGGGCCGATAAGGGGTAGAATTCCGATGCGTGATCTTAAATTATTCACATATATCCCTCATCAAGTGACTATTCAAGTTTGTAGCATTGTCCGTAATGATAGTTGTAGGAATACCAAAACGACAGATGATGTTGGAGTGCACGAAATCTACCACTGCTTTCTTAGTGACGGCTTTGAGAGTAACTGCTTCAACCCATTTTGTGAAGTAGTCAATGGCAACCAATATGAGTCTATGCCCATTTGAAGCTTTTGGCTCGATTGGCCCAATGACATCCATGCCCCAAGCAACGAATGGCCACGGTGCTGACATAGGATACAGTTCTGAAAGTGGTGCATGAATTAGGTCATCGTGCACCTGACACTGATGACATTTTTGGACAAAACTGAAGCAATCATTTTCCATAGTCATCCAGTAATAGCCTGCTCAAAGGATTTTCTTTGCAAGGACGTCTCCATTCATATGGGGACCACACACTCCCATGTGCACTTCATTCATGATTCTTCCAGCCTCTTGGGCATCCACACATCTTAAAGGTTCAGATCTGGAGTCTTTTTGTACAAAACCTCGCCACTTAAGAGGAAACCACCGGCAAGCCTTCTAGTGGTTCTCTTTTGGTCTACACTAGCTTGCTCGGGATATTTCTTTATATTCAGAAATCTCTTGATATCGTAGTACCATGGCTGAACATTTGGTTCCACCTCAACCGTATTGCAATAACCATGCCTTTCTCGGATTTGGATTTCCAACGGGTCAATGTGGACATTGCCTGGATATGGTAATATCGAGGCGAAAGTGGCGAGTGCATCGGCCAACTCATTGTGAAACCGAGTAATGTACCTGAACTCGACTGACTTTAACTATTTGCTAAGATCTTCCACATGTCGCCTATATGGAATAAGCTTGACATCCCTGAGTTTCCCATTCACCCTGAGCTTGTCGGATAATCAAGTCTGAATCTCCTATAATTAACAATTCTTCCACATCTTGGTCGATTGCCATGTTCATACCCATAATACAGGCTTCATACTCGGCAGTATTGTTGGTGCAGAAAAACCAAAGCCGGGTTGTGGCCGGATAGTGCTGACTAGTGGGTGAGATCAAGATTGCCCCAAGCCCGACACCTTTTGTGTTCACAGCTCCATCGAAGAACATTTTCCAAGCATTGGCATCTTCTGAAGTTACCTCAACCGAATTTACTTCCTCATCCGGAAAGCAAGTACTCAAATGTTGATACTCATCATCAACAGAATTTTCCACTAAGTGATCCGCTAAAGCTTGAGATTTCATTGTCGTGCGGGTAATATAGACTATGTCAAACTCGGTGAGCAGGATTTGCCATTTTGCTAACCTTCCTGTGGGCATTGGCTTTTGGAATATGTACTTTAAAGGATCCAACCTGGTGATGAGATAGGTGGTGTAGGCCAACAGGTAATGCCTAAACTTCTGAGCCACTCAAGTTAGGGCACAACAAGTCCTTTCCAACAAAGTGTATTTGGCTTCGTAACTAGTGAACTTCTTGCTCAAATAGTATATTGTCTGCTATTTCTTCCCGATCACATCATGTTGCCCGAGGACTCTGAAGGAATTCTCCAAGATTGTCAAATACAAAAACAAAGGCCTCCCAAGTTCGGGTGGGACCAAGACTGGCAGATTCGACAGATATTCGTTGATTTTGTCGAAGGCTTCTTGACACTCATCTATCCATTTAATCGCTGCATCTTTCTTTAGCAGTTTGAATATGGGCTCACATGTGGAAGTCAACTGAGCAATGAACCGGCTGATGTAATTCAACCTTCCCAACAGACTCATAACCTCTTTCTTGGTTCTCGGAGGAGGCAAGTCCCGAATAGACTTTATCTTTGTTGGATCTAGCTCGATGCCCCTCTAACTGACTATAAATCCCAAGAGGTTCCCATACGGAACTCCAAATGCACATTTAGCTGGATTTAACTTAAAGTCATACTTACACAGATGCTCAAAGAACTTTCTCAGATCCCGAACATGGTCATTCTGCATTCTTGATTTAATGATTACATCGTCCACATACACCTCGATTTCTTGGTGCATCATGTCATGAAAGATGGCAGTCATAGCTCTCATGTAAGTCGCCCCGACATTCTTCAAACCAAATGGCATGACCCTGTAACAATAGGTTCCCCAGGGTGTGGTAAAGGCTGTATTTTCCGCATCTTCTTCATCCATCAAGACTTGATGATATCCAGCATAACAATCCACAAAAGACTATATCTCATGTTTAGCACAATTGCCAACAAGGATGTGGATGTTTGGCAAAGGGAAGTTGTCTTTGGGACTTGCTTTGTTTAGAGCCAGATAGTCAACATATACTCGGGTTTTCCCATCTTTCTTTGGCACTAGAACCACATTATCCAACCACGTGGTATATCGGACCACTCAGATCACACCCGCTTTTTACTGTTTGGTGACCTCTTCTTTGATCTTGTCACTGATGTCCGTTTTGAACTTTCTCTGTTTTTGCTGGACAGGGGGATGATCGGGGTAAGTTGGCAATTTGTGTGCCACTAAATCAACACTTAGTCCTGGCATATCATCGTAGGACCAAGCAAACACATCTTTGAATTCGAACAAAAGTTGGATTAGTGCATCCCTAGTTCTTTCATCCGTGTGAATGCTTATCATGGTTTCTTGGACTTCTTCTGAACTACCCAAATTGACTGGCTCTGTTTCATTTAAGTTCGGCTTAGGCTTATTCTCAAATTGTTCTAGTTCTTGGTTTATTTCCCTAAAAGCCTCATCTTCATGATATTCCGGTTCGTGATTCATTATTTCACAGTTAGATAGCGTGTTAGGATCTGGGCATGAAGTCCGCAAGCATATCATATTATTTAAGTCCGCATTATTAGAACTGAAAGAAGAAATAAGAAAAGTAACGAAAATCAAAAAGAATAAAGAAAGAGATTCATAGACGATGAAATATTGATTTCATTTCATTGAATTTGAAGATAGAAGGGTTTACATTGGAATTTTAAAGACAATAAACTTAAAGAAACATTCGAGTTACACCCTGGAATAACTAGAAATGCAGAAAAGGTGGCAAGACTAGACTACCAGGATTCCCGCCTGACTGGGAATGGAGTAGCCTTACAATTTTGCAGCTTGGAATCGGGCCCCATAAATTGCACCTCAGCAGTGCTTGAGCCTTTACCCGGTTAGACCATATGAGCATCATATAATATTTGCCTCATGGATTCACATATGTCCTCAATTTCCACGGCTGTGAAGGACTCATCTTCTTCTTCTTCTTCTTCTTCTTCTTCTGTGTATTTTAGCTTGACGAATGTTTTGGAGAGATGCAGGACCAGCAGAGGTAGAACCCACCCGTCATTCTTACATTTTTTATCCCATTTCACATCGGCTTCTGTAGCTTGGAAACCGACACCAAAGAAGGTTTTACTGGCAGTCAAGGTGATGGGCTCCATAATACCTTGCAAAGATTCCCCGAGCCCCTTCCTGGGCTTATAACCGTGCTTGATAATCTCATTGGTGACCATGATTAACGCATTTGACAAAAAGGGTTGAGGACACGGGCTTCCTTCCTCACATTGATCTGCGGCCATAACCTCAAAAGCTTGATAGACTATGTGCTCGCTACCTTCCCTAGCCTCGGGACATGGGACTGATGGGTCCCTGTAAATTGATTGCTTGTCCTCTCCATGGACCACAATTTCTTGATCTTCGTGTTCAAATTTTACCATTTGGTGGAGAGTAGAACGTACGGCCCCTGCAGCATGGATCCAAGGCCTTCCTAAGAGAAAATTATAGGATGTATCCATGTCCAAGACCTGGAATGTCACTTCAAAATCCACCGGACCGATAGTCAAGATCAAATCAATCTCTACTATTGTGTCTCTCTTGATGCCATCAAAAGCACGCACATAAACACTGTTAGGCATGATTCTCTCAGTCCCAATTTCCATTTTTTGCAAAGTTGAGAGAGTGCATATGTCGACCCAGATCCACCATCTAGCATGACTCTTTTCACATAGTACCCTTCACATTTAACTATCAAATGAAGAGCCTTGTTGTGGGCAGCCCCTTTCGGTGGCAAGTCATTCTTGCTAAATGAAATCCGGTTGACTTCAAAGAACCGCTCCGCCAATCTTTCAAGTTGCTCAACACTGGTTTCAATCGGAACGTATGCTTCATTGAGGGTCTTTATCAAAACTTTCTGGTACTCATTCGAGCTTATCAGTAGAGACAAGAGTGAGACCTGGGAGGGAGACTTCCAGAGTTGGTCAATTACCCATCTATGCTTCATTGAGGACCTATTGTGACAAGCTTGTCGGGGTCGAGAAAGACGAAAATATCCGAATGAAACTCTTTACGAGGAGTCCTACTGGAGATGCTTTGTCCTGGTACATCAGCCAAGATCCCAAGAAATGGTCCAATTAGGTGAGTATGGCGTCGGATTTCATGGACCAGTTCAGGTTCAATACAGAGAATGAATCAGATATTTTCTACATCCAAAATCTTAAAAAGAAACCCACCAAAACCTTTCGCGAGTATGCTACTCGTTGGAGGTCAGAAGCGGCCAAGGTCAGGCCATCTTTAGACGAGGAACAAATGAACAAGTTCTTTGTCAGAGCACAGGATATGCAGTATTATGAAAGATTGATGGTTATTGAAAACCATAAATTCTCCGATATCATCAAGCTTGGAGAAAGAATTGAGGAAGGTATCAAAAGCGGTTACAGGCCACTAATAAGGCATTACAATCGGGCGACATATCAAAGAAAAGAGACATTGGGCAGTAATGGTAGCTCAAGGCCCGAAATCTCCACTTACCAATCAAACACCTCCACCCACATATCAGACACCTCCACCCACATATCAACCCTCTTCTCCCAGATATTCCCAACCAACCACTGTCCATCACACCTATAACTCCCAACCATCTCATTTCCAGTCACCACCAACTCGCCAAAATTATCCAAGACCAAGACCCAACTTTGACTGCAAGCCACCCAGACCATACACCGCCATTGCTGAACCCATCGACCAACTGTATGAAAGGTTGAAATCCGCTTGTTATGTCACCCCCATTCTTGCTGTGGCATTAGAGAATCCATCCTAATGGGTCAATCCAAACAAAACTTGTGCGTACCATTCCGGTATGAAGGGGCACACCATTGATGAGTGCCGAACATTGAAAGATAAGATCCAGACGCTAATTGACAACAAGGTCATACAGGCAAAGGAAGCTGCACCCAATGTTCGCAACAACCCTCTCCCTAATCGTAGAGGTGGTGGGGTACATGTGATAGAGAAGAACGAAGAATGGGACACTGAGGGGTCGATTGGGCTTATTCGTGAGGGCGATGACTTTAAACCCTCAGTAAAACTTACTCCTATTATAGTACAGACTGTCACCAATTGAGGTTGAGGTAGCTGCATCAGTTCCATTTGAGGTAGAGGTGGCTCCACCTACGGAAACCCCTTCTCCGTTTGAAGTAGAAGTGGTCAAATGTTTTATAGTGACAGTATCAACCACACCTCATTTCCACTCAAAAGCAATACCTTGGGATTACGTTGCCATAGCTCGGCGAAAAGGGATGGCAAAGGTTGAAGAATCCAATGCTGCACAGGGAATGACCAGGACCGAAAGAGTCTATACACCTGAACACTTGGGAGGACCAAGTAAGGATGCCACTACCAAGCAGCTTGTCATTAAAATAGGGCCAAATGACCTTTGGAGGAAAATACAAGCAAAGGAGTATTCCGTCATTGACCATTTGAACAAAACCCCAGCTCAGATATCCATCTATCACTGCTGCAAAATTCAGAGGCGCATAAGAATGCTTTAATGAAGGTGTTGAGTGAAGCTTATGTACCCAACAACATCACCGGTGGAGAGATAACCAATATGGTAGGGCAGGTACTGAAAAGTCATAAGATCATCTTCCACGAAGATGAGCTACCACCTGAGAGGTTGAATCACAATCTAGCATTTCATATCATAGTGCAATTTGAAGACAAATTCATTGCCAAGGTCTTGGTTGATGGAGGTTCAAGCCTCAATATTTGTCCGTTAGACACTCTGAAAAGGTTGGACAAAGGTTTTCATGAAATATGGGCAGGTAGCATGAACGTGAAAGCATTCGATGTGTCTCAAAGGGTCACAATAGGGGAAGTTAACCTTTTCTTGCAAATGGTGCCAACTTGGTTCGACGTCGAGTTTCAGGTGCTCGACATACCGACCTCATATAATCTTCTGTTGGGCCGACCATGGATCCATGTTGCTGGGGCTGTGGCATCCACACTACATAAGCCATGAAATTCGAATGGAATCGTTAGGAGGTGATCATTCACGGAGATGGGAGTAACCCCATTTACACCAGTCAAACCATCCCGGTTATTGGAAATAAAAGGAGGCTAGGAGGGGAAACCTATCATCACATTAAACGTGTCAATACCGTTAAGAAGGACAAATGGTGGAGCAGTAAAATAGAGAGCATACTGGCATGGTCTGGGTATGAACCCGACAAAGGGTTGGGAAAGAATCTCCAGGGTATCACTAAACTGATACGGCTGAAGGGTCATGGTACTACCTTTGGGCTCAAATATCAATACACATGGCAATAGTATAATAATTGGTCGCCTCCATGGCACGGGCCATATTAACCTCTCGAGCAACATGTGCCACGTCTAGATCAAGCTTTTCACCAAGCTGATACAATATGAGGAATGGCATAAGAGGAAGCATTAGCTAGGTTGAAGAATCTATTCTTGGAAAAGGAAGACATAGACTGCAGTGCAATAATTGAGGAGGAGGAGGAAGAATGCCTCACTATTCAGACTGCGAAGGAAGGAGCTGTTCTCAGGAACTAGACCACCATACCATTCCGGGCACGCCAAGTCCCTAGGTAACTTGGCAGATTTTATTTCTATAGCCATTCTAGGCATTTAAGATTTTCAGTAATTATGTTTTAAAGACTTACTTGTTTCAAAAATAAATGCTCGATTCAGCGAGCCACACTTGTCTGGATGTTGTTTAATTTTAATCAAATGCATTTGCTCTTTATAATTCATTACTATTTTCTACACTTTTTCTTTCTACAACGTTATTATTACTTTTCCTGATGAACTAGTGACTGTGACATGTAATGAGGCAACGCAACATAAGAATAGTGATTCAGATGAAGAAGATGAGATACCTGAGGAAGTTGTCAGGATAGTTGAAAATTTTGAGAATAAGCCTAAGTCCAATCTTGACGAAACCGAAGCGGTAAACTTGGGGGACGCCAAAACCGTCAAGGAGACTCGCATCAGCATTCGCTTATCACCGACAGAGGAAGAGGAGTACATCCATTTTCTAAGGGAATATGAGGACATTTTCGCATGGTCATATGATGACATGACTGGTTTGAGCACATCCATAGTAGCTCACAAGCTACTTACTAATCCTATGTGTCTGCCGGTGAAGCAGAAACTCAAAAAATTTAAACCAGATATGAGCATGAAGATCAATGAGAAGGTTACTAAGAAGATCAAAGTGAAGGTTCTCAGAGTGGTCGAGTACCTAACCTGGTTAGCCAATATTGTACCAGTTCCGAAGAAAGATGGGAAAGTCAGAGTATATGTTGACTATCGAGACTTAAATAGAGCAAGTCCCAAGGACGACTTTCCACTGCCAAATATATACATCCTGATCAACAATTCTGCCAAGCATGAACTCCAGTCCTTTCTAGATTGCTTCGCGGGTTATCACCAAATCTGGATGGACGAAGAAGACGCGGAGAAAATCGTTTTTATTACACCATGGGGGTATACTGCTACAAGATGATGCCATTTGGTCTCAAGAATGTCAGGGCTACCTACATGAGAGCCATGACAACTATCTTCCATCATATGATACACAAGGAAATAGAGGTGTATGTGGACGACATCATTATCAAGTCCAAGAGGGCCGCAGATCACATAGCAGACTTGAGAAAGTTCTTTGACAGATTAAGAAGGTATAACTTGAAACTGAACCCCGCAAAGTGTGCATTCGAGGTTTCCACGAGAAAGTTACTGGGATTCATCATCAGTCGCCGAGGGATCGAGCTGGATCCGTCTAAAGTCAAGGCTATTCAGAAGTTACTACCACCTAGGAGCAAAAAGGACGTGATGAGCTTCCTAGAACGTCTCAACTATATCAGTCGCTTCTTAGCACAGTCCACAGTCATATGTGAACCCATTTTCAAGATGTTGAGGAAAGATGTCGAGACAAGATGGATCGAGGATTGTCAGAAAGCCTTTGACAAAATCAAGGAGTACTTATCCACACCACCAGTTTTGGTCCCGCCAGAGCTGGGGCGGCCTTTGCTACTCTATCTATCTGTATTGTATGGAGCCTTTGGATGCGTTCTGGGACAACATGATAAGACAGGAAGAAAGGAGCAAGCCATATACTACTTGAGTAAGAAATTCACACCTTACGAGGTACAATACTCTCTACTGGAACGCACTTGTTGTGATTTAACTTGGACGACCCAGAAGTTGAGGCATTACTTCTGTGCCTATACTAGATACCTCATATTTAAGATGGATCCTTTGAAATACATATTTCAAAAATCCACACCAATTGGGAAGTTATCTATGTGGCAGATACTGTTGAGTGAGTTTGATATCATCTATGTAACTCAAAAGGCGGTCAAAGGGAAAGCATTGGCAGATCATCTTGCTGAAAATCTGGTGGGAGGAGAATACGAACCCTTGAAAATGTATTTTCTTGATGAAGAGGTGTCATTCATAGGAGAGGACATTAACGAAGCATACGATGGTTGGAGGATTTTCTTTGACGGAGCTACAAACATCAAAGGAGTGGGAATTGGAGCAGTTTTGGTATTAGAAATAGGTCAACATTATCCGGTATGTGCTAAACATAGATTTCCCTACATCAACAACATGTCAAAATATGAAGCCTGCATACTAGGACTCAACATGGTAGTCAACATGAATATTCAAGAGCTATTGGTAATCGGTGATTCAGATTTTCTTGTGCACAAGGTACAAGGAGAGTGGGCCACCAAGAATTCCAAGATTTTCCATAGCTGCACCATGTACGGGAATTGAGAAAAGGTTCATGAAGATAGAGATTCGATATGTACCCAGAATTCAGAATGAGTTTGTCGATGCATTGGCTACCTTGTCATCTATGATACAACATCCAGACAAGAATTTCATTGATCCCATCCCAGTAAGAATCCATAATCAGCTGGCATATTATGCCTATGTTGAAGAAGACATAGATGGAAAACCTTGGTTCCGCGGCATCAAAGAGTATCTAGCAAAAGGAGAATATCCGGAGCATGCAAACCACACTAAAAAACGCATGCTCCGAAGATTGTCCAATCACTTCTTCCACAGTGGAGGAAATTTGTATAGAAGAACTCCTAATTTGGGATTGCTAAGATGTGTCAGTACAAAAGAAGCTTCTAAACTACTTGAGGAGATACATGCCGGGACTTGCGGCCCACATATGAATGGCTTTGTCTTAGCCAAGAAGAAACTCAGGGCCGGTTACTTTTGGATGACCATGGAGACAGACTGCGTCCAGTATGTCTGCAAATGCTACCAATGCTAAGTGCATACCTATATGATAAAAGTGACGCCAAATAAGCTTAATACAACAAGCTCACCTTGGCCATTTGTCGCCTGGGGAATGGATGTCATCGATCTAATTGATCCCACTGATTCAAATGGACACAGGTTTATTCTGGTAGACATTGATTACTTCAGTAAATGGGTAGAGGCTGCATCTTACAAAGTTGTCACCAAGAAAGTTGTCGTAGACTTTGTCAAAGATCGTATCGTTTGCCGATTTGGAGTTCTTGAGTCCATTGTTACTGATAATGTTGCCAACCTCAACCGTGATCTGATGAAAGCCATGTGTGAAACTTTCAAAATCAAACACAAGAATTCCACAGCCTATAGACCTCAGATGAACGGAGTCGTAAAGCCGCCAACAAAAACATCAAGAAGATACAAAGGAAGATGGTAGAAAACCACAAACAATGACACGAGAAGCTACCTTTTGCTTTGTTGGGATACCGCACTATAGTTCGCACATCAACTAGAGCAACCCCTTACATGCTGGTTTATGGTACCGAGGTTGTCATCCCGACCGAGGTAGAGATTCCATATTTAAGAATCATATAGGAAGCCGAACTCAGCGATGTGGAATGGATAAGGAGCTGCTATGAACAATTGTCCCTTATCGATGAAAGAGGGTGAACGCAGTGTGTCACGGTCAACTCTATTAGAATAAAATGTCCAGAGCTTTCAACAAAAGGGTAAAACCAAGGCAATTTACGCCAGGACAACTGGTACTGAAGAAGATCTTCCCACATCAAGATGAAGCTAAAGGGAAATTCTCTCCAAACTGGAAAGGTCCTTACATAGTCCATAGGGTGCTGACAAGAGGAGAATTCATAGAAATGGATGGAGAAATTTGGTCAAAACCAATCAATTCAGACACAGTCAAGAGATACTATGCTTAGACTATTTACATTTCCTCATTTGTTGTAATTGAACTACGCTTGACTTGATTCTCTTTTAAGAGGGGATACATAGGCAGCCTTATGCGTTCGGTCATATCATAATAAAATTTCCATTTTCCCCAAGATCAGAAACTGGGGCAACATTTTGAGGAGGACCCTCAAAATTTCAGAGCAAGTCCAGCCAACGCCAACATATGTCAGACGATCAGAAATTGGTTAAGAAACTGGGGCAGAATTTTGAGAAGGATTCTCAAAATTACAAAGAAGGTTCAACAAGGCTCATTACCCGCAAACAGCCGAAGGATCATCCACCAAATTGGGGCAGAATTTTGAGGAGGACCCTCAAAATTCTAACGTGAGAAAGTTGCAATGTCTCTGAAATGTGTTACAATCACTAGTTCATCTAAAAACTACTTGATACTTCAACATGTTTCTAAAATAACTCTATTTTTTATCAATAATTGCATATTTTTGAAAACTTTATTTCCGTAACAGTTAGATATTACCCAGGGAAACTCGAAAAGGCCTCCAGAACGGAGAAAAGTAAGGCCAGTGGACAGAAGTACGAACCAACCTCCCCTCACAAAAGTTAAAACTTTTCTTTGAACATAGGCACAATTGACATAGCGATAGCATTCGCAAACATGTATACACAAAGCAAATTCACTATCGATCCGGCCGTCAGACACCGAATATATCTCCAGCTAAAACACATACTACTATTATTTGCTACTCGCTCTTCGCATGGGACTAGGCCCTATCCCGCATGCTCGCATGAGGCTAATCCCTGCCTCCATAATTGCATGAGGCTAATCCCTGCCTCCATACCTGCATGAGGTGAATCCTTGCCTCATCAACTGCATGAGGCTAATCTCTACCTCCACAACTGCATGAGGCTAATCCTTGCCTCCCTATCTGCATGAGGCTAGTCCCTGCCTCCATAGTTGCATGAGTCTAATCCCTGCCACTATATTTGCATGAGGCTAATCCTTGCCTCCATAACTGCATGAGGCTAATCCCTGCCTCCATACTTGCATGAGGCTAATCCTTGCCTCCATATTTACATGAGGCTAATCCATGCCTCCCTATTTGGATAAGGCTAATCACTGCCTCCATATTTGCATGAGGCTAATCCCTGCCTCCACACCTGCATGAGGCTAATCCTTGCCTCCCTATCTGCATGAGGCTAATCCCAGCCTCCTTACTTGCATAAGGCTAATTCATGCCTCCATATTTTCATGAGGATAATCCCTGCCTCCCTACTTGCATGAGGCTAATCCTTGCCTCCATATTTGCATGAGGCTAATCCCTGTCTCCATATTTGCATGAGGCTAATCCCTGCCTCCCTACCTGCATGAGACTAATCCTTGCCTCCATATTTGCATGAGGCTAATCCCTGCCTCCATATTTGCGTGAGGCTAATCCTTGCCTCCATACCTGCATGAGGCTAATCCTTGCCTCCATACCCGCATAAGGCTAATCCTTGCCTCTATACCTGCATGGGGCTAATTCTTGCCTCCAAATGTACATGGGACTAAGCACTGGGCCCCCTTTCATAAATATAGCTCTATTCTAGTACTATGTACTTGCTTTTCAATCGGGCTAAGCTCTGCCCTTCATTTCACAAGACTAAGCCTCATCTTGTTAACATCATTTAATCTCATGGGCTGAAATATCGCCAATCTATCCAAAGGTGTCATAGTCTAAAAGGCACCATCCTTATAGCTGGAAGACAGCATGCCATGACCTGAGGATCCCTCAAATTTGCATATTATTATTCAAAGGCGTCATGGTTCGGAGGCACCATATTCATGGCCTGAGAACATCATTTCATGGCCTATGAATCCTGCACTAAATGATTCATGGCCTAGGATATCATGGTCTGAGGATGCCATCCTTAACCGTCCTAATACAACTTTCATGGTCCAAAGGGAATCTGCATCATGTTTAAATTTCCGCACAAATACATGTCTGTGCATCTCTTTATCTGTAGGTGACCTACGAGCAGCTGCTATCCTAGCAGGAGTGACCTCGCTCCAGTTCCTTCAACTGTCTCAAACCTTAACCATTCACCATAATCGCTCTTGCATCTCGTGCTCGTTCTTGTAATGACTTCATCGGCATAATCCACCAATGAATCCAGAACTACACGTGGCATGATTCTTGTAAAATTAGGGATATGTAGGCATCTCAAAGACCAGAGTACTGTCTCTGTCCTTCAAAACATCCCATCCGGTCAAAATTGGCCATCATTTCTTTACCCGAAAACTCTTTCATCTTTCCCGGGTAAAGAGGGATAACTATTGATACCCAATTTTTCCTCACACATTTTAAACATGTATATAATTTCAAAATAGTACATATGCAGTTATAAGCATGGATAAGTATTTTTTATAATTTTTCTACAGTTTTAAAAGTTCTAAATTAATTTATTTCTCCTCTTTTTATTATATAAATATCCAATAATTATCCTTCAAATTACTTTTATGATGACTTAGCCATCCAAATTTATTAAATACCAACATAGTGTTTAAATATTTTTTGTGCATTTTTTTGTAATTACATTTACATTTTCAGGCTAAATTGCACATCTTTGAAACAATAGCCCATACAAATGTATAATTATATTATTTATGCATAAAATGGTCTTCTATATTTTTAAAATGATAAATAACTATTTTAAATTATTTTAGTACATAAAGATATTTTTGGTACTCATTTATTATTTTTTATAAATTATTTAGTTATTAAAAGTGGCCATTCAAAATCTGACCCTATTTTATTTCAATTTTGGTCTTAATTTCGACCCAATACCCAGCCCATTTTTAACCTAAACCTAACCAGCCCAAAACTTAACACCTAACCCGGCCCTAATCTTATTTAATCTCGACCGTTGATCATAGAGATCAATGGCCACAATTAGCCCCTTCCTTTTTTTAGTCCCAAACGATCCCCCAAACCCTCTCATTCCACACCATCTGCCGCCCTGAATCCCCTTCCTCTCCAAAAGCACTCAAGACCTAACCCTAATTTACCCCCATCGTCGGTCGTCTGCTACCTTTCATGGTGTTTCCCCACCACCACTAGGCCTCTAATGGCCTCCCTCACACTGGTATTGCCATCTCTAAGGTCCTCGAGGGACCAGGGTCAGTTCGCTTGCATCTGTGGCCCTTTCTCTCCTGTTTCAGGCTGTTCTGGTTTGGTTCCGAGTAAGATCTTCCTATATCGTCATGAATCTAGGGGTTTCTATGCTTGCTTCTTCATCTATGTGATTGTTCTTCTCGAAACCCTAATTTCTTCAGTCTGAATTTCTTAGATCTGTACAGCTCTAAGATGGTTTGGACCTATTTCGTTTGAGTTTTATAATAATCTTTTGATGTTTTACAATAACCATCTGATTTTTGAACGATCTTTCATTTTTCTCTAAACTAGGGTTTCCAGAAATTTCTTTTTCCAAAAACATTTGATGATTTGGTGTTTAATCTTCTGTTTCTATATGTTTTAACGATTTCGTTAGGTTTGCTCTAACTTCAGCTCGTTTATACTAAAAGCCCTAATTTTTTAGACTCGTTTGTTTGGTTTCTGAGTTACTTGTGTACTGCCTTTGTTCTTGCCTTGGTTCATGTGATTTCCCTTGAGCCATTTAGATGTCTCGTGATTTTCTTATCCTAATATGCCTCTACTAAGTTCTTGGTTCAACTTTTCTACTGATTCTATATGTCTATGTTCATTCTGACTATTCTTTTCTTGCTTTATTTAAGTTGTCTACGATATTTGCTAACTCTTTACGTGATTTTCTCCTTAGTTAAACCCTTGATTATTCTGAAGTTCTTATTTTCAGTTTGAATTGAGCCCTTTTCCCTAACAAAGTCCTTGATTCTTACTACTCTACTCGTTTTGATAGAACTTCTTGCCTTAATTAGTTTCCTCTTGCCTTATTTGTTATTTACTGATTCTTGCTAACTATTTCCTTAATTGGACCCCTGTTCATTCACCCCTAATTACCTTACTTGATTTCTTTCCTTAAAATATTTGTCCTGCTTTTACTGTTGATTGGTTATCCCTTGATTAAAGGAAAGACTTACTGATTTACATGTGTGATTGATTCCATGAATTTCCCTGATTGCTACTGTTCCACCCCGCAATATTACGACGATGTTGCACCTTGTAGTATTGTACGTTTAATTTGTCGTAAAGTAATTAACATCAGTCTAAGTAAAAGATTATTTGGAGATCATAAGGATTATGCTATTTCACAAGTGATGAGTTAATTCGTGAAGGTGAAAGGGTAAGTAAATCGAAGAAAATGAATTTCATCAAAATTTGACATTTGGGGAAAAAATATGGCCCGAGCTAAAATATCCAGTATTTAAGAACTAGTGCGATAGAAGGTACTACATGAACATGATAGTACGGTGTATAAAGTGTGATAAAAGTGATTAGTATTTTAAGCAAGTAGAGATAGTTTTTAATTATGAGGGTAATTTGTAATTATCCAAAAATATTTTGGACAAGGACTTAACGTGACAAATTTTGCCTTAAAGTAATTGTGACTCATGTATCATTAATATATGTGGCACACTCAAATGGACCTTGAAAAATGGATAAGTTGGTGACAATGTGTAAATTATCAACCAGCATGAATTAAAAGTTTCCTTCAACAAAGTTTTTCCTTTCCATTAACGTACAAGTTTTTCCTTTCCAAACCAGCATGAAAATTTTTAAGAACTATTCTGCTCTTCGGCAACCAGCAACATTCGTACAAGTTTGCAAATGTGATTTCTTCAACCGACGAAATTTCTTAGCACAGTAGCAATACGAGATTTTTTTATTCTAAGAGAGTACGGTGCAACCTTTTTGAAGAATATTATACGAATTTTCCCTATTCCGGATATCTTAAGGCTATCCCTTCTTTCTTTTGGCATGGTCCAAATTATACTGAAGAAACGAACAAATACACAGTTTCTATAAATTACTCTATTCATAGAAATAGTAGGGGTGTCTATATTCTTGATTCCCCATGAGAATTATTATTATCTTCTATTCATGGGTCTCAGAATAATACGCAGTTGGAAAAGTTTATCCGAAAGGAATATTGAGATTATTATGTATTTTTCATGAATTTCACTCATTTATATATGTGCATTGACCCATGATCAGATGGCATTATATACGCGTATATATATATATATATATATATATATATATATATATATATATATATATATATATATATGGGATATGGGAAAAGGTTACAGCGTTATATATGCACCACCACCTGATTAGCTGGTATATGATGATGATGTTGCCCACAGTAGCTGAAATATGATTCAAACGACATTATATACGCGTATATATATATGGGATATGGGAAAGGTTATGGCGTTATATATGCACCACCATTTGATCAGCTAGTATACGTTGATGATTTTGCCCACAGGGGATGATATAATATGATGGGATGCCTTCAGAGGTTGATGATGTTGTGAAACATGTACCTATGAACAACATGACATTCATACGCATATGCATGATGCTAAAAGTAATTTATGATTTACAGAGTTATCCAGACTTACAGGTTGAGTCAATCACTCTGTATTTCTTCCATGTCTGTTATGTACTTATTTATGTGCCTTACATACTCGGTACATTTTTCATACTGACGTCTTTTTTGCCTGGGGACGCTGCATTTTATGCCCGCAGGTCCCGATAGACAAGTCGAGAGCCCTCCAAGTAGGCTATCAACTCAGCGGAAGATGTTGATGTGCTACATTTTCTTCGGAGTTGCTTGTTTGGTTAGTATGATTTAGACGTGTATTATTTGGTATGGCGGGACTCTGTCCCGACCTTTATGACATTTATGTACTATTGGAGGCTTGTAGACATATGTCGTATACGTGAAAGATTGTACGGATTTGTCGGCCTATGTTTTGAGTTTATAAATGATTATGTTGGCCTATTAGATCCGTATGTCACGTGTATAAGATGATGTAATAAGAAAGGTATGTTACGTTGGTACTCGATCAAGTAAGGTACCGGGTGTCCGTCGCGGCCCATCGGTTTGGGTTGTGACAGCTACTTAATTGATCCCTTACCTTATTTTGTTTAACTCTTAATTACTATATAAACTCCCCCTTATTTTAACTTCTAGACACGAACAATAGTTCAGAAACTATCACTTTACACTCTAAAAAAGGCTCTCTCTACTCTCTTTGCTACTTGTTGTCACACCTTCTTTTACCTATCCCCAAAAGGGTATAAGAGAGTTTTTCCAATTTAAGTGACAATCAACACGGGATTAATTATTTGAAATTCAGAGTTGCCACTTGGGATAATTTATGGTGTCCCAAGTCACCGTTTAAAATCCCGAATCGAGGAAGTTGACTCTTTTTACGGTCTGCGAACATAGAAATCCGGGTAAGAAATTCTGTTAACTTGGGAGAAGGTGTTAGGCACTCCCGAGTTCCGTGGTTTTAGCATGGTCACTTTGATCATACTTGGCTTATTAAATTGTCTAAATACTCATTTTAGAACCTATGTGCATTTGCCTCTTTTAATTAAGAAATTATCTTGAAACGGGTCATGCGTACGTGTACCAATTTGTTTGGCACATCAAAAATCACGTCACGCGACCATGTCCACAATTAATAACGCTTTATTATTATTAAGAAAGTTTGGTCGAAGTTGCACGAACGCATACTCCGGTTTACTTTTAAGAATCGTAATTATGTCACGCGAACGTGTACACAGCCACGATGGTATATTAAGCAAGCCTAAAGCAAACTACGAATATTTGTCACTTTTACATCTAGATTATGAAATTAATATGAGGGCCATGTATGAATGAATGGTGGATGGCACACCTCGGGCTATATGAACTAAAATTAATTCAATGGCCTATTAGCAACACTTTTATTATTAAGAAAGTTTGATCGAAGTTGCGCGAACGCATACCTTGAATTAGTTTTAGAATCGTAATTATGTCACGTGAACGTGTACACAATCATAATTGTATTTTAAACAGTCCTAAATGCTTTTCTACGAATATTTATCCTAATATCTAATCATATTCTTGTGAGGGCCAGAGATGATTTAATGAAGATGGCACACCTCAATTGTTTTAGGAGTCATAATTAAACTGGGCCTAAGGACGCTTCCAATTTGCAAATGATTCAAATTCAATAAAGTTGTACGTTGTGAGCGTGAATAGGCCACAGGTTATTTCAGTAAAATGGGCCAGCGTACAAACTCCTTGGCCATTGAGGTCAGGCGACCACATTTACTGAGAAATGACAAGAGAATTGGGCCTTAGAGGCAAGCCCAGAATGGAAAAGAAGGGGCCTGAGATACACGAGCCTGGCTTGGGCCAGGTGGTCTTACTTGGGCCAATTAACAGCCCAGGCCATTTTAAGGGATCCATTAAGCACCCTTACCCTTTGGGCTACCCTGTTTTGCAGCCTTTTGGTTGTTAATTGCCTTGAGTATCTCAAACACTATCAAACTAAATCAATTTCATCAAAGTAAAAGATGTTCATTATCTAATTTAGATACAAACTGTAGAAAATTAAAACACTATACAATTAATGAACTAAAGGCCCCACTCATTTGAAAATTGAAGTTACTACCAGCTGTTGTTGAGTTCATACAGGGTAATTCTAACAGTAGGGATATTCTAGACATCAAGTATTACAATGACACAATAGCCCCTGAGTTCATTCAGATGTTTAAAACCAAAACTCAAAGCAACAGAATCATGATGAGAGCTGACCTTGAACTTAACATCACTACTAGACTGAACCAATTCAATCAAAATCCAACAAAGAATGTTACTCATCTAAATTAATCCATAATGTGACAATCCAAACACCCAAGTACTCGACAGGACGAATTTAACTAGGATAGAACCAAAATGACAAACTAAAGTCCAAATACAACCCCAAGATGAATTGTACTCTCAATAGCATGAATAAATACAGTGAATCATGTAATGAAACATAATTTAAGGCAAAAACCAAGGATAGGCTCTAAATAACACAAGCTGCTACCCAGCAAAACTAATGTTTAAAATTCCAACTTCGATTACATGCTTCAGATCTGAGCTTCACATACTAGTATAGTTCAAGAGGTACCTGGAGGTAAAGAGACAGCAAAAAAGTGAGGATTTTAGTAGTAACAGTAGCTCAGCACAACAAACAGCAATGTTCAACTCTTTTAAACCATTTTTTAATCCCAGATGAACAGAAATCCCTGGAAGTTTTAAATTCTGACTTAACAATGAAGACCAAAAAGCAAAAACCCAAAACAAATTTCAGCCAAAGATGCAAGAACTTTCTAGTTTTTTTAGGGTCGGAGTCTCTCTTTTTTAGTGAAAGAAGGGTCTATATTTAGCCCTTTTTGATGCGATGTGCTGCTGAAAATAGAATGGGAATTATTCCCTCACCCAAGAATCTTTTTTTTAACTACCTGGACAGCTGGCTATCCCTTATTGGCTCAGCATTTTTATGCTAATCCAATGGGGACAGCTGCCCCAGGTTCTAGAACCTTCCTAGATACCTTTTAACTCAATGTTGGATTCATATCTTTCCCCAGCCTCCTTAAGTTCTTCCTTATACCATTGAACCCCCAAACTTCCAATTGCTTATGAATTAGTACTAACAAACAGAAAACAAAACAGGCACAATTTGACTGATTGAAAGTACCAAACCCTTAGTGACTGATTCTTGAATTAACTCTTAACTTGAACAATTTTATTACTAAGAGAAATCAGAAATGACACAGCATTAAACAAATGAAACCAATATTAACATTATCTAATGACTGAACTATCCCTGAGGCTCAAACCTTCTAAATTCAATTACATACGACCATTAACAAATAATCACACTACAATGAGAGAGATTAGCATGCTAATTCCAAATGGGTTTTCCTAAACATGAACTAAACCCATCTAGATAAACCCTAACCAAACAAAAACTGAACATTTAACGATATTGATAGAAGATTCATGAACTAATCCTAAAATACTGGCTAACAACAACGATTAAACATAGAAATCAACAAATAATCCTAAAATGCTAAGAACCCTAAATTATGCAACTAAATAGTCATGAAGTCATGAAAAACTCAAGAGACAGGGGAAGAAAATAACAGAGGGAAAAAGACAAGATAAAATAATAAGGAAATACCTATGTTCACTCCCAAACGAAATCCACTACAAACTCGACCCGGCCTTAAACGAATGAAGAGAACCTTTAACTATCATTAGTCGACTGTCCTTAATAAGGAACCATTGATTAATGACGGTTTGGAGTTCGCTTGACCACATACCGACCAAGAAAGTAAAAGGAGTGGAACTTAGGGCTTTTCCAGAACCTTTGATTCATAATTTGGCAGAATTGGGGCTAATTTCAGAGGAACCAAAGTTGTATTTGTGGAGAGGAAGAGTGAGAGACTGCATGGTGTGAGTTTGAGGTTGTTTGGGCGAGTTGAGTTTTTTAGGTTGAATTTCAGATCCAAAATCGGAGGAAATTGGTGGATATTTGAAGGGATTGGTTTAGGGATTTGGAAAGAGGAGGGAAAGGGGGTTGCCTGGTAAAATTTAAGGAAGGTTTGGACCACCGGAACCACCGTGAGGCAATTTCCGGTGGTGGCTGGCGGCAGAGGCGGCGAGGAATTTAGGGCGGCTAGGGTTTGCTATGTTAGAGACGAGGGAGATGAAGAATGGGTCTCTAGGGTTTGACCGGGGTTTAGACATTTATATAGGAGTCTGGAACCTAAATATTATTTTTTTTTACTCAAATTACGTTAATAGGTGTTAAAAATACATATTTATATATAGCGTGCAATTACAAAACGCTATACCTTAATGGTAACTTTTGCCGCTAAGGTATAGCGTGTTATAATTGCACGCTATATCGCTTGACGATTTGACTACCATATATAGCGTCTTGTTATTGTACGCTATATATAGCGTTTTCTTTTCATATGCTATACCCTCATTTAAATACTTCCATTCGTCTTATTCCCCGACCTGAACCCTTTCCCCCATTTTTTTTAAAATCCCCCTGCTTCTGGTCCCCCCACTGCTCGATCTTAAAAAAAAAATTTGTGCCCCCTCCCCCCACACAAAAGGATATGAACGTTGGTCCCACATCATAGTAGAGCATTGTATTATTGTGGTTTAACTCCTTCGTCTTCAAATTTTCACACAAAACACTCACTACATCGAGGTATTTCAATTTAGTTTATGTCCAAACTTGTATAATAATCTATATCACTGCCTATTGAATGTGTTTCCATGTCGTTTTGTATTTTATTTGTGAAACTTGTATGTTACATTTTTTCGGACTTAGATATTAGTGTTCTAAAAAAATGTAAAATTGAGATTTAATTTTTTATGTTAATATCCGAATTTAGATATTAGTGTTTCCATGTCGTTTTGTGTTTTATTTGCGAAACTAGTATGTTATATGTATTTTTGTGAATGTTATGTGATTAAAATGTATTTGTTGTTTATATTTAGTTTATTTATTAGTGTAGTAAAATGTAGAAACTTTTAGCGTAGTAAAAAGTAGAAACTTTTAGCGTAGTAAACTGTATAGTATTTTAGCGTAGAATCCCTGTAGTTTAAGTATTTCTTATACTGGTAGATGAAAATATATACTTTGTATAATTAAATAATCAAAATATTGAATTTGACACGCATAAATATTAATGATAGTTTGGTGCTATTGGGCCTCAAATATCGAGCCTGGAACCCAATAGTTATATATATTTCGTACAATCAAATAATTAAAAATTAAGAATTTAAATTATAAAACAAGCACATACAAAATTATCAAAAAATTGAATTTGACACGCATAAATATTAATGATAATTTGGTGCTACTGGGCCTCAAATATCGAGCCTGGAACCCAATAGTTATATATACTTTGTACAATCAATTAATAAAAAATTAAGAATTTAAATTATAAAACAAACACACACAAAATTATCAAAAAATTGAATTTGACACGCATAAATATTAATGAAAGTTTGGTGCTACTGGGCCTCAAATATCGAGCCTGGAACCCTATAGTTATATATATTTCGTACAATCAAATAATTAAAAATTAAGAATTTAAATTATAAAACAAACACACACAAAATTATCAAAAAATTGAATTTGACACACATAAATATTAATGATAGTTTGGTGCTACTGGGCCTCAAATAACGAGCCTGGAACCCAATTGTTATATATACTTTGTACAATCAAATAATTAAAAATTAAGAATTTAAATTATAAAACAAACACACAAAATTATCAAAAAATTGAATTTGACACGCATAAATATTAATGATAGTTTGCTGCTACTGGGCCTAAAATATCGAGCCCGGAACCCAATTGTTATATGTACTTTGTACAATCAAATAATTAAAAATACAATTAATGTTGTTTAATTTAAAGTTGACGACATGGACGCGACTATACATCCCGGCCCTTACTCTTGTGAGCTATTAGTGCTTCAGGGCGATCATAGGTCCGCCCATATATGGGAGGGAGAGTTACTGTCCCAAACTCTCCGCGCTAGGAGAGTGGACGACCTGTGGGATTTTCTGAGGCACAACGATCTCCACGAGCGTGTAGTCCATCGCCTCCAGGATACGGGATTCTATAGGATTATTGAGATCGGGCGGATATAGGTTGATTGGGCTTTGATCACGGCGTTGATTGAGCGGTGGCGACCGGAGATGCACACTTTTCACCTGCCCATTGGCGAGGGTACCATCACGCTGCAGGACGTAGAGGTTTTATATGGCCTGCCCGTTGATGGCATGGCCGTTTCACTTCCTATTGCTATGAGATATATGTCACGTGATGGTTATTTGGACATGCTGCAGCAGCTCACGGGTTTCAAGCAACAGGACGAGACTGCATCGTCGGCTGCTAGTCGGTTGACTTTGACCCCTATTAAACAGTACTTGGAGGTACTCCACCCTGATATCACCGACGATACAGAGGAGGTACATATCACCCGGTATACGAGGTTGTTGTTGCTTCTTCTATTTGGAGGGGTCTTGTTCCCGAACACTTCGGAGAACCTAGTCAGCCTGAGATTTTTGCATCATCTTCAGCTGCTAGATGAGTTACCCTATTACAGCTGGGGTGCTGCTGTTCCCGGCTACATGTATAGGCAGATGTGCCGGGCGAGCATGGGCACTCAGAGAGATGTTTGTGGTTTTATGCTGCTTCTACAGATGACAACATATTCAAATAATCTTTTCATCAGTTCCAACTCTACCTAGTTAGAATTTATCTTAAACCTTACGTCAACTTTGTATGTTAGGTTTGGGCCTGGGAGTGGTTCTTGTAGTTTCAGCCACCTTGACCATAATTACCTCCTAATGTAGTACCTCCGTTTCTCCCTCTATCCAAGAGGTGGGTTCTTTGTCGTACACTTTCACGAGAGTATGATGCTCATCATAATCTCCCCCTCTGCAGGGATGTGTTGGATCTGCTGGAGGGCGCATATGTAAATATGTACCTAAACTTACCTGGTGTAGATTAACTTAGTGTTGCGCATACTCATGTTTCATGTTCTTATTTGATAGTTCATCTGGATGCCATACAACGACGATTTGATAGCTTCCCTGCCAGCTTATTGCTCGGCCGACCGATTGATTTGGAGCACTTCTGCCCCACTCATATGCCTCTATATTGTGGAGCATAATGCCTCGGAGCGGGTACTTCAGAAGTTTGGCCACCTGCAGTATATACCGAGGGGGCCTATATGGGATCCTACACATTATCAGAGGGATGATCGTTGCAGGGCGGACGACACATTTATGGCATGGTTAGCGGCGCAGATCCATATTTGGGACCATCAAGATCAGATGATTCCGCCCCCACCTACACAGATCTAGGAGGTGGATATTCAGAGGTATATGTCCTGGTACTGGCACGTCACCCAAATTTTTATTGGGAACCCTATTCATCAGGCTTGTGGTCGGTATATTCCATACGTCGGGCGACACGAGGAGCTGTTATGTTTTCTGTTATTATTCATTATAATATGTTTTATTTTAGTGCAGTATATGTAGTTTATATTTTATATGTTGTGCATGCTATTGGACTACATACAATATATCAAATGGGACTGTAGATATAGGATTATGTCGGCGATCTTGCGGACGCCTTGCAGGATTACAGCCATCGATTTGTAGAGTTGGTAGCCCGGACAATGCAGCGAGCTCGGGAGGATCAACGTTTGGAACACATGCCTGATTATGTGGAGCCAGAGCAGTATGAGCGAGGCCCTGGTGTGGCACGAGGTGGTTGTGCCCGACGAGGTGGAGGTGCCCGACAAGGTGGTGGTGCCCAACGAGGCGGGGGTGCCGGACGACGTAGGGGTGGGCGGAGAGGAGGTGGTCCCTAGAAAAGGGGCATTGAGGCCCCTTGTTGATTATGTTGCTGCCGATCTACCGGGTGGCCTACATGAGACGGACATGCCGTTATACAGCCTTGCGATGGATCTCACTCTAGGGACTTCGCAGGTGACCCCGTCAGGTCAATTATTGATCACGGGCATGCACCTTTCTGGAGTGGATTAGGATACATACTTTCCAGGCCCGTCTACTATTGCTGAGGATCGGCCGACCTGAGATTTACATAGTGGGCGCCGACTGAGTTATGGTTCATCATCACAGGCTCAGGTATGGTTTTCATAGTATTGAATTAGAATTTGTCTTTATTTTCCATAACTTTGTTAATTTCCTTTTTAAGGCTGAATGCAATGTTGACATGGCTGCGATAGATGATTACATTCAGGAGCCGGGCGAGATAGTGGTACGACAATTTAAATTGTTGTGACTTATTATATACTTTGCTATACCGAGCTTTTTATTTTTATGTAGGTTTCTACTGGACTGACGGCTCCTTCTACTGATCCTGTCAGCACCACTGATTATCATGCAGCGGCGCATCCGGATATAAGGAGGCGACTAGATGATGACGATCCCGATAGCATACCCAGGCGGGATGCGATGCGCCTCAGGCCAGCGGCTGCGTTGAAGCACACTGGATGCGGGACACATTGTTTTTATTCTTTTTTTGTATTATTTGTAAATAATATTTTTGTATATACATAAGAACAACTTTTATATAATATGTGCATTACTTTTTTTACTTCTCCGTTAATTAGCTAGTTTCGTACTGCAACACAAATACAAGTCGTAAAAACTTAAATTCCATTACAATGAATTAAAATAAAGTTCATTACAACTACTTTAGTTTAATACTACAACACGAACACAAACATAGAAATTTAACATAATTAAAATTCAGTACAACTTAAAAAAAACACGACACGGGAAACATAAAGATAAAGTGATACACAAAACACATACATTTAGTCACTGTCACCCATTACTCTCTGCTCCAACCACTTAAATTGTTCTAACAACTTATTTTTTTCTTCTTCTACCTCTTTAAGTTTCGCTTTCAACTCCATAACCTTTTTTTTAAGTTGTTTTCCAAGTTCCCACTGTTTTAAACACAAATCATTAAGATTGTTTAACAATTCTTTGAAGTATTCCTGATGATTCATTAATCCATACCTCAAAATCGCAAATTGGTTCGCTAGGAACCTTATAAAATTTGTTCAAACATTTCCAGAAGTGGCGTCCAGCTTCACCATTATCCCAACAACTTTGCTTCTGGCATTTTTTCCTGCACTAGCACCTTGGTACATAAAGAGGTTGAGATATTTTTCTGTTAAAAAAACTTGCTTTTCTTGAAAGATTTGCTATTAGTTATTTTTTAACGCAGAAAATATGTAGAATGAGCTCGTCATTTATAGGCAAGAAAATACACATAACGTACTATTTAACCGCGCTATATATATAGACATAACGTAGTATTTACCCGCGCTATGCCTTGCGTGTTAAATGTTCTGACGGGTATGAAACAACTTTATGTTAGTTGGGCAGCTTTATCAGATCGACAAGACAACATACACACGTAACGTACTATTTAACCACGCTATATATAGACATAACGTAGTATTTACCCGCGCTATGCCTTGCGTGTTAAATGTTCTGACGGGTACGAAATAGCTTTATGTCAGTTGGTCAGCTTTATCAGATCGACAAGACAACACACACACATAACGTACTATTTAACCGCGCTATATATAGACATAACGTAGTATTTACCCGCGCTATGCCTTGCATGTTAAATGTTTTGACGGGTACGAAACAACTTTATGTCAATTGTGCAGCTTTATCAGATCGACAAGACAACACACACACATAAATTAATCAGATTTATGAAATTTCAATGTTGTTTCCAGCTCTTCCGAATATATAATTTTTTTTATTATCATTAAAAAACTGAAATGAAGAAATTCAACTCATAATTAACAAACATAATTTTATTTTATAAATCTTGCAATATAAACAAAACAATTAAATATTACAACACAAACTCATTGATAGTTAGGCACAATAGAATAACACCCACCACGAGCTTGATTACTATTGCCACCCAAAGGACATTTTCGACTGTCGTGTCCTGTTTGCGAGCATATACCGCATCTGCGCGCATAAACTGTATCACTAACATCCATTTGGTTCCGTATATGCGTTCTCTTCTTCACCTATATTCGACACAAATAGGACGTGTTACACACCATTTTAAATGGTTCAGGCGGCCAATAATGCTCAGCACCCACTGGCTGCAACTACCCACTATATGTGTTTAGGTAATTCGCAATACTATATTGTTGATAAACATAGTTGGTTACACCTAAACCAACTTGTTGAAAGCACTTGATGGCATGTGAGCAAGGAATGTGGTATATGGATTATTTCCCACAAGAGCATAACCTTGTAGATTCATTTACAGTATATACATTATTACCCCAATTTTCATGAATAGCGGTGCGAACTTCAAAAACATTTCTTTCGTTATCATACTGCAAAAATGAATGCCAATGCACCCTCCGTCTGTATTTCTCAAATCTCTGCTTCGGCACTAGCATAAATTCAACATCCCTTTCCATCAATAACATTGCAACTGCAGACCTTTCAACAAACCTCTCTGCCATCTACTTGAACGGCATCCGCACCATGGCTGTGACAGGCAATCCTCTTGCCGACTTCAATAACCCGTTGAAAGACTCTGACACATTTGTAGTAAGAGTTACCCATCGTCTGCCACCATCCGCATGCAAAGTCCACTTTTCAGGGTCATGTCGTATTAACCAACGATAGGCTGCCTTGTCTTCTTGCCTAATATATTCCATGTGCCTCCGGAATTTATGCTATTGGTGGTCTATTGCTGCCATCCACATCAAATCATGCAGATCTTTGTTGGGATATGCCTTCTCAAAATTGGATTTAAGGTGCCTAACAAAGTAACGACGATAGGCATAAGGTTCTTGCCATGTAGGCAAGTTCTCCACAGAACTTAAGATACTACCATGCCAATGAGATATTAGACAAATACCGGAACGCTGTTTGATAACGTGCTCTTTCAAGTGGTTCAAAAACAGCGTCCACTTCTCTTGGCTTTCATTGGCACAAATAGCAAAAGATAATAGAAATATATGTCCATTAGCATCTATTACCACGTCTATCAATAGCTTGATATCGTACTTTCCAAAGACATGAGTGCCATATATGGATATTATGGACCGACAATGCAAAAAACCATCAATTGCTGGTTTAAACGCCCAGAACATGTAATTGAATATATATTCTGGTTTATCCGGAATCCACTCTAGCTTCCATTCAACAACCGTCCCGAGGTTAAACTACTGCAGTGCAGCCATGTACCTAGGTAGATCTGCAAATGACTTATTCCAGTTACCATAGACTATTTCAAATGCTCGTTTGCGCCCGAGATATGCCCTTCTTTTAGTAATGTTATGGCCATGTTCCTAGTGGACTGCTGTAATGCACTCTTTGGTTTTATACCTTATGGACGCTTCGATGTGTGGAATAAGATCAAGAGAAATCAAGTCAATATCCAAGTTGAAGTGATTCTCGTTGAATGTATCTATTTCGGATGTGTGGGTGGGAATGTATTTACCCACTTTCCACAGACCTGTCTTCTTCTTGCTCGCACACAACATCCAATGACATGGCCAAAACTACCTGCAAAAAACAACCTTGTATACAACTGGACTTGACTCCCATACCGTCATCTCACGACACTCTTTTACGTTGTGCATTTTACAAGCCCTGCTTAGGTGCGCTTTATCAGAAAAAAGCATGCCCTTTGCCAGTACCGTTGGTCTAGACTCATCCCACATTGCTATCCGAATTTCATCAAAATCCCTTGTGAGAGGTTCCACATCCGGCATACTTGGCAAGTTATCAAGGTAAGGAATCTCCCTTGAATGAAACGACACTTGGGACTCGTACACTCTTTGTCTAGGGGGTGGAGCATACTCTCTCGTCAAATCACGTCCTTCCTTCTCATCCTGCTCATCACCATCCTTACGAGGAAAGGGTGTCTTGTCTCCAGATTCATCAACATTGTTGTCGTAATCACTGTTCTCTTCCTCACTCTGTGCATCCGCCAGATCCCGATTTAATACGCCGTCTTCAGGCAATTGAGTGAGTACATTTGGTTCAACTTGCTCATTTTCACTGCACAACCAACAAATAATAAGACACTGGATTTAATAAATACTTTCCATATAGCTGTATCACTTCACTTACAAGTCGTAATGTGATGAAATTCCATGATGGACATTTTCATTTAGGTGATGGCTCCCAGATGGAACACCATGATCCAACACACCAAAACTATGCTTGGGTTCATAATTTATAAAATTCATATCCGGCATGTACCCCCTGTTAAATATATGAGCGTTAATACAAATTCAATACAAAAAAAATGTGCATCGTAACACAAAGGACAATTGAAGCTTACCACTCGTCTTGTGAATTATGTAAAGCAGGCGGGGATAAGTTTAAATCAAGGAAAACTCTTTCATCCGGAACTTGTCCGGAAAAAACTGCTCTAGAATAGCCACCCGATGACTGGGGGTTATCCGAAACATGTCCGGCAACCTCATTGTTTGGAACGTCTTCGACCTTGACGTACATATCCAACATTTTGATTACAAGATATTTCCGGTATTCATCCGGAGTCCTCATAAAATCCCTCAAAGTTTCATCATCGTAGATGTTTAACTCTAAGTAAAAAGCAGCCCCTTGCGGAGTGATGGAATACGGATATCTTCCGGTTACTTTAAGTATCACTGAATGTTTCCTCACACCCATTTTTTTGCATAACAACGGTATCAATTTATCATACTCTATTGTAAGTGGTAATTTAACATGACCATGTGGAGATAAACTATACCTCACAGAGTTATTCTCTATCACAACCTCCCTCCCCCCCCCCCCCAATATAATGAAACTCTTATTCTACGCTCTTCAGATATTACGAAAACAATGCTTCAGAATTTAACAACAAGAAAAAATTGAACGGGAGTTAGAATTTTATATGAAAGAATTTTCCTAAAATCCTAACCACTTTATATAGGAAATGGCTAGCCCGGAATATGGAAATTTTTTGACGTATAGCGTTCTTTAATTACACGCTATACACAGTTAAATTATTGTTATATCAGTCAATTATTGGTGGGTCCATAATCAGGGTATAGCATTTTTTTGACGCTATATGTATAACGTATAAATACAAGACGTTATACCTTAACGACAAACGTTATCGTTAAGGTATAGCGTTTTGTAATTGCACGATATATATAGATATGTATTTTTTTAACACCTATTAACGTAATTTGAGTCAAAAAACAATATTTAGGTTCCGGATCCTTTATATAGCATGTGGAGTAAGGAGTTCCGGTCCGTTGGATCTCCTTGATCCAATGGTTGAGATGGAGAGGTCTCGAAATAGGGTCGTTTTGGCTTGGGGTGGGGCTGGACCGGGTTAGGGATTGGGCCTGGGCGGATAGGGTCGAAATTGTTTGGGTTGAATGGGATTTGGGCTTTGCATTTTGGTCCATTACACAACATCCCTGTTTTTAATTCTTTCTTCTTTTTTTTCTTCTTTTCAATTGTCTTTCCCTATTTTAATTAATTCAAACCTAAATTAAACTCCTAAAAATAATTAATTTGAAAAAAATGAAATTGATCAACTACTAAAATATTTATGACAATTAATTACTCCTAAATTAAAAGGAAAATTACAAATTTAAAATTAAAAGGCTAAAATGCAAAAGTAAACCAATTTCTATGATTTTCATTTTTTAATAAAACAACTAATTTACTAATTAACCTAAAAATTTAAAAATAAATCCTAAATACAAATGCATGGTATTTTTGACATTTTCATGATTTTTAACAGAAACAAACATGCACAGTAATGCAAACAATTAGCACAAATTCTCGCAAAATCCTATAAAATTGCAAATAATGAAAAAAAATTATTTTCTTGAATTTTATGGGAGTAATTCATATAGGGCAAAAATCACGTGCTCACACTTGTGATCCTTGTTATTCTAGAAGGCTAGGAATTGCACAATACATTGCTCACATCTTGTGTTTTCTTTCTTTAAACTAGGTATGCTTCTGATTAATTTTAAGAATCAAAACCTATGTGTTTACTTACTGCTTTAGTTCATGTGGCCTGAGTCCATTCTTGCTTTTGTTTATTGCCTACCCAGCATGCCTAATACTGCCTATTCAAATTTGTAATTAGCATGTTTCCATTTTACTTGCATGTTTGCTATGTCTACATATGAAACTAAGCATGTTTGACTGACTTTTGTCTATATAGCATGCCTAGACACTGCCTTTGTGTGATTAGCATGACTTCACCTGTTAATACTTGCCTAGAACCTAAGTCTTTACATGTTCTGCCTCACTCCTGCTAAGTTAATTACTCTCCCTAGAATGGCTTCAACATGTTTTTGTTGTGATCTTTGCCGCATGACCTGCATTCTACCTACTAGTTCTATAGAACCCCCTCAGAACTCTATGTATCCTGTTGTCTGTGTGCTCCATTAAGGTGTACTCTATATGTTCCCAATCCATCTTCCCTTGTGTGAAATTTGCTTACCAAAGTTACTTCCTAAAGTTTGTTTGTTCTATGACCTGTGTTCTGACTGTAAAATTGTTTTTGTACACTTTCCTCAAACTATTTTATCACTAATGGTTTTCAGAAATACTTTTCAGTCCTAAGACCTTTCTATTAAACTCTTTCAAATTATCATGTACTTCCACTTACTCTTAGAATACTAGGTCATGCCCCTCTGATATGTGTACTGCCTTGAGACCCTTGAGATCTCTCTGAATACTAGCATGTCAAGGCCGGCATTTCCACACTGCACCTAAATTAGTCATTATTTGAGAAAGGTCTAGGTGTGAGCACTACCCGGGATCCTTGAGGTCCTTAGGGAACTCTGATACACCTAGACATAGAATTGGCTATGAACTTTGGGCATTTGAGACTACTGGAGGCTTGGAAATCATTTGGGCCTACTTCAGGCTCCCTATAGATTAATTTCTGTTCTATTTATGTAATTTTTATTCAATTCATTGGTCTATAATAATTATTGTAAACAAACAGTAGGGTGATTAGTGAAAAAGGAAGGGTAGTTATATATTGTAAAATTGGGTAGATACCATGCCTATATGATCCATGTTGATTCAAATGTGTTTGTTAGATAACATGCCTATAGGATCTGCTTTGGTTTAAAATAAGTTCTATTTTCTTTACTTCCACACAATTAGAAGCCATGCCTATAAGATCTAAATCAGCTTTTAATAACTAGACATCATGCTTATAGGAGCTAAAATCAGCTTTAATAGAAATCATGCCTATTAGGGTTTCACTTTGGTTAAATGACTGTTGTTTGTTTCACCATATGCTCAATTAGAAATCATGCCTATAGGACTTAAAACCAGCTTAGTTAGAAAATTATTTTAATTCATGTGTGTTTATTCTGAATTGGCTTAATTAACTAATCTGTCCACTTTTTAAATAAGTTTCAACGCTACCTTAAATAATATTGCTAGAAAGCATGCCTATAGGATCCAGACTGCCATCTAAAACTGTTTGCTGTTTAGTTACATTCTTAATCAATAATAGATATCATGCTCCTAGGACATCACTGTTATACTCCTAGGCAAGCCTGTAGGGCAATTAAAATTCTGCAAACAATAAAACTGCGCCTTGTTATTTGAGACTGCTCACACTCAACAGTTTTAAAAGAATCAATAGGCAAGTAGGATTCATCTCGACACTTTGGTCCTAATTCAATACTGCATAATCTCGGCTCACCTAGATATCATGTTCTAAGGTTTTCTCTTAAATACTTGAAACTGTTGTTTGAGACGTGCACTTACTTGTTATGTTTGTGGAGGTAAATGTGAGCCTTTAATTGTTCCCTCTTTAAATGCAGTCCTAATTGTTTTGATTGGTGCCTATTCTTTTATCCTTTAAAAATCTTAGGATGGTCTAGAACTACCTAAATTAGAGTTCCTAAATATCTCCAGGGCCATGAGGAAGGGACGGGTAGTACACGCATAGGATATCTTTCAAGATTGCTAGAACGCTTTAGGCTATGATCAAGGGGAGAGAATTGGGTACTAAGGAATATGATGACTACGCGCTAATGTCACGTGTAGCCCCTCGTTAATGAGTGTTTACCGGACATTGTGTGGGTATGATCCTGAAGGCTAACCAACCTAGGACCCCTCTTTCCCAACTCTCGTTGTTTAAATAAATTTACTTTTCTTTATATATGTGCAACTTGTTCAAACCTTTTCCCTTGTTCCATTACGTTAATCATACATGTTCTTAGAATGTCAAAACATGCCTTTTACTTGCAAGTACGTGTTAAAACTGTTTACTTGTTAAAATGACTAACATAGTTTAAGTTCGGCCGAGACCCATCGTTGTGGACTGCGAGGGGTGCCTAACACCTTTCCCTCAAGGTTATTTCGAGCCCTTACCCTAAATCTCTGGTAATGCAAATTAGTCCATGAGTTAAGTGCTCAAGGTGCCCTAACGCACCATAATCTGTTAGGTGGAAACTCTTCAAATACCCAATTCCCAAAAAGGAAACGAGTTATTCCCCCCATGAATGTCGAAACCCGGACTTCCCCATCAAAAAAGGGAGAAAAGGGGGGCGCGATAATCACCAACCTAGAAAGTGAGTTCTCCGGCTTCAACATCATAAAGAGCCTTACTCGTAGCAAGGAAAGGTCTCCCAACAATAGTCGGCACTTCATAATCAACCTCACAATCTTGAATGACAAAATCCGTCGGAAGATTGAATTTATCAATATGAACCAAAACATCTTTGATCACTCCCTAAGCCCTCTTTATAGTAGGATCGGCCATTTGCAATCTCATAGATGTGGGTCTTGGTTGCCCAACTCCCAAAATCTTGAAAACCGAATAGGGCATCAACTTGATACTTGCCTCAAGGTTAAAAAGAGCTTTAGCAAACTCGGCACTTTTAATTGTACAAGGAATCGTGAAAGCGTTGGGATCCTCCAACTTAGGGGCCATTGAATGCACAATTGGACTTAGTTGATGAGTGACTTTGATGGTCTCAAAAATCATTGACCGCTTCTTTGTTACAAGATCCTTCATAAATTTTGCATAACTGGTAATTTGTTCCAAAGCTTTAACTAATGGCAAATTGATTGAGAGACTCTTCATTATTTGAATGAACTTATTGAATTGATTCTCACCATTTTGCTTGGTAAGTCTTTGAGGGTATCGAGATGGAGGCTTAGGAAATGGTGCCTTAGCCTTTTGCCCTACCGGCTCTGATATGTAAATAATGTGTTCCCTAGATGAGTTAACCTCCTCTTGAGTCTCTTCCACACTATAATCGATATCAATACGAGATTCATCTTAGGTTGCATCACATTTTTTGAGATCTCTTCTTCTTGCATCACTTGATCATCATCAACAACTTGCCTTTCACTTGAGGTGGGTGCAATCCTGCCTCTTCCACTTCTTGTGATAACTGCCATGGAATACCCCATGTTGTTATCACCCTTTGGGTTTACCACCGTATCACTTGGTAGTGCCCCCTTAGGGCGAGAATTTAAAGCTTGAGAGATTTTCCCCATTTGGGCTACTAGGTTGCGGATTGATGTGTTGTGTGAGACAAGTTGGGCATACGAATCGTCATTCTTTTCCATCATTTACTTGAACAAATTTTCAATACACCCTATCTAATTTTTTGGAGAACTTGAACCATGGAAGAATAAGTAGGTGGGTTGCTTGGTCGTTGATACATTGGGGGCCTTTAAAACCCGACCCCCGGTTGCCTTGATTGTTATTCCATCTTCCTTGATTGTTACATCCCCAATTTCCTTGGTCGTTTCCACTATGATTTCCTTGATTATTGTTTTTACATCAATTCCCTTGATTGTTGCCTCCACTCCAATTTCCTTGATTGCTAGAATTTCAATTGCTTTGATTTTTTTGAGGTCTCCATTGTTGTTGTCTTGGGCCTTGGAAGTTGTTTCTTTGCCCTTGAAAATATTCACATATTGCACTTCATCTTCTTGTTCATTATAGGAATCATCTTGCTCAAAACTACCATCTTCTTGCACATAATTCTCCACTCGATTTTGCATTTGTGGACCCTTGGTCGTCCTCTTGTTCACCATCATATTCACTTCTTCCATAGCATTGACTTGCTTCGTAGTTTGTACTTGATTTAGTTGGTCCTTTGCTAGTTGAGTCATTATATTGTCAATTCGGCAATGGCTTGCCCATGGTCTTGCAATTCCTTGTGAAGGTGGATCATATTCGTGTCACCTTGTGGAACATTAGCCCGGGATTGCCTAGATGATGACATATCCGCCATCTCATCAAAAATCTTACACGCCTCCACATAAGGCATAGTCATAAAGTTCCCACCGACAGTTGATTCACTACACATTGGTCGGTTGTGTTAATCCCACGATAGAAGGTTTGTTGGATCTTGTTTTTCGTCATATTGTTTTTGGGACATTTCTTAATCATTGTTCTATAGCACTCCCTTATCTCGTATAGTGGTTCATTTGGCACTTGCTTGAATGCCAAAATCTCATCTCGAAGTATAGCCATGTGTTCGGGAGAGAAGAACTTAGCAATGAACTTTTCTGCCAACTCATCCCAAGTGTGAATTTAATGGTTCGGCAATCGTTCCAACCAATCTAAAGCTTTCCCCCGTAGAGAGAAGGCAAAAAGCTTTAGCCTCAATGTATCCTCAGAAACATTTGTTGCTTTCTCTCCAACAAGTTGTCCAAGAACCCCTTCAAATGTTTATAAGCATTTTGTGTTTGAGAACCGATGAAGAAACCCCATTGCTCAACCAAAGTGAGAACCACATTGGGGATTTAGAAGTTGCCCGTCCTAATACGGGGAGGGACTATTTCACTAGCATAACCTTAGTTGAGCCCAATCACAAACAAACATTAAATCAATTATCCATAAGGTTTACACACGAGGGTTGGGTAACAACCCTAGTAAGAATCTAGCTATTCATAATAAGAATTGAAGAAAATAAAGAAGAAATGCTAATTAAACTCATAATCTAAGATTAAAATGATAAAATATAATGTTTAAACACTAAAATAGTCACAAACTTCCTAAAATGGCAAAATGTAACGGCTACAGTAGCTCAATCTTTGAAGCTTGACCTAAAATGTGAAACTCATCTATTTATAGTGGCCAAAAATTCGCTGACAAAAATGCCCCTCGGAAGATTCTGTGGCCGCACAATTCCATGTGCGGCCCGCAGATTTATTTAGTTACAAGATCTTGGATTCTACAGTCGCACAATTCTGGATTGCGTCTGTGAAGCAATTCTACGACCAGCCTTCAGCAAGGCTTCAGGTCTTGGTCTTTTGCACACTCTCTAAACTTTGAATCATTTGTCAGTGCAGACCTTGTTCTGCGGATGCACAATTCATGTGCGGTTCACACATTGGCCAAATTCCTTCTGGGCTCTTTCACTTTATCTGCAACCACATATTGAATTCTGCAGTCAGCACTTTCTTTTGCGGCCGTAGAAATCCTTTTGTGGACCACACTTCTGTAGTTCTGCGCCTTTTCTTGTCTTGTTATTCGAAACACTACTTTTTGTGTCGGATTTCATCATGGGAGATCAAACTTCCAACATTCCTGCAATTTGCACTTTCATTAGTTTCAGAAACATAAATCAGTACTTTATAACTACAACAAAAGCAAAAAGGTGTTAATAAGTAGTCAAAATCCCCATTTATTAGGCAGCAGCTTCTGAGGGGGAGCAGCTCAGGCTCGAGAGGTACAAGAAGTACCACCCTCCTGCTTTCAGCAGGTTGGCTTCAGAGGATGCCCAGGTTTTCTTGAGGAGTGCCATGATAACTAGGGATTTTGATACATTTTATACTCCTTTTTGCTTATGTTTTGATTAGAAATTTGTACAAAATAGTCCTAAAAGGCGCACATGTTGTGCTTGATTGCATGTTTGATCAATAAAGTGACAAGATGTCAAAGATCAGCTCAAAAAGGAGTGAAACTTTCACAAGTACAAAGACATGACAAAGCTCAGACAAGACAGGCCTAATACGGCCGCCCACCATTCTGTGCGGTCCGCACAAGTGAGGTTCAAAGAGGTTGACTTCCAGGCCAACAAGCAATGCGGCCGCATGAGATTTAATGCGGTCCACATTGGAGTCACTGCGGCCTCACTCGATTTAGTGTGGTCTTCAGAACCAAGGATCAGAGAAGTGCCAGTTTGGAGATTAAAGCCAATGCGGTCTGCGCTCCATTTCATGCGGACCGCACTAGAAGCCACCGCGGTTGCACTCGATTCTGTGCGGTCCGCATTGCCCGAGTTCAAAGAGTTGGATTTTCAAGTTCAGAGCCCTAGTGCGGCCGCACGTGATTTTGTGCGGTCCGCACTAGCCCTACAGGGGTATTTTTGTCCATATTTTTTCAGCTTAGTATAAATAGCTTTTTTTCCCATTTTTAGGTCATCAAATAGATTTTGACTGAGCTGCGCTCGTGTCTTCGATAGTTTTGGCTATTTTGAGCAATTTTAGCTTCATTTCAACATTGAATCTTCTAGTTTATCTTAGCAATTAATTAATATGAGTTTTTCTTCATCTATTTCTTTGTTTTCTTCTTCAATTATGAGTAGCTAGACCCGTAAGCTAGGGTTGTGGCTCAACTAGTCGGGTGGAGGGCCTCTAGATCTGGTGTGATATGCTGATGATACAAGTATGAGTGAACCAACCTTAGGGGATGAGAACAAGAAATAAAGAAAACTGAAAAGGTAAACAAGTCAGTAATGATTCTGAAATGTTTGCAATTTTTAAACACATATTGCGAGAACGTAAATTTGTGTCCTAATTTGGGAGCCTCGTTGTGCCCGAGGTAGGCCTAGCGACAAATAAATTCGGAGAAATTTAGTGCCAATAATTGCCTCATTTCATTAAAGTAAAAGTAAACGAATCAAAATGAAACTAAATAAGATAGTATCACTAATGGCTCTTGGCCTTATTACATTTGAAAGGAAAGCAAATAAATCTAATCTACTTGGTACCAGAAGGACCCTCTCCAGACTAGATGCTCTTGTCGATTAATTCTCCCATCTCGCGTAGGTTCAGCAGCAGGAATGCCCTTGCAAGATTCCCTCCTTCGTTCCCTTCAGCGTTCTGGCAGTCAGTGACCCTTTTTCTCATCTTCCCTTCCAACTTCATTAAACTGTATTCCAGGTATTCCAGCCTCCCGCTGGATTTAACAGCTCTTTCTTTCCATTCGTTAATCATCTCCATATCAGCCTTGTGCAGTTCCATATGCTCGGCTTCAGACTCTCGAACTCTTTTCCGCATCTTGTTGTACTTCACCTCTGCTTCAGCAACATCGTCTATAACCTTGTTTCCTAGCCTGGCCCTTGGCTCAACGACCCCAATTATGTTGTCCTCCAACCATAATAGGTAAAAGTATGAGTGGCCTGCGTGATATAGGTCTGGCTCAATAGTATCCTTCTCCACAATGATCTTCAAGGTCCACATGTGTTGCACTTCATTCTTATACCGGATGGCATCACCTTGGAAATTAGCTCTGAAGTGACACATTTTGGCGGCCTGTGGTATGATTTGTCTCCTTCCTGCTTGTCTCATAACCGTGAGAGGAGCATAAGGGTATATGCCCCTCAACCTGATCAACACCAAGTGCAGAAAATCCCTAGATATGATGATGAATTCATCGGTAGGGAACCACTCAAACATCCACTAGACTTGATCCTCAGTCAAATTTTTGAAAAGTTGTACCCATCCTGCAGCATCCTCTGGCTGAGCAAACATGTCTGGAATATAGTTCATTCTTTTGGGATGATGGAAGGCTATGTGATCATTCCACGACCTTCGCAAAAATTCTTGACGGTATTGTCCCTTTTGGAGATGTTCCAACAACCAGACTTGTAGCAGCAAGTTGCAACCCTCGAAGAACCTGAACCCCTTCTAACATCGCTCCAAAGCCCGGTACATGTCTGCAACAATCATAGGGACGATAGTGTATGTCTCCCTCTAAATCCTATCCATCAGAGTTTTGGTCATCATGGCCAACCTAGTATGGATCCTATCCCCTTGGATTGGGAATACCAGCATGCCCAAGAAACACATGATAAATATGAAGACCCTACGATGAATCCAATCTAAAAAAGTGATTGAGAACTCATCATCAAAAAGGTGGTAAGAACTGCTGTGACCGTATCTTTCATAAAGGAACTCAAAAGGTATGTAGGAGTCCTTTAGGCATTTAAATTGTCATTCTTCTTCAGCCCTACCATCTTCAGAAATTCCCTAGCAGTGTGATTTTCAGGTGCCAATAGATTAGGACTATCCCAAGGTAACCAACAAATCCTCCTATCTCTTCTAGAAGGGATGTCATTTATATGTTACCAAAACGGAACACAGCCCTTTCCTTGTCCCAAAATATAGTTGCAGCCTCGATCAACATTTTGTTGAGCTGAAGGTCCATCAAAGAGGGAAAGTTTCCTTAGACTCATTTCACATGGTTTTGGTCACATGAAGGAAGATCCCTCCACCAATCTAGAAAAGGTGAGGGTGTACTAACAATACCAAATTTGGGGAACTCGTCCTCATTTTCTAATAAAACAAAGAGAGTTAAGCCCTTTCCCCCTCCAAGTTTGTCTATTTAGACAGTAATGATTAGCATATCGACACTTATTTCTCCAAATTAATGCACATAATTGTGGTTACGTCCGTTTGAATTATGGAAAAACCCGATGGACTTTAGACAAGGCTTGTCTTAAAGGGTCATTATGTGGACAATATATTAACCCGGCTAGGTTTGACCATGATGCATGTACAATTTAATCAGAGTAAGGTTGCTATAGAGGTCTAGACCGGGACCCTCAAAAGGACAACTTGAGGGGGGGAAGGCATGGAACCGTCGAACACACCGCTGATCGACTAGTTTTACCGCAAATACGCCTTTCCGAAGTTAAAGGGTGATATATAGGAAGAACGGAAACACTCATCAAGCGTTGCTATATAATAAATTACGCATGAGTGGAGTATGATGTTGAGCATGATTTATGAAGCAATAAATAGAAGGTTGTCAAGTATTTGCACGTAAAATAATAATAAATATAGTATTTAAATAATTGAAGAGACAGTAACAGAAAAAGAAAACAAGGAGACAAGTCAGTTTTAGGAAAAGAAATCATAAATGCTTGAAAATAAATAGTTAAATTTAAATAAGGGGAAAGAGTACGTGGGATAGAGCATGCTTGGACTAATTCACAAAAGATAAGTTTGTTATGGTAAGAGCCTAAAAATATCCCCAGCAGAGTCGCCATGTTGTCGTGCCCCCCTTTTTCTCCCTTTTTGACGAGGAAGTCCGGGTTTCGACATTCATGGGGGGAATAACTCCTTTCCTTTTTGGGAATTGGGTATTTGAAGAGTCACATCTAACCGATTACGGTGTGTTAGGGCACCTTGAGCAATTAACTCATGGACTAGTTTGCATTACCAGAGATTTAGGGTAAGAGCTCGAAATAACCTTGAGGGGAAGGTGTTAGGCACCCTCGGTCCACAATGGTGGATCCCGGCCGAACTTAAACTATGTGAATTAGTCATTTTAACAAATAAACAGTTTCAACATGTACTTGCAAGTAAAAGACATGTTTTGACATTCTAAGCACATTTATGATTAAAGTAATGGAACAAAGGAAAAAGGTTTGAACAAGTTGCACATATATAAAGAAAAGTAAATTTATTTAAACAACGGGAGTTGGGAAAGAGGGGTCCTAGGTTGGTTAGCCTACAGGATCATACCCATACAATGCCCGGTAAACACTCCTCAACGAGGGGCTACACGTGACATTAGCGCATAGTCATCATATTCCTTACTACCCAATTCCCTCCCCTTGGTCATAGCCTAAAGCATTCTAGCAAGCTTGAAAGATATCCTATGCGTGCACTACCCATCCCTTCCTCGTGGCCCTGGAGTATTTAGGAACTCTAATTTAGGTAGTTCTAGACAATACTAAGGTTTTTCAAGGATAAAAGTCTAGGTGTCAATCAAAACAATTAGGACTGCATTTAAAGAGGGAACAATTAAAGGCTCACATTTACCTCCACAAACATAACAAGTAAGTACACATCTCAAACAACAGTTTCAAGTATTTAAGAGAAAACCTTAGAACATGATATCTAGGTGAGCCAAGATTATGCAGTATTGAATTAGGACCAAAGTGTCAAAGAGCTGAATCCTACTTGCCTACTAATTCTTTTAAACATGTTGAGTGTCAGCAATCTCAAATAACAAGGTGCAATTTTATAGTTTGCAGAATTTTAATCGCCCTACAGGCTTGCCTAGGCATATAACAGTGATGTCCTAGGAGCATGATATCTATTATTGATTAAGAATGTAACTAAATAGCAAACATTTTTAGACGGCAGTTTGGATCCCATAGGCATGCTTTCTAGCAATATTATTTAAGGCAACGTTGAAACTTATTAAAGAAGTGGACAAATTAGTTTATTAAGCCAATTCAGAATAAACACACGTGAATTAAACTGTTTTTCTAACTAAACTAGTTTTAAGTCCTAGAGGCATGATTCTAATTGAGCATAAGGTGAAACAAACAACATTCATTTAACCAAAGTGAAACCCATATAGGCATGATTTCTATTAAAGCTAATTTTAACTCCTATAGGCATGATTTCTATTAAAGATGATTTTAACTCCTATAGGCATGGTATCTAGTTATTAAAAACTGATTTAGATCCTACAGGCATTGCTTATAATTGTGTGAAAGTAAAGTAAACAGAACTTATTTTAAACCAAAGCAGATCCTATAGGAATGTTAAATAACAAACACATTTGAATCAACATGGATCTTATAGGCATGGTATCTACCCAATTTTACAATATATAACTACCCTCCCTTTTTCACTAATCACCCACTGTTTGTTTATAATAATTATTACAAACCAATGAATTGAATAAAATTACATAAATAGAATAGAAATTAATCTATAGGGAGCCTGAAGTAGGCCCAAATGATTTCCAGGTCTCCAGTAGTCCCAAATGCCCAAAGTTCATAGCCAATTCTATGTCTAGGTGTGTCAGAGTTTCCTAAGGACCTTAAGGATCCCAGGCAATGCTCACAACTAGACTTTTCTCAAATAATAACTGATTTAGGTGCAGTGTGGAAATGCCAACCCTGACATGCCAGAGTTCAAAGAGATCTCAAGGGACTCAAGGAAGTACACATATCAAAGGGGCAGGACCTAGAATTCTAAGAGTAAGTGGAAGTGCATGATAGTTTGAAAGAGTTTAATAGAAAGGTCTTAGGACTGAAAAGAACTTCTGAAAATCATTAGTGATAAAACAGTTTGAGGAAAGTGTACAAAAACAATTTTACAGTCAGAACACAAGTCATAGAACAAACAAACTTTAGGAAGTAACTTTGGCAAGTAGCTTTCACACAAGGGAAGAGGGATTGGGAATTTAGATAGTACACCTTAATGGAGCACACAAACAACAACATACATAGAGTTTTGAGGGGGTTCTATAGAACTAGTAGGTAGAATGCAGGTCATGCAGCAAAGATCACAACAGAAACATGTTGAAGCCATTTGTGGGAGAGTAATTAACTTAGTAAGAGTGAGGCAGAACATGCAAAGACTTAGGTGCTAGGCAAGTATCAACAGGTGAAGGCATGCTAATCACACAAAGGCAGTGTCTAGGCATGCCATTAGACAAAAGTCAGTCAAACAGGCTTAGTTTCATATGTTCACATAGCAAACATGCAAGTAAAGTGGAACATGCTAATTACAAATTTGAATAGGCAGTATTAGGCATGTTGGGTAGGCAGTAAACAAAAGCAAGAATGGACTCAGGCCACATTAACTAAAGCAGTAAGTAAACACATAGGTTTTGATTCTTAAAATTAATCAGAAGCATATCAAGTTTAAAAAAAGAAAACACGAGATATGAGCAAGGTATTGTGCAATTCCCAGCCTTGGCTTGCAGCTAGCTAGAATAACAGGGATCACAAGTAGAAAAAAGAGAAGAGAGAGAGAGCCTTTTTAGAGTGTAAAGTGATAGTTTCTGAACTATTGTTCGTGTCTAGAAGTTAAAATAAGGGGAAGTTTATATAGTAATCAAGTGTTAAACAAAATAAGGTAAGGGATCAATTAAGTAGCAATCAGGGGAATTCATGGAATCAATCACACATGCAAATCAGTAAGTCTTCCCTTTAATCAAGGGATAACCAATCAACAGTAAAAGCAGGACAAATATTTTAAGGAAGGAAATCAAGTAAGGTAATTAGGGGTGAATGAACAGGGTCCAATTAAGGAAATAGTTAGCAGGAATCAGTAAATAACAAATAAGGCAAGAGGAAACTAATTAAGGCAAGAAGTTCAATCAAATCGAGTAGAGTAGTAATAATCAAGGTGTCACGGCCCAAAAACCGACCCTGTCGTGATGGCACCTATCGTGAAACTAGGCTAGCCGATGCAACTCCCGAATCAACCATTTTCCAATAAAAGTTGTTTTTATACCATTTATAAATCAATAATCTCATAATGAAATTTAAAGAAAAGAAAAATGCGGAATAATTACACAAGCCCGACATCGGGGTGTCACTAGTCATGAGCATCTACCAAGGTCTGAATACAACAAGAGTCTAAAAATGTACTAAATACATTAATGAAAATGAGGGGAAGGAAAGCAGTGCTGCGAACATCGTGCAACCACCTTGCTAACTCCGATGATTCCGCCTCTGAGCAATCAACACCCGCTACCGGGTTTCGAAATACCTGAATTTGCATACGAAGTGCAGAGAGTAATGTGAGTACTCTAACCCAGTAAGTAATAAGAGTAAATAAAGAGTGATCAGTAAGAAAATGCGTCAACCATATCATAGAACCACAATGATTACAACCTGTTTCCAAATCAGGATACCACTCAAATCATTTCGTTAAACTCCCACTTCAGTAAAATCCTTTAAAAATTATCTTTCTAACCTTTTCAATATAAGGTTAATGAAATATATATATTTAAAAGTGATGAAAATCATAATCGGCCCCTCGGACGAAACATAGTTCGTATACAGCCTCTCGACAAAAGAGAAATTCATACCCATTTCATAACTTAAAAATTTAGTTTAAATGAAAGTTGATTAAAGCATTTGTTCAACATTTTCAATAGGTCTCAGTTTAAAGATGAGTGAAAACAATAATTAAATCAACATATTCGATAGAAACTCATTTTAAGGAGGAGTGAAAAACACTAAGCTCATAACTAGGCCCCTCAGGCAAGCATAACTCATGCACATGTATATAGATAGCCCCTCGGGCAAGCCTCTCAGTCACTTGTGACTCAACTCTTACCAATTAGCGCTAACACTCAGCACTCACACTCAATAGGTACCATATAGTAATCGATGCGGCATATAGACCGGTCCATATATTGCTGCGGCATGTAGCCCGATCCATATATATATATATATATATATATATATATATAGTCAACTGCGCTCATTGCGGGTGTGCAGACTCCAGAGGGGCTTCTACATCCCAAGCACTATATCGCTGCGGCGTGCAGCCCAATCCAACATATCGCTACGGCATGCAACCCAATCCATATACATATATGTCGCGCCCCCTTTTTTTCTCGTGAAATCGGGTTTGTGACATTTGGTATAGGACAACTTGTTCCTTTTGGGAACTGGGTTTTGCATTTTTGAAGAGTCGCCACCTAATAATTTAAGGTGCATTAGGACAACAATGAAGTTCAATTCTAAGTTTTTTTGGATAACCAGAGATCGGGTAAGGGCTTGAAATTATTCCGAGGGGAAGGTGTTAGGCACCCCTCAGGATCCACTAGTGTGGTTCCAGTCCAGACAATTTATTGTGAATTTAGCAAATATACACGTACGGGCTCAAATATTAGGGGATTTAAACATATAAAAAGAAGGAATAATTAAAAGAAGAGTTAAAAAAAGTTTGCAAATAAAAGGGAAGGGGATCCTAGGTTTATATTTAATATGGATCACGTCAATGCAATACCCGGTAATCACTCCTCAAAAGAGGGGTTACACGTGGCATTAGCGCACCGGTCATCATATCCATATCTACCCTTCCCATATAAGGTATTAAAGCGCGGATTGGTCTCGATTACTATTGCATGCTATTACTCGTCCCATTCCTATCAGTCTCGGAGGCACTTAGGACTACTAGTCCTAAAGGGTGGGATATTAGGCTGATTGGTTTCAAAGGATAAAAATCTAAGGTGACATACAAAAAACACATACTGCATGTTGGGGAAGCATATAAACATATAAAGGCTCAAATATACCTCCTTGAACAAAAGTACATAACTAGCATGACTTGCACATACTTTTTAGGAATGATTAAAATACTAAAGACGAGATGAGTTTGATTATTAAAGCAGATTTGTTTATTAAATAACTTAGATAAGAAGTCCGAATCAGGCCTGCCTACTGGTTGTAACAATTAACAAAGGCGGACTCAGTTTTACAGTCATTACTCTAAGGCTTGCCTAAGTATTTAGACGGGGTCCTATAGGTATGATATCTACTTAATTCATAAGGTGGTGAAACAGTGATAACTCAAAGCGAATTATTTGAAATCCTATAGGCATGCTTGCTAAACCTCGTTAAACTAAGGGAATTAGATTATAAAAAAAGGTTCAGAACGAACGAATTTTAAATTAGGCTAGTTTCAGTTTCTGCAGATGACAGTATCCACTATCGCTAATTTTACTCCTATGAATATGGTATGTAGGATTACTGATTTTAGACCCTTGTAGACATAATTGCCGATTTTAAACCTTTGCCTACATAGTATCTGAATAATGTCAAACCCCTACAGGCGTAATATCTAGTAGACAATGGAATAGACGGGTTTTCACTTGGGAATTGCTATACGCATGATTTATATTCATTATGCTGATTTTAACAAGCGACTGGGTTATAGCCAATTGGGCCCTAAAAAAACATGATATCTAAAAGGTGACAAACATGCAGAGTTTTAGATAATTCCTATAGGCAAGTTATCTAGATGTAAAGTTGAACAAGTAGGTCCTATAGACATGGTTTCTAAATTTGATATGAATATGCAGAATTAAAAGCAGTCCTATAAGCATGTTTTTCTATATGCGAATTGAACATGTAGAAAAAATCAGTCCAATAGGCATATTTTACAACCCTTTTCACTAGCCAACCCCAAATGTTCATTACAAATTATTACAAACCAGGAACACTGAATCACATCAGAAAAGTACAAAGAAAATTTACAACCAGAGGAAGCCTGATTCTTGACTTCCTCTTTGAGTTATGGAGTAAACCACCTCAAAATGCCATTGATCCAAAGCCTTTCTCAGACTTGTGTGTGTCAGAGCTCCCTAAGGGCATCAATAGGACCCTGGGCAGTGCTCACACCCAAGTTACATAACCAGAATGGAGATGAGTGTAGTGTGGAAATGCCAGCCCTCATGTGTCCAAGTTTAGAGGGAGCTCATGGGTCCCAAGGCAAGGCTCACATGAAGAGGGAAGAACTTAAGTCTAAGAAGAGAGTGAAAGTGCAGAAACAAAGTTTTAAGAGCTGAGGGAATAAAAGGAGAGGGAAAGGGTGATGAGAGACCATTAACATTTCAGTGAGTCAATAACTTCACACAAATGGGGCAGGGGATTGAGAATCCATTGCAAGGAGCTTATACACTTAGGCATAAGTTAACTTTGGGCATGTACAACAATAGGAAGTGCTGACATGCCTGTAAATCAACCAGAACACACAACATATAAGAGAAACATGTAGGTTATGATCCTAAGAGGATCAAGTTTGGGTCATGCACATCAATTTCCAATGTTGTCACGCCCCAAACCAACCACAAGTATTAAACACATTGGGGTAGGGATTTAGAATTCACAGGTCATGATACATTGATTCAGAACATGAGAAAGGAAATTACAGCATGCTAAACAATGGTACTGGGCTAAATACAAATAGTAGGCAAACAAGAATGCAAGAAACAGTAAATAAACATATTGTTGTTGGTGCAGAAAACTTTTTTAGAACATACCAGTAAGAAATGGAAATGCAGAAAATAAGCAAGTTTCCCCACAACCTAGCCTTGGCTTTCAGCCGGCTAGGTAAGGCAACAATATAGTAGTAACAGAGAAAGAGATATTTGGTGAAGTGTGTGTTTGAACTCAAGTGTTTATGCCTTGTGTTCATGTTTTTTGAAAGAAAAGGAGTACATGGTATTTATAGCTTTCTGAAAACGAGTAAGAGAGAAGTAATAAGCTACAAACATGGAAACAATCACAATTCATAATCAATTATACAAGTGATTGCCTTTAGTTAAGGGATCACTTTGCTTAACGAGTAGTGACATGTTCAAAAATAAGGAAAGAAATCAATTTATAAGCAGGCTGATAGTTGCCATAAAAGAAGTAGTAAAACATTAAGTAGGCCATCAAGTCTAGGTACAGAGATACACTAATTTTGGAAAGAATTCAGTAAGGTAAAATAGGAAAAGAAAACAATTAACCCTAACAGGCGAGTGAAATCAGAATTTCACAAAGGAAAAGTTCGAAATCAGTCCCAAGTTGAAGGTCAAACAAAGAAGGAAACTTAGCATATAAATAGGGTGAATAAACACTATACATGCGAGGCCAAGCCTGTTGGCAGAAGGAAATAGCATACAATAGTAGCACAAAATTCAGTGGATAGCAACATTCGAAACAAGATAACCCAGTAGGTCAAGTGGTGAAGAAAACATAGAATATCAAAGCATGTGAAGATCTCACAGTAGCATGTGAAGAAAACCCCTCTTGAAAATTAGGGTTTCGAGCATAATCGATTTTTAGAGATGATAGAAAACCAGAGTCAGAAGAATCACAAAGAGAAATAAGAGATTTTGAGATAAAGAACTTCTAAATCGAGTTATGCACTTAAACGAACAGCCTCAGACCCAAAATCATAGGATTTTCAACAATAGAAGAGTTTTTTAAAAGGGGATAAACAAACAAATCGGACAGAAACTCAGGCAAACAAACATTCGTCTAATAAACAGTCATGAGAAATTAGGGTTTTTAACATGCAAACTCAAGTAGAAGAAAGACATAAGGAAACACAGCAGAACATGTCAAAAATCAAAGAAACGTTTTGAAATAAACTAACAAGAACCCTAATTGGAAAAAATAAGGGGTTTTGAAGGCAGAGATTTAAAAGAAACTTCGAGAAAAACGCTTAACAGTTCAGAGTAAAAATAGATCTGAAACAGATCTAAAAGAAATCGAAAGAACCTTAGAGGTTAGGGTTTCAGAAGAACCCCAAGTGATGAGAAAGGCTTTGAAAACCATCGATCTAAGCAGGAGAGTCAAGAGTCTGACTTGAATAGCCATGGCTGACCGGAGAATAGTCATGAACTGTAATCGAACAGTGTCTAGACCAAGCTCTTTCAAGATCTAGCCTTGAGACCATAAGAATCGAATACGTAGAAGCCATGTGGGGTTGATACAGGTCTCCGATGACCTTGGATGCCATAGATTTGGGAGGTATTATGGTTGGGTTAGGTGGCGGCAGCTACGGTTCATGAGGGATTGCAGAGAGAGTTGAGAGGGAAAGGGATTCAAGGGCGGCGTTTGGTGTGAAATGAGGTGGGGTAAGGGGTCGTTTGAAGTTAAAAATGGAAAGGGCCGATATTGGCCGTTGATCTAAATGATCAACGACCAGGATTGAAAGGGTTAGATAGGGGATCCAGGTTGGGTTATTTAGACTAGGTCAGGGGTGGGGTTGAAATTGAAATTGGGTTGGGAAATTGGGGGCCGATTTTGGGTTATAATTGAAGCTCAATTTGGGCTATAATTGCAATAGCCACTTTTCCCTTTTAATTTTATAAAAATAGTAAATTAATTCCCGGAAATAAATTGAAGGTACTAAAATATTTGCAATATATAATTATCAATTTAAAAATACTGGACTTAATTTTCATCGATATAAATACAATTAAATCTAAAAGAGGCTAAAATTGTAATTATATGCAATTTAGCCTTAAAAATACTAAATCAATTATAAAAAATATGCAAAATATATTTTAGCTATATTTTAGTATAAATATGAGCATCCAATAAATGAATCACCAAAAATGATAATTTTGAAAATATTATTGGGTATTTTATGAGTAAAATAGGGGAATAAATTGGTTAAAAAATCTTTAAAATTAAGAAAATTAATAAACAATTGGGACATACCTATATATGCATATATATGCTATTTTGAAAGTATTTTGCATATAAAATTATACAGGAAAAAATTGGATATCAAATATATATATATATATATATATATATATATATATATATATATATATATATATATATATGGCGTGCAGCCCGATCCATAAATGTATAATCCTCACAACCAGGCCCTCGGCTTCTCTCAGTCATTAACCTCACAATCAGACTCTCAGTCTATCTCAGTCATTAACCTCACAATCAGACCCTCGGTCTATCTCAGTCATCAACCTCACGATCAATCGGACCATTAGTAAAAGAGGGAACTCAGCCCAAACAGTTTTCATATTTTAAGAAGTAAAGTGATAAAACCAGATTTAAACAATAAACAGGTAAAACATGACTGAGGATATGCTTTCAAAACAAATAGAGTGAGGAAAAACAATGAAAGTGCCCCTAAGGGTCTCAACAGGTCAGCACAAGGCCCCAAACATGGCATACAACCCGAAATATAATATCAATCTCTAAAATATGGAATATCATAAGATTTCAAATCAAATACGCGACTTAACAGTCATATAGGACGGACCAAGTCACAATCCCCAACGGTGCATAACTCCGCGCTCGTCATCTAGCATGTGCGTCACCTCAAAGTAGCACAACGATGTGAAATCCGGGGTTTCAAACCCTCAGGATAGTATTTAAAATCATTACTTACCTCGATCCGGTCCAAACTCTAGCCCGCAATGTGTTTGCCCTCACAAATCGACCTCTGAATGCTCCAAATTTAGCCACAATCAGTATATAACTATTAATATATTCTAAGGGAACAAAGCCCACTCGAAAATGTCCAATTTACATAAAAAAATCTCGAAATTGCTCAAACCTGGCCCCCGGGCCCACGTCTCGAAATCCGATAAAAGTCACATCAATAGAATCTTCATCCTCTCACGAGTCTATACATACTAAGAACATCAAAATCGGACCTTAATTGCCCCTTCAAATCCCCAATTTACACTCTTCAAATCCAAGCCCTAATTTCCACATTTTTCATGATTAAACAAGTAAGAATAAACATAGGATCGAGTATTGAGTTCAAAAATCTTACCTCCAGGTGTTATCTCTTGAATCCCTCTTCAAAACCTCTTAAAAAGCTCCAAAATCGCCCAAAAATGGTGAAAGTTAGTCCCAAAATCGCGGACAATGGCTATTTAAACATTCTGCCCAGGCATCAAAAACCTTCTTCACGAACGCGGTCAACGCCTCGCGTTTGCGAAGCACAAAATGACTTTGACCCAAAATTACTCTTCGCGATCGCGACTAGCCACTCGGGAACGCGATGGCTCCTCAGCTTGACCCTTCGCGATCGCATTACCTCTTTTGCAAATGCGATGAATAAAACACCTCAAGCCCAGCTGGCCAATTTCCTCTACGCGAACACAGAGATTCACCCGCGAACGCGATGCCCAAACAATCATCCCTTCACGAACGCGGAGCCTTCCTCGCGAACGCGAAGGCTAAAATTCCAGCCTTCACCAGCTAACCCTTCGCGAATGCGAGAGCCTACTCACGAACGCGAAGGCCATTTCTCTGCAACACTGATCAACAATTTTCTGCAATTCTAAACAACATGCAATGGTCCGATTGACCAGCCGAAACTCACCCGAGGCCCTCGGGACCTCAACCAAACATGCCAATATATCCCATAATCTCATTCAAACTTGTTCCAACCTTCGGAACGCTCAAAGCAACATCAAAACACCAAAATCACATCGGATTCAAGTGTAAGAATTCCAAGAACTTCCAAATTACGCTTTTGAACAAAACCCAACCAAACCACGTCCGAATGACCTGAAATTTTGCACACACGTCACAAATGACACAACAGAGCTACTGTAACTTCCGAAATTCCATTCCGACCCCTATATCAAAATCTTACCTATCAACCGGAAAATGCCAAAATCTTAATTTCGCCAATTCAAGCCTAAACCTTCCACGGACTTCCAAAATGCATTTCGATCACGCTCCTAAGTCTCAAATCACCTAACGGAGCTAACCAGGTCATAACAATTCTGATACGAGATCATATACAAACAAGTCAAATCTTGGTCAAACCTTTCAAATTTCAAGCTTCAAACTGAGAACTGGTCTTCCAAATTCATTCTGATTACCCTGAAAATCAAAACCAACGATTTACATAAGTCATAATATATCACACGGATCAAGTCATGCCCGAGAAATGGTGAGCAAAGTGCAAAAGATCAAAATGACTGGTCGGTCGTTACATCCTCCCCCACTTAAACATATGTTCGTCCTAAAACGTGCCCAGAGTTGTTCCACAAGCCAACCAATCGCTGAATAACCTTACCATGCACATACCCGGGGGTGATCCCACATCACCCTATCTCGTATAGGTCCGATAACACAATGTAACTGAAATTTCACAGTCCAACCTAGCCCATGAACCTTAGAACCACATTTCCACTTTTGAAATCATCCACAAGATCAAAATCTCACATCTATACTCTGACTAAGCCCGAACAAGCTGTAATAAACCATACCCGCAACCTCGATACAATTACATGATATACCACATAACTCAAACGCTTGCAGCGATAACTTCTAATCACAACAGCTGCACACAACAACCGAATATCGATAGGAAACCTCTTATCAACTAAAGTCTCATTCCAACACTTTCATATACTGCCAATGATAAATGAAATACCCAGTAAGCCATAACCGTTTTCTCAGATCAACCATTCATGAAGCCACTTCTCCTTTGGCAAAGACCATAGCAAATTTCTGCGCCGAACCTCGATGTTATCCTTCCAACATGCTGAAATCAAATCTGTTTGCAGTCATTAAAGATCTCGACGATCTCATCTAATCCAACACCACTACTTTGGTGACATTGACACATCAATACAGATTAACGCCACGACTTGTGCAATTTGTGCACCAATAAGGCACAATCTGAACTTACTCAAATCATGAAAATGACTCAAATGAAGGAGTTGTACCGCAAGCTCACTAGTACCACCACAACACAAGGCTGAGAACCCGCCACACATTGTAGAAACAGAACACACGAATCTAACCCACAAGATCATACTTCCACATAGCTTCGCTCCAATGCGCGACCTCATCCAAACACTGGTCCACATGAGACACCTTAAGTTACTATGCTCAAAATCGACAACCGTGCGTAATATGATGTCTAAAACCAAAGCAATCATCATAACCACTGCGAGACAATTACATAACACCACACAACTCGAACGGACATAACCGATACACCATCCACCGAGCGTTACCCAGTGCTCTTCCCGCTCAAATTCCATTGAGAGGCCCCAATAACACTGCACCACATGTGCCTATAACCAACAAATCCTGACGTCTCGCAACACGAAAGATAACTCATAGATCCCCCTGATTACTAATAGCTCCATAACAACCGAATCAACACCTCACTCACCAATAGCAACTCGAAGTCAACAAAGCCATCTCGATGCAGAACACACAGCCATATAGGTTTAACAATGAACCACACATCAACTCTAGTCACCCACAACAGATAAATAACCCTCCGAAAGTTCACAATGATTGAATCATAGCACATACTATCATCTGACTAACTTGCCCATATCTTTAGCGTCCACAACCATGAGTTAACCTGTTTATGAGAACTTTCAGTCTCCAAGTCCATAAGGCACACAAATTACCATATCTGATCCCAATTTCGCCGCTCGAATATACAACACACCTCTAATACTCAATCCCATGAGTGGTACACCCATAATTCTTCTGTGCCACCAAACAAACTCGAATATCATCAGTTGATCAGACGAGATAGTGACGTAATACCAATAAAGCATCCATAACTAAGATATATTACCCCTTCTGAAATGTATACCCTCATCAAGCCACACAAATCAGTGATCTCACTTATCTAATCACCTGAAGCTGCTTATGCTATCTAAGAATTTATGAACTTTCTTTCAAAACTGAACCGTGACCTTACACATGCAAACCTCAACCCCATACAACATACTACATATACTATACCACCCAAATGATAATTACGAGAACTTTGCAAACCACTCCGAGCTACAAGCAATTACTTACTCAACCATCCAAGAACTTCCCAGTGATCCCATCTAGAAGAAAATCACTATACATCCCATGCTCTGCACGCCAATAGGAAAAATACACCTCTCTAACTGTGGTAGAAACCATCTAGAGCTCTCCGAATTCCATTTGCACAACACTAAATCATCATGACTGAATCCTTCTAACTCAACCGAGCTACGCAGGTGACTAAACCTAAGAGAATTGTCTCGAAACACTTGTAAAAACCCATTACCTCATAAGTACCTAGAGAACTCATCATATCCTTTCCCCTGCCGAGCTGACCTACTACCAAGCTATCCCATCTATACAAGTCCCTCTGAATTTACCTTCATCTTGATACTTATTCCTGCTATCACATCACAATCCTTGACCCGGACTCACCACACGAGACTTGAGCATAACACCACACTGTCTAAGGCTCATAAGCCGCTGAATACTCTCTTAAATATTCCTGAAAGCACCCATATTCAAAATGCCTACCCTAAAGAGACTTCCTGCGAATCCCAAGCCATTACCTTCACCTTCCTAATACTGATATATAGACTTCCATAATTGATATAGAAATGCCACAAGTCTTGACATCTTCCAATGAAAACTCGGTTTCTAGCCACATATACAACTTGAAAATATCCAATTATCACCTGTAAAATCTTGGACACATTAGAACCATTCTCGAGAGTCATTACTCTACTCAAACTGCAATTAGCCTAATCAAACGAACCGAACAACCCGTGCCTCAATAGCACTCCAACACCGCAGAGTGTAACCTCATCCTAAAACAACCAAGCAGCTTCCTACTCTATGCACCGAGCATCCTTTACCAATAACAACTCAAGGCATTCCGTGATTCTCATACACTTATGAAGCATATTATAACCTTTGTTAAGAATTTTCCTTTACTCAAGCCATCTTCGGTCTCAAACTCAGTAGGCCATAATTGATTCTTCCGTACGCCTCAACTGGTACCAGCATAGCACATAACCATGCAATCAACTAATCAATAGCAGACTCCCCCACTTCGCTCGAAGCCATAGATCAAAACACACACAATAACTCATAACACATATACTCTATTGCTTCCATAGTACCAAAGTGAGATTAAACTCCATACTTTATGGCTCGTGAAACACAGACCATCGAGTACTTTAAACCTTCTGCAAATCGTGCGTTCACCCTCGTAACAGTCAAGCCCACTCTCTTAAGCGACCCAAATTCAAATTTTAACACATATAATTCACTTGTAAATGAGATCTTCTAACAGACAACATAAGGATCACACAACTTCAGAACACTCTACAGGAGGTAACCCACCTGCCTTGTATCAAACCAACATTTTTGTATACTTTCCACCATCATAGACATTACGCAGTCTCTTGATATCCCTAAGTCTGAACTCATACCGTAACAGGAGATATACCTCACTCCCAGCTAGGAAACATGAAAATATTCTTCAAACACCCATAACTTAGGGCTATACCTCAAATCGAGATGAAAATCAAGTACCTAATATTTCTTGCTGCCCCAAAGCAGACCCCTCCTCGCCTCATTTGATTCATCTGAACACATCTCGCAGTCACTTCACCCTCATCACGCAGCTATCAAGTCATTACTTCTCTTAATAGGGATACCATAGAACATATAGATCTAGAAACACATGCTCACACAATCAACAGCTCAGGGATCAAGCTATAGGCAAAAATCTGGCCCCAAGTCTTCCAGACTGGCCCAACATCAACACACAGAGATCACATCTCGCCCCTCAATCAGGGAATCACAAGACATCGATGCATATCTGAAATTGAGTGCTCATGCACGCATACGAACGTGTGAAAGGAATTCAAAGAGTTACATTCCAAGATGAATCAAGGGCGATAAGAATTCAAGAATGTGAAGTTTTTTCCTAAAGGTTCTGCAGCCTCCTGAGAATAAGTACAGACGTCTCCGTACTGATCCGCGAGACTCTACTAGACCTGCTCCTGACTCGTGAGACCTATGTAACCTAGGATTTGATACCAACTTGTCACGACCCAAAAACCAACCCGGTCGTGATGGCGCCTATTGTGAAACTAAGCCAACCGATGCAACTCCCCAATCAACCATTTTTCAATAAAAGTTGTTTTTATACCATTTATAAATCAATAATCTCATAATGAAATTTAAAGAAAAGAAAAATGCGGAATAATTACACAAGCCCGGCATCGGGGTATCACTAGTCATGAGCATATACCAATGTTTGAATACAACAAGTCTAAAAATGTACTAAATACAGCAATGAAACTGAGGGGAAGGAAAGCAGTGCTGTGAACGTCGTGCAGCCACCTTGCTAACTCCGATGACTCCACCTCTGAGCAATCAACACCCGCTACCGGGTTCTAAAATACCTGAATCTGCATACGAGGTGCAGTGAGTAATGTGAGTACTCCAACCAGTAAGTAATAAGAGTAAATAAAGACTGAGCAATAAGAAAATGTGTCAACCACGTCATAGCACCACAGTGATTAAAACCTATTCCCAAATCAGGATACCACTCAAATCATTTCGTTAAGCTCTTACTTCAGTAAAATCCTTTAAAAATTATCTTTCTAACCTTTTCAATATAGGTTTAATGAAATATATATATATATATATAGTGAAATTGATGAAAATTATAATCGGCCCCTCGGGCGAAACATAGTTCGTATACAGCCTCTCGGCAAAACAGAAATTCATTCCCATTTCGTAACTTAAAACTTCAGTTTAAATGAAAGTTGTTTAAAGCATTTGTTCAACATTTTCAATAAGGCTCGGTCTAAGATGAGTGAAAGCAATAATTAAATCAACATATTCAATAGAAACTCACTTTAAGGAGGAGTGAAAAACACTAAGCTCATAACCAAGCCCCTCAGGCAAGCATCACTCGTGTACATGTATATAGATAGCCCCTCGGGCAAGCCTCTCAGTCACACGTGACTTAACTCTTACCAATCAGCACTCACACTCAATAGGTACCATATAGTAACCGCTGCGGCGTACAACCCGATGCATATATTGTTGCGGCGTGCAGCTCGATCCATATATATATATATAGTTGACTGTGCTCACTGGGGTGTGCAGACTCCGGAGGGGCTCCTACAGCCCAAGAGCTATATCATTGCGGCGTGCAGCCCGATCCATATACATACATACATATATATACATACATATATATACATACATATATATACATATATATATATATACATATATATATATATATACATACATATGCATATATACATATATACAATATATATATATTGCTGCGGCGTGCAGCCTGATCCATAAATGTATAATCCTCACAACCTGACCCTCGGTCGCTCTCAATCATTAACCTCACAATCAGATCCTCAGTCTATCTCAGTTATCAACCTCACGATCACTCGGACCGTCAGTAAAAGAGGGAACTCAGCCCAAACAGTTTTCACATTTTAAGAAGTAATGTGATAAAACCAAATTTAAACAATAAACAGGTAAAACATGACTGAGGATATGCTTTCAAAACAAACAGAGTGAGGAAAAATAGTGAAAGTGCCCCTAAGGGTCTCAACAGGTCGGCACAAGGCTCCAACACATGGCATACAACCCAAAATATAATATCAATCACTAAAATATGGAATATCATAAGACTTAAAATCAAATACGTGACTTAACAGTTGTACAGGATGGACCAAGTCACAATCCTCAATGGTGCACGACACCACGCTCGTCATCTAGCGTGTGCGTCACCTCAAAGTAGCACAACGATGTGAAATCCGGGGTTTCAAACCCTCAGACAATATTTACAATCATTACTTACCTCGATCCGGTCCAAACTCTAGCCCGCGATGCCTTTGCTCTCACGAATCGAACTCCGGATGCTCCAAATCTAGCCACAATCAGTACATAACTATTAAAATATTCTAAGGAAACAAAGCCCACTCAAAAATATCCAATTTACATCAAAAACCCCGAAATTGCTCACACCCGGCCCCCGAGCCCACGTCTTGAAATCCGATAAAAGTCACATCAGTAGAATCCTCATCCTCTCACCAGTCTATACATACTAAGAACATCAAAATCAGACCTCAATTGCCCCTTCAAATTCCCAATTTACACTCTCCAAATCCAAGCCCTAATTCCCCAGTTTTTAGGCTTTAATTTCCACAATTTTCATGATTAAAGAAGTAAGAATCAACATAGGATCGAGTATTGAGTTCAAAAATCTTACCTCCAGATGTTATCTCTTGAATCCCTCTTCAAAGCCTCTCAAAAAGCTCCAAAATCACCCAAAAATGGTGAAAGTTAGCCCCAAAATTGCGGACAATGGCTATTTAAACATTCTGCCCAGACATCAAAAACCTTCTTCGTGAACGCGGTCAATACCTCGCGTTCGCGAAGCACAAAATAACTTTCACCCAAAATTACTCGCGATCGCGACCAGCCACTCGCGAACGTGATGGATCCTCAGCTTGACCCTTCGCGATCATGTTACCTCTCTTGCGAACGTGATGAATAAAACATCTCAAGCCTAGCTGGCCAATTTCCTCTACACGAACGTAGAGATTCACCCGCGAACGCGATGCCCAAACAATCAGCCCTTCGCGAATGCGGAGCCTTCCTCGCGAATGCGAAGGCTAAAGTTCTAGCCTTCACCAGCTAACCCTTCGCGAACGCGAGGGCCTACTCGCAAACGCGAAGGCCATTTCTCTACAACACTAATCAACAATTTTCTACAATTCCAAACAACATGCAATGGTCTGATTGACCACCCAAAACTCACCTGAGGCCCTCGGGACGTCAACCAAACATTCCAACATATCCCATAACCTCATTCAAATTTGTTCTAACCTTCGGAACGCTCAAAGCAACATAAAAACACCAAAATCACATCGGATTCAAGCCTAAGAATTCCAAGAACTTCCAAATTACGCTTTTGATCAAAACCCAACCAAAGCACGTCTGAATGACCTGAAATTTTACACACACGTCACAAATGACACAACGGAGCTACTTCAACTTCCGAAATTCCATTCTGACCCCTATATCAAAATCTCACCTATCAACCAGAAAAAGCCAAAATCTCAATTTCGCCAATTCAAGCCTAAACTTTCCACGGACTTCCAAAATGCATTCTAATCATGCTCCTAAGTCTGAAATCACCTAATGGAGCTAACCAAGTCATAAAAATTCTGATCCAAGATCATATACAAAGAAGTCAAATCTTGGTCAAACCTTCAAATTTCAAGCTTCAAACTATGAACTGTTCATTCAAATTTGTTCCGATTACCCTGAAAACTAAAACCAATGATTTGCATAAGTCATAATACATCACAAGGAGCAAGTCATGCCTGAGAACTTGCGAGCAAAGTGCAAAAACTCAAAACGATCGATCGGGTCGTTACACAAGGACTTTGTTAGGGAAAAGGGCTCAATTCAAACCGAAAATAAGAACTTCAGATTAATCAAGGGTTTAACTAAGGATAAAATCACGTAAAGAGTCAGCAAATATCGCAGACAACTTAAATAAAGCAAGAAAAGAATAGTCAGAATGAACATAGACATATAGAATCAGTAGAAAAGTTGAACCAAGAACTTAGTAGAGGCATTCTAGGATAAGAAAATCACGAGACATCTAAATGGCTTAAGTGAAATCACAAGAACCAAGGCAAGAACCAAGGCAAGAACAAAGGCAATACACAAGTAACTCAGAAACCAAACAAAAGAGTCAAAAAAATCAGGGCTTTTAGTATAAACGAGTTGAAGTTAGAGCAAACCTAATGAAATCGGTTAAAACATATAGAAACAGAAGATTAAACACCCAAATCATCAAATGCTTTTGGATTTTTTTTTATAGAAACCCTAGTTTACAGAAAAATGAAAGATCGTTCGAAAATCAAACAGTTATTGTAAAACATCAAAAGATTATTGTAAAATTCATACGAAATAGGTCCAAACCATATTAGATCTGTACAGATCTAAGAAATTTAGACTGAAGAAATTAGGGTTTCGAGAAGAACAATAACATAGATGAGGAAGAAAGCTTAGAAACCCCTAGATTCATGACGATATAGGAATATCTTATTCGGAACCAAACCAAAACAGTCTGAAGCAGGCAAGAAAGGGCCATAGATGCAAGCTTACTGACCCTGGTCCCTTGAGGACCTTAGAGATGGCAATACTAGTGTGAGGGAGGCCATTAGAGGCTTGGTGGTGGTGGGAAAACACCATGAAAGGCAGCAGACGACCGACAATGGAGGTAAATTAGGGTTAGGGCTGGAGAGCTTTTTGAGAGGAAAGTTATCTCAAGGCGGCGGATGGTTTGGAATGAGAGGGTTTGGGGGTTGTTTGGGACTAAAAAAGGAAGGGGCTAATTGTGGATGTTGATCTCTATGATCAACGACTGAGATTAATTGAGATTGGGGCCAGTCGGACATTAAGTTTTGGGCTGGTTAGGTTTAGGTAAAAATTGGGCTGGGTATTGGGTCAAAATTAAGATCAAAATTGAAATAAAATAGGGCCAGATTTTAAATAGCCACTTTTAATAACTAAATAATTTATAAAAAATAATAAATGAGTACCAAAAATATATTTGTGTACTAAAATGATTTAAAATAGTTATTTACCATTTTAAAAACATAGAAGACCATTTTATGTATAAATAATGTAATTATACATCCGTAAGAGCTATTATTGCAAATATGTGCAATTTAGCCTAAAATGTAAATGTAATTACAAAAAATGCACCAAAATATTTAAACACTATGTTGACATAAAATAATGAATTTGGATGACTAAGTCATCACAAAAGTAATTTGAAGGATAATTATTGGATATTTATATAATAAAAAGAGGAGAAATAAATTAATTTGGAGCTTTTAAAACTGTAGAAAAATTATAAAAAAATACTTATGCATTCTTATAACTGCATACGTACTATTTTGAAAGTATATATACGTTTTTAAAATGTGTGAGGAAAAATTGGGTATCAACAGTGATGAAAAAGTGGTATTCCATTTGTGCAAGTCCATGCGGCAACCAAATAACAATGAGGTGTGTTTTTTGTGGACTTGGTGACCGATGTTATTGTTGGTGAAACAAGTGCTACAATCAATGTTGGTGATATTCTGGAGGCCGTCTTGCTCAACTTTAATGATGATGAGATGGATGGCTTCATGGAATGTGTGAATTCTTTGCAAGGAATGGAGTCGTACAAATATACACCTCGAAAATTGTCCTTGGATCTTGAAAATAGGAAAACTCTTCCTACAAAGCCTTTTATTGAAGAGCCTCCTACCTTGTAGGTGAAGCCATTGCCTCCACACCTTCGGTATATATTTCTTGGTCCTTGTTCTACTTTACCGGTTATTCTTTCCTCTTGTTTGACTAACGTGCAGGTAGATTCCACATTGGCGGTTCTACAAAAGAGGGAGAAGGTTATTAGGTGGACCTTGGCGGATATTCGGGGGATAAGACCCTCCTTTTGCATGCACAAGATCAAGTTGGAGGATGGTGCTAAACCATCTATTAAACATCAAAGGAGACTCAATGAGGCTATGCAAGAAGTTGTCAGGAAAGAGATTATCAAGTGGTTGGATGTCGGGGTTGTCTACCCCATCTTTGATAGTTCATGGACTTCTCCGGTTCAATATGTCCCAAAGAAGGGGGCATGACGGTGGTCACCAATGACAAGAATGAGTTGATTCCTACTTGAACGGTGACCGGCTAGAGGGAGTGCATGGACCATCGTAAGCTCAACAAAGTCATAAGGAAGGATCACTTTACACTTCCTTTCTTTGATTGAATGCTCACCAGATTGGCCGGCCGTGCCTTCTATTGCTTTCTTGATGGGTATTCGGGCTACAATCAAATTCTCATTGCTTCGGAAGATCAATAGAAAACAACATTTACGTATCCCTATGGTCCTTTTGGTTTCAAGCGGATGCCATTTGGTTTGTGCAATGTGCAGACGACTTTTCAAAGATATATGATGGCTATTTTCACGGACATGGTGGAGGAGTACCTTGAAGTTTCATGGATGACTTTTTGGTGGTTGGAGATTCTTTTGATGATTGTCTCGCAAATTTGGACAAAGTGTTGGCTAGATGTAGGGAAACAAATTTGGTGCTCAATTGGGAGAAATGCGATTTCATGGTCGAGGAAGGTTTTATACTTGGCCACAAAATCTCAAGGAATGGAATTGAAGTTGACAAGGCAAAGATTGAGGTGATTTCTAAGCTTCCACCCCTACTTCGGTGAAGGGTGTGCGGAGTTTCTTAGGCCATGCAAGTTTTTACCGATATTTCATCAAAGACTTCTCTAAGGTGGTGAACCCATTGTGCAAGCTTCTTTATAAGGATGCTAAGTTTAATTTCAATGATGAGTGCATGAGGCTTTTAAATTGTTGAAGCTCAAGTTGACAACTACTCCTATCATAACCTCTCCAAGTTGGAGTGTGCCTTTTGAACTCATGTGTGATGCAAGTGATGTAGCTGTTGGGACTATTTTGGGGTAATGCATCAGCAAAAATTTCACCCCGTCTACTATGCTAGTAAGACCATGATTAGTGCCCAAGTCAACTATACCATTGTGGAAAAAGAGTTCCTTGCTATTGTGTTTGCAATTGAGAAGTTCCGCCCGTACTTGATGGGTGCAAAAGTCATTGTTGACACGGATCATACGGCGGTTCGTTCTTATGAGAAGAAGAACTCCAAAGCTCAGTTGGTGATATGGGTGCTCTTGTTGCAAGAATTTGATATTGATATCCAAGATAGAAAAGGTAGTGTAAACCAAGTGGTGGACCACTAGTCTCGTTTGTAAGAGGAGGAGGGGAGGCCGCATGATGGCTTTGAAATCAATGACCCCTTCCCCGATGAGCAACTCTTGGCAATTTTAATGAAAGAGGTGCCATGGTTTGTGTATTTAGCAAATTTTCTTGTGTATGGAATCATTCTGGATGAGTCCTCTTCAACCCAAAGGAAAAAGCTCAAATAGGATTGTCAAGATTATTATTGGGATGAACCATATCTTTTCTGGATTTGTACGGATGGGGTAATTAGAAGATGTGTACTGGAAGAAGATCAAGGTAAAATTCTTGGGGCTTGTCATTCTTTTCCATATGGCGGTCATCATGGTGGAGCAAGAACGGCGACCAAAGTGCTTCGTTGCGGTTTTTATTAGCCTACTCTTTACAAAGATGCTAGTGAGTTAGTGAAAAGATGTGATGAATGTCAATGGGCCGGTGGAATCTCAAAGAAAAATAAAATGCCTCTCATAACTATTTTGGAGATTGATATTTTCTATGTGCGGGGTATTGACTTCATGGGACCTTTTGCGAGTTCTTGTGGAAACACCTACATCTTGGTCGCGGTGGATTATGTGCCCAAATGGATTGAGGCCATTGTATTACCAAACAATGAGGCGAGAAATGTGATGGCTTTCTTGAAGAAGAATATTTTCACAAGGTTTGGTACTCCACGTGCAATTATAAGCGATGAGTGGTCACATTTTTGCAACAAGGCTTTCAACACTTTACTTAGCAAGTATGGTGTTACTCACAAAGTCATGACTCCCTATCACCCACAAGCTAGTGGGCAAGTGGAAGTCTCTAACCGGGAGATAAAAAGTATGTTGTCCAAAACTGTGAATGTTTATCAGACAGATTGGTCCAAGAAACTTGATGATGCATTATAGGCTTATCAGACGGCTTATAAAACACCTATCGGAATGTCTCCATACCGGTTGGTGCTCGGTAAATCTTGTCATCTTCCAAATGAGCTAGAGAACAAGGACATGTGGGTTCTAAATAAGTTGGATCTTGATTGGGATGTAGCCGCTAACTTGAGGGTTGTACACTTGAATGAATTGGATGGCTTCTGGTACCATGCTTATGCGAGTTCGTCCTTGTACAAAGAAAAGATGAATTATCTTCATGACAAATACATTTGGAACAAAGAGTTCAAGGTGGTCGATCTTGTATTGTTGTTTAACTCAAGGTTGATGATGTTTCCCGGGAAGCTAAAATCCAAATGGAGTGGTCCTTTTGAAATTTTGGGCATGATACCTTTTGGTGCATTGGACTTGAAGAGCAAAAATAATGAAGTATTCCGAGTCAATGGTCACCGGGTGAAGCACTACTTGGGAAAGGTTTGAGATAGCCACATTGTGGTGGTCATTCATTTTACTAGAGGATATTCTGCATCGTGATGCAACGTTAAATTAGGAGCTTCTTGGGAGGCAACCCATGTTTCTATTCCTTTTTCTTTTTGTAGTTCTAACTTTATTTGAATTGTGCTACAGGGGTGAGTGTGACTTACAAGAATTGTGGACAAAAGTATGCTAAGTGTTCAAGAGAGTGTGGACCGCACTTATTTGTGCGGGCCGCACATTTTTGGGTGCCATAGCAGATGAGCATTGGGTTGCATATTTCTCTTGCGGACCACACATTTGAAACATCAAAAATACCAACTCTCTAAAGTTTAAGATTGTTAGTGCGGAGGTTGATCTGCGACTGCACATGAAATCTACGGCTGCACCTGTAAATGTGCAGACCGAAGATTGGTTTCTAAGACTGATCACCCAAGAGTGCGGACCACACATGAAAATGTGCGGCCGCAATCATCTCTAATACCTTCTCCTTTTGAATGGTATAAATAGAACATTAGGGCTCATTTACTCTTTTCCCACTTTGAACAAACATTGTTGCCCTGCTAAGTTTTCTTGGAGATTTCAATTGTCCACACACACAATCACCTAAATTACTCACTCGGTGCATTCACTCTTAGTAAAAGTTCTTGCTTTTACAATGTTGCTATGCCTATTTGTGCGAGAAATTGAAAATCCTAGAATAAAAAAGTTGTTTGTTCATAATTTTTTTAAATTCTGCAGCCGCACTTGAATTGTGCAGTCCTCAAAAATGGATTTTTGGACACTTATATGAGACAGGAATTTGCGGCCGCAGGTCAAATTGTTCAGGTCACAGATTTGCTCTTGCGACAGTAGATTAGTCTTTCCTATGACATCAGAGAGTCTTCACTTTTGAGACTCCAAGGTGTGGCCGCAAGTCAAGTTGTGCAGATCGCAGATTTAATCTTGCGGTCGTAGATTTACCATTTCTCTTTCATCAAAGAGTTCAAATTTTTGGGGACTCAGAAGTGCGGCCGCAATCTCATATGTGCAGACCGCACTTCCTATATGAAGCCGCTAGACAAATTATGCTGATCGTAGATCCCTTATCATGTAGGCATGACTCAACTGTACAACCCAACTGTGTCCTATGGTTTCTCCCTTATCTACATGTATGTGTTTGAATAATGAATTGCAACTAAAACTCTCCTATGCTTGATACAGATAATAGTTTGATCAAGAGGACGAGGAGACACTTCAAAAGGGAAAGGTGAATCTTCTCGTGGTTGACGCAAGAGAGACTTGCCCCTTAGCCAGCCCAAGACAATAAGAAAGAAAACAATAGCCAGCAGAGGGAGAGGTTTAGCTCCTATGTTTCGTCTAGGGAAGTGCAGAGGGCAACTCAGCCTCTATCTAAGAGGAGTAGACAGCCACACAGTCGAGACTGCAGGGGAGATACCAGCTTAGGGATGAGCCATCTTCATCTCACAACAACTTCGAGGGGTCAAAGAGTGCTATCCATGCTTCTAAGCCATCAACTACACCAGTCCCTGAGGATCCTATTATACATGACATTTCCGATGATGGCAGAGGGGGAGATGCTACAGCTACAAGCCTTGAAAGATCAAAGAAGAAAGAGCTATGAGAGGATCTCTTTGTCAGCCTGGATGCCTTCACCAATTTTTGTATGTGGTCTCGGGCAGTGCTTGTGGCTTCTATTATGGCCGGTTACCCAATCAATGTGGGTTCCGTGATATCGTCCAACATTTTAGTGATTGCACGGAAGGATAGCTCAGCCTATCCTTATCCCACCACTATCACAGAGTACCTCATGGATGCAAAGGTAAAGCCGAGGGATTTTGATACCAAGGTGAAGGCAAATAAGCCCTTCGATTGGTATTCACTGATGGATGCGAGCAAACCAAAGATGAAAGCTCTGCCGTTTGCCACCACAGGCCAGTCTGATAAGCTAATAATGGTAACTTCTAAGGCAGCTGACCACCCATCCACCTCTGTCGATCCCTATACCAGCGCCTTTGCTATGCCTTTACCATTATCTTCAGCTCCTGTCACAGCCCCTAGAGTATCTCCAAAGCCAGTGCATGTGCCAACAGTTCCCCTATCTTCTTTGCGAGTCTCCCATACATTAACGAGTCTCAACAACTAGATGCAGACATCTGCTTCTATGTTGTATGACCTGTCTAGTACTATTGTAGCGCACTCCACTTCTCAGGCACCACAGGCTCCTTCAGACATTGATGAGACTGTACAGAAGATTTTGGAGAATCAGTACACGATCCTGGATACCTTGGTATAGAACGGGTCAGTGATTGAGGAGCTAGTAAAGGAAGTAAAGAAGATGAGGAAGTCCAAGGTCAGCAAGAAATCAGTACACAAGCTCCAGAGAGAGGTTACTAAACTTTCTACAACTGGTGACCTTTCCTTTGACATACTCCTTAACCCACACCAGTCCACCCTAGATCCTCTAGTACCATCTGCACCGGCAGCACTAGATGGCCAGTCTGACAAGCCAGGCCTTGCTATTGACACTACTAAGCCAGTGCGTGAGACGTTCACCAACCCATCCACACCTAGATTTGATGGTGATGAGATTCAGTTGGCTGAACCTGAAGGAGATGACATTGCTGGGGACACTGAGATGTCCAAGGATTCATAGGGAGTTTTCTTCACCCTCTCCTATTTTACTTTTATTTTGCTAAGCATTGGGGACAATGCTTATTTTTATTCGGAGGAGTGGAGTTTATTTGACACATTGGTACACTTTGGTACATTTGGTTTGTAATAATTTGATGATACTCTTTCTTTTCTTATTTGTATTTATCTATCTTCTCTCTCTTCTCTTATGTATATTTATCTATCTTAGGTAGTTTTAGTTCATTAGCTTCTTTATTTTTGTTTATGCTTATTAGCTTATTTATTTTTTTATACTAGCCATTGTTTTGTTAAGTAGCTTTTTTTGGTTTTCTTAGTAGATAATAAGCCTTTGGTTTTCTTAACGCCACAGTTCTTTCCAATGCTAGTTGTTGTGTGAAACGGGTGACTCGTCCCAATGATGGATGGAATAATAACCTTCTTAAGGGAATGAGTCTATTTTTTGTTTAGGTAATAATAGTAGTAGTAATGAATAAAAAGACCTAATAAAGTCATGGTCGAATAATCAACCATGCTTCAATTGGTACCAACACACTTAACTACGTGCTTATAGTTAGAGACAAGGTTTTTGAAAGAAATAGCTCTAGTTAGTGACTTTGTGACTCTTGAGTTGACATTGGTAATCATTGAGTAGTTTAATTGGACCATAGTAATCTTTAAACTCGAATGTGGTCGTTGTAGGCTCTCGACTCTATATGTTTTTACAATCTAGTTGTGTGAGGGGTGAGATAAATTGTTGCTAGTGCAAATATCCGTGCAAAGGGTCTAGAACTTGCCCCGAATATGTTTCAAGGTGAAATCCTAAGTTTTACTTGGTTTGACAGGTGATTGTAGGCTTTCCTTGGCTTGTTTGAGCTTTATATTTCCAACCAACGTCGTTATCCCCAGTCAACCCCGTTGAGCCTCTAGCCTTTCTCCTTTGATAACAGTGTTATAAGCCTTTATCTATTTTGTCGTGACACTCTCTTGGCCCCTAGACTTTTCTTAACACTCTTGTGAAACAAGTGGCTTAAAACAAAAGTTTTGGGGGAGAGATGAGGAATTTGAGAAAGGTATCAAGGCACAAAAAGAGAAAAGAAGTGATCTCTATGAAAAGAGAAGGTAAGAAAAGAAAAGAACAAAAAGAAAAATACAAAATGTGAATAAGTGGAAGGGTTGATGGATTCAAAAAGAGGTACTGATCCTTAGCATGAGCAATCAAAAAAGGAGAAAAAGAATGAATTAAACAAGAAAGAGTGATGTTAAGTCTCTCTAGTCCCCAGTGAAAAGAAAATGCCTCTAAGAATTGGCAATTGTGAGCCGTGAAATAGAAGTGTGGAGTGCTTAAAGGTGTAACTATTTACCCATATGGTATCCTACCTTAATCCAAAAGCCTTCATTACAACCCGAAAGAAGTCATACTTGATTTCAAACCGAGTGAGATTACATTAGTGGTGATCTACATGAGGGCAAGCCTATGGTACTTGAAGTCCTACTTGTGACAATCTCTTGTGAGAGACGAGTGAACCTTTCATGAATCTTAAGATTGAGTGCTAATTTCTTAAATGAGCTTGGTAAATGGAAATTAAAGGAGGAAGAGTTTGGAGTCCACCATGACCTACATGGAGGAATAAGAGTCCTTGATGAGTAAAGTCAATTCTTGAAGCTCAAATGTCATATTAGAACTATATGTGCATGAATATTTGACTTGTCACCTTGTTGATAATGCATGAGTAGTGTGGGTAGTTGTTGGTCCCAACTAATGTGTGACTGGCTCACCTTTGACTTGTTGAAATTACCCTTAACTCTAGGAGGTGGGAACTAATTTATTTGCTTGAGGACAAGCAAAGACTTAAGTTTGCGAGAGTTTATAAGTGGGGATTTTGACTACTTATTAGCACCTTTTTGCTTTTGTTTTAGTCCAAAAGTAGTGATTATGTTCATGAAACTAATGAAAGTGTGAAAATTTCAGGAATATTGGAAGTTTGGTCTCCTATGATGAAATCTGACTCAAAAAAAAGTTATCCAAATCACAAGGCAAGAAAGGGCGCGAAACTAAAGAAGTGCAGTCCACAGAAGGATTTATGCGGCCGTAGAAGAAAGTGCAGACCACAAAATTCCATCTGCAGCTGCAGATCAAGTAAAAGAGCCCAGCAAAAATTTGGCCTATGTGCGGACGCAGAACAAGGTCTGCACTGACAAATGATTTAAAGTACAGAGAGTGTGCAAAGGACCGAGACCTGAAGCCTTGTTGAAGTGCGGACCGCACAAAAATTGTGCGGCTGCATAAGATGCTTCGCAGTCGTAATCCAGAATTGCGCGGCTGTAGAATCCAAGAGCATGCAACTGAAGAAATCTGCGGATTGCACATGGAATTGTCCGGTTGTAGAACCTCTTGAGGGGAATTTTTGTCAGCGAATATCTGGCCACTATAAATAGACGAGTTTCATATTTTTAGGTCAAGTTTCGAAGTTTGAGCTGCTGTAGTCATTACATTTTGCCATTTTAGGAAGCTTGTGACTATTTTAGTGGCTAAACATTATATTTTATCATTTTAATCTTAGATTATGAGTTTAATTATCATTTCTTCTTTATTTTCTCAATTCTCACTATGAGTAGCTAGATTCTTACTAGGGTTGTGACCCAACCCTAGTGTGTAAACCTTATGGGTAATTAATTTAATGCTTGTTTATGATTGAGTGTTGATTATTTAGCTTAGCGTATGCTTCAATTTTAGAATTAATGGTTGCAAATATTGATTCATGCCTTTTTGACCTTGTTTCTACTTGAGAAAGAGGGGCATAGTCTAGGATAACTTGGCTAACAAGGAATTGGGCTAATTGAGGGTTGGATTAGCCTAATTAAAGGGTTAAAACTAGAGATAGTGAGAACCTGACTTGAGCTCATATTAACTTTTTTGTTTGATGCCCATTTGGACTTGAGAAAGCCAAATTGGGCAAAATCACTCTTTGACCGAGAGGTCTTGAGTGGGTGACGTAGTGTTCAGGGCTATAATACACCCCAATCAACAAAACAAGTATTAACGTATTTAACCCATTAGGTGAACACCTAGGCTATGGTCACATCCCTAGACTTTTTAACTATTTGGAAAAACACCAAAAACAATCATTCGCTTCTAGTTTCTTTTCTTAGCATATAATTGCTAGAGTAAAATTAGAATTAGAAATCAAAACCTTTTTTGGAAGTGCAATTTAGATATTCATTTCACTTTCGTCAAGTGTATACTCCTAACACCCCTAGTAACTCCTTATGAAAATCGACCCCGACTCTTGTTGGGTACTATTCTTCCAATGACCGTTTTCACTTACTATTGAGTGCGGATTGGACGTGGATCATTGCACAAAACTCGGGCTGAACTAGGATAACCGGTTGCACTGGTATGACATCTGGGACCTAGTCAACCTAGACTTGCTGCTCTTGGGTGCAAGCAGCGGGAGTCTGTGCCCCTCCCCTAGCGTGAGATGTGACAGGAGCAAGTGGAATCAACCCCACCTACGCCAAAGTGCTGAACATGCTTAGAAACTGGGCAAAAGTCTCGTGAAGTGCAGGGGTAGTAACAGGCATCTTAGGTTGCTCTCTAACCAAAGCTACTAGTGGCTCCTCTGTAGTATCTCGAGTCGATGCTCTGGCTGCACCACGTGCCCATCCTCGCCCTCTGCCCCAGCCCCGGCCTCTTGCAGCTCTTGTAGGGGGTGTAGGTGTCTGATCATCAGATCCAGTTGTCCGTGTCCTCACCATTTGTGAGAGAATAGAAAGAAAGAGATTTAGAATTTCGAAGTCAATAAATTCGCACAATAAGGAATCAAAGAAGTGAAACTTTTCCTAACAGTTCCAGAGCCTCCCAGAGATAAGCACAGATATCTCCCTACCGATTCACAAGACTCTACAAAACTTGCTTGTGACTCATAACACCTATAATTCTGGCTCTGATACCAACTTGTCACGACCCCAATTTTCCTTTTGTAGGATGTCGTGATGGCACCTAGTCTCTAAGACTAGGTAGGCCTAACAATCATGCGGAATATAATTAAAATGATAAATAAAAGTCTCAAAACTCAACAACTAAAAAAACTATGCGACTCAGTATATGCAACTCCTGAGACCCGGCGAATACAAGTCACAAGCTCTAAATAGAAGGTAGAGGGGACTTCAAGGTAAAAGGGACTTCGAGGCCTGTGGACGCCAGGAGGTATAACTTGAAGTCTCCGCAGCTAAACTCTCACTAATGTCTGGACTGGTAGGAGATCCCTGGACCTGCACAAAAAGATGTGCAGAAGTGTAGCATGAGTACACCACAACGGTACCCAGTAAGTGCCAAACCTAACCTCGGTAGAGTAGAGACGAGGTCAGGTCAAGGCCCTACTAGAATAAATAAAAGACTGAACAAATATAAGGCAGTATAATAATGACAGTAATGAAATTGAAACAACAAATATCATAAGCAATTAGTGCAACACATAGAAATAATTAATAATATGCTAAGGAAACAACAACCAAAGACAAGTGCAAAAATGGAAATTTGCCAACAAAAGTCACTACCGAGGTACCGCCTCATAGTCTCAAATCACAAGAATAAATCACAATCTTTTCTTATATCACCGCGGGAGCCTTTACATTTAGTTTTGAAAATCATTTTTCCGAAATAGCATCCCGCGTTTTAGCCCACCTTATCACACTGCATGACTTCTAGTATTTCCCCTACTAGCCAAGCGTATCAAGCCCACCTTATCTCACCGCATGCGTTTCAACCCCAAAACCTTATACCACCGCATGTGTTTCAACCCCAAAACCTTATACCACCGCATGCGTTTCAACCCCAAAACCTTATACCACCGCATGCGTATCAATATCACAACATATCAAAAATCGCACCTCAAGTGCCGAATATAATAACTTGCTAGAGAAATCAAACAATAACAGTATTTTTACAATAAAGAGCCCATGGCCCAACCACAATGTACCCAAGAATCTCAATAATAACAATCGGAAAGGATAACTCAATAGAATGGTATTTCATAGCTTAACACTTTGCCTCAATGTGAATCATCATACCACCAGGCGAATATGTCCTTATATTCCTTTAGAAATTTTGTGTATTCTTCCTTTTCTGATGGCGATAGGTGAACATTATTCGTGTTTCCTTGACGTTTTTTACATCTCCCAGGTTGACAATTTCAGTCTCGTCCAGGCTGGACTTAGGCCTTTTCTCAAAGTTCTCAACTTCTTTGACAATCTCGTCAGGTATGTCATCTTCCTCTGAATCAATGTCCATTTGTTGCGTCGTCTCTTCGCATGTCACAGTCATTGGTTCATCAAGATAAGTAATAGTAATGATGTATTGGTAAAGTAAGGAAAGAAAACGATAGAAATAAATGTTAATTCATAAGAAAAATCAAAATGCTTTTGATAAGTTGAATAACCATTTTGAACATTGAAGATCTTATTACGGGAATTAAAAATGCGAAAAGAAAATCATTTAGTAAAAACAATGAATAATGCTTGTTTTAGCCTTGCTACCCCAAGGCATGTCGGGCTTTGGTTGTCCTGATGGTCCAATTATAGAGATGTGCACCTCTGCTCACAGCCTGTATGGAAGGGCCTTCCTCCCCTTCCTCCTCGAGAATAACACAATAGTCCATATAATTGTCCTCCAGAAACAAGTTCTTCACCGCTGCAAGTGCTTCTTCTTCATCTGACCCATAAACAATGACGACATGTTGGAAAGTTTGCTCCAGATGCGGTATTGGCTGCTCTAGTGGATACTAAGAACCGTGCCATGGTGGCGACCAGTTGTTGAATTCTTCCTGGGTGTAATCATATCCCAAATCGAAGGTAGTGCCATGTTTCTTGAGTTTTATGGGCTTAGAGATTCCTTGGAGGTTCTTACCGAGCCCTTTGCCAGGTTCATACCCACTCCAATTCAGTATACTCTCGATTTTGTTATCCTACCACTTGTCTTTGTCGATAGCATTGACCTGTTCAATCTGGTGGTAAGTTTCTCCAACTAGCTTCCTTCTTCCCTCGATTGCCAGAATGGTCTGACGACTACATATAGGATTGCTACTGTCACCGTGGATGATCACCTCCCGGTGATTCCATTAGAACTTTACTGCTTGATGCAGTATTGATGCTATAGACCTAGCAGCATAAATCCTCGACGTCCCAATAGCAGGTTGTAAGATGATGGCACGTTTATTACCTGGAAATCGACATCGATCCATGTTGGTCCCATCTACAAGCATAGAATAATCTCACCAATGTTAGACCTCTGAGAACCATCGAAGGCTTTCACATTGATTGCTCCATCTTTTATCTTATGCAGTCCTTTACCCAGCTTCTTGAGTGTTACCTGTCACGCCCCGAATTTGGGGGGGGGGGGGCGAAATCGGCACCCAGTACCTCACCTACCCTTGCGTACCAACTTGCAACTAAGGGACTCTGCATATGATGTCATACTTTTGGCCATGAGCCACATTACAAGACGACAACGAATGCTAACTAAATATCAATATAAAATTTGGCCGACAAGGCCTTCATATTTATTACAGCTGACAAACCAACCAAATATACATACAAGGCCTGAAATCCAAACATACTGCACTAACTGACAAGATATGTCTACAAGCCTCTACTGATGGATATACTATGATCGAAACGGCTCTCCGACCTACTCATGACATATATATACGTATATATACAAGATATACATAAGGCTGTAGACTCGAAAACTCCGAAAGGCATAGAGCTTACTGATCAAGCTGAACTAGGGAAACACTTGTTGAAGAGGCCTACTCGTCTGTTTGTCTGACCTGCACGCATGAAATGCAGCACCCCCAAAAAAGGGACGTTAGTACGAAATAATGTACTGAGAATGTAAGGCAATATAATGAAAGCTGAAACTGAACAGATAATATAATAACTGCAAGCAGTTGGAAGTCAAAGATAATCTGAAGATAGGCTTACCTGCTGATACTGACTCAATTCTCTCAATATATTAAGTAAAATAGATATTCGGCCCTATAAGGCTCAGTATACATATATATCTGCTCTGTCGTAGTAGGCACGCTCATAAGCGCTCGGCCATACTAGGCTCTGTATCTCGACCACGCTAGGCTCACTCATACGCACTCGGCCACAGTAGGCTCGGTATATATATAACTGCTCTGCCATAGTAGGCTCGCTCATACGCGCTTGGCCATACTAGGCTCTGTATCTCGACCAACTGGGCTCGCTCATAAGAGCTCGACCATAGTAGGATCGGTATATAACTTACCATCTGATCAGAGGTTGCCCAATAGGGGTCTGCCCATCGATTATAGCTCGATGGTAATGAAAATACTTTTAATACTGTATATATATAACTTCCCTACTCTCTTGACTGGAAGAAGGAAATACTCAACTGAATATGAAGTCCTGATAAGGAGAATGTTATAACTTACAATACTAGGAAAATATACGCAATTTGCGAGACTAACAAAATATACGTAAATTCCGGGATATGGATGTAATGACAAGATCATGCCAAATGAAAGAAGAGGTTAGCCTTAACATACTTGTTCATCACTCAACTCAGAATTAGTAACAACTAGGCGAAAGTCCATTGATGGCTTCCAGCTAGTGACCCATAAGTATGCATTTTCCAAAGGGCTTAACCAAACTGGATTGAAAAATGACAAGATATCTTCGTGCGCTGCTGCCCATTTGACCGTGTAGTAATCTTTATGATGTGTGGTCATTTTGATCACCAAAGATTCGTGATCTTTGACGTATGAAGTTTCCTTTGGAACAAAAAGTAGTAGCCTAAGGAACTCTTCAAGTTGAGTCATTCAATTCTCAAAGTAGTTGGAGATGTATTTCTGAACTTGGGTTGTCATATTTTTGTTAATTTTTCAATAAAAGTAAACTAGAAAATTAATATATTGGTATTGAGAAATGTGTCAAATTTCCACCTAATAAGACTTGATCAAGAATCACCATTTTAGATATGGCCTAGCTGCCATTTTTTCCCGATATATCTTATCCAAATATATCCCCAATTAATTAGGTAATGTCTCGTTACCCGGTAATTAGTCAATTACCCGCAAAATTGAGAATTATTCCCACTTACTTAAAATATTACTCACTTTTCACATACCTTATACACCTTACTATTATGGTCATGTGGTACCTCGTATGGTACTAATCCTTAAATACCGGGTATTTTAGTTCGGGCCGTATTTTATCCCAAAATGCCAAACTTTGACAAAATTCATTTTCTTAGACTTGCTCCCCCTTTCACCTTCATGATTTTACTAATCGCTTGTGAATAGCATAATCCTTATAATCCCCAAATAATATTTTCCTTGGACTGATGTCAATTACCTTACGACAAATTTCACGTAAAATACTGCAGGGTGCAACATCGTCGTAACTTATTACTGCGAAGCGTAACATCACCGTAATATAATACTTCGGGACGTAATATTGACGTAATATTGCAGGGTGTAACATCATTCCCCCTTTTGGAACATTCGTCCTCGAATGTTGACTAATGCTCTTATCATTTTCTTAACTTATATCTTCCGAATACTTTAGAACTTTCCTTACCATCTAAGTGACTGTTCTGTGAATAACTCTGAAGTCTAGGGCATCCCCTCTTTAGTTTTCTTGCTCATATCATGACTTGTGTTCGAAATCTTTCTAATCTCATAACTGTTGCTATCTTCTATCATGCAGCCTGTAAGTGCGCCTATGGGACTCTTCTTTCATTTTTTTTTGCTCTAGCTTCTAGCCAATCTCTAAACGTCACTTTGCAAACACATACAGAGCTTGATAAAATGTCCCTCTAGGCATTTGTAGGTATACTAAAGTTCTTTTCTCAGTACTTCATTGAAATTACGAATATTGCTACATCTTTTTTCATAAACCTGGTTATCTATTCATTGTTGATTTACCTCAATTTTGGTCTACAATATACCACTGATAACTTAAACTTTTATGTAATATTGCTACTAGGATTCACGTTTTATCGGGGAACGTCTGAAATGATTAGATTGATCTACCTAGGGCGATACCATGCTTTCATAAACATATCTCACAGCATCCTAATGTGATTCACCTTGCGTGGGTATATAATCATGTCCAATTATGAGATCCCTTTCTTTTCTTCGCCAGATCATTACTCAATCGAAGGCCTAAATTATACCCTCATTTTATTGCCAGAGCAGCATTCCATCTTTTCTAAATTCCACTAGTCTTAGATTTCTTTGAGCTCATTCAGGATATATTGAGATTTTTATAACTTAGAGGAACCATCAGCTCCTTTGTTTTCACGGGCTTAATCCCGAGGACTTATCCATTTTTGTCACCCTCTCCCTTACCTTCTTCTTATCCTTACTCTTGTCTTTATAAAACCTTTTCGTTCTATCATACTTTATCTTGTGATCGATTCCCTTAGGCTTTTCTGGAACATCAAGAGAGACATCGCATCGTCTCTAACTCTTCTTTTACTCTCTAATTAGACCTTTCGATACTTAGAAGCCATAGGCTGGAAGATATGCTACTGATGATGCTGCTATCATACCTGGATACCAAATCCCAGTGCTTCTAGTCTTTTACCTGAAGTATGGACCACTCTCATCCTTCTATACTTGAGTATTTCATACGTTGTGCACCTTTACCTTACTTTCCTTAAAGCCCCACATCACATCTTCTATCTTTTTCGTACCTCTGATTTTTAAGGGATATCCTGCAATGTTCTCGATCACAATGTTTCTATTTTTCTAGGTCCAATAAACAAACTCCTGATTTACTTGGGTGATGTAACTCTTTAGTTTCCTCCTCCTTTTGATCGGCCTTTACGTTGGCTTAAGCTATCTTCCGATCTAGGGTTCATGGTATTAGTTGTTTTGTTTAGCCTTTCATGGGCGCTGAGGAATATGCATGATTCAATCCTTTAACAATTTAATCTCTCGTTCATGACCTAGGTTCAATTCTTTCTTTTAACATATACCAAAATCTTCTACGGTTGTATATGCTACATGCATAAATCTTGAAACCTTAAGTGCATCCATAACGTAACCAATTCTGGATCATTGATCGAATAATTTCTTTCATTCCATCCTAGCTTTCTTTCAATGTAAGCTATTTTGTGGTATTTCTGCCCCATTGTTGTGTCCATACTTAGGTTATCTTAGTGCCTACACATGCCCGAGTTTTTGTGCAACTCATATGATCTCGGATATTACTTTTAATTTTACTTCCCATTCATTAGCCACGGTAGGTGCCACTTTCCTTTAAAATGCTTACAATGTTGTTGCGAGATTGTTGTTACACGACCATTTCCTCTTTAGGTTGTTGTGCTTAGGTTGAAGCCTTCTTTCTTATCTCCTCAGCTAGTCTTTCGTTGTAGTACTTAGGGAGAACCCTTGACTCTCATAAAGCTGTGAGCTTATTACAGACCTTTTTGATGTCCTTACTTGCCTATAATCATCCGTAGTTGCTTACTTTCATGCCCTTGTGCTTGTATGATTGCTTCTGAACCGATATTTTGACTGCCTTCCTAGTGGCACTTTCTTTTATCCTAAAAACACTCATATAGTACCTTTAACTACCCTTACTTTTGTTTGAATATATCTCAAGTATTATAATGATATTCTTCGAGGCTGAATTCCCCATGTTGGGGTCTACTATGTTTATCTTACACGATCTGATGACTCGTCTATAACCTCCTGTTTATCCATAACTGGGATCTCTCTGACCAATTACTAATTACTCGTTGGACATTCTCATATCAGTATTCCTCGTAATTTTTCTTGGGTTATTTCCTTTGTCTTAACTTACGTCTCGCACTAGCTCCTTATCTATTAATAGCAGCTTGGGCAGGAACCTTTACTTTCTCTCCTTGATGTCGTGCTTGCACAATATTCTTGAATCGTCGCGTATCTGTAAGATTTGGATAAGTGCCATCTCATTCCTCTTTCATTTATCGCATTCTTCCTTTACCATGCCATAGTTACTAGAACCACTTAATTCTGACTTAATACCACATCACTTTATATTCCCCCCTTTGAGGTGTACTAAGAGTTGAAGCCACGAGGATTTACCTATAGATGTTTTACCTCTTCATATTTGACGTTGTTTCACAACACTAATGATCCTTACTCGCCTTGCGGCAATCCTTCTGTACCAAAGATGACAAATTACCTTACTTGCGAGGGTGACACTTAATGTAACTGGTACATACAGTCCATTAAGCTTAACTTTGCTAACATTGCTTGCTTTTAGGGAAGCATCTTCCTGAATGACCATTCTCTGAATTTCTCATGAATCTTCTTCTGTTGTCTGTTCTATTATTGCCTGAACGCGATATGAATTTCTCATGATGCTGACTATTATCAAATCACTCAGTCCCTAATTCATATTTATTTTATCTTGTTTACCAGCCCATACTGATTTCTATTATCCCGGGGTTTAATTCTCCCTTCTGGTAATCACGTTAGAGTCACGAACTTATTCCTTGAAATGAGGATATGACTTTATGGCATATACTCTTTTGTTGTCCTAAGGCCTATCACCTCTCGTCTCTTCATTCACTTAACTAGACTCTATAATACTGTCATTTCTTCTTATTCTTCTTTTTTCCTACCGTCGTTATCCATGTATCACACCTTATCCATAATGCTTTGTTATCTTTCTTCTCACTACTCTGCTAATATTTCTGCATATCCCTTTTCTTGTGAAAACTTCAACACAACATTCTTTCGCTTTTAGCTCTCCTTTCTTCATTCCTTGACTCTTCGGGTTGCTCAACGTCCTTGCTCTACTAGGGACAAGAGTCATACTAAGGTAATATTTATCTCTTCCAGGCTTTCAGTGCCTATCATCTGATTTTTTTTATCATGCTAGTATTCACATCTAATTGTAATATTCTAGAGTGCATCATCTGAGTGTCTTACAAAGAGATCTATTAGCACATTTGCAATATCCTTCTGCAATGTCAACTAATACAAGTAATCCATTCACCAATTTGGGTTACCCTAACCCCAGCTGGATCTTGATATTCCGTCCTTCTCTTAACTATACTTGTTAGCCTCCACAAGGCATAACTGAAATGGGTGTGATCAATTGTACATACCTCTGTTACTATTTAATATAACTCAAAAAGCTTATGTTCCTCTGCCTTAATTATAAACGTTGTTAACCTTCATTAACTGGGTACCTTGTACCCTTTTTCACCTTGCTCCTTTTACTTGCTGAAACTTGTACTTATCTTCTTAATCTCTCATTGTCCTTCACCATAAAGATGGATAGGCATTCTTGCCTTAAGGCTTCTTATCAGGAAGCTTACACCTTTCAGTACACCCATGATCTACTAAAGACCTCATATTTACTTATCGTAGGCATCATACAAAAATCCAACTCCTCTGACTCTGCTCTTCCACAACTATCTCTCTTTCCAACCTTCATTCCGGATTTAGGCATCGTCTTATTTCGAATAAAATAGAATTTCGGAACTTGGATTCTTATAAGTTAGCTCTACCACACGATCCAGAGTAAGAAGAAAGAGTGACAATCCTAAATGTCCTATAGCCTCCTGCTTATAAGTGTGGTGCACGACACACCCATAAACAAGGCTCTACTAGACATGGCTTGTAGACTCCCTATGATAGAACTGCTCTGATACCACTTTTGTCATGCCCCGAACTTGGGGGGAGCGAGACCGGCACCTAGTACCTCACCTACCCTTGCGTACCAACTTGCAACTAAGGGACTCTAAACATATGATGTCATACTTTTGGCCATGAGCCACATTGCAAGACGACAGCGAATGCTGACTAAATATCAATATAAATTTGGCCGACAAGGCCGTCATATTTATTACAGCTGACAAACTAACCAAATATACATACAAGGCTTGAAAGCCCAACAAACTGCACTAACTGACAAGATATGTCTACAAGCCTCCACTGATGGATATACTGTGATCGGAACGGCTCTCCGACCTACTTATGATATATATATATATATACGTATATATACAAGATATACATAAGGCTCTAGACCCAGAAACTCCGAAAGGCATGGAGCTTACCGATCAAGCTGAACTCGAGCAACACTTAATGAAGAGGCCTACTCGTCTGTCTTTCTGACCTGCACGCATGAAATGCAGCGCCCCCAGAAAAGGGACATCAGTACGAAATAATGTACTGAGTATGTAAGGCAATATACTGAAAGCTGAAACTGAACTGATAATATAATAACTACTAGTAGCTGGAAGTCAAAGATAATCTGAAGATATGCTTACCTGCTGATACTGGCTCAATTCTCTCAATATATTAAGTAAAATAGTTTTCCGACCCTATAAGGCTCAGTATACAAATATATCTGCTCTACCGTAGTAGGCTCGCTCTTAAGCGCTCGGCCATACTAGGCTCTGTATCTTGACCATGCTAGGTTCGCTTATACGCGCTCGGACACATTAGGCTTGGTATATATATAACTGCTCTGTCATAGTAGACTCACTCATACGCGGTCGGCCATACTAGGCTCTGTATCTCGACCAACTGGGCTCGCTCATAAGCGCTTGGCCACAGTAGGATCGGTATATAACTTACCATCTGATCAGAGGTTGCCCAATAGGGGCCTGCCCATCGATTATAGCTCGATAGTAATGAAAATACTTTTAATACTGTATATATATATATAACTTCCCTGCTCTCTTAACTGGAAGAAGGAAATACTCAACTGAATATAAAGTCCATATAAGAAGAATATTATAACTTACAATATTAGAAAATATACGTAATTTGCGAGACTAGCAAAATATACGTAAATTCTGGGATGTGGATATAATGACAAGATCATGCCAAATGAAAGAAGAGGTTAGCCTTAACATACATGTTCATCACTCAACTCGGAATTAGCAACAACTAGGCGAAAGGCCATTGATGACTTCCAGCCAGTGACCCATAAGTATGCATTTTCCAAAGGGCTTAACCAAATTGGATTGAAAAATGACAAGATATCTTCTTGCGATGCTGCCCATTTGACCGTGTAGTAATCCTTATGATGTGTGGTCATTTTGATCACCAAAGATTCGTGATCTTTGACGTATGAAGTTTCCTTTGGAACAATAAGTAGTAGCCTAAGGAACTCTTCAAGTTGAGTCATTCAATTCTCAATGTAGTTGGAGATGTATTTCTGAACTTGGGTTGTCATATCTTTGTTAATTTTTCAATAAAGGTAAACTCGAAAATTGATATATTAGTGTTGAGAAATGTGTCAAATTGCCACCTAATAAGACTTGATCAAGAGTCACCATTTTGGATATGGCCTAGTTGCCATGTTTTTGGATATATCTTATCCAAATATATCCCCAATTAATTAGGTAATGTCTCGTTACCCGGTAATTAGTCAATTACCCGCAAAATTGAGAATTATTCCCACTTACTTAAAATATTACTCACTTTTAACATACCTTATACACCTTACTATTATGGTCATGTGGTACCTCGTATGGTACTAATCCATAAATACTGAGTATTTTAGCTCGGGCCGTATTTTATCCCAAAATGCCAAACTTTGACAAAATTCGTTTTCTTAGACTTGCTCCCCCTTTCACCTTCATGATTTTACTAATCGCTTGTGACATAGCATAATCCTTATAATCCCCAAATAATATTTTCCTTGGACTGATGTCAATTATCTTACGACAAATTCAACGTAAAATACTGTAGGGTGCAACATCGTCGTAACTTATTAATGTGAAGCGTAACATCACCGTAATATAATAATTCGGGACGTAATATTGCAGGGTGTACCTTTACAAATAAACAAATGTTGATACTGGAACCTCCATCGATCAGGATTCTGGTGATGAAATAATCTTTGCACTACAAAATGATGTGCAATGTCTTGTTGTGCCCCAACCCTTCAAGTCACTGCTCGTCCTCATGATAGGTGATTTTATGGCTTTCCAGCACTTGTCCTACCATGTTATCCATTTCCCCATCAGTGATGTTACTTGGTGTGTATGCCTCACTTAGCACCTTTAACAAAGCATTCTTGTGTGCCTCAGAATTTTGCCGCAAAGAGAGAATGGATATTTGCGCTGGCGTCTTGTTTAACTAGTCGATGACCGAATATTCCTTGGCCTGTATCTTCCTCCAAAGGTCGTCCAGACCTGTCTCAATGAGGGGAGACCGATTGGAGGCCTGCTTGCTTGATTCAGCTAGGTGTTCAGGGGTATAGACTCTACCAATTCTTGTCATACCCTATGCAGTGACAGTTTCTTCGAACCTGACCTTGCCTTTCCTTCTTGCCTCGGCTGTGTAGTCCCAGGCTACAACATTTGTATGGAATGGTTTCATGGTTGACATCGCCACTGGGATCGGCGTGGCTATCCTTACTATGATCGGAATACGTGCCTTGGGTTTCAAGACTGCAACCTCAAATGGTGCGGGTGCATTTGCCGGAGACACGAATTCAACCTCAATTGGTGCTGGTGTCTTTGCAGATGGCACTGCTTCAAACTCAAGTGGTACAGACATATTCACCTCATCATCCTCATACGATTGAATCTGGACTATGATTGGATTGAGAGTAATCGTTGGTTTCTTTGGGTCATCACCTTCTGTGATCAACCCGATTTATCCCTCGGGATCCCAGTCATCTTCTATTTCAATCATGTGGATACCTCCATCCTTATGGTCTGGCAGAGGGTTGTTGCAGACATTTGGAGCGGGTTCTTTTGCCACAATGATCTTGTTGTCAATCAAAGACTGGATTTTGTCTTTCAAGGAACGACATTCGTAGATGGTGTACCCTTTCATGCCTGAGTGGTATGCACAGGATTTGTTTGGGTTAACCCACTGAGAAGGATTCTCGAGGGTTGCAGCAGGGATAAGGGTGACATAACCAGCAGCTTTAAGTCTCTCATACAGCTAATCAATGGGTTCAGCGATGGCTGTATATTGTTTTGGAGGTCTGCGATCAAAATTAGGTCGAGGTCTAGGGAAGTTTTGGCATGCAGGAGGTGATTGATAATGGGATGGTTGAGCATTATAGGTTTGGTAGACATGTGCGAGTTGGGAGTATCTGGGTGAGGTAGGTTGATATGTAGGAGGTGGAGGTGATTGATAAGTTGGTGGTGGAGCTTGGTATGAGGGTGAAGGTGCTTGGTAATTTGGGGTTGGTTGATATATAAGTGGAGGTGTTGGGTAAGTTTGGTATTTGATGGGAGATTTGGTCCTTTGTGCAACCATCATGGCCTCTACGTCCCTCTTCTTGGACACACCACCAGACTGTAAGGACTTATTTGTAGCTTGCAAGGCCTCGAAGTTTGAAACCCTATCGCTTTTGATACCTTCTTCAATTATTTCCCCCAGTTTGATAATGTCGGAGAATTTGTGGTTCTCAATTATCATCAACTGTTCATAGTACTGTGGGTCTTGAGCCCAGACAAAGAACTTGTTCATCTGTTCCTCTTCTAAGGCAGGTCTAACCTTAGCAACTTCGGACCTCCAGCAAGTAGCATACTCGCGAGACATTTATGTGGGCTTCTTCTTCAGATTATGTATATATAAAACACATCTAGTGCATTCTCTGTATTAAACCTGAATTTATCCATAAAATCAGACGCCATGCTTACCCAACTTGACCACTTCTTAGGATCTTGACTGATGTACCAAGATAATGCATCTCCTTTCAAACTCCTCATGAACGCTTCATGCGGATTCTCTCGTCTTTCCCTTCCAACCAGCTTGTCGTAGTATGTCCTCAAATGGACCCTCGGATCACCCGTACCATCAAACATATCGAACTTAGGAGGTTTGTAACCCTCGGAAGTTCGACATTAGGTTGTATGCAAAGATCCTCATAGTTCAGCCCTTCGAATCCTTTACTTCCCTCAACGCCCTGAATCCGGCTAGTCAATTTCTTAAGTTCCTCAGCTAGATTTTTGATAAGCAGATCCTTTTCATCAGACTCGGGTGTGCTTAAGATAGGTTGGGTCGAGTGTGGCATGGTCTCCACGTAGATAGGGATGTTATGGGTGCAAAAATGGTCGTTTGTGTAGTTTTGGGGTTCTGGGATGAGTAGGTGAGTGTTGTTTGGGGTATGGCAGGTGTTGCATTGGGTCTTTGGTGGAATAGTGTAATGGTGAGGAGTCGGATGATTCTGTTGCTTTGGGATATTTTGAGGAGGTGTAGGATTTTGAGTGTTGGGGAAGTTGATATCTGGGGTGCTGAGGAAAAATGATAGGCTTGACAGATTCCGAACCTGATCGAGCTCTTCTTGGAATTTTAGCAGTTTTTGTTCCAGTTGGGACACGTTCTCATTAGGAACCCAAATACCATGACCATTAGTGGCCTCTACCCATTCAGTTGGGTTCTCTTTCCTGACGTTGTTCAAATCTTCCATCTTGCCTTTGTTCTTAACAGGACTAAAGGAGGAGTGGGTGGAGCGCCCTTGGATCTCGTGGAATAAGATGATGATGCCAGAGTGCACGAACTAACCTTTGGGGAGGGGAATAAAAACAAAGATAAAAACAAAAGGTAATCAAGTTAGTGAGGATTATAAAAAGTATTGCAATATTTAAACACATAGTGCGGGAATGTAAAGCATGTCCTAATTTGGGAACCTGTTTGTGCCTGAGGTAGGCCTAACGACAAATTTATTTGGAGAACTTATAATGCTAAATGCCTCATTTTATGGATAGAAATAGACGAATCCCAAAACGATACTAAATAAACAAGAAATAAAAAGTCACTAATGGCCATTGGCCTTATTACATTCATAAAGCAAAAAAGGTAAACTCCTATCTACTTGGTCCCAGAAAGACCTTCCTCAGGTTGAATGCTCTCGTTGATCAGATCCTCCAGTTTGCGTAGGTTCACCAGTAAAAATGCCTTTGCCACGTGTTCTCCTTAGTTTCCCTTAGCATTCTGGTAGTCGGTAACTCTCTTCCTCACTTTTCCTTTCAATTCCAGCAGATTGTATTCCAGATATTCCAACTTTTTGCTAGCCTTGGCGGCTTGCTCTTTCCACTCATTGATTTGGTCATTTTATGGAAGACTCCTCCACCAGTGGGGGCGTGCTAATCATTCTGAAACTGGGGACCTCGTACCTCATTTTCTGCAAAACAAAAGGGTTAGACCCTACCCCCACCAGACTCGACTATTTATCATAAACAATCAGCATGAAGCATTAAGTTCTCCAAATAAATGCACAAAACATGATGACGTCCGTTTGGGTTTAGGGAATCCCAGTGGACCTTTGGACAGGGCTATCTTAAAGGATCATTATGTGGACAACATAACTGACCCGTCTAGGTTTGACCATGATGCATGCATAATTTAAATAGAGTAAGGTTTCTATGGTGTTTTATACTGGCAGCCATGAGCGGACAACTCAAGGGGGAAGGCACGGAACTATCGACTGCACCACTGATTGACTAGTTTTACCGCAAATATGCCTTTTCGAATTTAGGGGGTAATGATATAGGAAGAGCACAACCACTCATCAAGCGTTGCTATAGTATTTGTTTGGCACGAGTGGAGTATGATGTTGAGCATGATTATGCAATAATTGAAAACATGTTGACATGTATTTGCACGTTAAGAAAGCGATAAATACAACAGTTTTATAATTTAAAGCAACAGTAAAGGAAGGAAACAAGAAAGATATGTCAGTTTTTCTTTTGAAGAAGAAATTGAATGCATAAAGAAATTAAACAAGTAATTGCACATAGGGAGCGGTACAAATTCACAAAAACGGTATGAAATGATAAAAGCCTAAATATCCCCAGCAGAGTCGCCATGCAGTCGCGCCCTCTTTTTCCCCCTTCCATCGGAGAAGAGTTCCGGGTTTCGACAATCATGGGGTATAATGACCCATTTCCTTTTGGAAGTTGGGTATTTGAAGAGTCTCCACCTAACGATTTTAAGGTGCATTAGGGCACCTATAAGGTTCAACTACAACTATGTTTGATAACCAGAGATAGGGTAAGGGCTTGAAATTATCCTAAGGGGAAGGTGTTAGGCACCCCTCAGGATCCACTAGTGTGGTTCCCGGCCAGACAGTTTTTTGTGAATTTTTGCAATTAGCAAGTAGACAAGTAGGGCTCAAATAATAGGGGATTTAAGTTAAAGTACATAAATGTTTAAAAAACGATTAATAAAACAAGGTTTTGAAAAGAGTTATAATCTAAGCATACTTATAAAAATAAAAGAGGTGTTCTAGGTTTGTTTATAATATGAATCACATCAATGCAATACCTGGTATGACACTCCTCAGAAGAAAGGATACACGTGGTATTAGCGCACTGGTCATCATATCCATATCTACCCTTTCCCGTTTCATGAAGGTATTAAAGCGAGTATTGGTCTCGACCTCTACTGCATGCTGTTACCCGTCCCCTTCCTATCAGTCCCGGAGGAAGTTAGGACTTCTATTCCTATAAGAAGGAGGTTCTAGGCTGACTCTTAGATTTAAAGGTAAAATGTTAAGGCGACATACAAAAATAAGTAGGACTGCATCTAGAGGGGAAACACTTAAGCAATTAGAAGGCTCATGTATACCTCCGCAAATAGTGCATATAAATAGCATGACTTAAACACAGTTAAGGTCTGAATTTTAAACCTAAAGCAGGGTGTTCAAGTCAGAACCAGATTCATTATATAACTCAGAAAAGAAGTCTGAATCAGGCCTGCCTGCTGGTTGTAGCAGTTGATAATTAGATGAGTGTAGTTCCAGTATTGGTTTAAGTAATTACCTAAGGCTTGCCTAGGCGTAAGCAGTATTCAGTAGTTATTCATAATTGCTAAGACGGTTTGGAGATTATTATTACCTAAAACATGTTGTTCTAGGTTTTCAGCACATAGAATTATTGCCAATTGTTTATAAAGACTAAGTAAAGTTGTTTTATTCTTTTTATGCTCTCATAATTAGCCTAAGTTAGCTTAAGCGAATATAAATGAAATCCTAAAGACATGGTATCTAATGTGCAGAGATGCAGAGTGATGTATATGCAGAATCCTAAACAGGATTTCTACATGCACAAATATTACAGCGTTCAGACATGATCACTAGAATATGCAGAGATGATATGTTGGTTAGTGTTGTTTAAGCCTCAAACAGGATCTCTAAGTGTGCATGGCAGTAAGAACATGATCACAGAAACACCGGTTATTAACACATTTAATGCAGGATTTCCTAAGTGATGTGATAGTGAAATTGACATGCTGAAAACAATAAGTGTATGTCCTAGGGAACATGATCTCTAATGCGTGAAATGAGTCTTAAGCATGGTTTCTATTACGCAAGTAGGAATGTAAACCTAATAATATGTCTTCTACCCTTTTGATAGCTAAAGCATGCATAGTCACCCCTACCCATTCCACTATTCACCCCAGAGATGTTTACAAATCATTACATACCAAATGATTGAATTACAAAAGAAGTACAAAATAAGAAATTACAACCATAGGAAGCCCGATCTTGACATCCTCTCGAAGTTATGTAATGAACCACCTCAATACCAATATTATTCCAAAGCCTTTCTCATATCTGAGTGTGTCAGAGTTCCCTAAGGACCTCAAGGGATCCCGGGCAGTGCTCACACCCAAATTTGCATAACCAAATAGAATGAGTGCATTGTGGAAGGGCCGACTCTTATGTGTCCAAGTTCAGAGGGAGCTAAAGGGTCCCAAGGCAAGGCTCACACAAAAGGGGCAGAACCTAGATTCTTGGAGTATGTGAGAGTGCTTGACATAGTTTGAAAAAAAAAAGAGTTTGTTTAAAAACTGGACTGGCAAGTCCATTTTGAAAGTAATCAGTAACAGAGGGGATTGAAAGCAGTTGTAGTAGTGAACAAAACTCAAACTCCCAAGATGGGATACACAAAGAATCAGTAGTCATACAAAGGGGGTCAAAGAGTTTTGGAGAGACATTTGTTTGTAAGCACATGACCCCAGCAGGTTCTGGTTTAGACATGCACAACAATAGCTGATACTGGAATGATCACAAACCAGCCAAAAGAACACAAACACATAGAGGGAATAAGGGTTTGGGATTCATAAGATAGCAAGTACACAATAAGTGACTGACAGAGTACGCCTTGAAACACACATAGGGGAGTGTATTAATCTAAAGGGAAAGGGGAAACATTATAGCATGCTGGTAATGTAACTTGACTGCAGAACCACAAGCAGAAGTAGACAAGAATGAGAGAAACTGAAGCAATTAAAGAACCATGTTGTTGTTGAAGCTTTAAAATTAACTAG